>NC_082345.1:51922348-52557681 GCF_027477595.1 Haemorhous mexicanus | reverse complement strand
GAAGGACATTATAGTCACCTGAGACAAAAATAACTTAATATCTTTGAAAAAAAAAAAAAACCGAGAGAAATTAGGGTTACTGAGCATTTATATTGTCATAGAGATGGTTGTTATTGATAAAGTTATCTTTATCACTTTAGCATTTTGCAAAAATTTCTCCTTAACTCTGAAATGGTTCATCGTCATTACCTCTTCTATGTGACTACTGCAGTTATCCATTATTAAAGAATTGCATACATCTATTACATGGAACATTAAATCATCAGTTGTACAGGTTTCAATAAATTGTTAATCCATTGTTCTAGATTGCAAAAGTCAATGAGTTGGTAAAAAATAAAAGCTTCTCACTGTAAAAACACCTTTTTCCAGTACACTAAAAGGAATTTAGCATTTATGTCTCCTCTATGCAAGATGCTTAGGACACCTGGTTAAGGAATTCGAGATGGAAACATGCAATGGACAAGTTAGTGTTGAAAAGTAGGTTATTTTTAACATGCTAACTGATAAAACAGAGGAGCAAGGAAATATAATCACGTTGCATCTACTTCGATATTAGAACTTCAGCAGATTTATGAACTCTCATAATTTTATCATGAGGCATCTTTGTTCTTCTCTTTGACTTCAAAACACAACCAAGGCATCTGAACTGAAGACAAACAAATAAGACAATTTCTTGTGTTGGTTTCATATATAGAAAAAAAGCTGTATATATTCTCCCAAACTTTTTGTTTCCAAAGAAAATGGGTTCCTCACTGGCCTCCTAAATGTGTCAAGGCATTCCCTGTGTTCCTGCTCCTCAAATCCACCAAACTAGAGGACCTCGGGATTGCATTGCCATTGGTACCAGTTCTAAGAAGTAAGGTTTCCTTGACATGAGAAGTAGCACAGACAAAGGTGAAAGGGATACATGCCCATTTCTCATATCTCCCAATAGATAATGGTCAGATAAACACTCCAACACAGACCTAGGAAGGTTCCCCAAGGCCAAATAACCTAGTTGTAGTCATAGAAGCACAGACATCTGGCTTGGAAAATGATAATAGGAGAATTATTAAGGAACAAAATTTATTATTTAATCAAATCAAGTCTTTTTTGAGTCCTGACATTATTTTGATTTGGTTCTGCCCAGCAGTGATTTTAGTAGGGGCTAAAAAGAGGAAATCACCTTCCCCTACCCCAGCCCTACTGTGATGTAGCATAACTAAGTTGGGTAGATGAAGGAACACGAACCATTTTCTGTTCAGAAAATTGCATTCAGCTTTCTGTTTTGTGACAACAAAATGTTTATGCTTCTTACCATCCTACCAGCCAGTCTGAATTTTCTGCAAAAGTCCACTGTAAAATGCACAGAATTTCTCCAGCATTTATTTTTGGCCTTTCTTTGTAATAACTGAAAGACTCACTGCAACTTTGAGAAGGTATTTAATAATTGACTTTATTTCTTTCAGTCACAGAAAATAGAACTTTTCTGTAAAAAATAGATTAAAAACTCCTAATTCTGTTTGATAAAAAGTGAGTTAATTATACCACAGTAAATTGCAGCAGGTCATACTGACATCTGGCGGTCCTTCAGAGATACTAAAAATTGCTCCCAGCAAATACTCAATGCAGGAACAGTAAAAAAATGAAAATGACTTTGTGGTTCTCTTTGTATGTGTCCACATTTAGCAAGTATTATTCAGGACCTGAGTTAAGAGGTAATGAGTCCATGCTGAAATATGGCATTTAATTAGCTGCCATGTTAAGTCACATTTCATGCTGCCCTGGCTGCAGGCATTAGAAAGCCACAAGCTGTCATAAATAGCAATTAAAGAATGTCAAAGCCATCACCACCACTCTGCAACTGCTCTGTGAGTTACCAGGATATTTCTCAGCACCACATTTTTATTAAACAGAACTGCAGCCAATGGGAATAAAAGCATCTTATTACTAATATTGCTATAGTGGGATCTAGTAGATCCAGTCATGGACCAGAACTCCGTCACAGAAGGCACTATACAAACCATGAAAATGATGGCCCTGCCCATAGTAGACTATAGCCTTATTCTAAGACAAGGAACAATCAGCAGATTGAATGTGCTGCAGGCCAACACATTAGAGTCAGTCTCTGAGAAAGTGTCACTAAATAGGAACTCTTTTTTTAAAAAAGGAAGCAGAACTCTCCTGTGGTAGTGTAAGAGAACCAAATTCTGAGAAGTAAGAGCCTCTTTCCTGTTGAAACAGCATATATTTTGAGGGGGAAATATCTCTGCTTCATCTATGGAAGAGATTATTTATGTAACAGGAGAAGTTCCCCTAAATCAGGTACAGCAAAGGTCTTGGGAGACACACTGCACCACTACTGCTGCTATAAAAGGAATGAAAATATTGCCTTCTCCCCTCTGAAACTAGGAGGATTGTGTGCTTTTGCACTCACTGTTGCAGTCTGCTATGATGTTTCTAAATGTTGCCCATTGGAGAAGGGGGAAAGAAGTTATCTGATTTGCTCCTCCATGCACTAAAACACACAAAGAAAACCATATGAACTTTTGCTGTTAGCTGTTATCAAGAATTTCATTTCAGATCAAGAGAACAAAATCTTATCTGCAAAGGTTTTCCTGTCAATTTCCAGGCTGCTGATTCCATTGTAAGAGATTATCAAGAACTAGGGTCTCTATCATAGAGGAACAAAGTCCACCAGAAATTGGATAATAAAAGATATAAACTTCATCCTGAATCTGTTCAAGGAATGTGTAGATATTTTCCACACAGAGTAAATGCTGAAGGACATTTAATAATATTAAAAGCCTTTGGGGTTTTTTGTGACATTTTGGTTCATTTTATTTTTTCTGCTACAATGTTTTAAAATTGAGGTAGACTACCTGTGGTTTATGGCCTACATCAACAATATTGCCTGAATGATTCATTCAGTTTGCAACCCACCAACTTACCAGATCCTTTCCCTGTGTCCTCAGATGCAGGGAGAAAACATATCATAATCCAAATAAATTATTGTCACAGCTCAGCATTTGCTTCCTGAAGCCTGGCATCTTGTGCTCCCTATCCACACAATCAAAAGGAAAGAACCTTCTGACTTCAAAACCCAACACCCACTAACACTTGGCTGCTACAGGTCCATTGCATGAAGGGGCACAAACATGTTTTGGTGATCCATCCAAAAGTCCTGCTTAATGCTTTGCTTCCTCCATGCAGGATCCAGAGTTCCACCACTTCATGATGGAGAAGTGCCAGAAGAAGTGGCCAGCTTCTGGGATGGGAGAAGATGTGAGGGCAGGTTTGTGAGGGACAGGTTTGTGCAGCATGATGCTGGCAAGGAAAGGAAACAAAGCAGCTGAGATGAGGAATAGCCTCAGGAATCTGTTTTGTTAGGGACACTCGTCCATAAAGGGTCTGCAAATGGTCCTAGGGGTGAGCAAGGAAGAGATGCTTTTGAAAGAACAAATAAAATTCTCCAGGCACACAAGCCCAGCAAAAAAGGAGGCATGGCATTGAAAGAAAATGACAATCTAGATGTAAAGAACTAGTTTCTTAATATGTATGGAAGAGAAACCCTCTAAGCAGATGCTGATGAGCTGACAGAATATGACTGCATATTATGATTGCTCTGCAGTCACAGTTCTTCAGTTGGAATAAAAAATATCAATGGAGCTTTTTATTGTAACCACCCACTGAAACAAGCACATTAGGCTAATGACCTAAAACCAATAAAATGTCCCAGTTAGTCCAATGTTTATGAATTGTTGGACATCACATTTCATGTTACCACAAAACACCTGCACCAACTTTTAAAATTTAGTTCATTTTTGCTTCTTACTGACCCATAGGCTTTTAAAATCTTGCAGGTTGCACTATGTTACCCAGTTGATATTTATAATAAAGATATGTGATTATCAACTGAGAACTATTTCTAAGGAGAATTTTTTAAAACAAGCATGATATTATGTTTTTAAGGAGTCATAAGAAAGCCTGTGTGGCATATTCATCTGAAGAATGTACTTATTAACCAGTACAGATTACTGGCTGTCTATTTAGAAGCCAGAGTATCAATTTAAGTTATTTTCACTAGTGTTAAATTAAAAGGTGTAGTGAGTTTGAAAACTGAGTATGTTTTATGCATATCCTGGCCTGCTAAACTAGCAAAGCTACCAGTGTTGTGAAAGCCTAAATCACAATAGGAAAACTGTGAAGATTTGTAATCTTTGAGGAACACATTCATCATCTTCTATATTAATATAAAATCAGCAAGTCTTCAATAAGCTGTAGCATACCCAAAACCAAAGAATGCAAACCTGGAGAACTTCACAGGCACAAACACATTCAAAAAATGAATGTATGCTGAAAACTAAAAGAATTTGATACTGATAAACCAGAGGAGTCCAATTCTTAGATGTAGTAATATGCTACTGCCTCAATATCATTTCAAAACCCCAAATCTTTGTAAATAATGAACAGATTTTCAAATAAGAGCTCAAAAGACACTGCACAGGACCTCTAGCTCCAGCCTCTAGCAAAAGAAAATGCAAAGTTGAAACAGTTATGGAAAGTGGCTTTAACATCTGTTTCACAACCACAGCCTCAAGAGAATGTTGGAGAGAAGCTTTTGGCAAAATATATATTGACTTGGTCAAGAAATTCATATTGCTCTTCATCTCAGCTCCTCAACACCAAAAGTTCTTTCTCAGTTCTGGGCACTGAGGACAGCCCACCACTCCGGAGCTCTTAAGATCATTAAGATGTTTGCAACTGAGGTTTACACATATTTTCTAAATATTAATTTAGAAATTAATTATTTAAGAGAAACTACATCTGACAGAAAACTTTAGGCAAAAGTTAGTCAAGCATTGCTGAGGTATTCAATATATAGTAGCAGAGCATAAGGAATAGTTCTCTGTATCTAATTGTTATGTTACTAGGAAAGGATACTCAAAAGAACTTGCACACATGACTTTGAACTTTACATTTGAACATTACTTTATAATGTTGCTTTCCCTTCAAAACATAACTCCAGAAGAATTCTTGAATTACTCAGGAGCATGTCAGAATAGCCCTACCATGTAGTGAATTCCTGCTTATCATTGAACTGAAATTCTGTTTTACAGCCTATATGGAATGGTGCCAGTGGAGTGCAGACATGTTGCTTCTGTCAGTCACCAATACAGCAAGTCCCACTGGGTCACTCCAAATGCCCAGCAGGACACGTGGCAGCAAAAGCTGACTGCAGGAGTAAAAGGCCTTCGAGCACTAACTGAGTCCCAGGAATTAATTTTTTTTCTGCTTTTAAAAAATCTATTATTTTGAGGACATTCACACAGAATATGTAAAAAAATGTGCCTACAGAGTAGTTGGTTTGCCACACTCCTGTATCTGCGTACAAAAAAGACTAAGTAAATTCTATGAAAGAGAAAAATTTTACATTTTTACAGACTCCTGGTTATAGAAAATATATGTGTCTCCAGGTGAATATACCACACATGAAGCAATTTCACTGGCTGGTTTTAATAGAAATTATATTATATAAAGGAATACTGTAAGAGAAAATTGCCTGGATGAGGGGAGGTAAGCCTTGAAAAATTAAAAAATTAGTACCTGTATCTACATTTATTGATTACTCTATAAGGCAGAAATATTAGCTACTAGAAATTATTATCTCCCAAACTGCACTTTAATATTCACTGTGTTCACTTTCACAGCAGCAGAAGCAAGCATGCACATATGCCCCGGCTCTATCTCAGGGCATTAGTCCATTAATTCAAATAATGAGTGTTAGAGCAGCATTAACCTTGGGATAGTTTCTGTTAGAAAATACTCCCCACACTATCTTAACAATTAGTATTTCTATTTACACAATATGATAGATTTGTTATCACTCCCAATTTAAGAACAATTTTTTTATCCTTGGAAAATTTAAGTGCTGCTGTATAGCCTTTTTTATTGACATAAAGAGCCCAGCTAGTACAATAGTTTTACAATGAAAAAAAAATTTCTAATATTTAATCTGTACCTCCCATCTCATCGTAAGGCCATTTCCTCAAGTCCTGTTACTGCAGGCATGGCAGGAGAGACCAACCTCTACCTCACAACAACTTCCTTTCAGGTAGTTGTAGAGAGCGATGAGCTTCTCTCTGAGCCTCCTCTTCTCAAGAATAAAAAAACCCAGATTCCTCAGCCACTCCTCATAAAACACTTTCTAGACCTTACCCAAACCTTGTTGCATTTCAATGTCCTTTTTAAAGTAAGAGACCCAGAACTGAAGTAGTGCAGCCTCACCAAGGCTGACTACAGGGGAACAATCACTGCCCTGGTACTGCTGTCCACACTATTCCTGCTACAGGCCAAGATACCATTGGTCTTTTTGGCCACTTGGGCATACACTGGCTCACATTCAGCTGGCTGTAAACCAGCATCCCCAAGTCCCTTTCTGCCAAACAGCTTTCAAATCACTCCTCCCCAGGTCTGTAGTGCTGCATCCATTTGCTGCAACATGAGTGGGAGGACCTAGCACCTTATTGAACCTCTAGCATTTGTTCTCAGCCCATTGATGGAGTCTGTCCAGCTCCCTCTGTAGGGCCTCCCTATCTTTGAGCAGACCAACACTCCTTCCCAACTTAGTGTCATCTGCAGATTTACAAGGGTGCACTCAAACCCTACATCCGGATCAACAATAAAGGTGGTAGACAGGACCAGACCTAAAATTAAACCCTGGGGAACACCACCAGCAGCCAGCTGCCAACTGGATTTAACTCCATTTGCCACAATTCTCTGGGCCTGGCCATCCAGCCAGTTTTTTACCCATCAAAGAGTCCACCCATCCAAGCTGTGAGCAGACAGTTTTTCTAGGAGGATGGTGTGGGTTTGGAAGACAGTGCTGAACACTTTACTGAAGTCTAGAGAGACTACAACCACAGCCATTCCCTCATCTACTAATTGGGTCACTTTGTCACAGAAGACCAGGTTGATCAAAGCTTTGTAAATCCATATCATGTGGGCTGGATCCCCTAGCTGTCCAGCAAGTGCCATGGAATGGCACTCAGGATGATCTCTTCCATAACTTTGCCTGGAACTGAGATCAGACTGGAAAGCCTGCAGTTCCCTGGATCATCCTTTCAGCCCTTCTTCTAAGTGGGCATTACATTCACTAATTTCCAGTCAGCTGGACTTCTCCAGTAAATCAGGACTCTGGGTAGATGATTGAGGGTGCTTGAGAGAGTGATTGAGAGTGGTTGGAGTGCCACAATGTAGCCCTGGAGAGAGGCTGCTGTATTTCCCTGCCTCAAAGGTGTATTGCTGGCTCAAGTTCAATTTTTTTGGCCACCAGGATTCTAGTTCTTTTTCTGCAAAATTCCTTCCCAGCTGATCAGCCTAGTAGAGTCTACCAATCTGGAATACTGTATTTTTCCTTAGGTACAGGACTTGCCATATCCCTATTTTTTGTACTTTGTTAAACTCTCATTTGTCTATTTGTCCAGACCGTCAACAATTTTCTGAATGGCAGCATAGCCATTTGGTCCTCTGCAAACTCCCCAAGGGTGCACTGTGTCCTATCATTCAGGTCAGTACTGAAGGTTTTTAACTCTATTGGCCCTTATGTCAGCCTCCAGAACTAGTAACTGGCCTCCATCTGTACTTCAGGCCACTGACCAGGGCACTTGGAGCACAGTTGTTCAAGCAGTCAGGCCATTTGCAAGCCACATGACCATCTAGCCTCTACTCTGTCACTTATGAGAGGCAGTGCTGCAGTACTGTTAAAGACAGGATTAAAAATATCCACCACTCTTCCTTCATCTACCAAGCAATTCTTCTTATCATGGAAGGTATCGTGTTGGATAAGTATGACTGTTGCTACATGAACCCACACTGACTACCCCAGATCATCATCCTGGCCCTTGCATTAGGAAAAGGCTTCCAGAAAGATGAGCTCCATCCAGGTCCCAGGGAGTGAGGTGAAGTTGACTGGCCAATAGTTCCACAGATTCTCTTTCTTACCCTTCTTGGTAACTGTCTTCCAGTTCAAACACCTGAGCCCACAGTGCCTTGTGGGTATGTTTCTGTGGTCTGAATCCAACTCACCACATCCTGCTGAGGGGTGAAGAGAGCAATGCCAGCACAGCCAAGCATGAACACGTAATTATCAAGTATCCAGAAAAATTCTTGCTAACAACTCACCATGTTAGAACCAGCTAGAAAACTATCTGTATCCTTCTGTAAAGATTTGCCCTAAACCATTTTGGTAAACCACATACTTGTGCATGAAAGAAAGCTACACACTAGGAACCTCAGAATCTGAAGTGCTTCGCTCAGAGATCTCGTACCTCATTTGGGCATATAAAAGTTAAACACCTAAATATACTCTAATCAGCTGGGGATCTCTTCAGAGCCAGAGGAAAGAGGCAGATCAGAGAACAGTCCACTCTAAAGGCTCTAGGGCAGATCAAATGAATCCTGTTGTGCAACTGTTTCATTCTCCATAATATCTGGAAGCCAAAGATAACTGATTTAATCTTCAATACCTAACCTTTATACTCCAACATAAAGCAAGATGGTCTGCCTTATCACTTTATCTTCTTGAATTTTTAGCTACTTATAGAAATACAGAGGTTAAACATGATCAATAGCAGTTTAGATTCCTTAGGCATAAAATTTTAGATCATCAGTTCCAATTCTTCACTCCAAGGTGAGAGAAAAATATTTAGACTATTCATAAGAGATGTCAGGCTGATTTGTTCTCAGAAATTTTCATTAATGGTAATCCCACCCCATGCCTTGGCAGCTTGCTCCTGAGGAATCGTCATAACTAGAAATTGCCACAAATCTCAACTCTCCCTTAGAGAAAAGAAAGGAAGTTAAATTCTTGCACACAATGGACATGTGAAGGTCACTCTCTAGTTTCCTTTTGCGACCACTTTTAATCTCCATAATTTCTCTTTTAGAAGAAAACAACTCAGATGTTCAGTATTTCATCCTAAATTTTATACTTTAAACTTCTGATTATTTTTATTACTCTCTTAGCCCGCTCTCTGCAATTTTTCAGCATCTGCTTTAGCATGAAATACCCAGTATGGTGATCAAACTCCAGCTGAAACCTTACTACTGCCTGCCAACTTAGCAGAATGATTAGTTGCCATGCCCTCAATACAAAACTTGCATTAGCATATCCCAGAACGACACCTCTTGTGAATGGCTTAGCATTGTGCTGTTTAGTCAAAGACAGTTTGTATTCACTCAAATCCTTCTTTTCTCTGTTAGGTGTAGTACTTTGCTTTATACTAACTCTCAGCAATGAATCCTTGTTCTGCCATTTTGTGCAATGTCATCTCAATATCCATCATTAAATCATCCTGACACAGAACAGTTGTTTTCTCCTTATCCTCACTATGCACTCAAATGTATCATACACAAGGGAAGAGTGTTTGCTACAGAATCATTTCACTTTCAATTCAACTTTAGCAAAATAATGAGTAAAGCAATAGAAATTATACAGTCAAATATATTCTATACCAGTGACAGTGATGACAACCCATGAAGCAAAAATTCTTCCCTAAAGAATTAACCTTTCCAAATTCATGAACTATGTAACTGGGACAAGTAGAACCTGTGAATTAATACAAAATGTTATAAGAGACAACAACTTATTTGTCTTACATGCTTAATTGCTCATGTATAAAATACAAAGCATTTTAAATTAAAACAACTGAGATAAACAAGACAAAGGCTAAATGTTAAAATACAAATACATATCTCTAAGAGACATTCAGGCTAAAGAATGTAATATCAGAATATTTATAAAATTAAAAGAGAAAGTGAGCTGTAACAAAATGGAAGCATCTCAACCAGGGCAAGAGGTAATTAACCCGACTGATAAGGTACCAGTCTGCAGCAAAATTAAAAAAAAAAAAAGATAGAAAGGTGATTGTGCATTTAAAGACAGACACAATGTTAGCTCAACTAAAATGAAAATGTCCCATGAGGTAGACTTACAATCCAATACTTTGGATTATTGATTGATAGTACACGTGAGCTAACAACAGCAACAGAACAAAAAAATATCCTCACCAAAACCAGGTACTCTGTGATGCACAGTATGGAACAATGATGAACTAATAAAGAGCCAGACAGACATACTGAATAATCCAGCCTTAAGGAGAAGACTACACTATAATTTTCTAAATCATTTAGTCCAAATATTCAGTGAATGTCACTATAGTCATTACACAGTAAATTGCCAGGGAGAATTCTGTGTCTTATGAAGAGGAGGTCTAGAAATGCCATCAACATATGAAGATTTCATGGAGGTTTTCTTTTTTTTAGCTACATTTTTACTATTTTTAATATTCTTTTGTTTGTAAATTATATTCACTTATGCATTTCAGTTATCTCAGTATAGAAAATACACTTTCATTTGGGTGGGGGGAAACAAAGCAAGGGAAGATGTTTTCCTTCTTGTAACTTGCATTTGACACAATGAATGCAAAGCCTGAGTCTACAGGCTTTGTACTCAGAAAATAAAACAAGTTACTGCAGTTTTAAAGGGATCTTTCTCTGGGATCTCCTCAAAAATTGCAATTACACAAATCTTGTCTGTTTATTGCAGATGTTTGGGTAAGGAACAGATGTGCTTTTTGGCAATACAAATATGAGGACTTGGCATAATTAATTTGTCCAAGGACCTGTGTACAGAAATATTTCACTGGGTTTCATTTACTCACCTCCCCATTTTAGTGTCAAAGAAAAGACAAAAAGAGGAAACTGAGAGGTTCAAGTCTATACAGTTATCAAAACTCAAGGATACCTAGCTACACACACCTTTCTTCAAGTCATATTTTTTTCCATTTAATTGATCATCCAAAAGCCTAGATGTACGAAAGTGGAATTAACTCTAATGAATTAAACCAGAATGCTTTCACCTGTGAAACAAAAGTAATTCCCTGAGTCAGGTTTCAGTCAAATCAACAGCTAAAGTAGATTCACAAACAGCAGTAATGACTACTGTCGATATTCATAACCTCCAAGTTCCCAGAAAGCTTCATTAATTTTTCCAGTGTAGGGTTTTCCAGTTTCACCTGTTCTTACACATTACCTCCAAACTGAACTGTACAAGGTTTCAACTTTAGCTCACTTTTAAATTACAGCTCCTTTAGAGCGTATTTCTCCAAATTTAGACCAGTACAAATTCCTACAGGCACAGATCATCTGCTCTGAGGTTGGCATACAACTTCCCTGATCTGACAGTGCAACTCAAAACACTGGTCACTGTGTTCAAAGACTCAAAACATTGGAACCTGAACTCTGAAAAAAAAGTATCATCTTTAGTTGCTCAGAACACCTTGAAAACCACCCTGAAGCCTCACTCTGCTGTCATGACTGTTGTACTCCCTTTTCTACCTGTACAAAAGAACATGAAACTCACTGTCTCCATTGCTTTGGAGTCTGTCTGCAGCCACCATGCACTGCTCATCTCTTCTCTTTCCTTCCATTTCTTTTCACCTTAATCTTTTTCTACTATGAAATTTTGGTCTAATTTACTCTACAAATGTATGTATCCACTAAATTGGTGATAAAACAGAGGAGGTGTATAAAAAAAAGGTGTATACATTCATTTTTCGGGATTCAATCCAAGTAGTGGAACGCATTAACCTTTGCATTGCCTTAATTGCTTTTGTCTGTTTAAATGTTCTCACTTTTAGGTATATAGCAGTTTTTTCCTGCTTGCAGAACCACAATATTGGGAACCAGTGTTCCACATGTATTCAGGACTAAACCCAGCAATAAATAAAAATTGCTCTGATATAACATTTTTCTACCTAGTTCTCCAATTTTGTATATGTGTGTTACTCCCACAGGTTGTCACACTAGAAGAATACAACAAGTACAGGGTTTTGCTTCTTCTGGAATTAACTTGAAATCTGTGTTTATTGAGGGTAAGTAATATGCACACAAGAAACTAGCAAAAGACAAATGTTTCTCCCACCAATAAATAATTCAAGAAGGAATGAACAACATTATTGTCTTTTATTATATTTTGTGAATCAGGGTGTTAGAAATATTTAAGACAAATTTGCAAAACAGGACATGGATTCACTTTTTTTAAAAGGAGGAATAAAAACATGTATCATTAATTTTCTCAGGTTCCTCTATTTTTTGTCACAAATCATGAGTTTAAAGAAGTGCCATTATAGAAACATAGAATCAGAGAAGGGCTGAGGTTAGAAGGAGCCTCTTGGGATCAAGTTGTTTTCCTACTGGTCAGCCCCTATCTACTGATGCTTATGTCTTACCCAGTGCAGGGTGTTGCACTTTTTTTTCAAGAAGAGTTTCTCTGTTAAAGACTGGGGGTTTTAGTTTCTTTTTCTTGGATTTGTTGCTTTGAGCAGTTTTCAGGTTTTTTGTTTATTGGGGGAGTTTTAACAAGGAAAGTATAATGTAATGAGTTGAAGGCACATTTGGGACATTTATGCTTTCCCCTTGTTGAACTTGATGAGGTTCCCATTAGCCCAGTTCTCCAGCCAGACAAGATCACTTTGGACCACAGCACAACCCTCTGGGATGTAAGTAAGTCAGTCCTCCTGTGCCATCAGTATACGTGGTGAGAGTATGTTCTGTTCCATACTCCAGCTCATCAGTGAAGATGTTGACCAGGAGTTGCTAATCACCAGCCTCCAGCTGGATGTTGTACCACTGGCCACCACTCTCTGGGCCCAGCAGTTCTCAGCCTCCTGTCTGCTCAGCCAGCCCACACTTCATCAGCTTCTCTATGAGGAAGCCTTGTCTGTGCCCACCCATATACACATTTATTTTGATTTCAAGAAATCAACAGAAGTGATTATTTTACCACCAGGTTTATTTTTCCAAGGGAAACAAAAGTCAGATTTCTTAATTTTAGAGATCACCTTTCACATGATACTAACTTACATCTAATAAAAATAAGACAGCATCGAGTTTTAAGGGTTTGAAATACCTTAAAAATTTGGTTACCTTCAGAGATTGCCCACATGCTTTATTTATGCATCTGAATTACAGATTTGGCTGTGATGGAATTAGTGCCTTCAAGCCCTATTGGGAGGCACTGTTTGAAAACAGTGTTTTGAGGATTTTTTTCCATCAGAAATGAAACATATGATGTTTCCATTTCAGCCTTGCTTGCTTCGGCTGCACCTGAAGGCCTTCCTACAATTGTGTTCCCTCCAGGAGAAGAGCAACAGATAACTTTATAAGATTGCATTTCAGGTAACTGTCTCTTACCAGTCCTGATAATATCTAATTTACTGAAGTGAGAGCACAGGAGGACAGAGAAAAGTGAAAACAATTTGTTCTTGACCACAAGGCTTAGTATAAATTATTGGCCCATTCAAGGCAGAGATTTAATACTAATACTGTTGAAGACATGTCATTATTACTCATTAAGTTCTCTGTAGGCAAGCAAACTGCATTTTATCTATGTCTGTTTACTGATCAATTCACCAGGAGCTTTCTACAAAGTACTGTGGCTTTTGCTTTGCCAGCTGCAAAATTTTTTTAAGTATTCTTTTAATTATAATTAGACTTTATGAATAAGTTTCTGCACTTGCAAATATTTGCAATGTTTCTAGGTTTTATAAAAATTCATTGTGTTTTATTCAATTTATAAGATACACACACTGAAATAATTCATAACATATATGGACAGCAACTGTTTCTATAATTAATTCCTAAAACACACAAGTTTGTTTATGCTTTGCAATTAAGTTTAGCTACATTTCATCTTACCATATATCAAAGAAAAGGTCAAAACATTCAATTTAATCAATGCCAAACAGAAGCTATGTATATTTTTATGGTTCTTGGGCATCTTCTTCCATTGAACTATTTCACCTCATTTGGGAATTATTTGGACTTATTTTGATCTACCCAACCACGCAACAAGAATGCAGTGCCTGCTTTGATGTAAATGTCAGCTAGCTGTACCCATGCACAAGAGAAAAGGACTCGTGGCTCCCCATATCACTAGAGTTATCTACTGCACAGCACCCTTTCACATTTTCACTGAACCTGAAATTCCTGACATTGTCATCTTGCCGTGGCCAACAGTAATGTGTGAGGAAGATAAAGTGTGGGTATAGATGCCTTCAGTAAGAAAACAAGTTTTTAGCTGGATATTATTAATCCATAACAATGACTCCTCTCTGAGAGATTATAAAGAAATCAAGGACAAGGATCCTGGGAAGCTTGTAACATCTAGTGGTTATTTTGATGACATCAGTCACTCCTTGCTCTGTGCAGGCTGCAAGTGGCATGTAAGTAAATACACCCTTCAGCAACCTCAGAACAAGTATCAGAGTCTGCTCCAAGACAGTAGCTATCCACTTGCCACAGATAAAGCAGAATATAAACCAGTTAAAATCAATCCAAGGTTCTGCTACAAGCCTAAAAATTAATGCTGCATTTCAAAAAATCTATTAAGCTTGAAGTCTAAGAATTATTCAGTGCCTAACATGTCATCAGGGCTTACATGCAACAGTCATATCAGCACAACATACATCTATTCAAGACTAGATTTGCGTATTTTGAGCAAGCTCAGTAGCACTTCTCAGTATATAGAGATAAATCCTGTTATTACTAGAGACTTGCTGAGCCTTTAATAAATCTAAGTTGCTTGTTAGAAATTGCTTGCTAGCAAGAAGTGATATCATTCCTATTGCCAAAACCTCAAAACTAGGCTGCACAGAATATAACAAAGTGCAGTGCATGAATCAACCCTGAATTGGCATAAATCCTGACTTTAGAAAGCCTAATATACCATTTCATCTCTTAACTGCAACAGTTCTTTGCTGTGGCCTTCATTGTTTCTGCAGTAAGACCATGATTGATCATTAATATCATGTTTTCATGAGTTTGAGCTGTGATGCTAGCTTTAATAATTCTCTGAATCTGCTCTTACCTTTAAATACATGCTATCTCTCTTCTGCAAGCTGTCTCCCCCTAGGAATTTCTGGTGATTTTTTTGTACCTTTAAAAAAGAAGAAGGGTAAGAACATTTAGATTACCACCTCCCCCAAAACAAATCTCTCCTTTTTTGTATGACCTACAAAGCCATAGTAGAAAACTGCTATAAGCCCCTGGGTCCTCCTCAGGCTGAGAGAACTAAGGGAAAACACTGAGACTGAAAGCAGTCTCCAGTCAAATTTAATTTCAAGTAACAAAATTTTCTACATCTATAATATGTATAAATAAAATTATTCAAAAATATTATTTTAACTAAGATCTTACTTACCTGTCACACCACTTGACCTGATCCCATATATTGACCTCAGTGTGCAATAAGTCACTCAATAACATTGCAGGATAGGGGCAGGTTCATGGAAAAATCATTCTCAGTCACTATCCAGAATTGCTCAGTGGATTATTTGTAATTTGGTTTTGACTGTAAAGATTTCTTAGAGTAAGTTCATTAATATTTATCCAGTGCTCAGCAATCAGAATTTAAAATCAGTAATAGAAGCAGCACAATTAGCACATGTTCAAAGTAAGAAGGGTTATTACTGTGGTTAAGTAGAGTTGAAGAAATTTGTTTTACAGCTTAGAATTCATGTTAGTAGGGAAAAGCAGTGCTTAGATTTCATTTTCTCCCATTAAAGTGGACAGGAGTCTTGACACTGAGTTCAAGGACAGTAGAATCATACCCCAGAAAGATAGTTGTCAATAGTCAAGTTCAGAAGTCATGATTGAATATGAACTTAGCAGTAGAATTTTATACCCTCATCTGTAAGAAAATGAACAATACTATGGTTTTTATTCTTCTTAAAACTATTTCCAGGAAAATTATATATCTTAATCCTGATTTACTTTGTGTTAGATATTGTGTATTGAATACTCAAAGTGCTCTTCAACTGTCTAAATCAAAAAAGGACAGTGCTTTTGCTTCATCTTAGGTTTTAACCTAATTGTGGCAGGGCAGATGTTTCTAGGGCTTGTAGGTACCAACATAAAGTCAATTAATAAATGCAGTGATAACTAGGATTTATAAATCCATCATGTGAGTGAGATCAAAACTGAGTATATGGTGGGAGCATTTCTTCTTAGTAAAATAAGTATCCTGCTACTTTTTAATCCTCTAGCAATTATATTACCATGAAATGATAAACGATAATTTAATATTTGTACTGCTATATGTAACCAATAAGTTCTTCCATCCCCCCAATATATGAATAAGGAGCTGAAGAGTAGGTCAGCCAAATAACCCATCAAAAAAGAGTATTATTTTGTGTGCTTGTGGGCAGCAGAGTCATGAAAGAACCCCCACTCTAAATGGCAAAGTGACAATGCACCATGCAAGAACAAGACATTGCACCTATGGCATGGAGCCAGCAGGCTTTGATAGAGAAGACAAAAGCTCTGTGCTTTGCTCTGCAAATCCATAGAAATCCAGCCCATGTGTTTACATGTGTGCATATGTGCACAAACACTCCTGCCTAATCAGACATCCCACACTGCATGTGTACTTTGTATGAAAAATATAAGATCTTGTCCTGGCTTCTCCTTCGTTTCCTTCACTTGTCCTTCACTTCAGAGGTAGGCACAGGAATATATTTGTGCAGGCTGTAACATCCTTTTTTCCTCATTTAAACCTGGAAAATTCTGATAAGCACATTCTAGGGTATACAAGAGATTGATGTGATGTCCCTTTTTCTAGCAATGAATCAACTCTTCAGTGTGATACGTGTAGCTATTAATTATATAGTGCTCCCATTTTATAAAATCTGTTTGCAGACTCTGTCTGGAATACTAATTAATCATACAGTACTTATTATATGCTTTATTTCTCTGCAGCCTACATTCAGCTAGCCTCTGTTATTCATTATGGCTGTATTTGTATACCATATACACTGTTTAACCCTTAGCTCTTCCTGCACTGTACTGAACCCCTAAGACTCAGCTACAGAATCCCTAGCCAGGGTTCCTGAAAGAGCTGAGGGTCACTGCCTGACTAATACCTGAGCAAGGGAGGAGAACTTCACAGTCAGAAATACGTGTAAGAGAGATGATAAACCCCATGCCTTACATAGAGAGGCAAAAGAAAGCATGAGCATCCTCTCCAGGACAAACCCAGGGGTCAAGACTAGATTAAACATTTTCTGTGCAGACATTTATGCCACCTTCCAGGTGTATTCAGTGTAGTCAGAGTCTGATTGATATCACATGTTTCTAATTTGAAATCCCAAGGTTTATATACTTGTATTTCACAATTATTTATTCTATAGCCACTGATCTTTTAACAAGACACTTGATATTTGCATTTCAATCTGTTCTTTGCAAATATATTATTCTCTATTCAAAATGGAGGGGAAATTTCAGCTTATAGTGGTTAGCAAGACATTTCCCAATTGTTGTTATGGGATTTGATCACTACCTAGATGAGCAACCTGTCTTTAGCCCATTAACAGAAAAAAGTCCAACTAAGTGATTGAAACCTACAGTATGAATGAAAGAAACAACAACTGCAATTCTTTCTGTCGTCCTAGTTATTATTTTGTCCAAACCATAACACATACAAAAATATATTTTAATTCAGATAAGATAGAAAATTAGATGTCTCGGTTCCCCTATGGAATTTCTTAAGCAAAAGCAGAAGAAAAAATGGAAATAAAAATATTCTGGCTGTTGAGACCTTGCTGCTCTAGTTCTTCAGGAAAATTGATATTTAAGATTCACAAGAAAGTCAGATGTTCAAAAGCAACAGGGTCTGTGTATTCAGTTAACCAGGAGCTGGAACACCACTTTAGATGCTTTAAAGTAACACATGTAAGAGAGTAGACTAACTTATCTGAACTATGTTATGTGACCATAGAAAGAGTCATTGTGATGTTTTCTTTTAGTAATTCTCCCATCAGTAAATATACTTGATGTAAGAGAGAGCACTGCATAGCCTTAATCTCACATGGGAAACACAGATTTCTCCATAATTTCTGTACATCAGTGGATTAAATTAATTGAATTACATCTCATCCTATGAAAGAGAAAGTAGAATTTTGTACTAAGATATTGATTCAATGATTACTGCAATTTACACGGAAGATGTCTCAGAGGTGTCATCCTGTAACACTTCATCTTTGTTACAAGACACATTACAGAGAAGCCTCTGAGATACTGTGACTTGTTCCCAACATTTTTTCAGACAGTTTTCATGGAAGCTACTATTTCATGGTAGCTCTTTTTTCTCACCTCAGTTTCCATTTCCTTACCTATTCTTTGCTTTCCTCCCTTTTGCAGAGATTATATCTTACTAGTTCTGGGATCAGCATGTGTTTCTATTCCATCTATACATTTAGAATATTTACAATTGCTCTCAGAAATCTACAGACAGGTTCTCCAAGAATTAATTTCTTGACTAGTTGTTAAGACTATCTAAACTGCAGTATGTTCTTATTTTAGTCTCCAGCTAAGTCTATATCATAAAGTTATAAAGAATCACTGAATGAGCTAAAATTCAGTGTCCTAGTTCTTCAGTTCATAGGATCTACATGCAGTTAAATTTTGAAGACTTGTTTTATTGTGTTCCAAGAAGGCATTTAAATTCCATAAGGAGACAGTCAAATTGTTTTTGACAACAGAGATGTATTTGTTCCTTCCCCCTCTTTCAGTGAGTTATGAGGTCCAAATGAAGCACTTCTGGCAAAGACCAACATTCCCTTCTGCCCTTCATTTCAGACATTTTTATTTTTGAAGGCTACTTTCAGCTACCTTTTCACAATATGTGGGCATGAATGTAAAGCATTCATTGATCAGTTTTCAGACCAAATAGGACAGGTTTTCAGAAGCTTGTGCTCTTCCACACTGTGCCCTGAACATTAAAAGCCTTTCAGGGACTGATCTTTCAAACACTTATTCATGCAATCAAGTTTTACAGAGCTTCTTACATGCTTGAAATTAAGCACCTACTTCAGTATCATGCTGAACTACACTCTAACTCTTCTTTATTACCAACAATTACCAAGCCCCATTTTTTCTTTTAATTTTACCTAGCCTGTCAGACAAACACACCCATAAAACCCAATCTGTTCTTGTCATTCATACATACAATAACCCCTGGCTGACATCATCTGAGCCTGAAGCAGACAAATAAAGAAGCTTACACCTGTCAGGGATACAACAAGACAGTTACAGCAATGAATTTGCACTTGAAACATTTTAAATATTTTTAGATTATAGCAAGTATAGTCTTATTCTCAAGAAAAGGAAAACAAATTAGCATTGCTTTAGTATTAGCTCTTGAACTATCAAAGAAATCTCTGATATATATCATGAAACTTAAAAGAAGGCTGCAAAACAGTTCTGTGATGAAGACACAATGCCTGATGACAACATTGTCCATATTTGTGCAAATCTGATACGACGCTTTAATTTGTATGCAGACAAAACCCTGCAGACCCTGCAAATCTGTGCAAGTAATCAATTTCTATCAGATTTCTGTAAGTTTATGACATCACGTGCACCTGAATTTGAAGGATGTAGCCAATGCCCTTCATAGCTTCTTATAATTGCCCATCATGCAAAATCACTGATCAGAAAAATCAGTGGAGCACTAAATGAATCTTTGCATTTTTTGCAAAAATTTGGGTATGACATTTAAGCGTATCTCATCTGATGCAAGCCAATGACCTTTATACCTTCCCACCCTGTACTTAATCTCTCCAAGGCTTTTATCAAAGTTAGTAGGCCAGTACCTTCAACAACATATAAATTCATATCTGTCAAAATACAGGGACTCACACTGCTGCCTCTTTCCACACTCCATCTGCTGCTTTTGTCATTTCTGACCACTCTTCCTGCCATGCCACCTCCCACTTGGGCCAACTTGCCTGTAAACTGAGCTCAGTTAGAAATTAGGAATGATTCTGAACTTTCTTGTTCTGCCTCTGCCTATGTTTCTGACATTAGATGAGGGGTATGTTGCCACCAGGACACTTTCTTCTATGACAGAACACAAAATCCTGTTATTACACTAGACCTTCTGCAGAGTTACACAATGGTTCATTAATAAACACTCAGTCAAAAATGGGAGACCATCTAGATCCCCAGGCAGCTGAGGACAGCACCCACATCTAACCCATTGCTCTTCTCATTGGAAGCATGTGCAGATCAGCAAGCAAAGAAACTATTTCCAGATTCCATCATGAATCATTCAAGTGATTCAAGTTTTGCAGTGAGGGTAGACTTTTCACTATTTTTATTATCGCTGTATTGAAGTGATATCAGTAAAACTGAATAACACGCGACGTAGTCTCTTCAAATAGTTACCATGACGATACTCATTAGATGTTCTATGCCAAAACAAAATGCTTCAGGTTGCTTTGAAAATGTGAAGAAAGCTTGAAATTGTTCAGTTTTGTCCTAATTCTGTCACCGCATGTATGACACAAATAAGCAGAACTTTGATTTTTTTTCCTTACTTTTTACAGCAGTATTTTCCCAAAATAAGATGCTTTTCTTATGCCTCCCATTAAAAAGAGAGGGAGCAGAATAGGATATATCATTAGGGGCACAGAGGCAGAAGTCAAAATAGCATTTAAAAAGAGGAAAAAATAAAAAGAGCTCAACAGTAGTTGAGAGAAAAGAAGCATTTCATTTCACAGTGATGTAAGGAAAAGAGAAAATCCTCTATAAAGGCAAGATATCCCTTCACTTATGTTTAAGAAAGGGGAATTCAAATGGGAACAGACTCAAAGAAGCACTATCACAATGATTATGAGAATGGAGAATTTTTGAGAACCCTTAATATGTCTCACAATACAAGTTAAATTACTTTTATCTGCTTATTCTTTTATAAACACATTAAAAGCAGTATTTGAGAGGGTGGAAAATTATCCAGATTAAAGGATAATAAATAGTACAGACACAAAATCAACTGTCTATTAATTGGTCAGAAATATATTTTCCCCGAAAAATAGAAGTGTTCTTGTCATGTGCAGGGCTGATTACCCTATGATCCTATAATCTGTTCCAAAGAAAAATTAAGATATTTAAAGCTGAGTGCAGGCTCTAACAGAGCATCTCTAGGAAAGTTTCATGTAAGAAACATTATAGAAGTTCTGCTAAGCTACATGGGTATTAATAAGCTTCCCCTGCATTTTTCTAGTAATGAGTTTGTATGAGGCATAAACCTGTTTGGTTAACAATTGATACTTGCATTGCTCTTCCAGAGAGGAAGAGTCACAGGTGACCCTAAATCTCATCTCCCAAACAAAACTTACATGACCCTGAGTCTGATCTTTCAGAGCAGCAGCAGCCAGGGCAAAGAATGGCTTATCACAGGAACGTTTCTTAGCTGGGGAGAGGTCAGGTAACTTATTCTGGGGAAAATCTGAGGCTTCCCAGCTGCACACAGCCACGCAGTACCAGAAGCTCCTCCTTTGCTGATCAACAAAACAGCTCAGCCATGAACAGAAGGCATCCTCCCCTATAGGCATAGATACAAGCTGTGCCCATGCATTGTTTGGAGTAGCACAGCTGGTATGGGCCAAAGCCAGGACAGGGAAAGTGTGAAAAGTTAGAGTACAGCATGTCCTTGATGCACATAGCTGCAACATACAGGTTTGGCTAGAGGGAATTTGCCCTGTGCCTTGTGACCCATTACAGCACTGCAGCAACCCTGTCCTGTTTGTCCCTGTAATGGGCAGCAGTGCACAATTTTAACAACAATGATCTCAGGTGAATAAAATTCAGCTGACACCACTTAGTTATATTGTTTCTGAAGTGCTAGCAAGACTGAAAAACTAGTAAAAATTATTTGTAATGCTCGCAGGCATGTTTATGAACAGAGAGAGGGGAACAGATTTGCTGAGTATGGAGGTGCTGTTGTATTTGAGTGCACAGCTTCTTGTAAACATCCACATTGCCTAAATTTAGCATATACAATATTATCCACCATCAGATCAGCAAGTACTGTATGAGTGAGATCAGCACAGGCAATTTTTCTACATGAGACAATCTTTAATGCAGTGTTGGGTGAGTAGGACTTTTTTAATCTATTCTCAGAACAGGACAATGTTTCTTATTTACAAATAACACCTCCAGTCACTACTTTAATCTACACCTTTCATTCATTATGGATAGACTACAGCATATGGTGATAGATCTCACATTTTGGGGATTCATTACTCTAAGGTGAGCTGAGAGGTGATTTATCTATGGGATAGAGGAGTCTCCTGGGCTCCCAGAGAGTGACAGTGTTACTGCTGACTTACTGTTATTCCCCCACAGCTGTTCACAACCAAGCCTGCACATCTCCAGCCAGCAATGCAATCTCCAGCCCAAGGATGTAAGGCTCAGTTACAGTCTGGATGAGAACTGGCAGTGTGTTTGACACACAGAAAAAATCCCAGGCTCCATGTCAAAACTCAGCAGCAGCAGCCTGCCTATATATGACACACATGCAGAAGATCACACCACAAGGTTTTTGCACCATAAGATACAAGACTACTGCTCTCTGGACTGTTGTTATTGTTGAGGTGCAGGAAAAGTGTCCCCTGGTGTTGCATGCCCTCATTGTCCTCAGGCTGATGCAGCCTCGCTGCAGCAGCAGAGCTCCAGAGCACTCAGTTCTGCCACCACAGCCTACAGAGCATACTGAAAATTAGCAGGTTTCAAAACACTTCTCTCTCTCTCTATTTTTTTTTTTTTTTTTGTTCAATGCATAAATGCCAAGCAGTTACCTTCTCAAGTCCACCCACACCCACCACCAGATTCCCACTAATTATCTTTCCTGATGGAGAGGAAAATTCTGTGCATGAGGTGTTCTAGATACACAGAACTAGAAAGATGAAGAGGATTTTCTTGTCCAAAAGTACACTGATGGTTAAATTTTTTTGTTGTTGTTGATTTATGGCTATATCAGTTAACCTTCCTGTCATCTACAACTGGATCTGAAAGTATTGTTTTTGTAATTTCAGAACCCTGGGCTATAGCCATTCATGCCAGAAGTTTCTTTTATTTGAAACAGGGACTAAGCCTTGCTCCACATTGCAGCTGTCAGATGTTTGACTGAATGTCAGAAGCAGCTGAGTTGATATACAAGCAGTTGTTTATAGAACTGCTTGATTTGCAGACACCTCCTGATTTTACTTTAATTGTCCTAGAGCACCGGAACTGTAATGACAATAATAGTGGGTAGCTGCCATGGAAAGGTTCATAGCACACAAGATATTTAATCAACAGAGGGAGGAATATATTTTTCATTCTCCATTAAGATAAATATGCTTTCAGCTCTGATTGTATGCCACAGTTTACTACAGATAGTAATAAAAATTACCTCCAACCTGAGAATTAAAGAATCATTATGCATCTGAGTTTTCCTGAGGTTTAAGGCCAGCATTCATGTTGGCTGTCCCAGGAGCTCTGACTGTTCAGCACTGCCTGAAAATGAGATCCTTCAGATACATACAAGTTAAGTGAATCAGGTGGCTGTGCACTGCTGCTCTCCTGTGGTCTACAACGGAGTTTCCTAGGAGAGGGCTGGGAAACAAAGAAAGGTTCACATAGAGAAGGGTCTTCACAAGGGACAGAAAGGTGGTAAAGGATGCTGTAGATAAAGGGCAGCATTGGGATGCCAAACAAATATCAGAAGTCCTTTCTCCTGGGGACAGGAGACAGAAGGAGAACAGAGCCGAGGGCAGGAGGAGAGGGCTCTCTCCTGCATTCCCAATCAAAACTGCAGGCAGAGAGCAGCACACTGCCCTGCAGTCAGGAGAAGCAGAGGTAGGGAGGGGCTGGGCAACCTACCACCCCAAAGTAGCATCATCATCTGACAAGGGACCTTCTGCAGAGGCTTTCCAACAGCCAACTCAGCAAAATAAACTGCTCCCAGTACAGCTCCACCCTGGGCGGGGCAGGCACTGAGCCCAGCCTGATCCGTAACCTGCCCTGAGCAAATTTTGTGTACTGCTGCAATGAATTCAATACCCAGTGTTTTGCACAAAACAAATATGATTGGTATGTATACATTAATATATGCAAGTAACCTCCAAATTCCTTTGAGACATTACAGGTACTCCTAGAGGAACAGCCTGGAAGTAGACAGACAGCGGGCAAGTGAATTATCATTTTGTGCCTTATGTTCTCAAAAAGATAAGGGAGGAGAAGCTGGGCACATAGAAACTAAACTGCTTAGATAAATCTGTAGCAAAGTGGTAAGGCTGTAATGGACTGCTATATTTTATGTTGTGTTCTGCCCTTTAAATTGAACCATTCATTTAACGAAAGACTACAAGATATTAGGACTAAATATAAATGAGAGGGAAATTGAGGAATTTGTTACTAAGAGGAATAAGGTATATACAAGTGGGCTTTACTTATGCATTTATTTATAAGTTCAGCCTGCTATAGACTCCAGATAATGACAGCAAGGCTGCAGAACAACAAGCATTTACAAAATTTTAAAAGTCACCACAATCCCAGAGGAGGAAAACTATATTTGTGTAATGGACTTCAAAATCAAACTTACATTTAAGGATTCTGTAAGTTTCTGAGACCATAAGGCAGGAGACTTAAGGACAATGCAAAATATTGGCATTTGGAGGCCAGGAGAGTTAAAATTCCTCAAATGGCAAAACAAGACTGAGAAACTCTCCACTCCTTGGACTGCAGATTTTCTTTCTAGACAAGTATCTTTTTGAGCTATACTGTATGCTCCTGTAGGTTTGTGAATCCTCTTCTGCTCACCTTCTGGTTTGCCTGTATTTCCTAACTTATGGCTACCTTGGGAGAGAAAGCAAAATACACTGACTACCTAGACACATAGCAGTTTGCACCCAATACATCTTGGGATAAAGAGATCAGAGCAAAAGAGAATGTGTCCATCTTCCTTGGGACCACTCATGGAGGAGTCCAGCTTCATGGACTTGTTCACCAAGTCTGTGAAGTTTGTTCTTTCATGAGCTTAAACCCACCAACTCCAAAAGAAGAATGAATTTTGTCTTCATGTGTCTCTAACTTACGGTACCACCCATAGATTCTCTGTAGGTGGTGGCCATCAGTCTCGGCTTGTATGTAAGCACAAAATAAACATTAAAATACCCAGGTTTTGTTAAGTACTATGTGTTAGAATCAGAACCTTAAATAAAAATAAAAATAAAGAAAATTAGCAAAGATAATTTATCCAGTGCATTGAAAACCACATAAACTCAGATCTAGATTCACCCTAGCTAAATGTCAGAATCAGCAGAGGATCCTCCATAATCCATAGGCTGGGGAATATGAGGAATCTACAAGAACCATCAGACACCTGAGTGCTGACACTCTGGGGTCTCCCTCAGAACAAGTTTCTACAGACATTTATATTCAATTAATGCTGGGCACTGCTAAATGTGAAGGCTTGACACCAAGATGACAGACACTTTCTTATATTCTTTCTTTACAGAAAAAAAAAAAATGTTTAAAAGCAAAAATCCAAAACATTGTTTAGTAATGACAAAGAGCTGAGGACGTTTTAACATGCAATAGCAGAACAAACTTTGAGAAGTTTCAGTTGCTAGCTGTGTTCTTCAGACCACGTTCCTGATAATGATTTTGGGATTGTAGGTGCAAAAGCAGAAATTTTCAAAAGAAGGACAGTATTTGCCATGGAAGGTAATGAAATCATTTTGATTAATGGAGTAGCAAGTTAACTGTGTAAAAGTCATGCATCCATCATGTTAGCACAACCATCATAAGACAGACTATTCAAAAGACCATAGTTTTAAAACACAAGGCAAAACAAAGAAATCAAATAAAAAACAAACAAAATGCAAAATATCGAAGTGTGTTTATTCCATTTTAAGCATAAAAATTTAAAAGTGTTTTAAGGGTAAGCCTGAAAGAGGAAGAAACTCCTGGGTTTTAACAGTAGCCCCATCCTTGAACAAATGCATTAAAATAGTGAAAAGCCTTCACTGTACCAAGAGTAACAGAAAGTTCTTGATCATTGTCTAATATAACATGCAATAATAGAATTATACTATTGGACTCCCTTCTCCCTCCAAAAAAAAATTGTCAGAAAAAAAAAAAAAAAAAAAAAAAAAAAGCCCTAATCTTCTTCCCAAGACTAGATTTCTTAGCATTCATGGATTTGCCAAAAGAAGACCGGCCCTTTTCAATTAGCAAGGAGGATGAGTTTCATTGCAGAGAAGAAAGAACACATGCAATTTTTGAATCAGTTACACAGATAAACATGGTTTGCAGAAAATGCTAATTTGACTAATGCCTTCTTCCATATCAATTTCTCCACCATATGGTGACAGTTGAAGACAAATGATTGTTCCTGTTTTTTTAACAAAAAGTGTCATGGTTGAACTATGGTATCAAATTATGATGAAACTTAAGTAGCACACTAAAAATAGTTCACAATGGAAAGTCATCTATCTGTGTTGTCTGCAACAACAATTTTCTTAATCTCAAAAGAACTCAACTGGTACCACAGAGCAGAAGGAAAAATTATGCTCAGAGTTACAAAAAGGCTGAAATTATTTAACTAAATATTCTTAAAGACTATTCTGAAAGTGCAAGAAATTTTATTTTAAAAGCTTATATCAGCATTTTTGCCATGATGATACCCACACAGATATACCACATCACTTAAGCTCAATCTTAAGTAAAATACTTTGATGTTTCAACAAAGTATTTGTACTCAAAAATCAAGCATATTTTTACTAAACTCCTGACTTGCTGAATTTTATGCTCACATGTTTGAGTAAAAGAGATTGACAGACACAGAAATGTAAAAAGTATTTTAATGAAATTATATTAATATAATGACATTACTCAGAGAGATTAACTTCAGATTCAGGAGACCACTTCATTCCATGAGTTCCAGGAAGACTCCTATGAGACTAAATGAATAACAAAATTTGGAGAGGTCGCTCACTTTCCAATAACTCTCCAATATAAACATAGAAATTTCACACTTAGAAGAAACAATTTTTAAAGTATGGGGGAAAGAAGACCATTGAACAAACTGGGGTGAGGCAGGAAAAGCTAGTAATGGAAAAGCTAAAGAATTAGAGCTACAATTATTTTGGCACTAATACCTTCTTCCCCTTATGTCTGCATAGTATGACATTGTTTAGTTACATAGTGGACTACTGCATTGCTTGAAGACCTCTGTGTCTCCCACTGCACTGATAGTGCAACTTCCAAGTAAAGGATCATAGGAAAGAGAATGTCATTCTTCTATATTGAAGATGTACTCACCCACTGTCTATGAATGACTTAGAAAAACACACAGACCATCTTTATCTCTCTTGTCATCTCTCACTGACTGGACAATAGCTGGTAATTTAATTGAGCACTTTCAATGGAGGACAGACGTGATAGATTCAAGCTACAAAATTCAGTTTGGTTTTACCTATAAAATGTACAGTGTTGAATCAAGTTATCACAAGGCTACACTATTGCATGAGGTCACCAATAAAGACCAGAGAGCCTGACAGGTCTTTTGACACAAGTAGCCACTCACAACATCACTTAGCTCACTTATTTGGGGGGGGGGGGAGGAAGTTAACTCTGAGAAAATGGACTCTGCATTTCAGCAAAAAAGGCATTGCTGCTGCTCTAAGTGATGAGAAACAGCAGATGGATTTGTGTCACCTCCAATGCCTATTTTACAGATATTTGAACACAGAGATTTGCAGGCTACATTTTAATTTAAAAAATAGAAAATACTTCCATTTTTTCACTAAACATAATGAAAAAAATATGTACAATGTATAATGTAATCTGTCCTATAACTAAGAGCAGTTTGTCTGACAGGCCGTTCACTGATATGCATGATGCTACATTTTTATATGGGGGCCTTCTTGGCATAAAATAACACTAAACACTTCAAGGGAAAACTTTTCTCTTCAGAGAGAGGTCCATTTGAATAACATCTGAATGATAGAAGAAGGGGGGGAAGGAACAGTCCAGTCCACATCTTTGTTATTTAAGCTGCTTTTGATACTCTTTTTAACCGTTGAAATTATGGTGAATGAAGGCAGACAAAACAGTAGGCCAGATTAACTTTACCTTTTATTTCATAAAACAGGTATTTTGCTGAAAACAGCTGATTAAATCATCAATCACTTCCACTGGCCAAAATATGTCCAAATCCTATTTCTCAAAAAAGCAATTATTAATTGCTGTACTAGAACTATCTCAAGTAAAAATGTTACAGGTAAAACTTATCACAAGCTTTAGAATATGCTTGGACGTATCCCAAAAATTATTTCCTTTTTATAGCTAGGATATAGGCTGAATTTGCATTGAGCAAAATATACCTGCCAAGCAGGCAGCTTTGTTCGATATCTAAACTTATTTTAGTTATTCACGACTTTTAAATGAGTGGAGGTTCTAACAAGAAGTATTACAGGAAAATTGCACCAGCTAAATAATAACTTCTGCACAAGTTAAACACTTGGTTGAGCAAACAAGACCTATTACAGCTGCCTCCTGAGGAGAAGAACAGCCAACAACTTACGTTTTCAATGAGCTGTCCTGTCTTCTTTTTAACCATGATGGAACACATTGCTCCAAAACCAATCAATAAAAGACAGCACTACATCTGCCCTCTATCTAACATTCCACAGAACAGAAAGCTTTTCAGTGAGACACTTACATATGTTGATGTGACAGAAATATAGAAGAAGAAAAACTATGGTAATTAGTTCTTTTCATCTCAAGAATAATCTCTTCCTGTAGTGCTTTCCCGTAGCATGAATGAGTTGGAGATAAGAGTGGAGGTAACAGGCTAGAAACAGATTTGCATCAATGCTTTACACTAGTTAGGCTTTAATACTCCTTTTGGCTGGGGCATTTTTGTGGACGCACTCAAGTTAGAAAGACTATACAAACCCCGCTTTGTAGGTGGAATCACAACAAAATAAAGTCATATTTCTGAAAGGGGAATAAATCCTGTGCCAGACACTGACTCAGCTGGTTCCCAAGATTTTCAATTTAATGATGCACCTTTCATATCTGTTTGACAGAGGTGAATTGTTAGAAGACAAGTAGATGTAATCAAAAATTAACCCATTCACCCTTGACAACCTTTGAAGGCTCTCAACATAAAATTCACAGGAAAAGTTTAGTTTGGTACCATCTCTCATGTACCTTTAACCAGTGTAACCTTCCCTTCATATCAACTGTTCTTTTAATTATTTACTCCTGGTCATACAAATCCTTTTTCAGCACTGCAGTAATAGTACTTGTAACATGATTTAGTGCTGATCTGTATAATTTATAAAAGTCTAGTTGATGTTTTCAAACATCTGTTGCACATCTGGGAAAATATCATACTTCAACACACACACAGTTTAGTGGAATGGATGTATACAGAAACAAATCTGGCAGTGAAGGTGATAGGTGTACCCAATTCTTTCAGTGGGTACACACAAACTCTCTTTGCTTTATGGACACTCTCCCCATAAAGAAATGCTGACATCACTATAACTATCTCATAACATTACATGGATATATTGCTTTGCCAAACATGGCATTTCACTGCAGAAATGATGGCCTAGCTGATTGTAAGGTTGCTACATAAAAATCATTAATTTTAAAGCTTCCCTTTTATTAATAAATTTCTGGGCTAATTAATTTTAAGTCACATATGATATTCCCTTGAAAGGTAAATCCCTTCTTTATCACCACTGCTGTCATAAACTCAGTCACAAGCTCAGAATTCAGCAAAGAAATCTAAGCATTTCCACATAAAACACAATTGTAAAGCAGTAAAGATCAGAAATAAACATAACTTTTTTTTAATCTCATGTTCACAAATTCCTTTCATAGGAACTTTTTATGCTTAGAAAAAACCATTGATATGACTCAAAATTTCTGGAACCCCTGACAGCAATCATATCAGTATCTGTACAGATGCCCTGATAAGGACCACTACTGTCCATCCTGGAAAGACTAGAAGAGGCTGATACAATCAGAAAATTATTTGCAAACTTCTAGGAAAACTCCAGAGGCTGCATTCTTAGTCTCAAGCAAACATTATCCCACAGGAGCTCAGACTGGGCAAACACTTTCAGATATAATGTGATGGATTTTTCCCTAACAAATGCTTACCAAAGCTAACAAAACAAACTTGCACACAACAAAGAACATTCATTCTTCTTTATACACTAGTTGGTTTTAGTAATCCAGCTACTCATTGTCACAGTGGAGACAGCCACGATACACAGAGTATCACCATACAATTTCAGAAAGCTTCAACCCATACAGAGTAACACCAAATCACATCAAAAAGCTTCAGGTGTCAGCCCATACAGAGTAACATTACACCACTTCAGAAGGCTGCAAGCATCTGCCCTTTTTGTTCTTTAGCCCAACCTTTTACACCCCTCATGTTGATGCATTGCACCTGTGTGCCCTCTTTTCTCTTTGGCGGTTGGTCAGTGCCCCTGGGCACTCCATGGCTCACTGCTGTCAGTGCTGCTCACCAGCTGTTCACAGCTGTACCCATTGGGGATGAGGCTGGGCCACAGCCCAAGTCCCAATTACCACAAACTGTGTGCCTATAACTCATCATCCATTGCTCCCTAAAAATTGAAGTCAAGCAGTAACAATACTGCTTGACTTCAATGCCTAGTGCCAAGATCAATAGTAACAGAGTGTCTACCAATGGGAACATTTTGGAAGTGATCAATGGGAGGTACAGCTTGAAGCACCTAGACAGACTATCAGCAAAAGCCACAGCTCGTAAGGACAGCTCTTTAGTGTTAACATTCCCATTCAGGTGAACCAACACCTTTAGCCACATGCAGGGACCCTGCAAGCATATAGCTTGTTTAAACTAAAAAGGAATTGTTTATTGACCAAAAAAAAAAGCATAAAATTCCCCTGTATTTTTCTCCTCTGAGATTTTATATATTTTCAAAATGGCTTTTATTTTCTTCTCAATCTCTGCCTCAACAATCCTACATCTGATTGCAATTTCACATTCCTTATCTCTCCGTAGACCTCTCATAGCTGGTTCTCCCCATAAGGCAATTTCTTCAGCAACATAGGCCAGGGTTATGCATCTGGTCCATGCAAAGTGAAGCCAAGGATCCTTGGACATCACCAGTGCCAGCCTGGCCAAGGGAAGGATAAAGAGTGGGTTACAGTGACAATAGGTTAAGTGATTACTTAAATTAAATACTAAGTTATTCTTTCAAGTACAACTACAGTTCCGGTTCTTGTAGTACTGAGAGGGAAGGTTTTTCCTCCTGCTAGCAGCCAAGCACCCCATCCTACTTCAGAGGCAGCACTCAGGATGACCAGCTTCAGAGAACAACCTCTGCTGAGTCCTTCCAAAAACAGTGCAGTCCAAGTCAACTTTGAACCACAATGATCTGCCAGATACAATATAAAAATGAAATACTCAGACACACAGCTCCAAATTACTGCAATTATAGCCACAGTATAATGTCCCAAAGACTGACACAACTCTTACTCGAGGGGCCAGATGGGTATATAGGCTGTGCATCCACAAAAACAGGGTCATATGGAGTAATGCAGGAGAAAGGGTTATGCTGCCTAGTGCTACACCCATTTAGCTTCTCCAGTCTTGTATTGCTTCCTGATAGCAGATTTGTCCATAAGATTGTGGGAATCTTTCAAAAACATAAAGGGGTCTTGATGTGATTAACTTCCATTGGATGCCCATGAAAATTTGAGTTCTTACTGTTATTTGTACCTCTCAAGATGTCACTAAAATTACTTTTGATTGAATTATTGTATGCAAGGATAATAAAGTTAATTCTGCTTTGTGCTGTTAACAATCTGTGTCCTGAATTACACTGCCTACATGTTACATTAATAATCCTTTTGCCATTTAATTTCTCTTGACTAGCTCTTCAGAACTGATTCATTTATTCCCCAAAGCATTATAATGACTTTGAGCACACAACAGAATACATTTAGGATTAGACTTTACATTTGGTGTAGTACTTTCAGGCTCCTAGACATTCAAAACTAGTAAGATCATTTCTACAGCCAATTCAGTTTCTTATTTGTACAATTCCTCCATGCTTTTAGCTTACAAGTGAAGAGGTGTAGGTTACAAAGATTTGCAAAATATAACTTAATTATGCAAAATTTAATCAAGAAATTATATTTTTCTTATAGCTTGAAGCAATTCCTAAAAATCTAATTAAAATCTCTTTAATTAATGCTGGCAAAATTGTTCAAGTGTCAAAGCAGATCATATTCCCCACTTCTAGCAGAAATGATAAAATCATTTTACAATTTATATGCACTATTGCTTCTGGGGAAAATATGGCCATTTGACACTTTCTAGACACTCTGTTCAAAAATGTTCAAAGAAAAACTGTGCAATGAGTCATACTGGCGTTGTACTGCACATGACAAGAATAAAAAATCATGATTATTCTGGAAAAAACAATGTTCTGAGATGTCAAACACTGTGTCAGTCATCAATGTTATCTGGACTCTATACTGATTTATTATCAATTGGGTGAGGCAAGGTACTTCATACTGTCTAATGTGTATTCTTGTCTATTCATTAAACAATAACTTTTGAAACTTATGTCTGATCAGTGTCAAAAAGGTAGGGAATGTCCAGCTAAATCTCATTCATTGTGGTCAAAAGTCAAAAAACATGAGAGGAGAAACTGGGCACTCACAAAAGCTATTTGTCTTTCTGTACCAGCAAAACCTGCACAGGTGTTTTTGGAAACATTGGCATGCTCTAGTGACATGCACACAGAAAAGAGCTTGAGCCTTTGCAGTGTAGTACTTGTGTCCACTCACATCATCAGGTGTACCACTGAGTAAACAGGGGATTAATTTTGTGCACCTCACCCCACAACCCTCTGCCAGCTGCATGTTCCATGACCACCACAGCACGCCACACAGAAAGGACTGCAGCTGTCACAGCCTCCAGCCATTTCTCTGAATGTCTTTCCAAATCATGCTACAGCCTTCTGCACTCATGGCAGACAATAAGATGAGGACCAACACTAGGGCCAGCATCTCAGGAACATCCTCCCCTCCTGACAGGAGAAACAGTGTAATTGCACAGTGGCGTGTGCAGGGCTGACAGGGATGCACAGCAGAAAGACAAGAGGGAGTGGGCAGAGAGGGATATAAGGGGAAGAAAAGAAGGAATGGAGATGGGGAACAACACAGTGAAAAACAGAAATGAGGCCATAGAGAGTCAAATACCATGTCCCTGGGATTTGCAGCTGGGGGTGCACCATTCCTGGTGTCAGCTGTTCCACTCCTTTCCATGCAGCATGACAGAAAAATGCCAGGCACACTCAGCAGGTCTCCATCTCAGTGCACTGGTATTAATGCAAGACCCCTCCTACTGTTTGTTCTTCTGCCTAATGGAAGATCACCTGAAAAGTTAGTACAGATACTGTGTACCAAAAGACCTCTGGCTCCCAGACCAGAAGAGCTATCTTCCTCATCACTGTCATGGATGTGCTCATGCAAGATAGCAAAAAATCAGGAATACAACAAAGATAAACAGATCATAGGGTCATAAAATCTTTTAGGTAGGAAAAGACTTGTAAGATCATTGAATCCAACTGTTAACCTAACACAGCCAAGTCCACCACTAAACCATGTCTCTAAGTTTCACATGCAGACAGATAAATGTGCAAACACACATCCATATCTGTAATAAATCCCCAGCAAAATTTCTCCTAATTCCATGACAAATTATGAGATCTTCTGCCTTCCCTCAGCCAGGAAGTGAAGGTATAGAAAAAGTCTGGGGGCACAGAGCTAGTAAGAACATAAGAGATCCAGGTCTGGTTGATTAAAGGTTTCACCTGGAGTTCCTAACACAACCCAAAACTGAGAGCTCCCTTTTCCTTTTGACTTTCCCTGTCACGATGGAGAGAAAACCTATCACTCCCCAAATAACAAAATGTTTTCTAGCAACTTCATTTTCTTTCTTTTTGATGCATTGTTAAGAACCTGAGCATCAGTTCTGCCTCCTTCAGGTCAGCAGGCTGTCTTATTTTGTGAGTAGTAGCAGCAGTACATTTCTCATGTCAACTGCCTTTTTCTGATTATTCTTTGAAATATCTCAGATGCATTGGAGAAGTTGGTGGGGGTAAAATAGAGGTTTGAGGGACATCTCTATAAGTGAAGTCTGATGCTTTCAGAGTTAGAAGACTTGCAAACCACAAGACATTTGCAATAAATGTTGTTTCATATTAGGCATGAGCACAGGCCCTCTGGAGAGGGATCCAACGATGATTCCCTGCCTAGACACATACAGCCATTCGTCCTGACTGGCTGCTGTTATGGTTTTTACTACTATAATTAATGCTAACAACAGTAATAATAATATTATCTAAAGCTTGGTAGAGCTCTCAATTAGTAGATCTCATAATACTTCCCAGGAACCATTAACTTCTCAGTTTGTCAGTGGCATAAATGAGATGAACTAAAGCGCCACTTACTGTCAAATGTGCATCACTGTCTGACACTAATAGGACTGGCAATTGCTTTTATCCATGTATGTGAGCATAATTACTTATGGTTGTTGTCTGAAGTGCTGCCATAAACTAAGAATTAAAAGTCTCAAATGCTTTCAAATAAGCTGCCTGCCAGAAGAATCAAGAGGGACATCAGCATACAAAATCTTTAGAGATATAATTTAGACAGCAAAATGTTTTAGTTAGTTCCTACCAAATTGTAAATGGAAACTTTCCATTATTGTCAGACAATTTTCTTGTGTGTTTCTGGTTTTTTTGTATGTTTCTGTTTAAAAATTTCTGCATGGAGTTAGTCCATGACTAGCTCAAACCCAATGGCACCTCTGTGCTTGCGTTGTCATGCACCAGTGCAAACCCCTGTACTAGTACAGAGGATCAGCACCACAGCCATTTCCACAGGAGCCAGCCCAGCTCAGAACACTTACACCCTAATTCTCTCTAATAAGCTCTGCTAAGAAAAGTAATAACCTGAAGTAAAAGGCCACCTGAATGAAGGCACATAGTGTTGAAGTTAGTGGGAACTTTTTGTAAGTTTTGATGTTCATTAGGATTTAAAGTTAGTGAAACAGTTTTTAAAGCCTAACTTCTTGTTCCTTTTATTATGGGTATGAGCAGGGAATAAAAGGTCATAAGAATGAATTAGAAGAGCATTATTTATGTATACATGTAAATTTATCTGCTGGAAGCATGTTGCCAAGCAGAGTAATAAGTATTGTAATAAAATTTTCAGGATTATACCTAGTATCTTAATTTTGCTTTTATAGTCATGTAAAAATTTCTCTATATTATATAATGATGATTTAGTCCAAGAAATAATTACATTTTTAATTAATTATGACGAAGTTATACATTGCAGGATTTAGAACAGATTAGTAGAGATGAAGAACTATGCTATATGTTGACTCATGTATTTCATACTATAAAAACACGTAACAAACATAGCAGTTATAAAATTTACCCTAGGAAGAAAGTTTTAAAAATTAATACACAGGCTGCTAACTTGGTCACTGCAAATAAAAAGAACATTCATTTATGCAGGCAAGTTGGACTCTGATGAGGTTGAACACTGTGGCCGAGCAATTAAGGTGCCTTTTGCTTCCAAAAAGGAGTAATTTTTACACCATACTCAGTACAGCTACTCACAGCATTATTTTTAGCTTTGTTTGCAATAATGCATTGGAATATCTGCCCTGAGCTATGAGTTTGTGACATAGTACAAATGAGTCTTGGGCAGACTCATTACAAGGCCCAGTTGTGACCTAACAACTTTCTGTCCTCATGTCGCAGGCAAAGCTTATTAAAAATTGCTAACAAAAGTTGTTGGAAAACTGCAATGGACCAGATGTAACATGAAGGCACATAAGTTTTCCTTTTGCATACTTTTCATGGACACACTAAGACCGCCAACGTATTTCTTTCTGGTTTACATTTTTTTAATTGCAATACTGGGTGTGCCCAGTCTTGCAATTAAAATTGTGTGAGATTAAAATTTATTTCCCCCAAATGTCTGTGCTAAAATTTCCCACTCAACACCTCCCTGGACTATGCAGAAGACTTGAAGACCTGAATGGAAAATCGCAAAAGCATCATTGTAGGAAAGAAATTTTGGAAAAGGTAATAAATGCATAATCTTTTTCTCAGGAACATTATCTGGTTCCTGTTAACAGCAGAGTTGCATACTGCAAAATATGTTTTGGGGTTTTTTAGACTGAAACAGCCCATTACGAGCAGTTCGTTCATTCATTAAGCACTGTGGAAACCATAACTCCACTTGTATGAATTGTCCCCTTATGTATGCTAAATGTGGACAACAGCTGCATTTAGCAGATTTCATTGATTGCTCAGTGCTCCTGAAGTGTAGGGAAGTGCCATGTACATTTAGGCCTAAAACATTTTACAGGCCTCTTTTCATTATCAGCCAAGGGCAGTTAATCCCTGGAGGAGAGGAGGTACAATGTTTTTTTAGTTTGCTGTTCTCAGTATCAAACTTGATTGTCTTTAATTCTCCTCCATTCCTTCCTAAAGCAAACAACTGGTTGTCTGCTTCTTATTCCCCTGCGGCTCTGCTATTTCAGGCTGCTTGTCTGAATTTCCTTGAAGAATTTACTTTCTTCCAGTCTGACTTCAAAAGAGAATTATCAAGCGGGCATGGCTGTGTAACTAAAGATTACTTTTTTACTTAGCATCCTCCTCATGTTTTTCCACACACTATTTTTTTTTGTTCAAAATCTCAGCTTCCTCTGTGCTTTGAACAAAATCTTAATCTTCTTTCTCTGTCCTATATTTGTCTCCAGTTGTATGGAGACTGAAGTTTGATGGGAGCACGCAGCTGTGATGACTACTGAGGGATTGTCTGAGAAAGGAAGAAGTTGGAGATGATGGTTCTTAGCACAAAGACTGTTGTTGGCAGTAGTCTGAGATGAGGTCCTGAGGGAAGCACTTCTGCTAGGAGGAGTGCTTTGGGGAAGAGGACGAGATAATTTAAGGTGGAACTGTAGGAAATGGAAAAAATGAGAAAGATTAGGAGAGAAGGAGAATATAGTGGTGAAATCACAGCAGGATGAGAAAGAAATGGTAAGTACAAGTCAGTTCCTGAAAGAGAGGCATTTAGTGCTATTTGAGATACTCTATAGTACTTTAGATATCTCCATGGGACTGGCAGCTAAAATACAGAACACAAGTGAGTGTTCCTGGACTTGCAGGGGAACATTTCCAAGGACATTTCAAAGGAAAATAGATCCCTATGAGTATTTGATTGAACTATTCCTGGTATATGTAGCAAGACATAGAAATTAGGGAGAAACAAGGACCACTCTATAAAGAAAGCACAAAAAAGTAATCACAGAAAATGGTAAAAGTGAAGTAGAAAAAGGAAAATTTGACAGGTCATATTAAAGAGAGAAAACATGCTGAAGAGTAGAAAGCACAGAAGCAAGGGATCTCTGGGGTAACAGTAAACAAGCAGAAAACTGCAGTGCTGCTTAAAAGCTCCACTAGTGAGTTACTGGCAGACACTCCCTACACAAGTCAGGTTCAACTTCAAAAATATCCATGTCCCACAAGGCCTCAAGTTCAACACAGCTCTTATTCTGCAATGTCAGGACCTCATCCATGGGTATATTGCATTAACATGTAGAGTTCTAATGTTACATTTTACTTAAAGGCAATAATTTATTATTTTCTAAATCAAAAGCTAAAACTAAGGACATAAGTAGGTCAGCCATTAAAGCACATACTTTGCTTATGTCTGAATCCATCTTTCTTACCAGTTGGTAAGAGTGAGCAAATGAAGGATCATAAAGTTTTTTATCCAGTAGAAGGAGAGGGGAAGGAAGAGGGTGGAAAGGAAGCAGCTTCATCTTCTTGCCTTAGATCAACTGGGCATGACTTCAGGCAGTGTGATGTTTTTCCAAGCTGGAAGCAAGAATTTAATTGATATGTTCAGATCCAGGCTCAAACTGAACATTTTTCCCCATAACTTGCATTTGCATATTCAATTTAGATCCTGATTTAGTTTGATTAAGAACTTGAAAAAGATGCTATTTAATAACAACTCTGCCTGGATAGACTGGAAAATAAAGAAATATGGCAAATAATTCGACTTAATAGGTTTTTTTTTTATTGCCAAACATATTTATAGATTTCATTGAATGAATTCTATGGGACAAGGAATGTATTCAAGATGGGAGATAAGGGTTTACATTCAGTGGCCCAAAACTGCCCATCTTAGGGTTTTAAGTCTGTACAAAATGTTAACGTACCAGAAGGAAAAAACAGAATTCATTGCAACCCCTAATGTCTCACCAAAATTCTGTAAACATAAATTGTTCTGTATAAGGCACTTTAGCAGGCAATATACTGCAGTAAGAATCAGACTAGCTCTGGCAATGGCTTGACATGCAAACTTGACTTCCTGTGTTCTTGTGTACCTTTATCCATTTTTCTTTCACTGCTAACGAGCTGCAGCACGAACAAAGTGTTTTGTAGTACCCTGACCAAAGGAGAGTCCTAGTTCCTATGAGATTTGTGAATGCACAAAGAAAAGTAATTAGAAAGGGTATCCAGAGCATCCAACTGTATGATTCTAATTTAGCCTTGGAGCCCACTCTGTTAGCAAACCACAGTTCCTGGGAATTGCCTATGGCTCTTTACTGCTAGGCAAATGTTACACCTATTTAGTAAAGTCTGGTGCCTATTGCTCAGCAAGATAACATCCTCTCAATGGAAATGTACCACATGTTTGGAAAGGCCTCATGGGCCTAAAAGGAAGCAAAGCAAAAGTAAAATACGAACACTTCAGTTCAGGTGTCGATTTCCCATTGTACTTCTCACAGAAGAGGGAGAGTAAGAAGAAAGATACAATGTAGTTTCTATTTCAGAACAACTGAGAAACACCCACAGATCACTGTAGCATACAGTCATTTCATACATGTGAATAGAACCATCAGTGCCCAGCCTGGGAACACAGTTCATGTTTTCCCTAAGAAATTAAAGTAACATTAATCCTTGATGAATTGAAGTATCTTCTAAATACCAACCCTTGTAATTTCTTTTAAAAGCATTTTTTATCACCAGACTATAAATGGGACAATATGCCTGTAAGCATGTCACTCTGTAGAGAACAGAAGCTGAATATCTATGACAAAGAACTGTCTAATTAGTCTACATTTTTAAAAACATTTTGGCTGTCAACCATTTAAACCATCTTCTTGGAACCATATTTCCCAGGGAAGCAATTGAAATGACAGAATGTGGATCCCTGAATATAAACTTTCCTCAAAGAAGAATATAAACCTTCCTCAAAATCGGTCCTATTTCTGTTGAGTTATAGAAAAGCATCTTTTCAGTGCTATTTTATTTTTGAAGTGCTAGGCATAAAATTACAGAAAGATATATTTAAAGGTTTTTCAGGGCTCCAGAAACAATGTACAATAATGTACATTTCAACTAATGTACAACAGCTTATTTCAAATAACAAGGCCAATGATTTATTTTATGGTATATTGTAAGTGTTCCTAAACCTAAACAGTTTAAAGCATTGCTGTTGGTTTTTCAGAGGACATAAAGCCCATGCATTAACAGTGGCATGAACAGATTACTGTGAGGTTGAAGAAAAAGGGGTTGAATATTAAAGCTGTCACTCCAGGGGAAGATGGAGGCTATTTTTTGATCTTCCTTTTAAATTGTGCTTTGAGCAATAATGCATTCATTATCAGACTCCATGGGTACTTCTACAAGGTAAAACTTATTCTGAATGTAATGGTACAGAGACTAGGTACTTTCTAAGATACTTTTACATAACTTAGAAAACATAAAGCATATTTCAATAAATATTAGTATCTTTAGCAAAGCTCAGATGAGCTATTTTCCAATACCTCATTATGTATCATGCCTTCTTATTCTACCAGCAATAGACACCAGGGAGGAAAAGATCTAATACCAGGAAAAACAATTAAATTAGAGATGGAATAGACTTGTTTTGTTCTAGTTATATCCCTGAATATGAATCTGATATTATGTAATCAAGAAACTGTTAAGAACATAGGTGAAAACTGCCTAATTATTTATTGGACATTGGTGTTTATAGATTTGCATAACTCAGCTCTTCATGCAGTGCAATTTGTATGCTGTGATTTACAAATCATATATAGTTAATTTCTGGTTTTTTCAAGGCCAGGGTTCTACAACTTGAAAGTCTAAAAATTAGGAAATTTAGAAACTGGGGAAGTTTTCATGTTCACACTTACCACAACTTTCAGCAACGCATCTCTCCACAAAATACTTATTCTCATCCTTAACACCCAAAGCACTATGATATTTAAAAAGGAGCTACTAATGTTTGCTTGCAAAAAGTCTTTATTTCATTTTTTACCTTAGAGAAAGATTAATTGTGATGTTTGGCTTCCCAATATATATAAGCAGAAATAAAAATCCCTGCTAATTTTAATATGCCTCTGAAGTACAAATCTAATGACTACTCTGAAGTTCACACACTAGAAATAAAATACCCCAAACCTCTCTTTTGCCATCTGAATTGGCAGACACCAGATGTAGCAGGTTTTGTGTTTACTTGCCATTCATTATTGGAAATCTCTTAACATCAGCCTTCAGGAGTATTTTTGTCACTCTGTGAAGGAAGAATCCTGATTTTCTTTCCATATTCAATATAAAATAGATAACAGAGATGGTATTACAAATAGAAAAAAATTCCCTGACCTTCCTTAAGTTAGTAATTATTTGACTACACGACCTAACATGAACATTTTCCAAAATACTATGTTCATTCTTTCAAAATGCTACATTCATTCTTTTTTGCTACAAAAACCACCCCAACAAATCAATGTCTTTAGATATATTGCTTCTAGGTACCTATATACCTATATCTAAGTTTTATTTTAGCGAGCTTCAAAAATTTCCAAAGATACCCCTTCACTTATACTGCAAGGACTCAGGATAGCCTTAGAATTCTTTTCATTTGAAAACTATTTATATGAAAGGATTTTTAGTTGTGCGTATATATATAACTTATTACCTATGTGTGCTCTGAAAAATAGAAAAATGAGTGGATTTGGAACTATAACTATACTTTTCCATGTTACATGGATCATCACGTTTCCATAATGAACACACCAGTGACATCACTGAGATTTTACTTTTGTACATGCAAACAGAATCCAGACAAGACTGGACATATACATCAAACAATAACAGGCCATATTGCTTATTGCATATTGCTTAGGTGTGTGTTTGGCTTTGATTACACTTTGTGTGTACTATACGCATCCTTTTCAGGCATCTCTGCTATAAATAACTAGAGTGGTAGACTCTGTGAAGAAACAAATGGACTCTGTAAGACAATATTCTTGGCTATATCAACATCAAAAATTAAGAACCTAACTGGGAAAAAACTTGGCATACCACATCAAATGTTCCAAACAATGTATTAATCAAATATACTAGTCACAAGTTTACTGTGGTTAGCTATGGAAACAGGTCACATGGTACTTTCGTGTAATTTTTAGAAGGAAGTCTGGACATGCCTCCCACTCTCCCTCATTTTTTCTGTCAGCAACACTTGTCTCTTTGGTGTCTAATTGCAAATTTTCTGTATAATGCAATTATGCTGGTACCCACCCAAGCTCTACTTTATCAAACCAAATTGGTTATTACTGGTCTGAAGTTAAAATTCCTGATTCGGTTCTCAACAGAGACATTATAAATCCTCAGATAACACTGACTCTTGTGTAACTCTTGTTACACATGGCTGTTCTGAAAAAACAGTTCATAAACTTGCAGTCCCTGTCAGAGTCTAGTTACTACAAACAATTCAGAGGAGGAGGCAACAATAAAAACTGTCATCCCATCCAAAAATGGCAAATGACACAGGGGTGTCAGTATGAGGAAAAGCACAAGCAACATTGCAATCATCTATGTCAATTTGAAGAGAACATAGTTTACAATTCAATGTTATGTATAACAATAAGATAAAAACAATGAAAAAGAAAAATACAACAGAAGAAAAGGTTTTTTCAGTAAATATGAGGATAAAGGTCACAATGAATATAAGAGTTGGTAAAGCCATCACTGCAATGCAGTTACAGAAGAGGAAATCAAATAAGTGAAGAAATTGCCTTTTAGAAATGTTTCTATGCTTTTATTACAGAATCAGCACCAACTGAGATTTAAATCTCAGGGGCTTCCTCACATTTATTGCTATGTAAATTGCTAATGTTTCAACTGAAAAAACTCCAGCCCTTAGTGCTGGTAAAGAGGGAGAAAGGCACAACATTTTTTAAAATAGGAACATCTCTATTGTACCAAGCCCTGGAATAAAATAAAACCACTGGGGCCCATGTTAAACCCTTATAGCTACCAACATAATTGAAAAGGTTTATCTTCCTACAAAGAAGACAACTTTCACTGAACTACTGTGAAGCACATGTTTTACCATTTCCTCCAAGGTCCTCTTGGCTGCCATCCAGCAGATCATATATAGCTGCAATACTGCAATATCCAGTGGGCTTTAAAGCCTTTTCTGCAGGGACTAGTGGCATGTACACTTTTACCATTGCATCATGTCATTAAAAGCGGAATAAATTTTGGTGCACATTGCACTGGCATGTATCTTAGATGGGAAAAACATGTTATTGCAGAATTATTTATGTGATCCATTCAGTTCCTCAGAGATACACCTGGTATTGGCCTCACATAATTACTACAATCTCTAATTTTGCTTCTAGAATACAAGTTGTATTCATGGTTGTAATACACCATGCTAAACATTACATGGTAGAGGTCTGCAGTTGGGAATACACTTTTGTTCATAAGATGCTCTCGAGATTTGAGGAATCCATATGGATACAGGGAATTCCTGTTAGCTTCACAAATTTTTGTGGTTTCCTTCTAGTTTTCTGACTCACACTAGACAATAATGAGAAACTGTCTCCACTTACAGTCAAGGAGAAATATGCTTTACAATCACAGAAAGTGATAATATTCAGATTTGATGTGAAGCCAGTTTAAGCTCAATAACCAAATTTAAAGAATACTCTGAAAATTTTAACAAAGATCTAATGATATTAAAATAACAGTGTGTAAGCTCCAAAATAGCTGAAGTCTGCTGTGTTTATCTACATGCATACATCTGACCAAATGTAAGAAAGAAATTTCTTCCTATGAGGGTGGTGAAACATCGGCATGGGTTGCCCAGAGTAGTGGTAGATATCCCATCCCTGGAAACATTCAAGGTCAGGTTTGACAGGGCTCTGAGCAACTGATCTTGTTGAAGATGCCCCTGCTTATTGTAGGGGTGGTGGGACTAGATGACCTTTAAAGGCCCAAGGATGCATCTACTTAAGCATCACTATAATTAAAATAAAATAAACCCATCAGATGTTTGGGTTTCAGCTGGGATAGAATTACTTTTCTTCTCAGTATCTGGTAAAGTGCTGTGTTTTATATTCAGTATGAGAATAATGTTAATAATACACAGATGTCTTAGATGTGGCTAAGTAGTAGCCACAGTATCAGTATCTGGTAAAGTGCTGTGTTTTATATTCAGTATGAGAATAATGTTCTTCTCAGTATCTGGTAAAGTGCTGTGTTTTATATTCAGTATGAGAATAATGTTAATAATACACAGATGTCTTAGATGTGGCTAAGTAGTAGCTACTCTAAGCCAGGGACTTCTCAGTGTCTCATGCTCTGCCAGTGAGGAGCTGCACAAGAAGCTGGGAGAGAGCATGGCCAGAACAAAGGGATATTCTACACCACAAAACATCATGCCCAGTATATAAGCTGGGGGAAGTTGGCTCAGACTTTTCCTCGGAGACAGGCTGGGCATCCATCAGCAGGTGGTCAACAATTGTATTGTTCATCACTTTTTCTAACTTTCTATTTTTTTGTTGTCCCCCTTTTCATTACACCATCATCATTATCATTATTGGGGTTTTGTTAATATCAAGATAAATATTCTCTCAATTATTAAACTGTTCTTATCTCAACCCACAGGCTTTACTTTTTTTCCTATTCTCCACCCCATCCCACTGGGGCAGAGGGGATGTGCAGTGGGCTAAGCTAATGGCTGCATGGTACTTAGTTGCTGGCTTGGGTTGAACCATGATGACAGTTAACTCAGCATTTTTTCTTGAGGCTGGGAAAGTCAGATTGATCATTGCCATTACTACTTTTAAATCCTTGGGAGGCACTCTCCAGTGACAGAAGTACACAAAGTCTGAGGCAGGTAAATGGATTTTCCAACTGAAATCTAAAATAATATTATCAGGTTTTCCAGAAGATGTGATGTTAGTCCCAAGGGCAATACAATGATGGGGACACACTGCTTGATGCTATAAATGCCATATAGTTTTTAATTTCTATCCCTTTCATCTCCCTTGTAACATGACCCATCTACATGCAGTGAACTGAATGGAAGGACTTTTTACTGGGAAGATTTGTGCCTGGAAGGGATGAAAAGCACTTTCTTTGTAATCTCTGTAAACAATGAATGATCTTTCCTGCAACAGCAACTAACTAGGCACGATTGAATCCAGACATTAAGTCATGAACATTTCACAATATTTTCAGAAATGGGCAAGCAGTTGTAGGGGCCAGAAACTTTGCAAGTAAATGACATCACACTGCAGTTTCCATCTCAATTAGTTATCAGCTGAATGTCCAGAAACACATGCACATTTTTTTTTCTTTTAAACCATGAGTTATATAAAATAGGAAAAAATTACTTTTTTCAAAATAAGAATCTGGTCTTTTTTGTACATTTAATTCTCCACCTGCCTAAATTACTTCTCTGACAAATATTTTTAGTATTGTGTGAAGATATTAGTGTGAAGCTTTATAATGGAAATTGTTGTTTACTGTGTATCCAACACCGTATTACTTTTCACCTTGTAGGAAAATGTTATCTTCAAGCAAAATCATCACTTGGAATGCGGAATACAAGCACACTAAATGATTCTGCTGTTGTTATTGTGGTTTTAGTAAATTATTATTTCAACTCATAATCTCATTTATTGTCCCTTTCTTACAAATAAGGGGCAGAGGGAATGGCTTAGTTGGAGTTTAATTTCCCTGCTGGTGGTAAAACCAGCACACTGAGCTACAAGCTGGCCACAAAATACACTGACAATTTAAAATACACCTTTGGTAAAGTCATGGCTTTAAGAAGAATTCACACTTAATCATAACACTGTAGAGATGACACTATATTTCATTACCTGGAGTTGAGTTCAGGATCTATCTCTCTGTGTTATAATTCACTGGTTTATAGTATTGAACTGAATGTATTTGAAGTACAGACTATGACAGGCAATAATGGAGTGTGTTTAACTACAAATTGTGACAGGCAATAACCACTCTCTGGTTATCAGGGAAGTATTATACTCCTAGAATCATGAAACACTAGTAAGAGAGATTAACATGAGTCTATAAATCTAGTGAAGACATCTGCATTAGTCTTTCCTCAAATGATAGTGACAAGACAAATTTCAAGCTGTAGCTATCATGAATTTAACTTCTGACAACTTTCTTGTTAAAATGCAACAAATATTAAGTAGTTGGTTACAGGTCTCCTTGGGCACCAGTGAGAGACAGCAGAGAAAATACTCAGGAAAAAGAAATAATGGTAAGAAAAACCCATAAAGCATCTTAAAATAGCTCTAAGTGTATGAACACCTAATATAATGGAAGTCCTTTGTATAGACTTCCACTCAATAATTCAGAATATCATGCACCTTAAAAAACATGAGGAAAAAATAAAGCAGCATTGAAATGCATGAAGAGCAACTTTTCTGTATGCCTTTGTTAATGAACATGTAATGTTTTAATCTAACAGCAACTTTAGCTTTATAACTGGAAACTTAGACATCTTGTAGTATTTAACCTTAAATGCTTTGGAAAGAAACTGCAAAAAGTAACCTAGTTATTCTTTCCATGTTGAGAAATGACTGTGCTGGGATGGGGCTAAAACCAGCCCAAGTGTTTCTTCCTCTTTTGGAAGCAGTCCAAGCAACTTTGAAAAGATCATTTGAGTATTTAAATAGCTACTTACCACACCAAGCCTTAAACCTAACCAACAAATGCTAACAAAAATATAAATGCAATAACATTATAAAATACTAAGTTATACAAACTAAATTTACATGAATAAACTCATTTAGATAAGATCTCAGTTTTGCATATATCATGCTGAAAGAAGCATGTAGCATGCCTTTTTTGTTTAGTCTAATGCTCTCCCAACTGAGCTATTGAAACATCCAGATCTTGACCTCACTTGCAATGGGACAATGAGCTATTCCAGCAAGATGGTTTTTTAATCTTTGGAAAATGTAATAAAACATAAAAGGTGTTTGCAGCACTTTGTGACAAAAAGCATTAGAACAAAGGAATGCATGTTACCAAGCACTTTTCAAGTATTACATGCTGCTTCCTTTTTCTAGCTGCCCAGTATTTTGACTAAGTACTAAAGTACTAAGTCAAGAAAAGTAGTCAAGTACTACTAAGTACTAGAAAAAATAAAATAGAAAATTATACAGGACTTTATTAAAACTAAGCAAATCCAAGAATTCCTATTACCTTCTTTTGTCTTGGAATCATGGCTAGGTGATCTAAGTGCTTTTCATGCACGTCTTAGTTTTTCTTTACCTTGTTAAAGGGTAAGTAACTGATTACATTTATAAAGTCTTTTTAATGCATTCTTGTCACTGAGATTGCTTTTTATGACTCATTCAGGTACATTTACTGCAATCTTCCATTTATTGCTACCTGAAATTTTATGTGCAAGAAACTCTGCCATGACTGCATTTGCAGTCTTAAGAATTTTTCTTTTCCTTTCATTTACTTTTCTTTCCTTTCTATATTCTTCTCCATCACCTAGTGTCACCCCACTGAGGTTTTATTGCTAGTGAAAGAACATTTACTTACGTGAAGCAAGCACCCCTTTTCACAAATACATGTGAAATAGATGATACAGCTATAGAAAACCAGATATATGCATCCAAGTTATACTGTTCCTTGCAAATGCAGTTTGATAACATTAAATTCACAGGAGAAATGTACCCCTCAGGTCTGCATTATTCAGATCAGTATGGATGATTGGATAATTTGGCTTATTCAAAAAGCATTCCTTTATGTGATTTATATCTCACCCATTGAGAAGAAGTAAGTCTTTGGACTGTCTCCTGTAGGGAAGGAAGATGATATTTATGACAGAAAATGCTGAGCTGCCAGCACAAGTCTTGGGTCCACCAGCACATTTTTAGTCTAATCTCTTCACTGTCTATTTAAAATACTTATTGGCTCCTACTGATATACCTTCTAATCTGAGGAACATGTATTCATAAAATCTTGGGGTCTGAGAAATAGCATTGTTCCTATTCTCACAGGTGGGTGGAATGAGGCACAAGTATTTTAAATCATTTCTCATGATCAAAGAACAAATTCCTGCTCCTCTACAGTTTAAGTCTGAGCTACAAATGCTCTAGTCAACTTAATGACTTCTGAACTCTCAAACTCACTAATGAACAAGCAAAGCAGGGCAGTGCCTGGGTAGCATCAGTCTGATGTGGGCCACATGCATGCCTAATGAGTTCACAAACCACAAACTACGTTACAGCAGAAAAAGTCTTCTCTTCCACAGGTCCCTGGCACATCCATCAGGGCTTCACTGGTGGACAGAAGTTCTAGGGCTGAGACAGGATAAAACCCATTTAAGTACTGAAATCAATGTTGCTGCACAACAATAAAATGGGGTAAGACTACAAAGACTCTGATGCAGGCTGCTGAGTGCACATGTCCTGAAACTACACAGGCACCTTCCCCAAAGTCTGGGAAGACACAGGTTCAGCACAAGCTTTTTCTACTTCTTTCATCCTGCTGCAGCTGGTGCAGCAAGCACACAGCTTAGAGCCATTACAGGCAAAGGAAACAAACTGCAGCATGGAGGACAGGGCTGAAGCACAGCTGTGCTTTGATTACATGGTGCTGGGCCTGATGCCTTTGGTAGGGAAGAAAGGCCTCTTGTGGCCCTGAAAGCCCTCCTGAGACTACTTTTGGGGAAAATACCCATCATTAGTATAAATAGGAACAAGGACCTCAGACTGAAAAGATGCTTTGTCAGTGACACAAAGTCTCATGGCATCTGCTATTGGCTCTGGGAAAAGAAGCCACAGAGCTGTGTATTTAAATCCTCTGAGTCCTCTGTGTTGGAAAAAGGACTTCTACCTGCCCTGAATACATAAATCCATCCTCTTTTAACATTGCAAATACATGCTTTCTGGCTCTTTGAGATGCAGACCGTCTCGAATAAAGAGGCTGAGGAATTTAACACTCTTCCTTTTGGCTGTTGAAAGCACTTGCCCACCACTATCATATATGTCACTTAGAACCTTCTTTAGTAAACTTCCTCAGTGCAGCATAAATCTAAAACTGATCTAGGCCACTGGGCTAAATCTGAGCAGAAGTTTGCAGAGGTAGGTCAGGGAGCCTTTCCCAGGTGTGAGGTGATCAAGGTTAGCTGAGCCTTCCTGCAATCCCTGGCTCCCAGGAAGAGCAGAGTGTCAACTGAAGATTCATGGTTAATGTCAGGAATTTAGGAGCAAGGGTTTTCAGAAAAGAAGATCTGTGTTGATTGTTTTGTGTGAACAAAGGTTCTGGTTTTTTTTCTTCCTCTTCTCTCACTTAAGCTTCAAAGTAGCCAGTAGCTTTGCAATACGTCTGTGATGTTTCAGATGTATGAACATTCTGTAATTACAGTATGAAAATCTGTAGAAGGATATTGTTGTCACTTCCTAGCCCAAAGCTGTTACAAGGGCCCAAAATTGCTTGTTTTGTAACTAAAAGACAGTGTTTAATATTAAAACTAGTTTATTCTAAATCTGTTAGTTTCAAAACAGTCCTCTTTGTACATAACTTGGTGATCCAATTTCCTTCAGTTGCCTGTTTTGGTGTATTACTCTGTCTGATTCAGCTGTAGGAATCAGCAAAGCTAAAATCACTGGTGAATTGATCTGCTTCAAGCTCATGCAAATCAGCAACATCAAATTTCTCAGTGGCCTAATTTGTGAATCAGCAAGAGTTTTACTGAACCTAGCAACAGACACTGATGTCTGATAGCATATTAAAGTACTTGCTTTCCTAATTTTTATCACTTTTGATAAATAATAGCTTTATAATAGCTTTAAAATTTTCCCATCTTCACCACTATAGTTTCTTCATTAACAGCAGCCTACCACCTTAAATATACTGTATATAATTGTACAGTATTTAATATTCCCTGACTACTTTCAATTTACAGTATCTCCTTTCCTCCTCCCTCTCACAGAAGAATATTATATTTTGAGCCCTTTCTCCCATTTATATTTCCTAAACTGCAGTAGCTGTTGCCTTTTCCCTGCTGTTTAAAACGTCTTCCAAGCCATCCATCAATTTATGTCAGAGTGGCACAGTGAGGGAAATGCAGCAGGGCTCTGCACCTGCACCAAATCCAGAGTTATGCTGGGCTAGTGAATAAAAGCAGCAAACAAGCTGCAGCATAACAAAAACAACCCAGCAGATTGATTACAGCAATGGATAATACTAATGTCTTATATTAAATATGTCTGACAGTATCCTCATCTATTTCTCGCACTTGATGCCAGGATGTACTTAACTTCAGCACAGGCCACGGCAGCCTGCAGCATTATAACAGGGAAAGAAAGTGTCTGATCCAAACAGGGGGGTAAGATAGGGGAGGGGGCAGCCATGCAGCTGTACAGCACAGACATCAATGGAAAAATCTGTTTTCAGTCAGCTGATCCTAATGGAAAGAATAAAGCCTCATCCCTGCTGCTATACCTATGTCTGGTTATTACTTGGATTTCCACAAAAATATCAACATTCCACAAAAATATCAGCTTTCCACAAATATCAACCACAAGGCAATGAATTAATCTGCCCTGTAGTTCATGTACATCTCATGCAATTAACCTGTCATGGCTAAGACAAGTTCTTGCAATATTTACCCATCTTCCAAAAGTTGGTAATGTATTTAAAGTCATGACATAAGACAACTGAAATGAGAATCACATTTCTGAAATGTACAGGCTTTTTTACAATGTTTATTTGTATTCACTAAACCTCCAAGCTAGTTTTGTTTTAATATGATCTATACATAGCATTTGCATGATAGTGAACCCAAGACACTGCCCCAACCAAAAGAGTGGTGGCAGTACAGGGCCAAGCCATGCAGAGCACAAGCCCCAGTGGAGTGACACCAGTGCCAGAGGCATCCACTCAGAACGGTCTGAGGCTGCAGCATGGCACAGGGCAGATGATCTAATTTCTGAGGGGGTGTGCTTGCCCTAGATCTCCATTGCTTTATCAGACAGGGCAGTAGGAGCATTAAGCCATGGAAGTTCTCACAAGCCATATTGCTCCTGTCTTCCCAAATACCACGTGGCCCCTGTTGCCATATTGCCTTCATCTGGGAAACCGCACAGGGCACTACCTTAGGGAAGTGCTCTTGTTTGCTTGGTGGTGAACATCCTTTTGTGAGTAAAACACTCTGTCTCTTTTGTAAACTTTTTGTTACTAATATTGCTGTGGTTATTGCAATTTTCAGTAAATTGTTATTCCAATTCATAATGTGTCCCAGTGTTCCTCCATTATCAGAAGGAGAAGGGGAAAGAAAGAAGCTTGAGTGTGTTTAATTTTCCAGCTAGGTTTTAAACCATTACCTGATCCTTCTTTAATAAAGCGAATCAATCCTGCAATCCTCTCCAAGTACCCATCTCCTGCACTGCAAATGGTCCCTTCCCCACTTTCACTGGAATGAAGGAATAGAAGCAGACCCAGCAAAAGAGGGCCATGCCATCCACTTATGCATATCGACATAAGAGAAGCTAAAGAAAAGGCTCACCCTGAGGGGCAGCAAAGGTTGGGTCAGCTGTTAGCACTGCAAAGGAAAACCAGAAAAGGAGGACCAAGGGCTAGTAAGAGAGCTAAAATTCTTTCTGCACCACAGTGAAGCACATCTAGACCATATTCTCTTTAAGATTGCCTGGCTTCAGTGAGTTCCTTCATAATCCCATGAAATACAGAAGATGATGCAACATAAGACTTTAATAGAGAAGCACTATCCAAATATAATCCTAATCTCAACAATACAGCACACAAACTGCACACATTTGGAAGGAGTGATACCAGACTTTATCTTGATTAATATTGTTTCCAGGCTGCAACTGAGTAATAATTAAATGCAAAAAATCTGCCTTTGTATACTGCTAGGGTTAATAGTTTACATATAGCAGGAGTAAAAAAGGAATAGATTTATATTATTTGTCTGTCAAATCAGACAAAATTGATCTGTGCAGAAGATTTTATATGTAAAGAAAAACACGTTGCTCACTAGAAGGTAACAATAAGACATGTCATTAGAGTATTACAAATAATCTAAGTTGTATCACAGATCACGTCACTACAGAATTTTGAAGGGTTCATAATATAGTCTTGTTCTCCATCTTAGGAAGTTGTCCTGTGGGCACATGTTCCATGTTATGCCATTGTGCTTGAAATAAAAGAGATAGCTAATACTGAGTAGGGATATTTAACAAGAATCAAAACATTTAACTGCATCAATATAAGAAGCAGTCTGAATAAAAAAATTTATTGTAAAATCAACCCCTCTTAATATTAGCAAATCCTAAAATGTGTCCATTCTCAAGTAAATTATTCTGTCACCTTAAAAAAATCACTTTCTGGAGGGAAACTTCCTAAAATCTCAGATACTGGTCTTGCCTGGCCCCAACTATCTTCCCATGTGCATTTTCCTGACCTCTGTTAAAGCCTTCCTTGAGTCCTCTATCCATCAATTTTTGTGTAAGACATTACAACACTCTTGGGAGTCATTTGCAAGTTATTGAAGTTGAACAGGTAATCTGAGAACTTCCACTCATATGCCTTCTAAAAAAAGGACTGAAAATCTGAAGAACTCAATTCTGATTAGAATCTTCCTACATTAGCAAAGAACGTGGCATTGCCTTTACTATGCAACCAAATTGCTTACAGCATCAGAAATATTAACATCAAAGTCTTTGTTTTTATCTTACCTGCTTTTCATCACCTGAGATAATGAAAACCCAACTGAAAAAATTACAATGGAGCACACCAAGAGGAAGAGAAAGAAAGCATAAAATTTTGCTTATTATAGATTAGTAGCTGATATCCAACTGCCCAAAAGAGAGATGGAGAAAGATGTTATGCTTATGTTTTCCTTCTCTTTCTCAAAACCCACCTATCACCTGTGATCAAGTTATAAAACTGCTCTTCTTAATGACTTAAAAGCCAGAAAAAATTCCACTCCCACACACATCATCTCTGATAAAAAGCCTGTATGACTTGTGTCATTTTGTTTTGGCATAAAAAGAAATCATTATGATGAATCATTATGATGAATGCTGGCTTCTGGGTATTTTGATGATATGATTCTATAAAAGTAGAGTTTCAGTATTGCTGAACATATCCTGTACTAGTTCACCAATTATAAATATTTTAAATCTCTCAGTGACATTCTGGAACAGCCCCACCTCATTAATTAACACTAATGATTATGAGGATCAAATTAGTGACTAATGGATGAATACATAACAAAGCAAGGCAATGTAGCAACAAAAGTCTGTTAATATGTTTGTTCTGAACAGTGTCATTCCTTTTTAATGCAATGATTTATGATGAGAGTAATTAGAACTCTTTCTTTTCTATAATTATTTTTATTTATTTGAAAAAATACTTTCCCTGTGGCAAATGCCATTTTATTCAACCTGAGACATCATGTAGTAACATCTGAATGCAAGAAAAAAATTTACAGAGAAAAGGTGTAAACCTCCCTATCTCTCTGGCATCCTACCAGAGGTTACACTGCTTTGTTTAAACTAGTGTCAGGCAGAAACACTGAGTCTATCTCCAGATAAACTGGTGCTCCCACAGAGCAGAGGTCAGTGTTACCCAGATTTTTCCTTGGGTCCCATATGCAATACCAGCCCATATTTACAAAACCTCTGCTCATGCACATTAGCCTGAACAATGCTGAGTGCCTTATTTTTAGAGAGTCAGGTTTCCAACCTGGCTGGTTCAAAAAAGCCTTGTGCCATACATTCTCATGCCAAGAGACAATCAGCAGCCTGGCAACTCTTAATCAAGTCACTAGCAGAGATTAGGGAAGGTCTGCAAGCATCTCCTGCATCCTCTTACTGTAAGTATGTACGTATAGTGATGGCAGGATTTCCTCATATCTATCTTGGCCCCATGTACTGTCCATAGGGCTGATCAGGACTCTTTCATACACTCTAAAATTAGCAGAGTAGCTAATTACCAATTTCTCTAAACTGAAAAATTCCAGTCTAATTCTTTTTCCATAGAAATTGTTTTAAATCCACTCCTTTTTTGTTTAATTCATTAAATGATAGAATTTCAGGAATTCCAGTGCATGATGTGTTACAATAATAATGGTACACATAAGCCCTAAAGTTCAAACTAAAAGTTAAAATTGTAGAAAACCTGAATTTTCTTAATGTGGCTGTGTTCTACATTTCTCCTTTAGGAGTATCCCTAACATTACCAGCTGGATAGTGAAGGATATATTGGAGCAGGCAACAGCTCCCATCTGGCATCAGGTATCTGTTACCTTTCAGATAGTGTATTTATTGGAAATATACCTTCCAGAGGGATTTGAATATGAAGGAAATCTAGAAGAAAACTCATTTTTATGTAAAAAATGCAAAATGTTAATAAAACACAAGTTTTTAAAATTTTGCTTTAACACTTCTTCCCAAAATATGATTGATAATCTGCCATGATAGCAAAAAAAGCAGAAAAGAGACTATACATATTAAATAGGAAGCCAAAAGCTACTAATTAAATAAGAATGTTGAGCTCCAGTGATCACTGCATAACTCCCTGTAAAGGAAATGCACCACCGAATTTACCTGCTCCTCTAGCAGCTATATTTTATAGAAGCGCTCCAAAAAAAGGGAAATTCTCAGTGGAAGCTGAGTTCATGGAGGTCAGGTGGGGGATGTCTACACAGATGGACTTGTCTTGAGCTTCTCTCCCCTATGCCTTATCAATGAGCCATGAACATGTTCATCCCAGGAACTACACAACCATACTTGTTAAATGTAGACCTGTGGGCAGCGGGAACAAACATGGCTGTGTCACTCTACACAGGAATGATGCCCCAGGCTGGCTTGGCTGACATCTTCTGCCAGGGATTTCTCTGTTGGGTGACAGCACTGTGTTAGCAAACGTTGTAGTGCTTTGCCCAGGCTCACAGGTTACCAGTGGTGCTCCGCAGCCTGAGAAAAGAGCCCCTATGGACAGCAAGGTTTCACACTGTTCACACTGAGATGAAGCAGTGCCCCTGAGCCTCACCCCTCTCTCTTCATTACTGAGCATATGCATGGAGTGTAAATAAACTAATTCACCAGGGAAATTATTTTCTGTGTCACTTAATTTTCTACAGCCTCTCCTTCCAGAGGCCTGAAAAGGCTGGTATTGAGCAAACAGGCAAAACTAATTAACCTCTCTCACCTTCCAATTGATCAGCTGTGGCCATCCTCCCTTTTATCTGGCTACAAGGAAGAGGTTTGTGGAACAACTTTTCTATAGTTTACCACTGGTCACTGCATGAGACATTATGAGATCTACTGATGCAGAAAAAACTTATAATTAACTATCTGAGATCTTCAAAAAACTGAGCTAAAGGGTCAGAGATGAGATCTCAGCCCTTATCACATGTTTGGGGAAAATTACCAGCTCAGTGACAGAGCCCAGCCTCCTGCTAGCAACAGTCTACTCTAGAAGGATTTTACTTTTGGTCATTATTTTCCACATGGAAATTCTGTTTCCATGCTGCTCCAATGAAACACCTTGAATGAATGCGCAGGTTTGCCTTTCTAGTAACCCAGTTGCAGAGATTTCTAAATATTCACGGGTAATGGGTGATGCAGATCTCAGAATAGCTGTCTTCCTCCAAGAACCTCTTAATATTACTCAATAAAGCAGCTGTGAAAATGGTTCCAAACTTGTGTTACAAATAATCTTCTCAAGATAAGACAGTTGTCTCCATGAAAAAACGCATGGGTCTTTTTGTTCTGGACAAAACCTTCCCCAGATTTTGACCAATGACTTGTGAAAATGGTCAGAAAGTGTCTTACAATAACTGTTTTGTTAGAAAATCAGTGTTCTTCCATGGACTGTTCTGTGTTATGAAAAAGACCCCTTTTTGCAATGCTGACATAGGAGTTCTTGTAACTCTTCTGCCCCGTTTTTAGACAGAGAAAAGGCAGAAGAGATTGGAGATCACATCGACTGCCGTGTTTTGAGTGGTGTTTTGTTCAGTGATGTCATACATATTACAGTCAGTGACAGCCCTGAAGGGATTTTGAGAAAAGGGAAGTGGAGCCTAGCAGGGCTTCATGGGTGGCACTGCTTTCTGGAAGCAAAAAGCATGACCACAGCAAGTGAGAAGCTTAGTCATCAGCAGGTGACCAAGGAGATTTTCTTCCCGTGGTTGTATCAGAGGTACTGTCTGCAGATCTTAGGCAGGCCATCTTGGAGAAAGAGAGGATGCTGGTGCTGATTTGGAGGATTTAATATTTAGGCATGTCAACCAATGTCAGGATATAGAGACCTGTTACCTCATTTATCCCAATGAAAACTGGATGGGTAGCTTGTCTCTTAGATCTCGGGGACCAGAGCAACGGCTCTGGTTATCCCTGCTGTCTATGGACAATGACTTTTTACTCTGCTATTGACTGACCCAAACATTTAAGATCCTTGAGTCCACTGAGTCAAGAACTTTTGAAGCCTACATTCAGCCTGCATCCAATTGCTGTGTGTCTGAGGTGCCTGAGGTTTTAATTCAACAGCAGTCAACCTTGAAGAAGTTTGGCTGCTGTTCCCTTAAAATTCAGAACAGGTCTGCTCTGTGTGGAAACAGACACACTATTCCTCATCTTTACAGTTAAGACTGATCTAAATTATGAACATTTTACAGTCTGTATGTACTGGTCTCTTTTAAATATTTTTCTCTTGAGTAGTCCCATATGTAATTCCCTGTCTTACAGTCTTTCTTTACCCTGTTTTTGTCTGCTCTCTTCATATCAGTGCACCTGCTAATTTATTTGTGTTGCCACGAAACTGAACATACAAGGAATGAGAAGCCGGTATTGTTGATCTTAAATAATCCGCTGTACAGCTTGTTATCTTGCCATAAACCATTACTCCCAAGATATTTGACAGACACAGAACAGCTAGTAGTTCAGTAGAAGATCACAGAACCTGGGGACCTGTGCAAAAAAATGAATCAGGAAGAAATAATTAAATTTGTATACTCTACTGAGGCCTACATGTTGTACTTCTGTGAGAAAGAAGGGGCCAGACGAGTAAAACCCAGGAAACAGAAAGATGCATTAAGATAATGCCAAATAATATGGAAATCTAGTGGTTCTTCAGTAAACATTCATGTTCATCCATACCTGGAGCTCACCAAGACTTCCAAAAACAATAGAATGCACAATATACAAATAAAAATCTGCAGTGGGGACTGAAGGAATTCAGCTACCTAGCTAGCATTCTGATTGCTAGGGTGGGACACAACTAAGCCAAAGCCTCTTGCAGACAAAGTGCTAAACAGACAGGTAAGCTGTCCCTAGAGGACAGTGACAGTAATAATGACACTCCTTTTTCTTTTTTCATTGTGGTCAAGCCTAGAGATATATTACTGATTAAGTAGAATCAAAATCTCCGTAACATCTTTCCCTGAGAACAAACAAAAGCAGTCTGGTAAAGAGGTTAGCAATAGCCATCAGGTATCTGGGAACAGCACGAGTATTCACTACTGACCCACTCACGCTATGTTGCATGTAGTTGCTAGGTGCAGAGGAGAGCCTTCTGATATGTGATATTACACATATGACAAATGAGGCACTTCAAATATATCTCTTTGGCTTTTATATAAGACAATGGACTTCTTTCTATCCTTCTTTATCCCCTCTTAGAACAAGGAGAAAAATATTCTTTTCTGAATTTGATCCCTGAGGAACTGGAATTAATTACCACAACACTGAATTTCATTTTTGTTCAGTTTTTTTATGTTTGCTTGTATCCTGTATAAACAAAACAAATGAGATTTTTCCCAAGTAGCCTAACACCACAATTCCTCTGAAAATAACAAGGTTTGTATTCCAAAGTTAGTTACAAGTTTTAAGCAGACTATCAATTGTATTTTATATACATACTTACTCAACTACATATCTACATATTTATTATGTATATAAAGACACAAATAGTACAAGGTGTATACAATACACCACTGTAATTTGAAGGTCTCTAATTTCTGGATGTGAAAAGACACATACTTTAATAGCTTCATATCAGGTGCTAGAACAAGACATGAATAAAGACAAATCTAGTTCCAGTTCATACCCTGTTTCAAAAGTGGATGAAAGCTCAGGAAAATGGCCACATAAAATCCCTACAAATGTGCACAACTGTATTTCAGTGAAGCAAATTCCTCTAAAGCAACTTGGCATCACTGTTGTGGAGCTGTTTTAAGTACCTGCATGTCCAATACAACTGCTGCATTTCAGAGACACAGCATACCTAATGATAATGGGAGGCATTCATGAAACACACATTCCCATCAAAATACAGCTTTTCATTTTAGAGGCTCTACAATCATAGACTTGCAGGATTGTTCAGGTTGAAAAAAACCCTTAAGGTTGTCAAATCCAATTATTAAGCCAGCACTGCCAAGCCCAATACTGAACAATGTCCCTGAGTGCCACTTCTACACATCTTTTAAATAGTTCCAGGGATGGTGACTCAGCCACTTCCGTAGGCAGCCTTTTCCAATGCTTGACAAACCCTTCTGTGAAGAATTTTTTTTTATTATTATCCAGTATAAACCTCCCCTGGTACAACTTGAAGCACTTTCTTTTGTCCTATGACTTGTTATCTGGAATAAGAGACTGACCCCCACCTGGCTACAATTTCCTTTTCAGATTATCATGGAGAGTGATAAGGTCTCCCTGCTGTTTCCTTTTCTCTAGGCTAAACAACCCCAGTTCCCTCAGTCATTCCTTGTAAGACTTGTTACTTCCAGGACACATCCCTAAATCAGCAACCAGGCCTCCATACGATCACATAATGAGCATTTGGTTAATTAACTCACAACTCCATTAAGCTTCAGAAAAGGACCAATTTTGAGCACTGCTGTGGTGAGGTGTGAAGTATCCACTTGACACTGGATACTTCACCCAACCTGACCATTCCATCGAATCTGCGGACCCTTCACCACAGCAGCACAGTCAGTAGCATGGATGGAGAGTTGCACCTTGCTACTTGATGGAGGAGTCGTACAACAAACAGTTTTGCATCGTGCCTAAAAAAGTAAAATTGTGAGGCAAATAGTATACGAAGACATACGGGCTGCCACTAGATGGCATAAAGTGCCCATGAAAAGCATAAGGTGTTTCTGAGAGCACAACTAATGGTCTCTTCACTTAGAGGAGCTTACTCCGTCATAGGAAAACAGACGTAGGAAGGCAACAAGGCAGCAAAAAAGCCCTGCCTGAGTATATAATGTTCCTTTTGAAAAGCTGTATTGTATCCCAACGCTAATTCTCCACCTCCCATTGCATCAAGCTGTGTTTTAAAGCTAGCTAACAACAACAACAACAACAAATACAACAAAAAATACAATAACAAAGTTGCAGCTGAAGCCCCAAAGGCTGTTAAGGGAAGCTTTAAAGACAGCGCACAACAGAGTTCAGAACTCTGGGTGCAAGAGACTATGAAGTTGTGAGGATAGTGAAAGAGGAGGGAACAAGGAAATTCCTGAGCCATTTGAAAGGATTTACTCCAGAAGTCTTGTTGTTGACTTGTGGAGTGATTATGGGACACGACACATTATATGAACAGAGACTTAAATAACACAAAACAACCTCATCTACACTAGGCCTGGGGACAGGCAACACTGTGGGAGTTACTTGAGAAAACACTGACACCTAACATTAATTACCACAATGATAGCGGTGTAAGTTTCCTTTTCCAAACATACCGGGAAACAGATCTCCAAACATACTTCCCTCATCTTTACAGCATTATCTCCTTTTAACACTAGACTGGGAAGTGACTCTTACTGTTCACAGACTCTTACTCTGTGAACACAAACTGAGATGTCCCCGAAGGCTGAATGACTGCAAGGGTTACAGGTTAATAGGGCAGCAAAGATTTTTGCTATACATCCTAGCAGGTCTGCTACAAAGGACCATATTACTGGCAAGTTTCATTTATTCTGGTACAGTGCTACAGACAGAGTCCATCCATCCCCTTTTTGCATCTACTAACCTTCTTCACATCAAAATCTCCTTTCCAGCACTTCTTCAATTTAAAAGACTTTGCAACACCTTGCAAAGCACAATGACTCAAGAAAGCGTGAACTGAAGGCGCTCAGAAAGCAAGTGCAGAACCTCTAGGCCTTCACACTCTCTTGTGACTGGGACCAACAGGGATGTGCTTTCAAGCATCTTTGCAGCGGGCCGCGTGCTGTCCCTTGGCTGGTGGAGCGGTGGAACAAAAATTCAGCGTTGGCAGCCGACATAGCAGCAAGTGCCAGAGTTACCATGGTGTAAGGGGATAAAGGGTCTGTTTGGTCTTCAGCAGGGACAAGACAGAGGAGTTGGGGAATTGTTCTGGAACTCCAGCATTGCAGCTCGGAGCCATCACCTCCGAGATGACTGAGACCTCCGGTTGCCCCCGCCCTCGGACTGGGATCCGACCCCACCCTGAGGGGACGTGAGCTCAGCGGCACCCTGGCCGTGCGCTGAGGGAAGAGCCGAGAGCGGATGAGGCGATATTTGCTCGAGTACGTGCCGCAGCCTCCGGCCCGGCCGGACCAGCCCGGGCCGTGCCCCGGGGCAGCCCGAGGCGAGCCTCACAAGCCGCGGGCCGCCTCCTTCCCGGGCGCCCCTCGAGGCCGCGCGCAAGGCCCCGCCGTCCCCCGCCCGGCGCCTCCTCCGCCCGCGCCGCGGCCTCTGTGACGCCCCCGGTGAATGCCGGGCGTGCCGCCGGCCGTTGTGTCGCCGCAGGTTCTGTAGGTGCTCGGAGCCGAGCTCAGAGCTGCCCAACCCGCTTCGGGAGCCGCAGCGCGTCCCTTCCGCCTTCTCGGAGGATCCAGACCGCCGCCACTGCGCGGACCGATCTTGTGGACCACTGCCTTGTACCGAGCGCCTTTTCTGGTCCTTTTCGCTTCCCTATCCTTCATCGTCGCCCTGTCCCTCATCCTCGTCCTGTCCTTCATCCCCCATCCACACCCGGGGCAAGCAGCCCGCCGGGTGCTTCCTGCTGCTGATCGCCCCCAGCAGGGCCATGTCGTCGCACGCCCAGCAGAGAGTCGGGTGGCTGTTCGGCAGTAGGCGACAGCAGTGGCCATCCAGCAGCCCGTCTGGGCAGTCCCTCGCCGCCGCCGCCGGTGCCGCCGAGCTCAGTGACGAGGTCCAGGGCAGGCTGCACCGCGCGGCTGCCCGCCGCGACCTGGCATGGCTGAGGCCCTGGCGCTGGCGTTCCAAGAGAGTCGGCATCGACCCGCGAGACCAGCTGAGGCGGTCAGTTCTGTGGGCCACGGATGGGACACTTTGGCGGCTTCTGGCAGGCGCTGCCGCGGCATTTTCTGAGCCAAGCTCCACTAGTCCTCAGCAGGCATCTCTTCAGGAATAGGCAGAACGAGAGTATCAGCATGGTGCGACCAGACCCCTCTCAGCAGCTTTAGATGCCATATGGAAGCCCCCGCCCTTAAGGCCGTGTGTGGGATCGCGTTCAAGCTAATGGCTTGAAAAGCGAGATTTGTCCTGTCAGCTGGGAGAGTGAACTCTAGAGTATTTTGTGGCTTGGAGCGGCCTGGTTGGCTCAAGTACTGCTGGAAGTGCATGCTGCCGGCCTGCTGCTTTGCCGTTGTCTCTCTGCAGGGCTGTTTCACAGCTGCTTAGACCTCACCCATTCTCTTCTGCCCTGTGGCTCTTCCAGCGTGACTGGTAAATGCAGGTCTGCTCTTGGCTGCTCTCAGACCTTCGGTACTCTTATATTTTGTCTGCTGAGGACTGCCAGAACGTGTTGTCTGTGGTGCACTCTCCTCACACAGACCCAGACTCACTGGGGAACTTGCCATTAGAAAAGCAGCAAGGTTGCTCTGCAGGAGAGGGGGTTTTAAGCAAAGGACCTAAGTGCCATGAATGGCAGCATTGGGAGAAATAGAAGAAACTTGTCCAAGGGGACTTGATGGATTCCAGCCACACTTACTGGATTCCAACCACACATGAAGAGAAAACATCTTGCCATGTAGATGGTCAGGCAGTTGAACAGCTTGCCCCAGGAGTTCATGCATCTGCATCCAGAGGGATTTTGAAGAGTAGTTGAAGGAGCACTAAACACCCATAGTCAAGGCTGTACTGCAGAGGCAGTGGGACTGGAGACATCCTGAGGTTCCTTCTAAGCTGCATTGTCCAAGCTTCCATGTACTTGGCTGTCCTTTCACTGTTCTTATAGGAAAGGGGGAAAGAGTAGACTTGGGAGCAAGCAGGGAAAAAATTATGCCGAATTGGACATGTTTCCTATCAAATTTTGGATGCTTTAGGACTGCTCTTGCGGTTACTACAAGCCATGAGGCTGATGTGGATGAAGACAATCTGCACTTGCAGGAGAAGTTGGAGTGGGTTGAAGCAGAGGTATGGAAAGCCTGTTCCTACAGGAATAAACCATGGGGTGCTTGATGCTTTCCTGTTCATCATGAAAAAAAGACAAAAGAGTATCCTCTTTTGGCCAGAAGAAGAGAGATCTAAGGAAGTGCTAGTTACACTGGGATTTGATCTTCCTCTGTCTCTCCTGCCTTTGTGCCCCACCATGCTGAGGTAGAGCTACCTCTCTTCACTGTTTCACCCCCTCCCGGTCAGGGGTGTGGGATTTCTCTCTCTGCTCTACATTTGAGATCTTCCTGGTTTAAGAACACTCCCCAAGCACCCCAGTGTGATTCCCAACTCCAGAGCATAATGGTCTAATGGCATAGCTCACCTGGAGCCTTTGCTGAAATGGTGCTCACCAGGTTATAACTGCTGCCATCCCTCCTGGCCCCACCACGCTGAGGCAGAGCTGCCATTCATCAGGAATCCACTGCTTCCTGCTCAGTGGGAGCTGGGCACCTCTCTCAGTGCTGCGTTTGAGGTGGTCTCTGCCATATCAGAAAACTCCCCATGCTCCCCTGGCACAATGCTGTGCTCCAGAGCAGGTCCACTGAAGCAGTTTTCATCTGACACTTCCAAGACTCCTTCATTCTTTAGGACTAAAAGCATTTCAGTTCATGCTTTCCTGCAGTAGCAAATAAAGTGAATACAAAGAGCATCACCACAGGTCCCCAGAAGGGTCAGAGCAGCAGTGTCAGTGCTTAGAACCATGCTCTAGGAATTCTGTGGAGAGATGGAAGAGGTCACTGTAGAAGATTAGGAGGTAACACAGCTTGTGTTCATTTGCTAGTAGAAGCAAAGCTTTGAAGGTACTTGAGATGATTACGGTTCTTTGGGCAGTGGTTATGGGCAGATATCTGCAGCACATGAATCCCTGGACAGCAGCTGAATCCTTTGTATAAAAGCTCACCTGAAGACTGTAGATCCTTTCTGTCATTTTACAGCTGCGGGAGGTGAAAGAAAACTATCTTAAGTCTAAGTATTTTACTCATGAATTGAAGATTGCATTGGATGATAAGGATAGAGAAGAACTAGCTGCTGTCCAGGAACTGCAGGAGCAGTTGTTGGCATATTTGGAGAACCAGACTACTGTGAAAGGACTGGAAGAACACGTGCAATGGTAAGGGAACAATACAGTGGGATGAGGTTCTTGTTGCTTGCAGAGGCTGGGAGGAAACCACAGGACACATACCCTGATTTTGAAGGACACTCTTGCTTTTGATTCTGTTACTTCATACTGTTCATTTGGAATTGGAGCTCTCCTTCTAGAATTTTCTTCAATAAGACCTCTATTTCTCTTAAAGCCTTGAAATTCAAAATACCAAATTGGAAGCCACTGTCCAGCGACAAAGTGACAGGATTGAAGCCCTGCAGAGAGACCTGCAAGCCACTGCCTCAGTAAGCTGCTCATAAATTTCTCTCTTGGAGCCTCGTTACCTATTTCTGTGGGCTTTCTATTGTGGACTTCTCCTGAAGACCTGAGGGGAGCTCAGTGCCTGCATTCTCCTGAATACAAGCTTCCAGAAAGCAGCTGAGGACCTGACATTCATAGCAAGGGGCCTTTGAGTGGCCTTTCTAGTCTTGAGTAGAAGCAGTGAAGTTTTCCCTATTTCCCTCTGCAGCATTGGGCTGCTTGCTTAGAAAAGGAGAAGAGAGAGTTCATTTGTTTTTTGGCTACCTGCTGGTGGCCAGCAGCATTTCTTAGTTTGAATTCACTCTGAAGACAGGCATAATTCTGCAACTGAAGAAGTAAAAGCACCCATAATATGCTCAGCAAAAACTTCATGCTTGTGGAACACCATTTCCCTAGGGCTCAGTGCCACACCTGCAGTAGAAGGTTGCCAATGCAACCAAGACTCCTTCATTCTTTAGGACTAAAAGCATTTCAGTTCATGCTTTCCTGCAGTAGCAAATAAAGTGAATACAAAGAGCATCACCACAGGTCCCCAGAAGGGTCAGAGCAGCAGTGTCAGTGCTTAGAACCATGCTCTAGGAAATCTGTGAAGGGATGGAAGAGGCCACTGTAGAAGATTAAGAAGTAACACAGCTTGTGTTCATTTGCTAGTAGAAGATTTGAATGTACTTGAGATGATTACAGTTCTCTGGGCAGTGGTTATGGGCGGATATCTGCAGCATGTGAATCCTTGGGCAGCAGCTGACTGCCCTGTATAAAAGCTCACCTGACAGCTTTTGACTCTTTCTGTCATTTTACAGCTGCGGGAGGTGGAAGAAAAAGACCGAAATTCCAAGTTTTGTGTTCAGAACCTGATGGCTACCTCGGATGAGAAGGAAAGAGAAACAACAGTTTCTGTCCAGGAACTGCAGGACCAGCTGTTGGCATATTTGGAGACTGTAAAACAACTTGAAGAACGCGTGCAACGGTAAAGAACAACAGTGGAACAAAATGTCTGGTGCTTGCAGAAGCTGTGTGGAAACCACAGAATAGAGCTCTTGTTGCATCAAAGCAAATCATTATGGTTTTGAATTATGCTCTTGATTTTCAATATTTTACTCTGTTTTTTTTTTGAATTGGTGCTCTGGCAGATTTTTATAGTAAGACATATTTCTTTATAAGCCTTGAATTTGAAAATACCAGTTTGGAAGCCACTGTCCAGCAACAAAGCAACAAAATTGAAGCCCTGCAGAGAGACCTGCAAGCTACTACCTCTGTAAGCTGTTCATACATTTCCCTACTGATGAATCCTGAGGCTAGTTACTTATTTCTATAAGGAAATTTTGTAGTGTGGCTTTCCCAGAGAGCCAAGGGGAGCTCAGTTCCTGCATTCAGCTGAATAGAGGCTCCTCAGAAAGCAGCTGAGGACCTACCTGGCTTTCATAGCAAGTGGCCTTTGAGTGTTCACTATGCTCTGTCCTACAGAGATTGTGCCCTTTCATTAGTAGATTTGAATAGCAGTACTAATTTGGGCTTTGTCCTGAGTGAAAAGACTTATGGTAGTAGCTCCAGGGTTCTGCCTTAACTGCTGATGGTAGTGAGAAGGCACAGCTGCCTCTGTGAGCCAGGCTGGGCCCTTGAACTTGGATAAAACTGACAGATGGGGAGAGTTATCTTTTTCTTTGTGGTGGTTGAAGGTGCACTGTTTCTTTCAGGCACAGGCAGCCACTCAGGAGTTCATAAAACAAAGCAGAGCCAGTCATCATGACTCACTGACCAGCCAGCTAAAATACAGAATTAGAGATCTTGAATGTGAATTGGATAGGATAAAAGAAACTGAACAGAAGAGTACTTTTCAAAAACAATGTGTACAGGCAGAAGTGGAAAAGTACAAGGAGCTGTATCTGAAGGAAGTGAATATTAGCAAATGGCAAGCAAAGGAACTGGAAAGGCAAGTCCATATTTTTTGGAGTGGCAATAAAAGTGACTCTTGTTTCCTCATGCATCTTCCTTCCAAATCACTCTTCTCCACCTGCTTAGCGTCATGTGTGGAAGCATGAAATGGCATAATTCTGGTGAAAGACCATCCCCTTCATCAGCCTTCTCTTTATTTCTCTTTAGAGTTCCAACAGCAACACCACAGTAGCAACACTATGCACGAACAGGATACTTTTCAAGTCGATGATTTTTTAACTGGCCGATTTGTTTGCCAGCCTCTATAATCTCTTCCTCCTGTGGACCACAAAAAAGATTAATTTCATGTCCATTACTCTTTGAGTATGAATAGGCCCCTCACAGAGAACAGATTTCTATTCTGTGAAGGAAATATAGAAATTATCTTTTTTGGCTTCTGTTTAAGCAGTGGCTCTGAGCTTTGAGCTTTCCTTGGGAAGGGAATCCAGCCCAGAGTTGTTATAGAGGTGACATACATTCCAGAAGTTCTGTAAACACATGGCTTTCACGGAAGGCTTTGAAGCCCTCATGCTGAGCACTCCTAAGTGTTGGTGACTCTGCTCCTTGCACCTAGTGTGATGTCCTAGAAACGGGCCCTCCAAACAAGCTCTGGTCAAATGATGTACCACTTTTGGAGGTTCTTCACCTCAGAAGTCAAATAATAGTCAAGGACCTGGAGATTAACTTTGGAACAGTGTTGCTACCGAATGTAACTGTTTGTGTGCTTCCAAACGTTTCAGAGCTAATGAGAGACTTGAAGAAGCCAATGCTAAGCTCCTGCGGGAGCGCCATAACAGCAAATCGTTAATCACAAGCAGCATCGTCAGCAGAGGTCTGGCTGCAACTCCAGTTCTGTATTCAACTGCACTGGGACATCTTGGCAACAGTTTAGGACTGGACAGAAGTCTTAGTCTTGGGGGAAGCTTCCTAAGCCAATGTGAGATGATCTTATCATCAAGAAAGAGGTTTGCGGCCTCTGTGGCCAAGGTAAGCATTATGAAATAACATTCTCGACTCCTGATGAAGAGTAGCCATATGAAAGGTTCTCCCTTTTAGCCTGAAGTTAGAATCCATTTCTTGTTCCATGCCATATGTCTAATAGGCCAAAGCAACTGCTAATCCTCAGAACAGTGCACAGCTGTACATTCTTAGGCTGAAGATTTTTGGTCATCAGGGTTGTAAAAATTTTAAACTCTTAAAACCTCTCTGAGTCATAAATAGGAAGTACTGTTAGTGATCTGTGTACCAGAATTTGGAAATGTAGTGCATAGCCCAAGGCAGAGAATGTCTGTCTACTTGCTGCAAGTATTGCAAGATTTTGGGACACAAGGCCATTTGTTATACTTACAAACTGTCAAGCTTCTATCCTAACAGCTGTGCCAAAGGCTGCTGCAAATGAATGTGGGTGTCTTGATGTAGAAAAGGATAGTGAACTCTGCTAGCTGCAACCAGTGTGAATTGGTGGATTTATGAAACCAGTTTCCCTACATAATGTGAGAAAGGGAATGTCAGCTCCCTACGCTCTCTCTCAACTTCTGTTCCTTTTCTGGCTTCATTTTCCAACTGCCTTCTTGTATTTTAGTGGTCTTTCTATTGTGAGCTTTTTTCCTTGCCTCATGTACATGTAGGCCATGTTCTTGTCTCACTGAAGACCTTTGAACTTAAGGCTGTTTTTCTTTCTTCAGATCCTTAATCAAAAAATCTTCTCTCTCTTCTCTGCAGCCAGATATATGACAAGGTTTGTAGTCTGTACTGCTTAACCTTGGGTGCTATTGCAAATGTTTTGTCTATTTATGCTGCTAGGTTTGATTCAAACTTACTGATGCATTTACATTGGCCTAAAGCTGGAGACACTTTGAAGTTGCTGGTTTCTCTTGCGTAAAAGAGTGACTTGCTGCTGAGTAGTTCTGTGCTTTATGTCTTTGTGAAGTTATGACTTCTGTGGTAGTTCAGCTTCTGTAAGATGGCACCATATGTATGGATTTCACCTCTTCTGATGGAACTTGGTTAAACTAGAGGACAAGGCTCTTTACTGCCCTTGCTTTTTATGACAGTCAAGAAGTTCTGGGTAGCAACAGCAGTTGTGCAGTAGCAGTACTGCACTGGAGTTGAGTTCCTAGACCCTGAGTATCATCTCATGGAGTCTTGGAGGATCCAACTTACTCTGTGCTCAAGAAGCCCCATGGGTAAGTAGTAAGTCAACATCACCTCCTGAAACAGAATTACTGAGATGGTGACTGCTGAAAGTGACCCAGTATGTTGCTGCCTAAGAGCTAAGCAGTGAGAGGTACCTACTCAGGTACCTGCTCAGACCTGTGATGCCTTCTCCAGAGGGCTTGGGGATCAGGAGATCAGTGGAGACACTTTCAGAGTCCTCAAAGGTGAATTTTCTTTCTCATTCCTTTTCAGAGAAATCCTTGTGTTAGCTTTATTTCTATCTATTTCTCTTCCATCAAGAAGGGATGAGAATCACAACAAGGTTACTAAAATAAATAAGAGGCAAACAAGACCTTTTTCTTCTCTTGATTCATCCGCACATGTAGCAGAGGGTCCTGTGGACCTTCTGGTCATTGTGAAGGCTTCATAAATTGGGGAAAGTGCTTTCTTCCAACAGCTCAACTACTGTGGCTTTGCTTAGATTAGTCCTGCTTTAGGTCATGTTTTGGTCTAGGCCTGAGATTTCCAGCTTCCTTCCTCTACCCATGTCTTATTTCATGTTCTGGAGGGATCCTTCTTCCCCAGGATTTTACTGTCCACACTTGAAAAAAACTTGCAGCTTGCGGGCAGTTGGTTTTTTGGCACCACTGAGAAGAATTTGGCTCCATCTCTGTTACTCCACTCCCTGATAGTTAATACACACAGACAAGGTCGCCTGAGCTTTGTCTACTCCAGGAAAGAAACAGTCACAGCTCTCTCACAGCCTTTCCACATAGCTCATGTGGTCCAGGGCCTTCAGCATCTTCTTGGCCATCACAGCCCATCATCTCCTTTTGGGATGATATTTTTAGGTCTTATCACGTTGTCCGTGGGGTATAAGAATGTTTTAGGAGTTTTAGCAGTTATATTTGGGTCATATTATGTATATTATGTCTTAACTGTATATTTGATGCATAATTGTAGGCACAACAGGAACTGGATGAAAAAATCACTAAGGAACTGAAAGAAGGTAATGTGTCATTACATTTGTGTTATTAAGGAAAAAGGTGTCTATTTCTAAGTCTTGACATCTTTCAAGCCATTATTTTAAACTTCCTCTGCTAAGCTCAGAGATTTTTTTTCTGCAAGCTCTCCAGTTTAGACTTGAATGTGAAAAATTCCTGCTTCCCAAAATACTGCACAGAATGTTATGCACTTGCCTAGAAAAAAACAAGCAAAAAGAAAATTCATCCACTGCTCCACTCAGAAACACTCAGCTTAGGATGAAGCTGCTATTCACTAATCTCCAGCAAAAACATCAAAGAAGCCCCCAGATTTTTAGAGATCTTTATAGGCTTCAGCCATCCCTTTCTTCCCTGTACGTGGATTGCATTCAGTACTAAGCAGTACAGTACATATTCTCTGCTCTTAGATCTTGATTTTTCTTGCTATGATTCATGGCTTGTCTTTGTAGCTTAGGTGTTGCAGTCAGTCTTGTTTTGAATAATTAAGAAGAACATGATCAGGGATAAAAGACAACATTTCTTTAGGAAGAGATGGTTCAGTAGTGTTTAGGCAAACATGAATTCAATGCTTGCAACATGGAGCATAAAACACACTCTGTAACTTGAGGCCAGGCGTCCAAAGAGGAAATCCACTTGCTTCATGATAGCTGGTCCTCCAGAGTCACTGCTTTGCAGGGACTGCAGCTGTGTAGTTGTAGTTGCAATAAAGCACAGCTTTGAACAGTTAAGGAAAGCAAAGACTTCAGGTTGAAGAGCTCTGCAGGGGCTTCTTTAAGAAGCACTGTTAAGGGCCACTAGAATCGTGTGGAGTCCCACAAGATGTTCTGTGTGTAACTGTAGGCACAGTTTGTGGTGATTGGGAATGAGCTGAGCCTCATCCCTAATGAGATACAACTGTGTAGGATAGGTGAGCAGTATTGAAGGCAAAGAAACATGGAATGCTGAGGTGTACTGACTTATCACAAAATTGTGGAGAGAGCACACAAGTGTAATGAAATAAAGATGTAGGGTATAAAAGATTGTACTGAAATAAAGTGCTGATGCTTAGAATCTTCTTCAGAGTCAGTAGTACCTCTACCGTCATGTAGCCTCTGGAATGTCTGTCACTAGCTTTAGAAATGTTGTTGACTGATAAGCACATATGCATAAAATGTGTCTCTTCCTATTTGCCCAGTTTGTCTCTTGTTAGGTGTCTTTGGAAATTTTCAAGTCTTGTTAAGATTTGCAGACTCTCAAGTTATGTAAAATCTTCTTACAGTGCCTTATTTCTCCATGTCTGCTGTAGAAGTAACATAAAGAATCTTGTGTCATTTCCCCCCAGCCACTGCTGAACTTGAAACTCGATGTGCTGGATGTTCCAAAAACCTTCATGTGGACCAGAATTCCCTTTGCAGAGCAGTAGAGGAGTACCATGATGTTTTAACCAAAAATTACCTAATTAAATGAAATGCTGTGGGAAAGGCTCTGGACATTTTTTGCTTTTATAGAGCATCTATGGTTTCCCTTCTCCCCAGCTCAGATGTGAAAACCTATTCATTGCAGTCTGAATATAAACTCTATTAAATGGATGTCAAGCACAGTGCACCCACCTGTTGGGCTTTTTCCTGCATAGTTGGTTTCTTTTGCACTCACAGTAAGAACCACATCTGATTTTTCTGACCAGGAGATCAACTGATCTGGATTCTTGAGTTTGACAAAATTGTCAGAAATGTTTCCTCTTACAGTGGCTTCATTATGTTGCATTTTTCATGTTCTGTTTTTTTAAAATTAAAAAAGTTTAAAAGTTAAACCAGTTTCCCTTTGTTCTTTCTCATCCTTTCCCTTAATGTGTTTGGAATGTTTCCAGTGTTATTTTCATGCATAGAGAAATGTTCGAGACCTGGAAGTCAAGAAGAAACACCATTCCGAGGTCTTGATGGGAAGTAGACATCTATGGAAGTCCATCTCACCAGTCCTCATTTCCTCAGAAGGCAGGCATTAGAACTCTTTGACGTCACTCTCCACACATACACCAAAGTACAGTTGGCAAAAAGTGCATTAAAATAATGTTCCACCTCCTCTCTAGGTGATCCACATGAAAGTTACATTTATTAGCAAATGCATGGGTTGTAAATCCCAAATGCCCTTTGGAGGCCAACAGTTTTAATTAAACAGTATATTGCATGAGTTCTTCACATGATTGAGAACGAGACCTCTGCTTGGAGGACGAGAGGAGCAACAGTACTGTAAACTCTAGGTAAAGGCAAATTATGTAAGAAGCAGCAGTAAACTCTGTGATGCCATGTGAGCTGATGAAATCTGGCTGCTTAGTTTGATCAAGGACTATGCGGTATAAGCAAATCACTGCATATGTGTTTTGATTTAACACTGTTTTCTTTTTGTCTGATGCTGGTTTGATTTTAAACACCAAGTATGCATAATTATTTCAGAAAGTCTTGATCTTTCAAGAAATTGAAACTATCTTAAACGTGAAAAAAAGGCTAATAATCAGTATGTGAGGGTCACAGAAAAACCATTTACCAACTGAAACTTTCAGTGGACTTTTCTGGGGACAGTCATGGTTCTCTCTCTCAGTGTCTGTTGAAAACCATGTCTAAGCCTATTCTAAACTAATTTATCAGTATCTGAAACACAGCTGGCATAAACTGTAAGCACAAGAAAATATTTCATCGGACAACAGAGTGAATAATGTCATCATTAACTTTCTGCCTACTCTCATATTTGTTCACTGCTGGAAGGATGAAGCCTCCCATACCTCTCCATCAGAATGTTTCTCACATGTTCTCTGTACTCAAGCACAGCTCTGGGCAGGGTTGATATCTGCACTGCAGACTCAGAATAATTGATGCGTTAAGTTCACTGTACAGATGCATCAAACCCAAACATAGGTCTAACCCTACAAAGCATTTTAGCTCAAATTATTTCATTGCCATTACTGGATTCACTGATAGACTCTCCACTGAAGAGGAATGTACACCCTTACTGCAGTTCGATTCTGAACATTCAGCACTTTTCAGAATGAGTAAGATTGGAAATTAAGATTGGTTCTGCCATCATTGCTGCCATGAATAAAACTTTCTACTGGATTGTTTGGCATTGTTCTGCCTAATTCAGCCCAGGGGTATCCCAAATATCGCCTGCCTGGGTAGGCAGTCCAGGACTGTGCTCTCAGGTCCTGACATTTTGTAGCTATCCCAGAGCAGGTGGCCCAGGACTGCACTCTTGGGACCCAACCGCACTGCTCAACAATAGTAAAATCACCTCTACACTGTCATCATTGTGTTCAGAAAAAATCCAAAACTCAGCCCCATACCAGTCACCATGAAGAAATTAACTCTGCCACAGCCCAAACCAGCACAATAACACACTGATGTTTTGGCTGTTGCTGAGCAGTGCTTATCAGAAGTCAGGGAGTTTCCCAGGTCTTGTATGTCAACCAGTGGGGAGGTGTACAAAAAGCTGGGAGGAGTAAGCTAGGACAGCTTACCCAAACTGGCCAAAGGCATATTCCACACCATAGAAACTGGGTCAAGTTAGACAGGATGGGCATCAATCAGTGGGTGGTGAGCAACTGTATTGTGGATCACTTGTTTTTTATGGGTTTAATTTTTCCTTTTTTAGAAATTACAATTCTTACCTTTTTGTTTGTATCAATTATTAAACTGTTCTTATCTGAACCCACAAGTCAGGAGGTTTTTGCTACTTTTTCTAATCCTCTTCCCTATCCCACTGGGCTGGGGAGGGGTGGTGGTGTATATACAGGGGGTAGTGATCACGCAGCTGTGTGGTACCTCAGTTTGGGTCTGGGGTTAAGCCACAGCATTTAGGAATTGGAATAAGTTCTCAATGCATTGCAGTTCTACTGTCAGCAGACATTTCTTCCTTTCTTTGGTTTATCATTTCCAGGTAGTTTAATAGAAAAAAGGAAGACAAAGTTCTTATTTTGTATTTTTCTCAACTAAAACAAACCAAACCTAACAAATCCAATTGCGACCTACCTGACTCCACAATAACACAGAGTTCATTTCCATGATAACTGTATATTGGTAGCCCAGAAAGTGAGCCAGTGAATTTGTGTGGTTCTGAATATGCTAGTAAGTCTCTTCTGAATCATAGTATCACAGAAGATTCTGAGTTGGAAGGGACCCACAAGGATGGATCATCAAGTACAACTTTTAAGTGAATGGCCCATAACCTCAGTGGTATTAGCACCAATCTCATACAGTATCTCTTTTACTGTATTGAAAAAAAAATAAAATTTCTTGTTCATCACTTAGAGGAAGCCAAAAGAAATCCCTTCTACATTCTGAATGGAAAGCTAGCTGTTAGTCCTACCATATGCATGGGATATGGTGTATCAGGCTGGACTCTGGGAGCAAGTAAACTGCCCCCACTGGACTCTCCAGTGACTCTGGAAGGCTCCAGAGGTGGCACACCAGAAGCACCCCCACAGCTGCAGCTCTGCCCTTAGAGCAAAAGCTGCTGAAGTCACTGTCTGAAGGATGTGTTCTAGCTACCCCGTCCCCATCAAAGCCTCAGAGTCAGTATTACTGAGACATGCAATCCTCCCAGGAAGCTTTTCTAAGCTGTACCACTTCTTCTATAAATACAGCAGTTGCAAAGCAGGTGTACTAAACCAGATTCTTATCAGCATATTGTTATCAGCCCAAGTCTTTACTGACACTTGTCCCTCCTGGTTGACAAAATACACCAGGTAGTCTAATAAGGGAATCAGCCATATTGGCAAAGGGGAATTTCAGACTGTCATTTTATACCTCAGTAAAAAGATTGTGAGCTAAATTATCCAGCTACAGTGAATCATGTTGAAGGAAAGGTGTACCTATAGCAGACTAATCCAAATACCAGTGCTTATGCAACATTGAAGTCACACTTAAGCCCTATCTGGAAATCTCCCAGTGGTACACAAGTCTTGTAATGAAACAAGAATTCAGGAACAGGAATGAAACATTTCATGCAGACAGGAAAAGAAACAGCTGCTATTAGATGATACTGAGAAAACTACAGATAAGCATAGAGAACACTGAACAGAATAGGAAATACCAAAAGTAAAAAAAAAAAAAAACCAAAACCACAAACCTAAATCAAAAAAGGAACTATAAAAATGAAATTTAAAATAGAAATGGATCAAAACTAAAAACATACACTTTGGTATCTTCAACAGCACCCTGAGCCAACACAATTAATGAAGCAGTATTAATAAAACAGCTGACAGTGATAGAGACTAGCTATTTCTTTTGCATCTTTCTTGGCTAGTAAGGAATGAACAGTGCCTGTTGTACCCATATCACTCTATGACCCCATCAGCATCCCCTTATCTTCAAAAGCATGAAACTAAATTTTAGCCCATTCAGCTATCAAAGTCACCAACTGAAACTGACATTGTAATCACAGGGGTTTTTATTGATACCATTCTGAAATATTTGACATAGAATTAGGGCTTCCTGGTCTTAGCTGGGGAGTAACCTGTAAAAACAAAACTATTTGTGGCTGAGCATGTGTCCACTTGAAAAGCTGAGATTAAATACTTCCTCCTGAAGAGCACAGAGATGACTCATGTTTATCCCATGTTGCCATCTTGTAAATAAAAACTTGTTTTTCTTCTAAGATGGCTGGAAGAAAACAAATATATCCAGTTAAAAATGCATTTTGCTCTCCATTTTTCCATTAAATGCTCGACTGACTATAGAGACACTCTCTAAATGGTTACTAGTAGTTATTTCCTAATACTCATAGAAATTTAGGTTTTGCAACCTGAATCTATTTAGCTGCGGTTTCAGCAAAAGAGTATTTGTATATCTTTTAAAAAATATTGTTTTTATTAGTATTTTGGCTCTTCTTTCTAGAGTCAGGTCTGAAAAAAAAAAGAACACTGCTAACACACTGAGAATCAACTAATGAAAGTGTCTGTACATCAGTCACCGCAGTACAATAGAATATTGCCAGAAGCAAACATTTGATAAAGCTGTGAGGATTCTTTCTGGAAAGGAAAGTAAAGATTTTAATATACATACCATACTTAGTGATGAAGGAAAAGAAAGTATTTCAAGGGCTGAATCATCTTCCTACAAAGTGGTACTATATTCCTCTCCAGTTGCAATAAATATTTTTACTACTTATCATAGTGAAATGCATACCTCTGTTTGAATTAGGTTTTGTTTGCCATCTGTTTTTCAGAAATTCATATGCAAAAAGTAGTTTCTAAAGATAGGAAGAATTGTTTTGGCAAGGTGTTCCATTAGACAAATACCCTAGGGTATACTGTACCATGGCATCACCCCCAAATTATATGGTATCTGAACTACCCAGTGGCATCACTGTAGCAGTACAATATTAATAATTATTTCAAACTTACCAAATATTTTGCTTTCTCTGCTACAATTTCATACCGGCCGTCTGCATCCATGTTTGTATTCCTCCGTGTCGGGGCCAACTTAGTCCCACTTATCAGAAAGTAACTTTCTGAGTCTGTCATGGACGTTAGGGAATCTTCCCAGTCTGACCATTCACAAAACTCTGACAGTCACATAGCCCAAAGGTGTCACAGGGCCAAAGGCTTCCACTGCTGGAAGCGCAGCTCCGCACGGCGGGAGGCTGCAGCGAGGTGAGGGCGCCTCGCCTGACACATCTCCCCACACCCCGACTCTCACACGGTCACACCAGGTTTCCTTACCGCTCCGACCCCTGTTTCCCATAGCAGAGTCTCAGATATCTCGTTCCATAAAGCAGTTTATTCCTGTGCAGTAACACAGAAACAGCTCGAGGTGGTGCCTCTGAGGAGAGCGCCTACATAAAGAACCTCTGGGCTTCTACACCCTCACCGTCGCCCCCTGAGCCAGTCTCGCTCTTCCGCCCGAGTCTTCGGATCGCGTCCCACTCTCCAGGTTCAACGACTTCCCTGCGTCACCTTTGCTACCCAAGAAGTCGGCAATTCCAGGCTCCTGCTGTGTCTCTGTTCACCTGAGTAGCGTCACCCATCTTCGCGCTCTTGGACATCCCGAAGGTTGGCAGCTCACGGCCTCTTGTCTCGGGCTCCCATCCAAAGCTTAACCTGCATCTCAGTCGGAAGCTTGCGATCCCAGCTACCAGACCTACGTCTTCCTCAGCATCTGGTCAGGCACGCAAATAGATGATGTCTGAAGTTCTGCTCCATCCCCTTTCCTCTTGTATTAATCCTTGCTGTCTGTTGTTGTCACTCATTCACCCAAGCCTGATAGCGGCACCCACGCAGTACTGAGTGCCCTGGGACATTAATTCCATCCCAGAACTATTCCCTCCCTACTCCCTAACTCCCCGCCTCTCGCGGCCGCGCCTGCGCAGGCCTGCCCGCGCCTGCGCAGAGCTCGCGGTGCGCGGGGCGGTGGGACGGGGCTACCGGGGGCAGTGGCCCGGGCTCAGCCCTGGTGCGCCCGCTGCGCCCGAGCTTCGCTCCGCAGGAGCCCTATCGAGTCGAGCTCGCTGCCGGGAGCTCCCCTCCCCTTCCCCTGCTTGAGGCACGATACAGCCCGCCGGTGCCTCCCGCTGTCGCTCTCCTTAGACGGGACTGTGCCTCCGTTCCTGCTGCAGGATGAAGAGGATCTTCGGGTTCGGGAGGAAGAGGAAGGGGCAGCCGCCGGCCAGCAGCGCCTCCCTTCCCTGCCCCGCCGGTGCCTACGAGCTTCGGCAGAAGGACCTGGGCAAGCTACACCGCGCGGCCGCCAGCGGCGACCTGGCCCAGGTGCGGCAGGGACTGAGGAAATACGGCATCGACGGGCGGGACAAGGCGGAGCGGTAAGGGCGGGAGCCGCGGGGCGGTCTCGGGGGCCCCAGGTGCAGCTGTAGGAGCCCCCGGGAGCTCCCCGGCGCAGGAGCGGACAGGCAGCAGCGCTGTGAGGAGTGGGAGTGCGGGCGCCGCAGCCCAGCGCTGCCCTTGGCTGGCTGTGGGAATCAGGCTCGGGCTGCCAAAAACCCCTTGAATTCGGCCAACTGTCGCCTTACCATTTTTGACCCGGCTTCCTCAGTGCCCTCATTCCCGGACTCCTATGTCCTTGCCCAGGGGCGCGGGGGTGGAAGCGAGCTCTTAGCCTGGCAAAGAGGAGTTGCAAGAGGAGCCTTGTGGCCGTTCTCTAGCCAGGGTTTGAAGTCTGAGTGTAATCGCACCCATCTCTGTGCATCTCTGGGGGCTCAGCCTGCGGGTTTGGTAGTTGAGCCTGAAGGATGTGCTGCCTCAGCTGGGAGCAACTTCAAGAAAGGCGGACATTGCAGGAAGGATTTATAACGCAAAATAAACATGTTTATTGATGCTGCACGCATAGTTGCCTTTTTTGAGTGTGATCTGCAGCCTCAGCCACAGTGTGGTTTTAGGTGGCAGTTAGTTTTTTGCTCTGAGGCTTTGGTACAGCTGATCAGTACCTTGAACTGGAATATCTGGTCAGTCACTTGTAGGAGAAGCTGTTGCTTTCTCGCAGGTGTTGTGTGGAGGTTTGAGTCAAGCACAGCAAGCACTTATCAGTTTTACCTTAAGGAGAAGCCCTGGGCTGCAGCTTAGTTCTTAGTGATCTATCATAAGCAAAAAGGAATCACCTTTTCTGAAAAGGCTCAGAGTCAAACCCTTTGTGATATTCTGAAGAGGGTCTGGTTTTTGCAGAGTAGCTTAGCTTCCTGGGCTGGACTTGTGGCAGCAATAAAGCTCATGTAGTTTTATTGCCCTAAAAACACCTACTAGATTCGTAGGAGGAAAGACATGCAATGACTTCCTCAGTGATTGTGTCTTTGTGTACAAGTAGATTGGTTAATTGACATCAGACCTAAGATGTTGTGGTTTGAAGGACTGCTTTTTCTCCTGGCAAGGCTTTAAATTGAAGAAGAAAGTTCAGTTTTCCTGTGCTGGTTATATATTGTGGGAACACAGTACTGCCTCATTGGGGAGGACTTAATCTGTAGGCTTTTTATCACTATGATAGTTAAACATTACAGGAAAGTCAAAAGCTACTTTATTGTAGCCAGGATCAGAGTGTTCTGGTCTCTGGTTTGCTACATATTGTTAGAGGCACTTTGGTGCACATGTGTTCTTGGTTTTGCTTTAATAGTAAAAAAGCTAGAGAAAAAGGAAAAATTCTCAAAGTGAGGGAAAGCTCTAATATTCTTGCAATTCAGCCCATCTCTAACATCTCCAATACATTTCTGGCCCATGGATGATCAAAGAAAACTTAGAAGTTGATTTGCCATAGTCCTCAGATTCCCTGGCTTTGGTCTCTGTTGCTGTGCCACGTGTGTAGTCCCACACTACAGAGGACAATACCCAACACCTGGGCGCAGGAATCTCTGCAGATTCTGTTTAACAATGAAGGAAATGTCTCCTTACTAAGCAGATGATGTGGAGGGTTTTTGCTAGCAAGTCCCGAGTATTTGGTGTGCAGCTACTGTGCAGCTAATGGAGTGGGTCCTTAAGCTTGAGATTTGCAAAGTGAAACTTGTCGTCATGTCTGTTTATCAAAAAAACCTGAAATTATCCCTGTCTGTGCTGATTCAATTTATTTAATTTTTAGGACAGCTCTGCATCTTGCTTGTGCAAATGGCCATGTGGATGTAGTTACATTTCTAGTAGAAAACAAGTGTAAGCTAAATCTTTTCGACAATGATAACAGATCACCACTGATGAAGGTACGTGGACTATGGTATGTTCTTGCAAGTGAGACTTACTGATTTTGAACTAAATTATGTATTTTTCAGTATTCTTTATATAGACCTTTGTAAAATCATGCATATTGTGATTGTTGTGGAACGGGCATGTGTTAGCTAAATTTGAAAGTGCTCTTAATTCCCAGTGTTGGGAAGCTGGAGGAATTGCAACAAAGTGAAACTGTAAATGCTGGAAGTTTTTTGTGTTTCGTTTCCAGGCAGTACAGTGCCAGCAAGAAAAATGTGCGGCTATTCTGCTAGAACATGGTGCTGACCCAAATCTGGCAGATGCTGATGGCAACACTGCCCTTCACCTGGCTGTCCTGTCTGGTAGTACTACTGTAGCAGGGCTGTTACTTCGGCATAATGCCAATATTGATGCTCAAAATAAGGTAAATTTTATATTTGTTAATGAAGTGCTTTCCAAAAGTTGTGTTCACATTTTTCTTAAAGTTTTGTTTAGTTGGGGTTTTTTTTTGTTTTTTGATTTTTAACTTTATCTGCCCTTTCAGGAGGGATGTACCCCTCTTATTCTTGCTGTCTCCGAACATCATGAAGAAATAATGGAGTTTCTCCTTAAAAAAGGAGCTGATGTGCATGCTCGAGATCAATGTGAAAGGTGAGGGGCTGTCAAAACTTTACATGGTCTCTTTAATATTCTTCAGGTTGGCTTGAGAGAGACATGGGAGTGAGGTTTGAAAAAATACTAAACAAGGAGCCACTCAGAAGCAGTTACTTCTGTGTGACTTGTGAAAGATGGTTGTACCTCAGTGCTTGCTGTCATATCTCGTTCGATGCTTTCCACATTGAGGATTGTAAAATTTTATTGTCTGTGATGGCCTTTCTGGCAGGAAGCCTGCCACTAGCGCAGCAGCATTCCCTCAAATTGAAAAGCCATCTCCTGCATAGTAGTAGAGTTTCTACGTGTTGTCTGTGTGAAAGCTTTGTTTTAAGATTAAATATTTAATTGTTTTGAGACCCTCTCCCATTTTATTGTTTATCTTAATGAAAAATGCTTTTTCTTTTGTTCATTTTAAAGTAATGGAGAGTATGCTTTTTTGAGGGTGAACAGAAAGAAAAATATGTATGGCAACTGTAAGGCAATCTATTTCATATATTTCCTGGATCCTTCAGAACCCCACTTATGACTGCTGCTTCTGGTGGAGAGCTTAATGTGATAAAGGTTCTTCTTCGGTATGGTGCTGATGTTTCCCAGAAAGACACTAACGGATGGACAGCTGAGGATTATGCTGTTATTCATGGATATTCTAGGTAAATTTTAAACTGTATCATCAGACTAAGTTGTCAGTTATCAGTGTGGTTTTTGATAATGTTTGATAACAGCACTAAAGTTTAATAGTGTGCTGAGACTTGTGTTGAAGGTGTTCTCAGTGATGTCTTCATAGAATCATTTAAATTGGAAAAGGCCTCTGAGAATCAACCTAACCCTGCCAAGCCCACCACTAAACCACGTCCCTAAGTGCCAATCTACAACACCTTTCAAATACCTCCAGGGCTGGTGATTTAACAGCTTCACTGGTCAGTGTGTTCTAATGTGTGACAGCCCTTTCCCTGAAGTAATTTTTCCTAATATCCAGTTTAACCTTCTCTGGCACAATTCATGGTCATGTCCTCCTGTCTTCTGATATGTATCATTCCAGTGTCTAGTGTTAACTTGGAAGTTGAGGAAAATTTTTACCCAGAGTTCTCTATTAGATTTCAAGTTTTATTGCTAAGCTCACTTTTGCTCAGTATAAACTCTAAAATATATCTGTATCCTACAGTTCACAGAGGTGAAACTTGACAGGTACCAAGCAGGAGTTAATACCTTTGTAGGTTTGAATATGACTTTAGAGTGAACGTGACTGTAGTGAATATTGAAGTGTGTAGTAGTCATCCAGTAAGTGCATATGAGTGTATAAATATAAATGGCTATGGATAGGATAAGAATAGGTTGGATAAGAGGTGGCTGTTAACTCTTCTATTAAATGGTATATACAGGTATGGGATTATTTTTTACCTAATGCATTTCCTCTCTTTTTCTGTACAGTCTTAGCAAACAACTGGCAGAATATGCAGACTGGGAAAACACAGGAGAAGCTTCTACAGGTGGTGGTGCACGAGGCATCACAGCACTTGGCACTCCACACAGGGCAGCAGCTGCTGGCTTTACATTAGGTGCTCCTGCTGTGGACAGAGGAGGTAAGACCCTTCACCATGGAGTAGCTCAGGAGGAGAATCAGTGTGGCTTTTTCTTAGTGGGTTGTGTTGTTAGCGCTTACTGTGTTCACCATTGGCTTTAGTGGAGGCATCAGATGGAGCAGCACAAGCTTTGTGAATGTGCTTATATGATTATAGTTGGAAGTGCTGCTTGTCAGGCTGTGAAAGCATTTGATTTGCATTCTTGTGTTCACTTCTTAGGGTTGTTGCTTTCTCTCTGTCAGACTGTCCACCTATTTGGGTTTTCCTTGAGAGAGAGAGGACGATAGGGAAGGAGCTAGGCAAAAGTGTTTATTTTTCAAGTGTGTACTTTTACCTAGAGGTGACAATTCAGATTGTGAAAATCCAATCACAAAAGCAGTGGGTTCCACCTGAGTAGTTGTTCCTCTTTCTGTACTTGGGAAGCAGCAAAGAAATGAGCAGAAAGGTATGTGTCTTGTTGATTTTCATGAAGTTTGTGTCTTCATTTTAATGTTAATAGTTCCATCTGTACTAAGGTCCTTTTTGCATGTCCTATTTCTCAAAATCAGTTATAAGTGTTTCCATGTAGGTGCTGTAGAGACATACTTAGCAAATATTATATTGGAAAAGTAACTTTGTTGGCAATAACATAGCAGTGTCTGCGAATGCTGTATTGGCTAGAGCATGGTTTGATTTACAATAAAAATAATGTTTTTCTTCCATTTTCAGTAATTTTTATGAATTTTTTTAGAAAATAATTACCTTGTGATCCAGAAAAATTAAATTGCCTTTTTAATCAAAAAATTAAATCCTTCAGTGAGTTTTAAAAATTCAGTCTGTGGTTATGAGCTCAGAGTCCTAGAGGAATCTTAGAAAATGAATACCTTAGTATAAATGAAATAGTGTGTCTTGTTCTTTACATTTTAAGCCCTACAAGTGGGAGATTTTTATTCTTTCCGAATTTTTAAGGGCGTTACTTTGGTACTCTGTGGCAAATGGGAAGAAGACATTGCTCAAACACAATTCGTTATTCCTTTAAATACAGTTCCTTACTCTGGATATTTTTCCTCACTGACCTTTCCTAGATACAGGAATTTAATTTAGAGTCAGGCTTTGTTGCTTTGACTTAGGAACACTTGATTTGACCTTGTCAGAGATTTGGAAAGTTTCTTGGTAGATTGCAGGATTTTTTTTCTTTTTTAAAGATTTTGATACAGGCGATTTAATCAGGAAACCATTGCTTTTGCCCAAACAGTGCACACTATTACTGTCTCTTAGAGATTAGTATCATAAAGAGAATATTTAACTGCATTAATTCTGCAGTCTGTAACCTGCACACAAAAAGTACAGGTCCTGTAGCATGCGAGTCCTTCTAATATGCTACAGTAACAGACTTTGAAGCCTCTGTTAGAGGAGAAGTTGGAATGATCTCAGGACAACAGAGAAACCTATTTTGGAATTATTTTAGTTTCTGTGGCTCTTCTATAAATTTTTCTGGGATTTTCAGTGTTGTCTTTGTTCCTTTTGCTGATTTTGCACTTGTTGAATATTTTTCAAAATACTCTCCTCTAATGAGCAATTCAGCCTACTTCAAAAGTTGGCTTTTGTTTATATGAATACTCACTGTGTGATGTATTGTTCCTTTCATGTTCCTGGGTCCCTATGGAAACTGTTGGGTTTCCATCATAGAGCTCTTTGAAAAGAATTCAGTGATTTCTATCTCCCAAGTTCAGTAATAGCTGTCCTGTATTATCCCTTCAGAATGCTGAGAAATGTAGAAGAGATGAGAAACCATCATGCGGTCCTTTCTTAACTCTTTAAATGTATCTTGTTTTGATACAAGTAATTTTGCCACCTTCCTTCCCTGTGGTAAAATCAATAGAAGCAGGACTCCCATCTGTTCTGAGACAAATGTTGCATCAGAAGGAATTTGGTTTCAGTTAGCGGGGACAACAGAATGAATTCTTGCAATTTACTAAGTGGGATGGGTAGAGCAGAAGCATAGTGATTTATATTCTGACCTTGTGTTCCACAACACACAGACATGTACACACAAACGCATATGTGTGATAACCAGTCCATGCACCCATTTCAGTCCAATTGTGGCCTGCTTTATAGCCCTGGCTGCCCTCTTGTCATGTCTAACTGGTTCAGCGTGGTCAAATTAATATAAGCAGGACTCTTCAAACTGAGGTAGAAGTGGCCTATGTTTGTATCAGGCACCAACTGACACAACTTTTAAGATGAGCTGGTTTAACAAACAAGTTACTGGGTTCCTTTTTTAGCCAGGGATAACAAACATGCTAAAACTGTAACTTAAGACAAGTGTTTGTAAATAACATAATGTCTCAAAGTTGCATGCTGGTCTGAGTTCAGGGAGCCAAGATTTCCTCCCTGTCTCCAAAGTTTGGTTCTTGACACATAGGGATTTTTGAGATGCTTAGAATAAAGACTTTTGTGTGCTGTATGTGTAAGGCACTCTACAACCATGAAGGAATTTAATTTGCATCTCTGCTAGACGAGTAGTCAAGTTGGGGGAAATACAAAATTGTCAGGAGAGTATATTTCTGATAATATGTTTCAGGGTTTCAAAATACTGAAATATGGATGTTTTACATGGAGCAGGTACATTAAGTTACTGTATGACCCTGTCCTTTGAGAGCAGAGTTTTTGAGATTCTGGTTGGGTTGTTTCCAGCACTTCTAACTGTAGAGTAGGCTGATAGTCCCAGTATGTTCTCCCATCACTGTAGCTGTTTTGATGTACTGCTTGTGTTTTCCAAGTTTCTGGAAATTCCAGTTTATTCTGATGTCATTGTTCCATCTGTCCTTTCCATGCCTTTTCCTAAATGGATATAGAAATTCAACAATCTTCTAACCAGACATCAAGAACAGGAAAATCAAGGAAAGGTATTTTATACAGTAGCATTTCAAATATGGAACATGTTGTACAGTATACAGATATCAACACATCTATGATGTTTATTATCCTGGATGCTCCTATTTTGATGGTACTGGTTTTATGAACTCCATTTGAGAGCAGGCTTTGTGTGATTTTTGTTTGTTTGCATGTTTTGCCTTGGTTCTTTATTATTGAATTTAGCATTTGCTTTGTGTCATTGGTGAGAGTAAATATTTTTTTAAATAAGCCCTTCTTTTATTCTGAAATGGAAATGGGCTTGACTTAAAGTGGAAACAAGCAATCCCCAGAGACTGCTTTTCTAGATCCCATTTCTACTGTAATCAGAGTTCTGTCTAAGAGGTAGCTCATGAACTTTCTCTCTTGCCTTCTAAAGGACAGTGTGACTTGTTCTTGATTATTGCTTAAAATCACTATTTACAGAATGACAGAATATTTGGAGTTAGAAGGGACCCACAAAAATCATCAAGTCCAGCTCTTAAGTGACTGGCCCATACAGGGATTGAACCCACAAACTTGCTATTATTAGCACCATGGTCTACCCAACTGAGCTAATCTGTTCATTGGAAGCAAAATTTCAGAAAACTTACTCAGCTCTTTTGATTACTTATAACTGTACTAATTGAAAATATAACTGAAGTCACTCATCAGGTGTGATAACTGACTGCTCCACACTGGTGGAAATGTTTTTACTCAGCTTGGGAAATCAGCAGGTAGGTTAGACTGCTGGTACTGATTGAGTTAACAGGAACTGTGTTATGTACAAGTAATTAATATTATTTAAATAGTGTGTGTTTGCAAAAGAAAACAGTAAAAATTAGAGACTGTGCTAGTATTTTTAACTGTTAGTGTGTCCTTGTTTCAGCTCCTAGGCTTTCTCTACGTGACATGCACACTGTATTTCATTGTCCAAAAGCCCTGTGCAGGTCCGGAGATGTACTTATCAACATTTCTACATGTACTCTGTCTTTAGAACAGACAAAATTTCCATGCTATTTTGTGTTTAATGCTAGTGGAGGAGATGTCTTCAGGCATATTATATGCCTTTGTTTTCTTTTCCCTTTAATGATTCTGCCAAAGACCTTGGATTGGTTGTTATGATAGTTGACAAGAATTAGTAATCAAGAACTTGAGGAATGCTGAAATAGGTACTATAGGAAGTTGTGTTTATTTTCTCCTTCTGTTTTGGGAATTGAAGATCCCTTTTATATGATCTTAGCTGTTGGTAGTTGAGAAGGTTCTAGCACTCTTGAAGCTGGATTCTTAGAGGTCAGGTTTCTTTAGTGGATCAGTGATGTGCTAGAGTGCACTCTCAACAAGTTTGCAAATAGCTCTACGTTGGGAGGATCAGTGGATGCACTTCAGGGCAGTGCTGTCATTCAGAGGGATTTACTCTGACAGACGGTGTAAATGAACTCTCAGGTCTGTCTAGCAAAATTCAACCAGGGCAAATGCAAAATCTGCGCATGGTAAAGAACAACCCCTTGCTACAAAGCATGCTGGCACTGCCTGACAGGAGAGATGCCTTGCTGAGAAAGCCTGATGGATCTTGGCAGAGTGAGCTGAGAATGAGCCAGCAGCAGGGTGCCCTGGCAGCAGTGTCCTGAGTTGTATTAAGAGCAGCATAGCCAAGAGATTGAGGAAAGTGATTATCCACCTCTACTTGGCACTCTCTGGATTATGTCTAGTGCTCTGGGTGTAATTTGAGCGTCCAGTTCAAGAGAGATTTGTCTTTCAAAAGTGAGCGAGCTCAGTGGAAAGCCATCAGATTCATCAGGGACAGGGATATTTGCCCTTTGAGGGCAGGTTGAAGAAACTGGAATTTTTCAGCCTTGAGAAGTGAATTTGCAGGGGACCTAGCAGCAGCTTCTAGTATATGTGAGAAGAAAAAGCCAGGTGCTTCCCCGTGGTACATTGACAGGAGGCAGAGATATAAGAGTCATAAATGGCAACAAAGTAGTTTCAAATTGGATGTGGGAACAGTACAACAGAGAGGTTGTGCAGTCTCCCTCCTTGGAAGTGTTTAAAACCAGACTGGATAAAGCCCTGAACAACCTTATCTGACCCCATCACTGAGCCCACTTTGAGAAGGCTGGCTAAGAGACTTCGCGAGGTTCCTTCTGACCCGATTTATCCTATTATCCTACGTGCGATAGGATAATAGGAGTGTGTAACACTGATGAAAGCTTGGAGTGTGCTATAGAATGCCCTGGGTTTGCCACTTGTGTCTGCTGAATTCCCTTTTTGATGCAGTGTACAGAAGTGTTGGTGCTCCTTCTGCTTGAGATTTAGAGCTTGATTATCCTTTTTGATTTTCATTGCCTTTGCAAAACAACCTGTAACGGTTAGAGCAGCGGATAGTGTAATATCTAGCATAATGTTATACATAATGCTGCATAAAATAATAAATCTCTGAATCTGATGTGTAAGATGAGTACTTTGGAAGTTCTTAATGTCTTGCTAAACCACCACCATTTTGTAAATTGTTTAAATTGTTTACTAATGTAGGATATTAATGTTATGCTTTTTTTTAGTTTAGGTGTGTTTCTATGTTTTTTAAACTTCTAGGTATAAGACTCCAGAAGAGATATAGCTCTGGTCTTTTTATTTCCTTTTTTTTTTTTTAATTCAGTATTGTTTAAAGATGCAATTTTGTTTTGGAAATGCAGTCATTTATGCCACCTTGTACTGAATTTACTACCCAAAGCATCGTTCTGTTATGATGTGTGGAGTTGTCCATGTAAAATGTTTAATTTTTAAATGGTTAATTTCTAGCATGCTAAATTTAATTTCAACATGTTGATTAATGTTTGAACAGCAATAGATGACTTCTCTCAAGGAGACTCAATAAGGTGAGACTTTAAAAATAATAACACTTACCTGAGGAATGACTTGAGAGACACGGTACTCATTTTGCTTTGCTTTTAAAGAAGCTCTGAGAAAGAGGGGAGCGATGACAGTTGGCATACCTCTGAGGAAGAGGAACTTGATTTTACCCCCAAGGTATGGTGCATTTACAGGAAAAATATCCTGTGAAAATAAGGGGTTTGAAGGCAAATTTTCTTTGGAACTGAAAGAAACTGCAGCTCCAGCCAATACTGTTTTCTCTTTAAAGTAATCTCTGGCCTGCCAGCCTTCCTTCTGCTGTGAGTTTTTCATAAAAGACCTGTAGCTGTGACAGAGTATGCAGTAGATTTGTAATTTGAAGCCAAAAAGCAGTAGGTGACAAGATAACCACATAGTTTTATATTTTTTCCTGTTCATATGAGTCAGATTTGCAGACTTCAAAATTTTGTAAGTTATTATTATAACCTATCCTGTTCTTGTCCAGTCATTGTTCTTTGTTTTCTGTAAATTTGGGGATAGATTCCAAAGTGATAAAGGACATTTATTTATCAAGATCTGTAAAAATCCTCATCACCTAGTTCTCCTTTCCTCAGCAGGTTCCTCAAGAGTGCTCAATGAGCAGATGAGTTACTCAAATGGGTCATCTATTTTCTTCTATAAGATGACATTCAGTACTTGCATGTGATCTCACACTGCATGTTTTTCCCTTTTTTTTTTTTTTTAATGTTTGGGTAGTACTCTTTTTGTTAGTTACAAGCTCTTATGCCTACTGTTTTTACTAATAATCTGTAGAATTATGAACTTCTGAGTGATATCTGGAGCATCATCTGTTGCATTGGCATTGTGCTGTGATGTAGAAACCTGAGTGTGGTCGTTCCACCCACTCTGTGATACTGGAGATGCAAGCATGTTTAGTTTTAACTTGATTTTATTTTCTTGCACTGATTTAAATAGAAATGATACATTTTTCTGCCATGATTTTGAAATTTAGGGGTATTTTTAAAGTGTACTTGCAGGGACTAAATTTATGCATTAAATATGGGGATATTAATAGTTACCTTGTGCACATCTGCAAGTAAGCATCCTGAAAATGCACTTTTTAAATATAATTGAATTTTACTTAAGTATTACACATATTAGAAGCAGATTTTTAGAACAGTTATGCACGTAAACATTTTTGGAAACAATTTGCAGAAGAGTGCCTGCACATGCTTACTGAATTGGGTATGAGAGGAGTGTTTGTGTAGTTAGAAGTATAGGATGGAGCCAATACTGTCATAAGGACTGTCTGATTATATTTACTGTTCAAGATTTGATGTGAACAAAGGATTTGTTGTTGTTACTGTTAAAAAAAAAATCCTAAATAAATATTTATTTACAGAAGCTCCAGAAGCCAAACCTGACACTGCTAATGAATGCTTCACAGCAGTTCAGGAAAAACAGTAAGTTAATTTGCAAAAGTTGAATGATATATTGATATATAAAGTAGACTTGCTAAGTAGATTTTTTTTTTTTTTAGTTTGGATTGTTGTTTTTTTTTAAATAGTAAATGAGAAAAGTAGCATTTTGTAAACATTACACTGAATAATTCAGAATAAGTCATTAAAATGAAGATATTAATCACCTCTTAAACCCCTTTCCTTCATCACGTTCATCCTCCATCCTGCCATACCTCTCTATTTCTAGACATCCCCAAATGGCTCCTCTCTTGTACATTAATCTGAAAACACCCCTATTACTGTTTACCTGATTCTTTCTGTTCACATGCATTTTTCTTTTTTTTGTACTTGAAGATAATGGTGGTGGTTCTAGAATTGAAAGTCCTACGTCACCAAAGAAAAGTCTTAAACAAAGAATCCCATCAAGTGCAAATGTGAACAAAGGGGACAGTGAAGAATTGTTTAATCAAGATGTCTCAGTTGCAAGCAACCTGGATGAAGAAGAATTGGAGGAGGAGGAAGAGGAAGAGGACGAAAATGACAATGAAGATGGTGATGAAGATTATGAGGAGGAAGAGGAGGAAGAGGAGGAGGAGGAGGAAGATGATGATGAAGATTTTACTGAAGATGAAAAGGAGGAGGAAGAGCTGAAGGATGAAGAAACTCAGTCTAAAGAAATACTGGAAGAGGAGAAAAAAGAGCCTAAAGGGGAAATGAATCAGAAATTAGAGTATCTCAGTAAAGCAAAGTATGAAGGTGATGCTCAATGTGGAACGGGAAATGTCTGTGATGATGATGAAATAAATAAAGAACATGATGAAAAGGTGGAGGAATCTGTTGATACTCCTGTGTCTTTCATAGCTGGGTCTTGTGAAGGGTTCAAGGAAAATAAAACCGCAGTCTCTCCAAAGGTCATGAACAATGAAGTATCTTGCAAGTCAGTACCAAAACAAGCTGTCTTTCAAAATCTAAATAATCTGCAAGACGTGCAAGAAACCTGGAACAGAAAAAGCATGATTGAGGAGACATTTCACAGAAATGCTGACTCCTGTTTTCCAAACTCTGAAGTGACAGACTGGAAAAAAGAGATACCTCAGCCTCTCTTTGATAGTTGTGGTGTTAAGGAGAAAAGGTCAAACTTCAGTGATGGCTTTGAGAGTGGCAATAATTCTTGGTTAGCAGAAAAAACCCCGGGACCTGAAAGGGAAAGACCAACCTCTGTCATACTTGAACATGTGGATGGTGAAGATACTGAAGAAGAGGAATATGGAGGAGTAGATGATAAAGTCTGTAAACCACTGAAAAAAGAAGGTGAAAACTTGCACTTAAATAAACAAGAAGAAAATTTGAGAGCAGCATTTCATTCAAGCAGTGAAGTAAGTATCTAAGGATGATTCAGTCACAAGGGTACTAAGAATCAGATAGGTAAGAAACACATACTAAACCTGATTTCTCTTAATACTTATTTTTCACATATATTCATCTTTTGATCATCCATATTTGATGTTAATGTCTTATTTGGAGTCAAAACAGTTTCTTTGCTATGGTTTTACATTATAGTGTGGAAAAAGAACCGGCAGTAGACTCTGGAATCGGTTAGATTTTTCTAGGTTCTATGTTACAGCTTTTATCCGTGACGTTTTAGGAATTTTTTTTTTTTTTTTTAATTTAGGAAAATTCATGGCACGATAGCTGAAAGTGAGGAAACAAAAATAATTTTCTATAAGATTGAGAGCAGGAAACTAATGATTTTCCATGGAGCAAAGTAGAGGAAAAAAAGAAATACACTCCAGAATATTGGAACTTAAATGAAGCTAGAGTTAGACTGACATGAGGAATTGCTTATGGAGGAACAGCAAAGATGATGTTTGGTACTGTTCTTTTCAACTGTTTGGTTGATCTCTTTCAGGAAGAATCATCTGAACGTGAAGAGAAGGAGAGTGCTGGTAAAAAGCTACAAATTACAGTTGCTGAGGATGTGAAAAATTCTGTTTGTAATGATAGGCATGAAGTCCACAAAGTTTCAAAGGACAACTCTGGTGAGAGAACTACTTTGTAAATCCTGACCCAAGTTCTTCCTCTACAAACATTAATGCATGGAAAATGAACTAAAATGGTGATTGACTTCTACAAAAGCAAAATTTTCTTTTTTGTGTGAGTCCCAGTGGGCATTGGCAGAGAAGGAAAGCAGATGGTGTTGCTTTCATTCATTCTTAAAGAACTGAAATTGTAGGTATTATTGGGTATGAAGCAATGCAATACAAAGCAAGTGCCATTCTTGATTTGTTGCTATGTTCTTCCTGAAGTGATCTGAACAAAATGCACAGATAACAAAGAGAAGGAGAACTAGAATGTTTTGAGTGATAACAGTATTCCCTTTTATCACTAGTGCTGTCACATTGAATGGCCGTAATTGCTCTTGGCTGAAGCCAGGGAAGGATTTGAGTCAAGCTGAGAGAAAGCTGTTCAGTGCCTCACCTTATCCAGTTTTAAAATGTAGGTTTCTCCAGCACCACCTGTGTGTGTTTAAAAACATTACCAGCCTAGTCAGAGTAGAGCACTTTGGTACTTACTTGAGGTCTGACAGTAAGATGACAAAGCACCATTTCCATTGTCTGTCTCCAGAGAGTAGCTTGTTGTAGTAGATTTTACTAGAGCCATGAGTAGCTATTGCTCAGATGCTGTGCAGGAGGCACTGGCAGACCGTGCTGTATTCTAGTGTTGTGCCTATACTTGCACATCTACCTATGTGTGTCTTACCCTAAGTATGTATTTGGCATAGTGTAGGTAGCCAGATTTCAGATTAGAACCAGCAGTTGCCTGTTCTGGGGTGGGTGCCCTCACAGGCATCCAGGTCCTTCCCCCTTCTTTATGTGAATGTGTCCACACAATTGGATTCTGAATCAGTTTATTCCTAATGGAATAGCTTAAAATAGAAATACAGTAGTTAAATCTGGCTAGGAACCCCCTGAGACCGAACCTTAAAATTGTCTTAAAATTTTAGGGAAGAGGTTTGAATTTTAACCCCCCAAGACAGAAATGGCTTTTGTGTGTTTGGGTTAAGTGTTTGAGGTGTGAGCCTCGATTTTTAAATGGCAATGCTTGGGTGTCTAGCTTCTGGGGAGGGGCTGGGTAACAGCTTTGTCAGGGAAGATCTTTCCTAGTAGCACAACAAAGGGAGGATTGTTTCTTGGTGACTTTGTACATGTTAGTATGAGGAGGTTTTGTATAGTGTTTCTGTGGTATCCACTGTACAGTGGAAAGTGATAGCAAATGCCAAATTTTGGAGCTGTAGGCTGGAGAGACCTTAACTCTGCATACAGCAGAACTGCAGGATACTGAAGTATCTTCCTGAATGTTACCCTAGCATGCTGGATATTGCCTGTAGCTTTGTTAGCTGCTCTGCATAGCCGTCTTCTAAAAGAAAGGAAGAAAAGGAGCTGGAAGTGTAAAGGAGATAACATGGTGTGTCTGGGTGGGAAGAAACACTTGAAGAAAACTTGCTTCTTAATTTGTCCTCATCAATGGAACCTGCATCTTTGGATGTACAAACATTCAAGCTTCTCGCTTCTTACCTTATTTGTAGGTGCCCTTCCAACAATGGGAGCAGAGCAGGAGGAAGATGCTGAATCTCCCTGGGATTCCGAGGTATTTTTTGTGAAGGACACAAGGGTTTTCACTACAGGAAGTTAGAAGTAAGATCCAGAATCACTTGAGAGCTTCCTTTTCATCTGGACACTACTGTTGAAAAGACTTATTTTCTCTTTTCTTCCTTTTGCTGTATGTTTGTAACTGGGGGCCCTTGAAATAATTCTGCTCTAGGCCAGCTGCTCAGTTAGGGTTGGGATGAAGTTAGGTTGAGCTAATGGCTTGGGTCACAGTATATTCCTGAAACAGTGACGTTCCTTGCTGCTTAAAATATTCTGACCTTTTCATAGAGGCTGGCGGGATTGTTGCTTTTTCACTGTACAGCCCTAGTCTGCTGACCTGGTTAGCTGTTGCCGTTGGGGTCTAGAAGCAGGATGGCAAGCTGCTTCTGAACAGATCTCTCTACCTTTTGAAGGTGTACTTTGGTCCTCTTTAAAATCATGTTCAACAGAGGCACTGCACGTGCTGGCCTTGTTTGCCTTTTTCATTCTTCCTGTCTGTGGCAATCAGCAAGGTCTGTAGCTAAGTCACTCTGGTTCTTCTTTTGAGAAAAAAGAACTTTTCCCATCCCCTTCTTAAAAATACAAGGCTTAAACATTGTTAGTTTCAAGATGATTTTAAGCTCTGCCTTCCTTTGTTCAATCCAAATGGCTCTTGCCATTGGGACCAGCACTGTGTTCATTCACTACTGCAGGATATATGGCTAAGAAATGGCAGTATCAACTTGAATATCATATACAAGTTCAGTACAAATGTTGGACCATTGCAGACATCTAGCTGTTGGTTCACAACCTGTATCTTGAGTTACCATGTTAATTCTTGTTTGTGGTTGTCCAGTCTGTCAATGTTTGTCAGTGTGGCAGAATAGTAGCATGAAGTTTTTGCTTAAGATCTGAGAACCAACACAATTGCTGTGATTTTCCGATATACTGTGTTTTGATGTATTCTTGCCAAGGGCCTTAAAACATTTTTGTATCTAGAATATACTTGATACCATGCTACATGAATTGGTTTAGCAGGAACTTCTGGTATGGAAATTAGTTGAAAATGCATTTGTACCAAATCTCATTCATGTGTTTTAGGTTACGCAGGCAGATTCTGAAACGCAGAATAAGATACCATGTGGTGTGCTGCTCCCAGCTGCAGAGAGACTTGGAACATGCTCCCAGTTTGTTTCAGCAGAAAGTGACAATGGTAACTTCCTGGTGGGCTAATGTTTGTCTGTAAGCATTTATAAGCTAAAGTAAACTTTTATCATGTCTGTCTTAGAAATGCTGTGATGGTATGAATGCAAACCATATCTGTGAAGTGGTTATTGTTTGTTAACTAATGCCAGTAATCACAGCACTTGCTGGCCAGTTTGTAAAGGAAGTTCTTTGCATTATTTGTGTTCTTGCAGTGAGTATCTAGTTTTTTTGATTCAGGTTCTTGTTTCATTGCGATGACAGTGTATGTCTATTAGGACTGACTTTTCTCAACATTTAACATTCTTAGATGATAATGCAGCTGAAGACAGTTGTGATCTGGCTTAGCATTTTTGTCGCCCTTAGCTTAACCTTTGATAGCATTTTGATAGCTTTATGTTGTGCTTTGCCTAGGAGCTAAAGTAGAACTACAAGTACAGGGATTTTTGCTGAGGATTTCTGCCTGTAGTTTGTGACACTGTCTCTTGAGTGTCTTGAGCAAAACTTTACAAGCTTCCAGGAGTTTCAAATGTAGTTGTTAACTATTTGTCACGGAATTCTGCTTAGACAAGAATTCTGCTAAGACAAGTTTAGTATCAGTGTGAAAAGATGGTGAAAGGTGGTTATGGTAATCTTTCTAAGGTCTTTCCACACTGCTGGACCACCAGGTTTACTGAAATTTAATACTGTTTTTTAATGCTGGTTTTGGTTTTTTTTAATATAAAATATAAATTATTTTATTTAAATATAAAATTCTTGCCATGGAGCCATTCTTAATAATTCTAAGTATTCTTTCATATACTTCTTTAGTGAGAGGACCCAAACCGTAATATGACTTAAGCGGAGGATTTGAGAAGAATAGTTGGGTTTTTGTGGGTTTGGAAATGATTTAATGTTGGACAAAATTTAAAAACATATTTGGAACTATGTTGTAAATGTAGATAGAAACCTGACAGCATTTGTTTCTGTTGTTCCCTTGCAATCTGATGAGCACTGCCTTGATTTTACCTTGTTAGACATACATGAGGTTTCTCTGTCTGCACCCATGCTTTCTTAGTCCCATCAATGGAAAAGAAAATCCTCCTTGATATTAAGCACTTGTAGAATAATCACAGTCATTGCTGCGATTATTTATGATCATTCATTGCAGCAGACCAGCTTTGGCTTTTGAAATAATCCTTTTAGAAAGCAAGATTCAGCTCCTCAAAAGGACTAAATATTTTAATCTTTTTCTGTTAACAAGCATGACCTTACTGCTTCACCTATATTGTCCTAGTTCTGTGACAATCATTTTTAAATCCAAGGTATATAATGGGAAGTATGCATTGTTCTTTTCTTGTATACTAAGACACATGCTGCATGATGAGGTAAATGGAATGTTCAGTATTGTACTTTTGATGAAATAATGCTTGTGATAATGCTAAGTATTAACTAATACTTAGTTGTAGAAACTACTGATGTTGAATGGGATAAAACGTACTCACAGTTTAAAAAAAATAACATTTCCCAAAATATTTTTCACTTCCAGGCTTTTTGGAGAAGCCCAACAATTCACAGGTAAGTATTTGTTCATGTTAGACTGACTACTTATTCTGCTCATTAAATAGTTTGTAGTTACTTTGAATTTGGTGTTTAATCCTTGAATTGTCTTTCATAGCTGAAGACTCCCATGTCTGCTTCAGAAATGAACAAAACTTCTCCTGAAAACAGGCAACAGAAGTCAGGTAATATTTGCCTTAAGTGGTTCTGGATTTAGCTTCATAATCTTTTAGGAGTATTTAATAAGGCATCTGCTTTATGTTTTGCAGATCTATTGCAGGAATTTGATTTAGAAGATGTTGAGGATATTGAAGGTATTCATGACCGTCTCTTTGTCAAGTTCTTTCATGGGCAGACACATTGTAATTGAAAATCCTTTCTTAATTTTAAATTAATGCTTCTAACAAGGTGTTCTGGAAGCAGAAGGACTACTGAAATATGCCCCTGTACATGTTTGGTCCCTCCTACAGTCTACCCTTCCAGGATGTTGGCTTCCTCCAGCATGCATGTTGTCACCTCCCCTTTTCAGGCAGTCCTGAAGATGGAGGAACATTGATGCCTTGTGTCTTTCTTGCCTTTTTCCTTGTGTTACACAGAAAATTCAAGATTGATTAAACACTATGTGAAATAGATCTTATGAGCTCCAAAGATCCTAAAATCTTAATTGAAGACTGAGACTTCGGACTCAACTTTCAACTCAAGTTGAAAATTTCTCTGATGGGCTAGACTAAATTTGAGTTGGGGTTGCTTTTGATTACAGCAGTCTTGATAATGATAACTTTGGATACCCACTGCAGTAATTTCTGTGGTGCTACCTACAAATGTTCCTCAATCACCAGCACATCTGTCTGTTTTTACTGCTGGCTGGCTGGAGCTTTCATCTGCACCAGCAAACAGCTTGGTATTGGGATATCTTATAAGCATGAGTCAAGTCTAAAGCACCTCTTGCTGAAAAACAAGAAAAAGGGAAAAATGCCTGCGTTCCTTGTAGAACATTATCCTTAGATAATCCCTAATTATTACTGCTAATATTGTCTTTAGTATTTATCGAACTATCTGAAATGCATCAGAGTTACCAAGAGATCATCATAACAACCCTGTGAAATAAGTGCTGTCAGTCCATTAATAGCTGTTGTGCAGTGCCTTGTACTGAAATGCAACAATCAAATCTACCAAAAATCTCAGAAATTTTTCCCAGCAGTGAGGTGGGAGGAAATGTTGTTACTTCACACTGGGTAACTTGGGGTCAGAATTGACCTCTGGAGACCTTTGACTGACTGAGGAGCTCAGACATAAAGTTGTAACTCTGAGCTTGTATCAAATGTTAAGAACCCTTCAAGGAATGAAGGCTTGCAAAAATACTCACCTAAAGCAGAAAATGCCAAGAAGTGAGGTATGTTGTATTTTTGTGATGATACCTATGTATTTTTCTCAGTCTTGCTCATTTTTTTGTAGGAAGGATATTGTGTCACTCTTTAGCAGTGCAACTTTGTATATAGAAAGGGTATTGTGTAGCATTCATGGCATTATGGAGCAAGACAGGAGGTGCAGAGTGATAAGGGTGAAAAGCCTCCATCTCTTGTTTTTAGATTCCCCAGCTGAGTTGCTAAGACTCATTTCTTTCTGAAAGCTTGTCACTTGAAAGTGTACAATATGCCTTCCACAAGAACAATGACAGTGAGGTGCTGCTTCTAGATTGTGTCTAGGATTATCTGGAGTGCAACTCTGTGGAGTAACAGATTCAGGGTAGGCTGCCAGACTGAGTAAATACATCTGAGAAGTTTGTGACCTGCCCATGTTACATAGAAATTCTGAGAGAGGTAAGAGTGGAATCCAGTTTTCAACAGTGTAAGCAAAGTGTTCAGATCATGGATTGTTTCTCAGCATCACACAAGTCTGCCTTTCCATTTCCATCTGTGTCTTCTGCAACAGATAAGGTAGAAGTTTGAAATACTCGGTCCAGATCCATGTCTAGAGACAGATTTGTTTCATGGATAGAGTAAAACTGCAGCCTTAAAATATTTCAAAGCTGTGATTTTTTTTCATGATTTTTTGTGTACTGCACATATGCACAGAGGGGAATTACAGCTGCTGAAGCCATGTAACTATTTACTGTATGGCTCACAAAGTTTCAGAGAGAAAGATCAAGATAATTCACCTTTAAGAAACAGGATTGGTTGATTTGTGACCACTGACTATTGTCAGAAAACAATCTACACAGATGCATCTTCAATCTGTTTTATGGTAATTTCTGTCTCTAAGAGCTCACAAATTAGAGGCAATGCATTATTTTGTGTTAAGATTTTTCTCACAAATATGATTCAAGATGCACCCTAAATGTAAATAAGTAGTATTAGGCCATGCTGGTTATCAAAATATAGTTTTCTTACTGTAGGTGAGTACTCAGGATCTACTTTTCATATGTCATCAGCAGCTGAAAAAGAAGATAAGGATACCATTGAAAACTATGGAGTGTGGGTATGTAACACCAAAGGTTTTGAATTAGGAGTCTGGAACAGTAAATTGTATTATACTCTGTAAAGCAAAGAATTATATACATGTAAAGTGAAGGAAACTTACCAGTCAATGAATAATTCTGGAGAATCCTGTAGATAAAGGTTGTATAATAGCCTGAAGTAAAATGGGATGCAGTCTTCTTATGGTGAGGAAAAGTCCCTATTGTTGTATTGGATACTTGCTGTTGCACTAATTTGTTTCCAGTTGGTTTGCTTAGACTTTTTTCAGTGTTTTTCCTTTTGCACAGTGCTGAGAAACAGAGCACTCAAATTCCTTTTTTTTCCCCTATGCAAAATGTACACTCAAGTAAAGAAGGAAATTTGTCTATAGTGTGCTGATCTATTTGATTAAGTATGCCTGGTCTTCCGCTTCGTAACAGAAGAAGAAACAAAAAAATAACCAGTTAAATTTTGTGACCTCAGTGCTTTCCCTGTCTCTGCAAAATATGTGCTTGTTTGGCCATGTTAGTAAGTGTTTGAAAAGGTTTTTTTCAGAGGGCATTTTAGAAGGGAATAAGGCAGATATCCTGTTTGTGTTGGGCCTACAACAGGAGAGGGAGAGGGCTAGAGGGGTCTGGAGTCTTCTCTAGCACCTCAAGGGACAGTGGAGCAAATCAGTTCTACCCCACACCCAGGTATGATGAAAAAGGAACAAGCTTGATATTGACAGGCAGAGCATGGAACTTAGGCCTACTGGAAGTGGTAGTGGTTGGGCGATGAGGGAACTTAGGGAATGGTGAGGCTGAGACACATGGGAGCTGGCTGAGGTGCTCCTTCCCTGTCCTGAAAGCAGGAATTTTGGCAGAGAGAGAAGGGCTTTGCTAATGAGAGAGAGGAGTTGAGTGGTCTCAGCCCCTTGGGACTGAGGCTGCAGGCCTGTGTGGAAGGCACTGGGAAGCGTATGGGGAAGGAGGATGTGAGGAGCAGGGTGTGGGGTCAGGGACAGGGGGACACTGGGGGCCGTGAGTGAGGCATGGTATGGTTTCACATTAGTTTGGGTTCCTGCCTTTTGAGATGAGGGGAGGAATGGACAGGTTTCCCTCATAAATGCTTTTCTTTGGATCTTGGAATGAAATTGAACATTTCTGTGCCTTGGGTGAAGAAGTAGGCCCAGTTCTCCGTGTTGTGGACAATAAAAATGTTGTCACATTCATTAACGCTGTATTAGCTGAGCTGGCAGGGGATTGTGAAATGCCAGACAGTATGGAGGAAGGAAGGTGAGGAAACATGGGCAGTTCCAAAGAAAAATGGTATTAAATCAGCAAACATGAAAAAAATAGCTTTCTAACAAAGGCCACTGGTTACAGAAAGCAGGCAGGCCGAAAGGTGAAAGTAACCTTCATCCAGCCAACTCCAATCCTAGAAAAGCTGTTGTCTCTAGTAAGTCCTAGTAGCTAGTAAGTCCTTTATTTTTAAGAAAAAGGTGAGTCAGTGAACCTTTAATTTAGTATCCCTTGACTTATAATATAAAAATTGTTTTCAGAATATCTTGATGCTGTTATTTCTGTTACATGATAGGATGAGTTTGCAATGGAAATTACCTAGATTAACTTCCTTTTTCTTGATAATCTTTTTGTCTGTACCTGTTTACTTAAGGATAAATATATTTTAGAAACTACCAACTTGATAGAAAAAACAGCACATGAAAATCAGACTGACAAAGCAGGAGTTTCACATCAGAAAGCCCTAACAAAAAATGAGGAATCGCACAGTGTTGACAAGGAGTTAAATCTAAAAACTTGGGAAGAAAGATATGAAAGAATGTGGGTTGAAAATGAGAAAAGGGAATTGAAAACAAATTTCAAAAACATTACAGCAGAGCTGAAGCAGTTGTTTGGTGAAAATGAAGCTGGGGAAACTGCTTCCCTTGTGGAAGAAATACCAGAAGATGGCTTTGATGAAGAATTGAAGAGTTCTCACATTTTTTCATCTCCTGTGACAGAATCAAGTAATAATTTAGAAAGCCAAGGTGAATTTGGAGATAATAAACTTACACTATGTGGAAAAATACCCAAAATGGAAATTGTATTTCCAAGTAGTGGTGTTCTTCCTGATCAAAATACCTTGAAGACAAATGTAGAAGATACCTGGAATACAGATGAAGAAGCTGGCATTAACAATGTAGATAACGGAAAGGTGTCTCTAGCTAAAGGAGAGAAAAAGAAAATGCCTACTATGGAAACAGAAGAGAATGATAATGGAAATAGTAAAAATGCAGAGGAAGGTCCTGTTTACTCCCTGAGACATAGTTTGAAATCAAGTATTTTGGCTGACATTTCTAATATTCTTCCTCAAACAAGACCTGTTTGTACAAGTGATGAGAGTGTACATTCTGTAACAGAAATAAAACTTAAAAAGTACTCTGGATTTAATGATGGTATTCCCAAGGGCTGCTGTATCAACAGTAATATAGGGGAAACTGAAAGTCTTTTTATTAGTGCTCAGGAGTCGTGTGATGTGCCGGAAAAGAGTCTTGATGAAGAGCTAAAACGAGATATGGAAAGATTTAAGAGTAAGGTAGGAATGCTGCAAACAGTATTCCTGGCTTTGGAGAAAGAGAAGGTACAGCTGCAAAAAGAGGTAGTTCACCTGCTACTCCTTATTCTTTAGTCTTTCTCCATATCAATGGTCCTGTTCACTTCAGCTATTCATCATTAAATGAAGATGCTTTGTGCAAAGTTGTTGTTGTTTAAATGAAAATACAATAGTTATGAATAAAGACAGCAGTGGAGAGTTGCCTTTTCCCCTTTTTCAGAAAACACAGAATGCACTATTGTTCCAGTTTAACAGTATGTGGCACTCAGTTCCAGTGTAAGAAGTTATCACTTCATTGACATAAAAAGAAGTGCACACAATTAAATCAGTTTTGATTCTGAAACAAAGAATGAAAATAGCTTCTGAACAGGGTCTTGACCAAACTTCTCATTTGCTGTGATTTCTGCATGATGTGTCTTCATTGCCCTTCACTTAAATTCCTGTTTGCTGTGAGTGGAGTTGTTTCTCCTTGTGGGTTTGGCATCTTTTTCTCTGCTACCCTGCCTGCCCTCCATGGAGGAAGCAGTTACCAAGCACACTTCTGTTTGATTTTTTTTATTTCTGTTTTTATAACAAACTTTGTACAGTCCATCTAACTCTTTAATCCATCAGTAACGCTTTTGCATTTTTGTTGTTCATGGTTTAAGATACACTGTTGTTTTCTTTCCAAGGACCATGTTTCTGTTACATCATAAGATCATGAGTGAATTTGAAGTATTTTCAATGAAAGTACACTTTGTAATGTAATTTTTGTGAAAATACTTGTCTATATTTCTTTTCATTTTACACTTCTTCAGAGGTAAACCCTGAATTATTCATTCTTGGATATTGTGTTTCTCTTTTATGAAAAGACTGATTAATACTTGAAACTTAACTTTCTTTTTGTAGGTTGAGAAGGAAAAAAACAAAGAAAGATGTTTCAATACGCAGACAGTGGCAAAAGAGGAAAATGTTGATAAATTAAATACACCACCAGGCAATATTACTAATCAGCAAATGAAAGAAAAGCTTACACTAAGGAAGAATGACTCTTTGAAAATGGAGGATGAAAACACTACAGAAGAAAAAGTCAACAACAATTTTTCACCTGAGGAGAGGTCAGAAATTATTAAAATGCCAATGAAAGTAGAATATAAAGATGTGATATCTAATTCATATTTGTAGGATTACTTAAGTATCTTTTAGGTTTTCTAATGTTGTTCTAGTTGAAGCAGTTTCTTTGATGCTGAAAGCAATACTGAGTAGGCCACTGCTTCATAAACGTTTGAGAGAAACACTTGTTTTTTTAGGAAGAGCGAAAAGATATTACCAAATGAATATTTAAAGTTTGAAGGAGGCATTGATATTTTTATGAAATCCTAAGCAGAAGGGTTTTTCTGTCTATCCTTCAAAGGAATCTCTGCTCCTAATACTTCCTCTAATATGGATATAAGATACTTCCTGAATCTCGTTCAGGTTCCACATTCCCCCCTCATTCCTAGGGCAAGGTTTTTTAAATACTTTTAAATACTCCACAATCCTTGGAGTTAAGTCTGTGTTTTATCAGAGATATTTTTCATCTCAGTTGTTTCTGGACATCATCGTATGTCTGTTTCAAAGAAATATTTTCTGTAAAGTTACTCAATTGGTAATTTCTTTTTTTCTGTTTAATGTAGTCAACTTGCCCTGAAGCATGACATTGCAAAGAACAATAAAGGACAGACTTCAAAGCAGAAGGTTAATCAGCAGATGAGCTCTTCCAGTGGGAATAATTTTCGAGTACTAGATGATAGCACTTCCAGTGAAACATCTCAAGAGGAAGGAAGGTACTGAATATAAGAAATGTTATAGCTAAAACTTACTTAATTATAAAAATTGACCTAAGGCTCAAGGTAAGTTTATTGTAAACCTGTTGTGCACAATGGTTTTTGTTCCTTCATGTGACAGTATGACTTGATATCCTTTGTGTTTCAAAACACAACCTTTTTGCTTTATGTGCTTTGAACATCTTACCAAGTTCATTATAAAGACAATGAGCACAAGTGCTGAAAGATTACCTGAAGGTCCATGTAAATGTTTACATATATTTTTAAAAAGGCAGAAGAGAGACTTATACAAGAACAAAGTTGCTATTTCATCATATGCATCTTAGTGTTTGAGTTTTTTTCTTTTTATCTTTTGTTCTTCATCTATATATCCTCTTGACTTTTTGCCTACTCAGACTGAAGTGTGAGGGGCAAAATGAGAAGCAGAAATTATCAACAGGATACAAGCACTGTTCAGCAATAGCTAAACCACTGGTCTGTTGTCAACATTGTTTTGGTCAGAAATGTAACACACAGCATTGTGTGGGCTGCTCTGAAGAAAATTAACTCCACTCCAGTCACGCTAACCACACTAGAGAATCTAAAATTACACTAGAGAATCTAAAATCTTTGACCTTAAGGGAAAAAGTCTAAATACTGAAGAGAACTAAACCTCTAGTATTAAACAAGAAATGCACATAACTATGTAGCTGTATATCTCAATGTCTGTAGCTATATGATTCCTGTCACTTTGAGTGAATAGTTATTTCAACTTTCTGGTTAATATCTTGTGAAAAAAATAAACTTCCTATAAGGCTGATAATTTTTTTCCAGTATTCGCCTACATCTAAAAGAACTCTTATATTAAATTTTAATTCTCTACTGAAATTACATTTTCAAAACAACTTTAGATATTGTTCTTAATGCAAGATAAACATTCCAGAATTGAAATACATTTCTGTTTTCCAGACCTGCAGCAAAAGCAGCGAGTGAAAAGAACAAGGTACTGTAAAATTTGTTTATTGATAAATAGTTTTATCAGCTTTTAATCACTCAGATGGGACCAATCAGATATGGACTGTGAATGAAAGAATGAATCATTCATGTATCTGTAACATTACATAGTTGTATACAGAAAATACTGTACTGTTTGTAGGTCAGCATACAAATGGATGTAACTGATGACCTCGATTTAACTCACTCATCTGACACAACATCAGAGGACGTCAAATTACCAACATCCACCTACAAAGAGGCTGTGTTGCTCTTGGAACAGCTTACTGTGGATCATACAGGTATGTTCTAAAGTCACTCTTTCCTCAGATCTTACTAGTTTGAAACATGGTTTCTTTATGTGCACTCCTAGATGTCCTGGTTGGTCGCTGACCCATGTGTGTACAGAGCAGCTGTTTTTCCTATTTCTTTCCTTTGCCTTTGCCTGAGTGGTGGTTTTGTCTTCTCCTAAATATATTTTTATGAGGTGCCACCAGCATGGCTGAAAGGCTCAGTTGTGCCCTGCAGTTGGTCCATTGTCTGTCTGGCATGCAGCAACCCCTAGCCTCTTCTCACAGAGAACTCCCACTGCCTTCCTTCAGTCTTTCCACTACCAAAACTTTATCACCTACACCAAAACAAATAATTTACACATTAGAAAGTATTTATGTGCAACTTTGTCTTCTCTTTCTCAAAATAGGTTCTGCTATTTTACTGAAAATTCAAAACATACTTCTTAAATATGAACAAATAATAGAGCATGAAAAAAATCGGTATGCAGCAGTCTGGAGAGAAGTAAGAAAACTGGAAAGTGAAAAGGAGGAATCAAAATTAATAGCGGAAGAGACTCAAGATTTGAAATCCATATTGGCTCACCAAGAAGTGGAATGGAAAAGTGATATCCAAAGCCTTAAGTGTGTAATCTTGTGTTCTGATAAGGTGTTACCTTGTAACAGTGTATTTACCTAGATAAACTTACAAGTGTTAAAACAGTCAATAGTTTATTTCCATATATTGTAAATGTGATACCATGGATAATGGAATGATGATAGAATTATTTAAAAAGTTAAAAATTAGAATAAAAATATAAAATCTGAAAATATTTAACATTTTATGGTTTGAGTTGTTTCTGCAAGTTCATAGTGTAGAATATTTAATTTTTATATCGGTGCTTTAGTTTATCAACTATACTGTTAATTCCCAGGTTTACTTTGAAACAAGAAGAGGAAAAGAGGCTCAGAATAGAAACACTATATGAGAAAACAAAAGAAAAACTCAGAAGGAAAGAAGAGCAATGTTGTAAAGAGATGGAGGAGAAACAGCAACTTGAGTTACAATCAAGGAATTTAGAAATGGAGTTAGTAACACTGAGAAAGCTCTTCAAACAGGTATATTAGATAATGACTTAAACACTTGTCTTCTTATTTTCTTCTTTCTTTTTAATTAGTGTTGTATTCCAGTATGCCTAAAGAAGAGGCACTTTCTTCATGGAAGAGGCATTGGGTAACTATTGCCAGATTTTGTAAACAGCTGGTTTCCAAGTAGTGTGTTCCCTTTTTTTGGTTTGTATTTCAAAGCCTAACTTTGAGTTATTTTTCAAAATTATAACAAAATAATAATTAAAATAACTAAATTATTTATTGATGGATTATTGTAACTGGGGAAAGTAAAACTATTTAAAAGGATAAAAGGGAGAGTGAGACAATATTGCTAGCTTTGATTTTTCTGAAGTTGCAAGTAATTTAATTGTATTATTGTAGGTTGAAGACGAGCGTGATGAAACACAGAGACAGCTCTCTCAGGAAAAGAGTGCCAGAGCCCTGCAAGAAGGCATTTTGAACAACCACCTTTGGAGACAAAAGGAACTAGAAGAAGAGACAAGAAGAACTATAGGAAAAAGTTCGGATGTAAGGAGATTTTTTTTTTTTCTAATTAATTCAATTTCACCATGTTTGTTCTAAAGTTATAATAAAATTTTAAATTTTTTCTGCTTCTTGATGGAATATTTGGAGTGTAATTTTACTGTGCAAATACCTCTTCTGTTTTCCCTTCTGTCTTTGAAAATTCTGGAAAGCAGTATCAGTGCTGTATGTACAAGTAGAAAGCTAAAAGAAAACACTATTTATGTCATTCTTTAAACTGTCTTGTTTTCATTTCCTTGACATTTTATCATCACTTTTTAAGGTTTCTAGCAGTGAAGCATTTAGCTACCTACATCCAGATTGACTCGGAAGGAAGTTGACACTCTGTGTTCCCATTACTTAGGGTTTTTTAAATTATTTATTCCCTTATCAAATATGAAGTATGAAGTTTTGTTCCACCTCCACATATTAAAGTTTTATGAAGGAAGATCAGCAATCAATTAAACTCTCAATACTAGTTAAAATAATTGAAGGAGAATAAGTAATCATGGACACTATTTAAAAAAAAAAAAAAGTCTTGAAGTTTAATGAATTTACTAAGAATGTGAAATTCTTGGAAGAATTATTTGGTTTTGGCTGTACTGCCCAATAAATATAGGGTGAATATATTTACATGGAAAATAATTTGTATAATAAACAGTAACTATACAAGACTCTTGCATTCCAGTGATTATTCAGCTGTATAGCAAACTTTCAGTAATGCCAAAAAAAGTGTCAAGAAGACATTTAAAAAGGAAAATACCCTTTTTAGCCTGGTAAACAGATATTTTACCAGATTGGTAACACAGCTAAATTAATTTTAAATGGAATATTTTTATGGCATGCACGCACAAGAAAGCACTGTTATTTTATAACCTTTCTACCTGAAATATTTTAAATAATTTTATTATTTAGTTGCTGGTTTACAGAAAAAAAAGCATTATTTATTTGACTTGTTTATTTATGGATGTGTTACGCCTTTGTTCTCTGCCTGCTTTGGACAAATGCACTGGTTCATAGAGTAGCTTATGTCTTATCTAAAATTTCATTTTCATCTTTGCAGTCATGTTGCACTGTTAGAAATATTAAAATGCAGTTTAATGCTGAAGTAGTTTTGTAGATTTATTTCCCACCTGGATATTTATTCATGTTCCCTGTCATTCAGGAATCTGACACTGAGAGAGAAAAGGATCTGTTGTACAAAAATCAGTTACTGCAAGATGAGATTGCCATGCTAAGACTAGAACTTGATCAAATAAGACTTAGGCACCAGGAGGAAGAAGGAAAATATTTAGAGGAAAATGAGACCTTGAAAGAAAAAAATGAAGATCTCCAAAAAGAACTTAAGCTGAATGAGGAAACCTTAACACAAACAGTTTTTCAGTACAACGGACAACTGAACTTACTAAAGACAGAATCTGCAATGCTAACTTCCAAACTTGAGCAGACAAAAGAAAGCAAAGACAGACTAGAGACAGAAATTGAGTCATTTCGTTCCCGCTTGAACACTGCTGTTCAAGAACTTGAACGTCACCAGTCATCAAGAAGCGATGTTGAACGAACGTTTCAGAGAGAACGTGACGAATGGCTTCGTTTGCAAGACAAGCTCCATCATGATCTCTCAGATGTGCGAGAAGCCAACAAGAGCTTGTCTCAGCAGCTGAGTAAAGCTGAAAGCAAAGCTAATAGTCTAGAAAATGAGCTTCACCAGTTAAGACAAACGCTCAGAGAGAAAACATTGCTTTTAGAAATGACACAAAAAGAATTAAGTCAAACCCAGTGTCAGGCAAAGGAATATGATCATGCTCGACAGCTTGAGAAAGACCAAGTAAACAAACTTATAATAAAGCAGGAATCCATGCAGGAGCGATTGGCCCAGCTCCAGAGTGAAAACCTTTTGCTCCGTCAGCAACTGGAAGATCTGCAGAACAAGGGGATCATCAAAGAAAAAGTAGTTAATGATGTGCAAGATCGTTTTAATGATATTTTCAACAAACTCAGAGCTGATACTGAGAAGCAAGTTTACCTAATGGAAGAGAGAAACAAGGAATTAAATGCCAAGTGTATTGATTTAAGAGAACAAGTCTACAAGAATGAGACTGACAAAATAGAGAGAGAGGTAAAATACAGACTTAAAGCAATTTAAAGTTTTCCAGTTCTTGAAATTATTTTGTGTTTCTAAAGTGTATCAGATATAAGCCATATGCATGGGACCAGATAATGATGATCTGTTCTGGTTTGTTATGTTTCTCTTGGAACTGGAAGGGTTTGGTAAATGGGGTGTTATATCTGAGCTCATATCTGAGCAAAGAGTAGAAAAAAGATATCCAAATCTGCTTTGACCAAGAAAGGTGGTTGTTCTGTAGAACTTCTTTCATTTCTTTTTCTTAGACCATTTTTTGCCGTATAGAATTTGTTTAGGTATTTGATTTGTTTTTTTAGTATTGCACTGATGACACAAATAAGAGTGATGTAAAAGGAAGAATGATCCAATATGTGACAGTTGAGAAATGAAGACACAGATGAGTGAATTGTGTGTGGGATGCACTTATATTAAGTTTCTGTAGAGGAAAAACATTGCTTTTCCCTAAGTTGCTATCAAAATTGAAGAGTATTTTAGTGCCTAGGTATTAATTTATGAATATTCTGGGGGCTCTAAGAGGTCTGCCTAGAGAATGCATCATTATCGGGGTTCCTAGGAGTAGGTAGGGTATTCTGTAATGACAGTGTTCTGGCCAATTTCAGGTAGAGTAATGACTTAAAAATTGCCTTACCTATTTCGTTTAATCTCCCTTACTTTCTAGAAAATAGGAGCTAATAAAAGTCAGTATTCAGACACACTGGTGTTCAGTTTGTCGCCTTTAATGATTGGAACAGTGATTTAAAATGACACTTCCTTCTTCCTAACAAGTCCACAATCTTTGAGTGAGATAAATATAGGCATGTGTGAGATAAATGAAGAATAAAGCAGTTATCAGTTACTGTAAGGTGTGTGTGAGGAGAGGACTCCAGATACTGTCAGTCATTTTAACCTGAGAATTGCTGAGTATTCTTCATACCAAAACAACAGGTTCCCTCTGAAAATACTACATCTATATAACATCATGAACTATCCAGGTTTTAGAAAACCTAATATGTCAGTATAAAGGCAGTTGTTATTCTAAAACATACTTATTAGATGGCTGGAAGAGAATGTGATTCAGCATATTCTTAGAGTGTATCTAAAAAGAGCTTGTAGATGTAGGTATTCATTTAATTATATTTGTAAAATATAGGAATAGAACAAAGAATGATGTGATATCAAGTCCTGCCTTTGGTCAACAAAATAGTATTTGCAGTCAGACTATGGCTCTTGCGTCACAACAGATTTCTTTAGATTGTTAGTAAAATTCTCATGATTGCAGTGTGTGCTTATGCATGGTTTTAAGAAGAACAATATCTGGATCTTTTTTATGTTTTAAGAAACAAAAATCCTCATGAATAGCTCTTGACAGTTTGGGGGTGCTCAGCTGAGAAAGATGGAGAGGTGATTGTCTGTGCACATATCTGCTGGTGACAATTTCACTTGAGTTCAATCCAAAGACAGGTCTAACTCTGTAATCAAATAAGTCAAAGTAAAGGCATTTTTCATGTTCTTACAACTTTTTTCATGCTCATTCAATTGTTTCACTAGGGCATGATCAGACAGCTGCAGCAGGAGCTTGCTGATGCTCTTAAAAAGCAATCTATGTCAGAAGCTTCACTCGAAGTTACTACACGCTACCGCAGTGACCTGGAGGAGGACAAGCTGCGCTTGCAAAAGGACTTGGAAAAGGCTAAAACCAAGGTTCATAATGTCTGTAATTATATGAATAAATCTTAGAGTGGCTGTTAAAAGTAGAATTGGATGTTGTCCTAAAACCCCAGGAAAAAATTAAACAGGATAGATTTAATGATGTGTGAATCAATTGCATTGTTTTATAATCTCGGTGTCCGTGTCTTTGACATGCGGACATTATGCCCTAACTTGGACAAAATTTTTTATTTGCGAAGGTGCTTTTCACAATAAATTTCTGTCTATATTTATGCCTTGTTACCTTTGGTTTAGCCAAGCAGATTGTCTGATTTCTGAAGAACAGTAGCAATATTGGACAGCTGTGTTTGGACATTTTTATGCTCTTGCTTTCCCCCTGCCCCCACTCCCCCCACACTGCCCTGTCACCAGGTAACACATAAAATTCTGAATGCTTTTATAACTTATTCTGCATGTTTCCCCTTTGGCCCTGCTATAATTTGCCATCCTTAAGTGGCTTCCCTGCAAGGGAAATATAAGTTATTTCTGAGTTAGGGACTACCTTTCACTGTGTTTTTCCAAGGTATGGACATATAGAGGCCTTGGAGTTCTAAAAGGAAAATAATTTAAAATCTGATCCTTATGAGGGACTTGTGAAGTCACTACCGACAGATAAACTTCTTAATTTGTGTTTTCACAGAGGAGCAAACGAGTGAATACAAAGAGCATCCTAAGTCACCAAAAGAGTCAGAGAAGCAGTGTCAGTGCTTAGAACTGTGCTCTTGGAAATCCATGGAGGGATGGGAGAGGCTGCTGTAGAAGACTAGGAAGTAACAAAGCTTGTGTTCATTTGCTAGTTGAAGATTTGAAAGTTGAGATGATTACAGTTCTATGGGCAGGGGGCACGGGCAGATATCTGCAGCACGTGAATCCTTGGGCAGCAGCTGACTGCCCTGTATAAAAGCTCACCTGATAACTGTGGACTCTTTCTGTCATTTTACAGTTGCGGGAGGTAGAAGAAAAGTATCTTCAGTCTGAGCATTGTGTTCGTGACTTGAAGTCTGCCTTGGATGGAAAGGAAAGAGAAGCAACAGCTTCTGCCCAGAAACTGCAGGACCAGCTGTTGGCATCTTCTGAGACTAGCACTACTATAAAACAACTGGAAGAACATGTGCAACAGTAAGAGAACACAGTGGGGCGAGGTATCTGTCACTTGCAGGGATTCACTGGAAACCACAGCATAGATAGGTAGCCTTGTTGTGTCACAGCAAATTATTAAGATTATGAAGAATGTTCTTGCTTTTTTATTTTTTTGCACTGTTCTTTTGGAATTGGTGCTCTGGCAGATTTTTATAATAAGACCTGTATTTCTTTTTAAGCCTTGAAATTGAAAACACCAAATTGGAAGCCACTGTCCAGCAACAAAGCAACAGAATTGAAGCCCTGCAGAGAGACCTGCAAGCCTCTGCCTCAGTAAGTTGCTCATAAATTTCCCTTTTGGTGTCTCCTGAGCCTAGTTACCTATTTCTCTGGGGAAATTTTATGGTGAGGTTTTCCTGGAGATCCAAGGAGAGCTCAGTGCCTGCATTTTTCTGAAGAGGCTGCTCCGAAAGCAGCCTGCTCTACTTTCCAGCCATCCAGCTTTGAAAATTTTCCCATGCTATAGCAAGTCAAACATAACACTCTAAAAGGTAAGGAGTTGACAGCAATACACTGGTGTAGCTATTGTCTGCTTTAGACCCTTCATAACATCAGATGCTGCTTTGGGGACTGCCGTGTGTTCCATTTAAGGTATTCATCAAGTTTACTGGTGGAAGTTCCACAGGGTATATTGATGCCAAGGCCTTTGTACCAGAGATCTGGCTGACATCAGACTGAAACAAAAGTTACATGTCCCAGAGCTTTTGTTGTGCAGAATTACTTTTTCTTTGGTTAATTGCTGTGCGTCTGTTCTTGTGAAACAGTGAAGAGGACTGCTTGTGGTATCTGCAAAACTCAGTGTGAGCCTTGGAATTTACTACAGCTTCTACACAGTGGTTAATTTTAGCTCAGATAATGTGCTAACATCTGTGTCCTGAATTAAGAGATTTTTTGTTGTTCTTGGGTTTTTGTATTGTAGCCACTAAACTAGGGTTCTTGTTACGACTGTAGTTATCAATTATAGCTGAAGGTATTTTGAAAATCACTATATGTGATAGTCAGACTTTGTGATGTACTGATACTGTGACTGCCAGTGGGAAGGCAGTGACAAGTCCTTCCACTTTGATTAACAGGCCGTGATTTTCAAGTGTACTGGGGATGAGAAAAGCTACTCCTGCCTGTTTTCACTGAAGATTCTTTATATCCTACATGGTCTTTTCTCTCTCTCTCTCTCTTTCTCTCTGTACATCAAATGGCAGAGGTGATGATTGCTAACAGTTTTACAGTGGCATCAAAGTAAGGCCGTTCTGATCATTGTTGCTGGGTGTAAATATTGTAGGAATAAAGAGGTTAAGAGGTTTTGTGTAATACTTCTGTCAGTGAGGTGTAATTTCAATGCAGAAAGTGATAGTGTGCCTGCTTGCTTTTTGTAATGCTTCTGTAGGTTCATAACCGCCTGGAAGACTTGATAATGAGCATACAGACAGCACAGGCAGCTGCAGAGGATCACCACAAGCAGGTATATGACAGGCTTCTGTGAATGACTGTTTTAGTCTTTGTATATTTTGTATAAAGGTAATTGATGAAAAGATCATGTGGGCAGTGTAAGCACACAGCTATTAAATACCCATCTGATTTTCGGGCAAGGCACCCTCAAGGGAAAAGACTGTAAATTTCCTTGTTTTCCTACTGCTGTGTTTTGTATGTGTTGTGGTGTGCAAGATAGTTGTGTTCATCAGTGTGATTCATCTGATGAATTCTCTTCCCCATGCCTCTTGCAGGGAGTGAGCCAGTGGCTGTGAAATGCTTAGCTCTCTACCAGGGTTAAGCCACAGCAGATGACTGATAGAGTCCATGTTGTGGACAGTATGGGCATCTGTGGTTGAAAGCTGAGAGAGGAGAGCAAACTTTACAGATCTATATTTTCTTTGTAATTTTGTCAGAGCTGGTCTTGAGACCATGTCAGTTTTTGTTGTGTGACCTAGTGTTTTATCTTTTTGGTAAGGACTTGAGAAAGTCATACACCCTAAGGATTTTTTTTTTTTACCTGAGACTTTGTGTTTTGTCACTTTCTGTAGCCATTAAGCATCTCTTGTTTTTTCTCTTTTTTTGCTTTTGTAATTTTCTTTTTTTTTTCCTTAAAAAATGCCACTAAAAGCATCTAACCAACTTCTAGTCTTTATACTTGAACTGAATCAGCAAGTTGTGTTCAACTCAAATGCATCTGTTAGGCATTGTCCCTTTAAATAGAACCATCAATACCATTGTCAACTTCAAAACATTTTCTTGATCTGAGGAGATGTACAACTGTCACAGAAGCCATGAGGGTAAGCTATATTCTGTGCTGGGCACTAGAAAAGACTGCATTAGAAAGTATGTCATGAACTCTGAAGAACCTTTGGAAGAAAACTACAGGGTGATTTTGTGTGTGTGTCTGTTATTCTCCAAAGTTCAACCTCATCTAACCAGCCCTGTAACATTCATTCTTTTTCCCACCTTCAGTTTCTCCTCTTGGTTATGCTTTCCAAGCTGTGTTTTACATCCCACATTCACATTAACCATAGACATAGGATGGGGACAGGAGAGAGTTTCCATTTAAGTTACAGCTTTCTGTTCCAGTGTCTTCTTTATGGCCACCTTAGTTTCTTCTTCTGCCATTGCTTTTACAGGTGCAAAAGCAGAATGTGCTGGCTCTGACATCAAAGGACTTGCAGAGCATGTGGGAAGAGCAGTTTAAGTCAAGATCTAACCTTGAAGAGCGTGTTGCTCAACTTGACAGGGAAAAGGCAGACCTCTTTGAACAGGTAAATCCAGAAAATTCTCCAGAGACCTAAGCCAGTACCTGAGAGAACCACGTTATGCTTTTGGTTGAGTTCTTAGATAAAGAGCATTTTTTTTTATTACCCCTGCCATTCAGACTCTGGATATGTTGTGATTTGTGGATCATCCAGGAAGCAAATGAAAGCTATCTGGGTATCTTGTGTAAGTTCTGGAGCGATTCTCTTTGAAAGAGTTCCCAGTATGGTTTGCATCAGTTGAACACATCAAGCAGGGCTTCAGTTCCCCAGGTCTTTCTTGGTTTCCTTCTGGCCATCTTCTGACCCCTTGTTTTCTGGGCAGGGTTGAAGTATTTCATTTTTCCAGTGCAGTACAGGGAGTAGCACCAGCATGTTTTCAGGGTAGTGGATGCTTAAAAGCCTTGCAGAAAAACATAGTGAAGGAATTCTGGGGAAATGAACTAGTGCTTGGGAAACCAGAAATGACTGACAGTTGCAATCAGGCAGTCTTTCCCTTTGTCTGTAGAGGAATAAAGGAAGTAAAAAGCAACTAGCACATAAGTAGCCACAAAGAAGTAGTGGAAGAGAATAGTATATTGAAAAAATTCCCTAAGATCAAATTTCTCTGCCCGCTTATCAATAAAGATCCTGTAAAAGCTTTAGATTAGTTTGTATTCTTCCATGATAAGCACACCTAAATAATCCTTACTGTGAGTTGAGAACTCTTGAAAGTAGACCAGCATCTTCTCCACCTTTGTTTCAGTGGAGGCATCTATGTTTGTTCTTCAATATTGGCCCAGTTTGCTGTGAAACCTAACGTGTAGCTTGGCTAATGGAGATGGGCTGCAGCTTCTCCATGGAGACCGCTAGAGACACATATTGCATGTAGCTGTTGTTCTTACATGTTCTGTGTGTCCTGTGTCTTCTCTGTTTTGAAAGTGTGAGAGTGAAAGAAAGAAAGTGAAGAAACTGATAGAGTTAAAACGCCCAGTTGAACTCCGTCTGGACCAAGAAATGAGACGAAACTTGGAATTGCAGAAAGATTTTAAGAGGTATGGCTTTTTGATATGGTGAAGAGATATCCCTGAATAGAAGTGCAGTTTTATTGAACTGTAATGTAAGAATAGGTACACATACTCTGTGAGCAAATTGAAGTCTTGTGTTAGCTCCTGCAAGGTGCCTCTCTGCATGAGCCTATACTTAAAGCTGCAAGAGGAATTTCCAGTCCAGGTTGCCCTGCAGTTCTCTGGGGGTGGGGAAGGTAGTCTTCAATTCATCTTTTCAGCTGAAATTTGGATGTGCCAGGTGATTTGTGGCACAGGAAGAGCAGGTTTTTTATCATAAATTCCTGGTACTTTCAAGTATGTTAAAGATGAAGAAACCTATTTCTGCATGCCTTACTGGAGAGCAAATGGAAAGGGTTGCTTATTCCTGTGTTTCATTGTTTTCTGAACTGATTTGCTATTTAGGTTGAAGAGACTTCTCAGTAGAGCTACAAAGAAAATAAAGGTGTACGAGGAGAGAGAAATGGAGTCAGAGCTTAATTTGAAGGGAGAAATGAAGAGCAGATATTCTGAAATGGTCAGTGAAGTTGATAGATTGAGAACAAAGGTGAGCCTGCTTAATTTTGGGTTTGTTTGGTTGTGGTGTTACTTCTTTTCAAACCTGTGTGAAGCTTTGCCTGTATTTCTTGTCATGTTGATGATTTGCTTTCCTTGGCTGTATTTTTGATTTGATTGGTCTCTCTCAATGGTTTTTCTACTGTTAGAGAAGCAGCTGACTATAACTAATACTGATGTCGTTGTCCTTATGGGTAAAGATGCAATCCTTAAGTATAAAGCAGCATCTGCAGTGGCATCAGAAGGGCAGACTATCATGCAGAGGAAGGACAAGCCAAGAGTGGCAGCAGGGCTGGCAGGGCCCATGACCTCATGGGCCAGGGAGCTGCCCCACAGGCACTCACCAAGAGGAACAGAACGGGTCTGGTGACAGCAGGCAGGGTCAGCACAGAGTGCACATCCTCCGGGTGGGCCTTAGGGATGGGCAGTTCTGCTGTCCTACCAGGATGTCATGTCCATGGGTGAGGGGCAGGGCTGAGTGTGCAGATGATAAATGCAGTCTCCATGGACAACCCCTTTAGCGATTTTAACAGAATTCACTGCCGTTAGATGCCTCTGAGTTTTTGGGTTTTTTTTTTCCCTCTACATACAGGTTGCTGAACTTTCCCAGCAGCTGGACATGGAGTCTAAAAAAAGCATGCAGCTAGAAGCCCAAAACCGGGATTTGCGAGAAGAGCTATCTACCCTGCATGGGAACTGTGAAAAACTGGAGAAGAGCAAATGCCAGCTGAAAGAAGAAGTGGCAAAACTCCAACATCACTTGGAGACTAACATGGTGGATCACAGCCAAATAGAACAGTATAAAAGAGAAGTTGATGAACGAGCAGGCCAAGAAATAAGACAAAAACTACAAGAAGTCAATCTGTTTTTGCAAGTGAGTGACTTTCTGACATGTGTCTGTAGGCACTCTGTAGACTTTGGTTGTGGTCACTATTTTTTAGTGTTTTGCTTTGGGTGCCCGATTCTGTGTGTTAGTGCTGTATTTGTATCTGTGCCAAAGGGCAGATGGTTGGGCAGGAGTGCTCTTATGGTGTGGAATGTCCCTGAAGGCAGGTCCCTGAATCAAAAGCTTGCCTAAGGTAGGTTTCCATTTTGCAGTGCTTGGGGTTGTCTCTATCAACTGGTCTTCTTCTTCTCATTGTTCATGCTTGAAGAGGTGTTGCACCTTCCAGCTGTCACGGCCAGACCTACAGGTCCAGTTTTGTCCTTGTACAGGGGAGAGTTCTCAGAAAACAAGTGACTGAAGTTGCAGGTGTGGAGATGGGGAGGAGGTGAGGCATCCTGCTAAAGTCTTTCAGGAATCCTGTTCTCCATGCCCTGTCCTACAGAGATAATGCCCTTTCATTAGTAGCTTTGAATAGTGGTACTGATTTGGGCTTCATCCTGAGTGAAAAGAATTATTTACCCTGGTGGTAGCTTCAGGGTTCTGCCTTGATTGCTGATGGTAGTGAAGAGGCACAGCTGCCTCTCTAAACCAAGCTGGGCCCATGACCTTGGGTACATGCAATTGACAGGTGGGGAGAGTTCTCTTTTTACTTCGTGGTTGTTGAAGGTGCACTGTCTCCTTCAGGCACAGGCAGCCTCCCAGGACAGACTAGAACACATCAGAGCAAGTCATTATGCTTCTCTGAGAAACCAGCTAAAAGACAGAATTAGAGATCTTGAATGTGAATTGGACAAGATAAAAAATACTCAACAAGACAGCGCTTTTCCAAAAGAATGTGTACAGGCAGAAGTGGAAAAGTACAAGGAGCTGTATCTGGAGGAAGTGAAAACAAGACGATGCCTCGCAAAGAAACTGGAAAGGTAAGTCTCTGCTTTTTTTGGACTGGTAAAAAGAGACTCCTTTTTCCTCATGCATATTTCTTGTTAATTCCTCTTCTACACCTGGCCAACATTGAAAGCCTGTGATGACATGTTTGTGGGAAAAGTACCTTAAGACCCTTCCCATTTAGCAGGCCTTCATTTCTTTTTAGTGTTTTAATAGGAACACAACTGATCATGGCATTAACAGGAGACTTTTCAAGTTGATGTTGTTTTAACTGGTGGCTTTTTTTGCCAGTCTCTGTAATCTCTTCATCCCGTGTACAACAGAAAAAAATGAATTTCATGTCCTTTATTGTTTGAAGAAGGGTAGGCCTCTCACAGAGAACAGAATTAGATTCTGTGAAGGAAATACAGAAATTATCTTTTTTGGCTTCTCTTTAAGCAGTGGCTCTGAGCTTTGAGCTTTCCTTGGGAAGGGAATCCAGCCCAGAGTTGTTACAGAGGTGACGTACATTCCAGAAGAAGTTCTGTAAACACATGGCTTTCACAGAAGGCTTTGAAGCCCTCATGCTGAGCACTCCTAAGTGTTGGTGACTCTGCTCCTTGCACCTAGTGTGATGTCCTAGAAACGGGCCCTCCAAACAAGCTCTGGTCAAATGATGTACCACTTTTAGAGGCTCTTCACCTCAGAAGTCAAATAATAGTCAAGGGCCTGGAGAGTAACTTTGGAACAGTGTTGCTACCGAAGGTAACTGTTTGTGTGCTTCCAAACGTTTCAGAGCTAATGAGAGACTTGAAGAAGCCAATGCTAAGCTCCTCCGGGAGCGCCATAAAAGCAAATCGTTAATCACAAGCAGCATCGTCAGCGGAGGTCTGGCTGCAACTCCAGTTCTGTATTCAACTGCACTGGGACATCTTGGCAACAATTTGGGACTGAGCAGAAGTCTCAGTCTAGGAGGAAGCTTCCTCACCCCAGCTGAGAACACATTATCCTCAAGAAACAGGGTTGCAGCCTTTGTGGCCAAGGTAAGCATTTTGAAATACCATTCTCGACTCCTGATGAAGAGTAGCCATGTGCAAGGTTCTCCCTTTTAGCCTGAAGTTAGAATCCATTTATTGTTCATGCCATATGTCTAATAGGCCAAAGCAACTGCTAATCCTCAGAACAGTGCACAGCTGTATGTTGTAAGGCTGAAGACTTTTGGTCATCAGAGTTGTAAAAATTTTCAAGAGGGTAAAAGGCCATAAAATATTTAAGTCAAAGCAGTGAACTGTGCCATGACATTCTTTTACTGGAGAAACTGTGGCAAGGAATACTGTGGCTTAGGGAGATCCCAGCTAAGCTCATGATGAAATTCCAATGTATGGCTTGGCTAACCTGTTTAAAGTGGCTAACATCATGTTGAGTGATAAATCAAATCAGACATCTCTGAGACACCTTTTTCTTCTTCCTTGATCTTCACTGAGCCTGCATTAGTAAGTTAATACCAACAAAAGGATGCTTCAAAAATAGGATGATATGAATGGGATAGCATAACTTTGCTCTTACACTTCATTGCAGAATACATACTATGTATAAGAGACATTTGTTCTTGTAGTTCCTGCCGTGTGTTATTTCCTGAAATGGTAAAATTACCTACTCTTTGGCAAGTCTTCACAGTTTTCTGATTTTACAGCAATGCTGCAACCTCTGCAATGCCTCTGGTCCAAGTATGCTCTGTAATTAGCAGTCACTGTGATAGCACAGAAGGCTGAACATTATGCTATGAAAACCCCACACCAATAGTTGTAATCAGTGAGAGACCCACTTAACATGGCTGAGCTTCTCTGTTGAGTCATTGTATGCTGCTGTCAAGGGAATGTGACAAGTATTTCTTCACTTTTAAGTCCATCTCAGTTTGATGGTCCCACTTCATTGGAAAGAATCATGTGTTTACACAGAGCACCTGTTCTACAAAAACAAGCCAAGAGAACAGATGGGACCAAAGCAGCATTGGAAATGCATAGATGTGGCAGTTACAGAGATGAACCTCTTTGTGTAGCTGTGAACACTTTTGAGGGCAGAAGTGGACAAACATGACTGGAAGAACTCATGAAGTCATTTGTACTGTATCATCTGCAGGGGCTATTCTGCATACAAGCACTAGAAAGGAAGGAAAATTCAGGGACCCACTGTGAAAGGGAAATAAAGAAGAGACCAGGAGGGGTAGGGAGCACAGAACAAAAGAGGGAAAGAAAGGACAGAGAGATGGGAGCAACACATTAAAAAAAAGGCAAAAGAGGAAACCATTTATCTTCTTAGGCAAAAAAAGCTGCCCTAGTTTACAACAAAAAGCTTAACCGTTGTGGCCTTTTTGAAGAAAAATTAGGAAAACAGATAGTGAAGGGAATGAAAGTGGAAGTACTCAGTGCTTCTTAAAACTCAATTACAGCAACAGTTTTCAGGTAGTGCTTTCCCTTTTCATTTTTCAGAAGACATTAAAACTCTCTGAGAATCTCAAAGTTTTGTCAGTTTCAAGATAGACACCTTCACTGGTTTGCTGCCTTCCCCTAAGTAGGGAAATTTAATTACAGCAATTAAATATTTCTCCAGGCTATTTCGTGGCTCATTGTTTTATACAGCTGCTAATAAGTACAGATGTATAGTTCAAATTGCTGTGTAGGCCTCTTCAATGTTTTTTGAAAAATGCTTCCAAATCCACTTGTGAAAAACATTTGAGCTGATTCGAAGACAAGTCTGCATTAGATCTGAGAATGGTGATACTGTTCCCTCTCAGTGTCCTGACTTCAAGAGTACCCACAGAGTTTCTTTCCAGAGCATGTGTGTCTCACAGCTTTCAGCATACTCTCAAGGAAGTTGTTGAACAGTTATGTATGACATTTTCCCAGTGTTCAATTACTGGTGTCCAGTATTTTCTTCTTAATTTGGGGGCTTTCTTCTATACTAAAATTTTTCCTTCCTAGTGCAGTTTTGTTGGTAGAACCTAGTCCCCTGAAATTCTTTCTGCTCTTGATCACAACCTGTGGTTGTTGTCACCAGAGAAGCTGAGGGTAATTCACTCTCACTATACAAAGTTTGTCTTCTCAGGATTCCCTTTTAGCTCTAATACTGTATCAAATTCTGAAGTTTTCTTACTTGAATAAGGGTGAGACAAACAACTGTTATACCCACAGAAAACATACCTATTTCTTACCATTTCAACCAGGTTCCTTTAAGAGAAAGATGGAAACTCAGCATGCCAGATGCTCTGTCAATGAAAGCCGAAGGGTGGTGTCTGGAACTCAGATTTCCTGCTGTGAATTTATCTGCCTTCATACTAAATTGAGCTGCACATTCTATTGTGATAAGTCTTCCTGAAATCACCAATTAGGGAACAACTGAGACTGTCATGGCATCACCTGTAGCCTCAAGTACCCCAATGTTCACTGTGTTCAGGGAAGTCTTATAACCAAGTCTTCCCTCTCTGAGTCATAAATAGGCAGTACTGTTAGTGATCTGTGTACCAGAATTTGGAAATGTAGTGCATAGCCCAAGGCAGAGAATGTCTGTCTACTTGCTGCAAGTATTGCAAGATTTTGGGACACAAGGCCACTTGTTACACTTTCAAACTGTCAAGCTTCTATCCTAACAGCTGTGCCAAAGGCTGCTGCAAATGAATGTGGGTGTCTTGATGTAGAAAAGAATAGTGAACTCTGCTAGCTGCAACCAGTGTGAATTGGTGGATTTATGAAACCAGTTTCCCTACATAATGTGAGAACGGGAATGTCAGCTCCCTACGCTCTCTCTCAACTTCTGTTCCTTTTCTGGCTTCATTTTCCAACTGCCTTCTTGTATTTTAGTGGTCTTTCTATTGTGAGCTTTTTTCCTTGCCTCATGTACATGTAGGCCATGTTCTTGTCTCACTGAAGACCTTTGAACTTAAGGCTGTTTTTCTTTCTTCAGATCCTTAATCAAAAAATCTTCTCTCTCTTCTCTGCAGCCAGATATATGACAAGGTTTGTAGTCCGTACTGCTTAACCTTGGGTGCTATTGCAAATGTTTTCTCTATTTATGCTGCTAGGTTTGATTCAAACTTACTGATGCATTTACATTGGCCTAAAGCTGGAGACACTTTGAAGTTGCTGGTTTCTCTTGCGTAAAAGAGTGACTTGCTGCCAAGTAGTTCTGTGCTTTATGTCTTTGTGAAGTTATGGCTTCTGTGGTAGTTCAGCTTCTGTAAGATGGCACCATATGTATGGATTTCACCTCTTCTGATGGAACTTGGTTAAACTAGAGGACAAGGCTCTTTACTGCCCTTGCCTGTTCTGGGTAGCAACAGGAGTTGTGTATGCAGTAGCAGTACTGCTCTGGAGTTGAGTTCCTAGACCCTGAGTATCATCTCATGGAGTCTTGGAGGATCCAACTTTGTGCTCAAGAAGCCCCATGGGCAAGTAGTAAGTCAACATCACCTCCTGAAACAGAATTACTGAGATGGTGACTGCTGAAAGTGACCCAGTATGTTGCTGCCTAAGAGCTAAGCAGTGAGAGATACCTGCTCAGGACACAGACACTGACTTGAGGAATAGTGGAATTTACCATAATGTAAAACTGCAGTGAATTCTGCAAGGATATGCTAAGCTAAGCAAAGCATATAATCATTAGCAAAGAATTGTAAAGGACAAGCTATGCATTGCATCTAATGATTACTCCAAAAGAATGCCTAAGTGATAAAGAAAGATACTTCACTAGTTACTCCAGTACTTTGCCATAATACAAGTCTGAGACACCTTAGCTGTCAGGGGAAGGTGTCACAGCGAAGGACTGGAGAACCAAGGTAACTGGGAACTCCTGCGGTGCATCCACCTTGCAGGCCACCAGGCTCCCCCAACTTTGCTGTGAAAATAGCCCAGCTTTTATACTGTTAAACAAACAAGCTGACATAATGTGTAATTTCATTCACCTGTTTGCTTCCTCCCAAAGCCTGGCCAGGGCTCAAGGAGGAATCAAGTCTTTGATCCTATACCCCCCTGGTTAGGCCAGATGTGGCCTCGTCTAGTTTCTAGATGTGGAAAGGTAAATACATGATTGCCAATAAATGCACACATATAACAATACTATAAATAAAATACTCATAAAATAATGAGTAGGTATATAGAGATAACATTTGGTTGGAAGGTTCATCTAAAGTCAGCTTTGGCTCTGGGCCTATTATTGAGACCTCGTTAGGGCCTGTTGTTCAGTCCTTGGTACTTCGTGCCTTCTCCGGAGGGGGCAGGAGGACAATGGAGACATTGTCAGTACTCAAACATGTATTTTCATTCAAAGGCCTTTTCCTTCCTTTTCAGAGAAATTCATGTGTTGGCTTTATTTCCATGCTTGAGAAAAACGATTGGGGGGAGTTGTTCTTTTGGCACCACTGAGAAGAGTTTGGCTCCATCTCTGTTTCTCCACTCCCTGGTAGTTAATACACACAGACAAGGTTGCCTGAGCTTTTTCTACTCCAGGAAAGAAACAGTCACAGCTCTCTCACAGCCTTTCCACATAGCTCATGTGGTCCAGGGCCTTCAGCATCTTCTTGGCTATCACAGCCCATCTTCTCCATTTGGGATGATATTTTTAGGATTTATCACATTGTCTGTGGGGTGTAAGAATGTTTCAGGAGTTTTAGCACTTATATTTGGGTCATATTATGTCTAAACTTTATATTTGATGTATAATTCTAGGTACGACAGGAACTGGATGAAAAAATCACTAAGGAACTGAAAGAAGGTAATGTGTCATTACATTTGTGTTATTAAGGAAAAAGGTGTCTATTTCTAACAGCTTTCAAGCCATTATTTTCAACTTCTTCTGTTAAGCACAGAGGTTTTATTTCTGCAAGCTCTCCAGTTTAGACTTGAATGTGAAAAATTCCTACTTCCCAAAACACTGCACAGAATGTTATGCACTTGCCTAGAAAAAAACTAACAAAAAGAAAATTCATCCCCTGCTCTACTCAGAAACACTCAGCTTAGGATGAAGCTGCTATTCACTAGAGTTAATCTCCAGCAAAAACATCAAAGAAGCCCCCAGATTTTTAGAGATCTTTATAGACTTCAGCCATCCCTTTCTTCCCTGTACGTGGATTGCATTCAGTACTAAGCAGTACAGTACATATTCTCTGCTCTTAGATCTTGATTTTTCTTGCTATGATTCATGGCTTGTCTTTGTAGCTTAGGTGTTGCAGTCAGTCTTGTTTTGAATAATTAAGAAGAACATGATCAGGGATAAAAGACAACATTTCTTTAGGAAGAGATGGTTCAGTAGTGTTTAGGCAAACATGAGTTCAATGCTTGCAACATGGAGCATAAAACACACTCTGTAACTTGAGGCCAGGCGTCCAAAGAGGAAATCCACTTGCTTCATGATAGCTGGTCCTCCAGAGTCACTGCTTTGCAGGGACTGCAGCTGTGTAGTTGTAGTTGCAATAAAGCACAGCTTTGAACAGTTAAGGAAAGCAAAGACTTTAAGAAGGACTGTTAAGGGCCACTGGAGTCATGTGGAGTCCCACAAGATGTTCAGTGTGTAGCCTCTGGAATGTCTGTCACTAGCTTTAGAAATGCTGTTGACTAATACGCAAATGTGCACAAAATGTGTTTCTTCCTTTGTGCCCATCTCTTCCCTTATTAGGTGCCCTTGGAAATTTAGTCTTGTTCAATATTGCAGACTCTCGAGTTATGCAGACTCTTGGCTCTTACAGTGCCTTATTTCTCCATGTCTGCTGTAGAAGTAACATAAAGAATCTCGTCTCTTTTCCCCTCAGCCACTGCAGAACTTGAAAGTGGATGTGCTGGATCTTCCAAAAACCTTCATGTGGACCAGGATCCCCTTTGCAGAGCAATAGAGGAGTACCGTGATGTTTTAACCAAAAATTACATGATTTGAATGAAATGCTGTAGAAAGGCTCTGAACAATTTTGCTTTTATAGAAAGCACACCTATGGTTTCCCTTCTCCCCAGTTCAGATGTGAAAACTTGTTCATTGCTCAATTAAATGGATGTCAAGGACAGTGCACCCATCTGTTGGGTTTTTTCTGCATAGCTGGTTTCTTTTGCACTCACAGTAAGAACCACATCCATTTTTTCTGAGATTTTTCAGGAGATTTGACTCATTTGGATTCTTTAGCTTGACAAAACTGTCAGAAATGTTTCCTCTTACAGTAGCTTCATTATGCTGCATTATTCGTGGTCTGTGTTTTAACAAAAGCATTCACTTTGTTCTGTTTCATCCTTTCACTCAATGTGTTTCTAAGTTCTCCAGTGTTATTTCAATGCTTAGGACATCATTTGATGTTCTTTGAGCCCAGCTGCAGAACTAGGTTCTGCTAATTAACTTATAGTGGTGTTCAAGCTAGAGAAAAGGGCACTTTACGTTGTTGTCACTTTATGCAACATAAGTTTAAAATGACTGTGAGTGTGTAGTAGTGCCAAGACTTGTTTTATGGTCTTTTTGTATTTTTTTTTTTTTGTATCACAGAATGAGTGAGGTTGGAAGGGACCTCTGGAGGCTATTTGTTCTAGCACTTCTGCTCCAGGAGGACCACCTTTAGGTAGTTTCCCAGATCTGTGTTGGTTTTTTCATTACTTAAAAAATGGAGACTCCAAAGTCTCCATAGGCAACCTGGCCTCATGATCAGTCACTGTCACAATACACTTGAATATTATGAGGGGTATTGAAAGTCAGTACCTCTCATGGTATTGGTCCTGATTTCTGTATTAAAAATTGCTGCAGCTTCAGACTTTTGCAGCTCTTGCTTAAACACTTATGGTACACCTGAAAACACTTTCAGTGGGAGGGGTAGAAAAGGAACATAAATATTATTAATACTCCTTGGTACTCTCCAGAACTTGTGTGATAGGATACCCAATCTTTTTGTTGCTGCTAGCAGCTGATGATATGGTGTCTGTAGCACAGATGTGGTGGAAATTTGATAGCAACCATATAAGCAGTTTTACTTGTTTCAGGGAGTTACCGGTTTTTAATTAAGATGTGTGTTGTCATTTCCCATCTGCAAAAGTCACCAGCAGAGTATAGAACCAAGTCCCAGTTCTGGAAAAGTAAGAATAAGTGTACTGAGATGAATCAAGACTGAAAGAATACTAGGGTTTTACCCACTATTTTAAGGACTTGAGTTAACAGATAGTGAGAAAAGCATTAAATGCTGCTGTAACACTCTTCCTTTTTATATGAATATATTTGTGAAGCTATTATACTGTATTTAATTGAACTTGATATTTAATAAACTTTGCAGTCTAGAACATGGCTTTGTTTTATTGTTCCTCTTCTTGACACTGCTTACCCCCCCTTCTCTGCTCATAGAACTTTCCAGTGCTCACAGATGCACCTTGCCCTGTAAGAGACTGGACTGCTACAGATGAATGACTCAAACACTCGACCATTTGCACTAACTGCCCAGGTGCTGCAAGAGACTGGACTAGCTCAACCATCAGCTGGGTGCTTGGCCACTGATGCACAGAGTGGCCTTCCCAGTGCAGGTGGGTGTGCACACCTGAGGCTACAAACTGGGTTTCCAGATAAGGGAAGAGGCTGATAGGAGGCAAATCCTGCAAAGTGGGATAGTTCTCCTTACCATGCCAATATCTTCCCTTACATAATGGCTCAGCTGTGACAACTCCCTTCTGAAGTACCATAGGATGAAGGGATTTATCTCAGCTGATGGGCCATGATTAATTTAGCTATAGTAGGTAAGAAACAGCTGCAACACCTTAGAAGATGTCAGTGACTCATTGAATGTCCCATGATCCAGTACTGCATCATCCTGGGGAAATACAGGGGCCTTTCCACCTTGCCTCAGCTAATATAAACCCCATGGACCTGGTGTTATGTGGGCTCTTTCCTCTCCACTTCATGGATACAGTCTGCAACCACCACATCAACAGGACTGCAACCGCCAACAAGACAAGAGAACCAACAGGCTCTCATTGGAACCTCTGGGGGGGTGATACTTCTGATGTTTATTCTGTTTCTGTCTCTCCCTTCTCTCCCTCTCCTCCACTTGTCTTTTTCCTAACTCTCTCTATCTCACATTTACTGATAAATAAAAATCTGTACTAATGCCTTTGGTATATGTGCCTTTGCTTGCACCTTTAGTAAGACAGAGGCTTGTCTCTAATAATTGTAATAACTGGCCAGGTCTTAACAGCCAGTGGCCAGGCAAATGTGTCCTGTAGTAGAAGCTTTGTCATCTTAGAAGTTTCTCACTTCATTAAATTACTAAGGCTCAGGTGGCCTATGGCAGACAGCATGGGAACTTCAGTACTTTCAGTACTTTCATAACAAATGCTCTACTACTTAATGACCCAAGATGATGGAGGGCATTGCTCAGGCATTCCTGTGTGTTGAAGAGTGGTTAACAGTAGGGTAGCCTGATAATTCCCTTTTAGCTAAGGGCCATTTTGCTGCCATCTGCACTTTGATGTTGAAAGTCAGAAAAAGCATAATTAGAACCAAACTCAAAACTGTTGACACATCAAGTGTCGTTATAAAACACTGTACATGTCTTGTCCATAAATGAAATGGATACGTGCAAACGTATTGTTTGCCTTTCTTACTCCTTTCTGCATTGGCTGGACTTCTGTAAAATGGTGAAATCAGAAGTTGCAGCATAAAACTCAAAATTACTTCCTGTATGTTATAAAGGATGCAAGAAGTTAAACTAGTCTCTAGCCAAATCAGGAAGCTGTCCCCTTCAGCCACATAATGATCATCACTTAAATTATAGCAATCACTCTGTTCCATTTCTTATCAGGGACTGTTTCCACTTGGATCCTTACAATTTTAACTGAATGTGAGCTGATGCCTTTTCACAGAAGCTGTCTTGAAAATCAGAAGCGCAATTCCAGAGTGATCCTACGTTATTACAATTACACAAAATAATCTTAAACCTTTCTTTTCAAAGTCCTTGACCATTTGCACTTCCTAGATTTAAACTGCACTTATGCCTGACTCTTGCGTCCAGGATGAGCTAGCACAACCTGTAGAAGAAACACAGCAAAAAGCAAGAAGGCCACTTCCGTTCAGCATTGATGAGCACACGCGTTCATGGATTTTGCACTTGCTCTTTAATCATGGAAATCATTCTGCACGCTCCTTCTGCTAATGATCTGATTGTTAGGAGAAAGGCTGGCCCCAGTCCTATTGACTGTTTACATCCTAATGTGCTGGTTTTTAAATCTGTTTCCAAACTGACTGAGGTTCTATTGTCTGATATTTCCTCCACAGCAGCACACATTTTCAATCAGCATCAGCTCCTTAGCCATAATCACTTCCTGCCTTGGCTTCTGTTCAGTCTTGTAACTCAGTGCAAACCAGAACAGTACATTAGGTCTGTATGCATGAAATGGTACAGATGAGGTGGTATTTACGTGGCAGTTGGCAAGAAATGGTTTTATTAATTGGAAATGCTAGAAACCAAATTTGAAACTGTTATGGGTAGCTAGGGGGGGTTAATGCTGCATGTTTTTTCTTAGTCTTTTGCATGCACGCTGCTTTGAATACAAGGTTGACAACCTGTCCCTGTATCCAAAGTCTCTACGTCACACACATGTTCATCAGTGTGAATGTTGCAGATCCCAGCCATACACCACCAGCAGCTCTGGCCAATTTGCAGACACATGGCACATTTATGTGCATACAGGTTTGCATCTGCATCATAAACAGAATTGTAGTCTGAAAATTACACAACTAAGAATTACCAAAAATTTAAGCACACAAGGCAATAACCATAATTAAAAAGTAAGTTTTTAGGATAGGAAGCTTGCATATAAACTTCCAGTGCCTTAAAATACTTCTGAGTAGAAAATGTTCTCTCACAATTTCTCAGTATTTCTTATAAGATGAATGATTTATACAGACACAATAACTGTACCTGTGTTTAAGAGAATTTCACTACAATGATCACTGCTGTAAAGCCCAACTTTGTTCACATTCAGCAGGTTTCCATTCTAGCTATTTCTATTTTTTATGCATTAGAGTACTTCAGGTCCAACTTCTTCAATTTCTCCACTGAATAATTTCCACTCCCACTTCTACGCACTGTAATCATCGCTGCTGGATTCCACACTGAAGATAAAATAAACCTAGAGTATAAAACAAGATGGCAGGAAAGCCATTAAAGAGGTTTTAGCAAAAGCAGTACATGCACATGTGCTTGTCCTCTCTAAAGCAATGAAAGCCTTTCATCTAAAAGTGCAAGGAGCCGGAAAGAAGTTGAGCACAGAGTGAAATTTTTTTGGCATCCGGTGGCATTGTTACTGGTGTAAGGCTGAACGGCAGCAGCACATTGTTCCAAGCAAGTCCAGAGCTCCTGGAACGTGCTGCAATGCTCCAGGAAGGAACATCAACAAGCAGACAAGTCCTGCTTTTATGGCTAGTAAGCAGGTTTTGGCAAAAGTCTGAATGCTATTGTGTTTTCAGCTTTGGTTTTCACCTGCGTCAGTGGAGCTTTTATTTCCTTCAGGGAAAATACTACTGATGTAAGAAATATCAGCATTTCTGCCATTACTGTAAGAATTACAGTAAAAAAAAAATTACAGGAAAAATTACAGAAAAAAAAAGGCCCCTGAAAAGGACCCTAAGGCAAAATACGGCACTCTGAGAGAGGCCATCAGGAACATGATTTCCAGAATAAATACCTGTCTCTTTACAATCTTCTGTCATGTATTTTTAACCCAGGTGTGGTACAAGCTTTCCCTCCCTCACCTCAACAATCTTGAACTTCTGGCACATCTGGGTTTCATAGTTATTTGTCCATGAACACCTGATACTTGAAGTTATAATGCCTTTTTATTTAAGCAACTGAGAAGTTAAAACTGATTGATATGAGACAGGTTTTCTGGCTATTTCAAGTTCCACTTAATCCACTGAATTATTTTCATTATTTTTATCGATAAACTGCAGTTCTCTCAATTGGAAAGCAGAAATAAGAATCCATTAGTAAAAATTAGTAGAGTAGGATACACAGGTGCCACAAAGGTACCATAGACCAAATATAACTAGCAAACACACCTTGGTGTTCTAACTGGCATAACTCACACTCAATTTCCAGGTCTCTTCAACTGAGGCTTCTCCTTCTTGAGAAGTGCTGCTGTGGTTATGGTAATTCCTAAAGGAGCAACAGCACATGACTTAGTATTTGTCATATTAACAGTTGAATAAATGAAATCCTTTCATACCAATGCATGGAGAACACAACCCTGGTATTTGAGGATAATTTCTATATTAATCTGCGGAGTAAAATTCTTAGCAGAGTGCAGCAGCATGCAGCAGAGGCTAATTGGTGGAATTACGTTGCTATGGGTACAAAACACCTACTCAGGCACACAGATCTGGTACATCTGCTATGAAAGTAGTAGTGGCCATGAGATAAATATCATCCACCTGCACTTTATCTTCAGTTCTAGCACTGAGTGTGTTATGTGTGGATTGAAGAATAAACACTACCTCCAGGGCTAAGGACAACAGGCTATAGTTGATAGGAAAGGTCAAGTTGTACAGAAATTGTCCACTGTGGGATTACATCCTCAAAACAGTATCCATGTTCTTTCAAACCAGTACAGCCAGTAACCTGCCTGAAGGCCACGCAATCTTGAAGCACTTTGATGTGGATTGCAGTTAGAGAAATTGCCCTTGGACCACAGAAGATAGTTTCTGTGTTTCTTCATGCTTCATGTGTTTCTTCATTTCTTCTTTCTTCTTAATTTACTTAATCTCTTCACAAACCAGCTCATTCATTTCACTGGAGCATTTTTCCACTACTAGTCAAGAGCTGTCCTTTCACTCCAAGGTCTCAATTAATCAAACAAAAGGAGGAAGTGACCAACCTATGACAATGCAGGAAATTTAATGGCATATGACAATTACCTCTAATTCAGCTTTATTTCCTTTTGGCTTTAGTATCACCTTTCTCTGCCCTTCTCATTTTTGTATAATATGCTTATTAGTCTGCAAGGACTCACTGGATTTTACTGAGTATCACCTGTTATTTACTGAATATTTAATCTAGGTTCATTGCAGGAAGACCATTTCAGGAAAAAAGTATTCATGATCTCAGCAGGGCTCTTATGTACCCCATGGAACCAAATGACAGTCATAAGGCACCAGCAGTCAGAACTCTTAGGGAGCACCTTCAGTTCCAGAAAGAGAGTTACTCTTTTTTTGTTGAGAGTACTTTTCTCTCCAGGAAGAACAAAGCAAAGGCTTTCTGTAGACAATACTACTTATCTCCCAGGAGAAATTTGCTTTGCTGGATCTCTGCAGTGTTAAACAGGAGAACCTTCATCCCAGCCAGCTGGCACACAGCGATCAACATACCCCTTCTCAACACAGAACTAGTATCTGTGGTGCTCTTTTCTCATTCCACCCAGTCTTCTTTCATAACTCCTCAGATGCTGAAGAGGTAAGTTTTCCTCTCAGAACTTCGGCTCTACTTTATCTGCTCTGTTGTACCTTTTTACTACCTTCAATGTGCTTGCAACACTGACTGCAGAGTTCCCTAGTGTGAACACACACACAGGCTTTACATGTGCTGAGCTTCCACCCCACTCTCCCTCTGGGGACTAACACTCTCTAGCTTTCTTCAGAATCACTGGTACTAGGCCATCAGTCTATGTCCACTTTGTGGTTTCAATTGCATTGATTTGTCCCATCTTTCTTCATTTATGAAAACAATGACATAAATTACTCTCATTGGTTATCTGTTTTTTAGTCTGGACTGCACTACAGCTTTCATTCAATGAAAATAAATCTTTCAGACCAGTTATAATTCAATTTCATGCATTAAATACTGTTTTACTGAGTGATTTCTCTGCACTAAAAACTTACAGGTACCTAGTTAGCCACTATGGCTTAGAGTCCCTGAAACTTCACAAAGCTTTAATTGCATCTTGAAATTTTTAAAAGAATTATCAAGTCCTACATTTAAGAAATCCCTTCTGACTAGGTCTCCTGGCTTTGACCCTTTCACCATTGCAAATGATGTGTTTGAGGTAGATGGTCTCCAAAATGCATTAGCATTCCATGATTAAACTTCAAACATAATTTCTCAGCTATAGACAACATATTTCCATAGTTTCTCCAATGCTACTAGAAGTATTCAATCCATGTGTTTCAACTATAACTCTCCTAATACATCCAACAATAAGTAGTACATTAAAAATCTGCTCATCCTGACTCCACTCTTTGCTCTGCACTTTTTGCTGAGCTCTAAAATACCTACTTTAATAATCTGCTTTTTCTTTACCAATACAATTCAGTTCCTATTCTTTCCTTTCTCTTGTGAAGGAATCAGCATTTCAGTAGCAAAAAGCTTTTTTCTTGACTGTTTAATGAAACTGATTCTCTTGACATAATCAATTATAGCCAGAGTTAGCAATGACTTCTGGTACTTACAGGAAAACCTTATTTGACTTATTCTATGTTTGCTCAGCAGTTCCCAGAAGAAATGTGGACAGAACACAACACAGTACTAGATCACAAGACGGATAAAGTAAAAAAAGGTTTGCTGAGCTTCATATGCTCCACCAAGAACAACCTTAGAAAACAAGGTGGAAGCTACAAGAATTGAGAGACATTTTATGGAAAACATGTATCTTCAATGTATTTGCTTCTCAAACAGTGAACTTGCAATGAAAAAATCCCACTTAATAGTAAAATTAGTATAAAACCCCTTAATATGCACAATAAAATTCCTTTCTGTTTTGACAGCACATTTATATACAAGGGAAAAATACTGGATCTGTGGTATTGGATATTGCTTCACACCACAACATGTGGGACACTGGAGAGTAACAAAAACAGCTTTGTTCAAGAGTACAGCTTTGTTCATGCTGATACGGCATCAAACACACTATGCTGCACAGAACTTGTCCCACTTAGTTTGGCTGTGGCTAACGTCTAAGAGCTCTGTATGTGATCATTGTTACTTGGGATCCTTATATTCAAAATTAAGGCAAATTTCATTCAAAATAAATCATTTACCTACCAAAAGTATTTCTCTGTCATCGAAACTATATTCTAAGACAATAGTTACACATTAGCAAACAAACAATTCTCTTTCTATAGGTCTTATCCAAATTTTAAGCAACACAACAGCCTCTGAAAGGTAAAGAGAGAATGAGTTGGTCTGGAATTTAATGGGCTTCAAATAAATGCATGCATTTGGGTTTTTTGTTCCTGCTCAAAAGTCTCCTTCTCCAATTTGTCTGCAAGGATAAAGGCATTACAACTCCTGCACCTCCAGTGGAGTCTTGGGGAACAACAAGGTCTGACACCACAAAAAAAAAGTATTATGTGCATACGTCATTAATTTGACTTTTAACATTCTTCCTTTCTACAACACACACATACACAAAAAAAAGTACAAAGATCAGTTTTCCACATACAGCCACAACTACATTTAGAGATGGTTAAACTGACTGTTACACATCTACCTTCAAATAATCCTGGGTTAACTTGAAAAAACCTTGGTTTACCTTTAGGAATGAGATCTTATTTTAAGAACAAGGTATATATACACAGTATCAGGACCATCACTGATACTGACTGCATTTCCCAGTGAAACTATGCAGCATGAAATCCCAAAAGAAATTCAATGAAAGTATCTTTAGCAAAATGTAGAAACTTTAATTTACATGCAAAACTACAACATAGTACAAAACTGGTGACTAAACAAATTAAACACAATTTGTAAAAATTGTCCACATTGCTAAATAGGTCTGTACAACCAAAGATTTACAAAGTCCCAGTGCATTTTTATCTTTTCAGTGTACAACTGAGTTTAAAGGTTCTGCTCGAATATTCCCCAAGTCAAGAGCAGAATCTGTCTCTTCATCAATTTCACCAATCACAGCACTGCAATTAAAAAAAAAATCAGGTTATTATTTGTTGAAATCAAATTACACAGTTCTAAAAAAGAAGCTGCATTTTATCTTCTAATAAGCCTTACTTCCTGTTGAACTATACCAACTTCTGACTGATGCTGTTTGTTCCATGAAAGCTTCTAGTGATGCACACTGGAATGCTCAAAATATTTTGTATCATGTACTCTTTCTTTCCTTTTATTTTTCAATAGCTTCCCTATTTCATGAGAGTCTCCTATTTTGAAGTTACTGTTACTTAGCTGTTGATTTTTTTTTTTAATTCTTCCTGTAAGGACACTGAATTTCAGCATGTTGAAGAGTTGCATGAATACATAATTATTACTTGTAATAAATATGTTTGAATTTGTTAAGACTCACAGAAGCATATTCTGAATATATTTCAGTAATGTGGCTGTAGGATGTCTTTCATCATCCATTTCAACTGTATGATGAAACAGTGAAGTAGTAAACCATTATTTGCTGTTTTATACACATTTTTACTATCTGAATGAAAAGCTACTGGTAGAGTGGCATACATAGTCCCACCTTTGTACATGTGTCAAATTAGTTTTTCTTAAAAGTTTAAGTCAAAAGCTATGAGTATTTGGAATAATCCACTTTCTCACTGATGGCAGATAAATGTACCTAGATATCAATTTAAGCCTTGGCATTTTGTTGTACAGAAGTATCCATTAGAAGATAAAAATTCCTATCCAGGCTCATGTGTTGGTCACTACAACATACTCTTTCTTCCAGCTGTGATAAAAAAATAATCTTACTTTTGCCATTGGTTTCACAATGCTGCTGCAAAAGTAATTTTCCAAGCTGGCCCACTTACCAGGCCTTCTTCCACTTCTATAGTAACCCTTCCATGGTTACTTCCACTTCTATAGTAACCCTCCCAAAGGTTTGGGACACCAGCTACTTCCCTCTGCACTCAATGAGCTTTCACCCTCATTTTGTAAAGAAATTTTATATCAAATACCAACTCCTACATTTGACACATCACTACACTGGCTTCAACATTTGCTACACTGTCAAGTCAGAACCTTCAAGGATTTTCCAGATTATAAAATGCTCTCTGTGAACATCTGTGCTGAAGTAAAAAAACAAAAACAAAAACAAAACAAACAAAAAAACCCAAAAACAACAACAAAAAACCCCAAAAAACCAAAAAAAAACCCAAAAAAACCAAAACTGTGTATACCAGGTTGCTGACTTTTTGCACAAAAGTTCTATCTCATTTTTTAGTGATAATTCTGTCTTGTCCTTCATCATCTCCCAGCCTGTCCTTGTACAAGAGATACTCCAGCCCTGAGATCATCTTCAATCTCAACATTACAAGGCAATCACGTCTGTCAAAGAAGTGTAGATGTTTGCTCTTTAACACAGAATCACAGTTGTGTGTTAGGAAGGATCAGGTCCAACCATTAACCTAACACTGCTAAGTCCAACACTAAGCCATGTCCCTAAGTGTCACTTCTACACATCTTTTTAATACCTTCAGATTTGACAAGACTTTCAGTGCTGCCCACAAAGATGCAAGGTGTGTGGGGCTATCATGATTTATACAGATTATAGCTATAAATATCCACACACAAGTCTGTATGGAAGGATTTAAACAAGAACATGAAATACTTACACGTTATCACCTCTCACAATGTATAAGCCCAGCACCACTTGCTCAACTCCCTGTGAAGAACTGAACACTCGTTCATGGCTTTCATCCAAAATCAAGTTTATGGTCTGATCAAAACCTTTGAGTGTTCCCTGAAAAAAAACCCACAAAAAAAGCACACTGCCATTGCCATTAAAAATTTCCTCTTTGCTGTCAAGATATCTTAAACAGAGTGGCAAAATAAAGGTACTGAAGAACAGATATTCTGTTCAGGTTTTACTCTTCGGCTTAAACACAAAAGCTGAAGAATGAAATTTTAAAGCAACAACTAATGAAGCACCCATGTGTTACTGTGTGTTCATGCTAAAAGACACAATAAGCTTAAGCATTATTATTAACAAAATAAATTTTTCATTTTACCAATGATGTTCCTCTAGAGAACCAATTCTACTATTTCTACACTGGTTTTTTGTATGGACATTTCCAGAAATTAAAAAAATTATTAAATAAACAAAGAACAGAAAAGTTGGATTCTTGCAGTCAACAATATTGAAACCACTCCTAACAAGCAATTAAGTGGTATCTCTTTGAAGGAGATTGCCTTGTGTTAAACAAATTATAATAAAAAAAATTTAAAAATACAGGATTTTGTGGCACTTAAGTACATATTTGGAAAATTATTAACACAAATTTACCATCCCTAATTGATTAAGAAATTCAAACTCACATAAAACAACACTTTAAACAGCCATAACATGCATTTATATAATTTAACAAGTCATATATACCAACTCCATTCAAACCTTTATTGATAGGAAGTATCTTGTAGCACACACACAAAGTTTACCAGATTGACTTCAGCAGATTTGGTGAAGCCAACAGATTTCTGCTTTCTCTGTCCAGAGGCTGCACAAAGCTAAGTGCAGACAGAGAGACACAATCCTCCTACAACAATCATACTATTAAGTTACACTCAAACCATAAAAGAATAAAAGATGGGGGCAAGCGATGCAAGGAAAAAAAACCTCAGAACACAGAAGCAATAAAGCCAAAAATATTATACAGTCTAATATATTAAGTTGGCCTATCCTCAGGTTTTCAGGTATAAACAAAAGCCCAAAACACTTCTCCAGCAATTCTCCAGATGATGTTTTTCTACAGCCATAGGGAAGAAATGGTTTTAGCAGGAAAGCTGAAGAGCATACAAAACAAAGTGAACATTTTAGAGAGAAATGAAATTACTGAACGGAATGCACATTTTGGTGCATTCCCACAGAAAAAGCCATTTGACAAAAAGGCCAAAGCATCCACACACACAAATTTATCAATGGAAAAAAGCTGACATGACATGCAAGAAACAGTCTTCATAAAATTATTTTTTCAAGCTTTATGGCAATTATTCTATACTATATAATTTAGAAGTGTGAATATGTGAGACTATCCTAACAAAGCTTAGGGATGGGAAGTCTTTATGGGGGAAAATAAAATGTTAAAAAAAAAAGTTTTACCACAATCATTCTCCCATCAGAAGTAATTACTGCAACAGTACCTGATATTTCATTAAGGAAACAGTCATATCTGGAATAGAACCATTAACATTTTTTGAAGCGTTTATATGCAATGCAGGTTTTATGAGCCATTTAGAGCATAAAAAGCCTATCAGCACTTTTTTTTAAGCAGCATGGCTGACAGTAACATGTGACAATATAATATTTTTCATTAATATCTCCTTGAAAGTCTCGCTTCACCCAACCATGAACAGTCATACACAAACACGAAAAGCCTTAATAACAGAATACAGATTTGAGCTCATCTCTCTTCCCATTACTAACTGCATTGCCTCAAAATGGAAACAACAGTTTAAGTCCGTAAAAAACTTTAGAAGTCCTTAAAAAGCTCTGCAGTGGTGATTTCGAGGCTAGTATTCTGCATCCCTTCGTATTGAAGATCTGATTATCCCAATGCGATGATCATATATTCATCACCTTGACTAACTCTAGGTTACTAGCTTACTGTTTGTGAATAAAACTGAAAATGTCCATGGGTACAAGAAGCACAAAAAACTAACAAAAAAGCGTTGCAAGAACCCCAGCTCGCAGGTTTTGAGCAAGTGATGCGAAGCTGTTATCTAAACGCATGTTAACAGCCCTTAACGGGCGCAGGCCCACCGCGACTCCGCTCACCACGGGCAGAGCCCAGCCCGGCAGCACTGGGTGCTGTAGGGGACCCTATTCTCCGCGGGACCTCCGGCCTGCCAGGCCAACCTGCCGAGAGGAGAAACCGACACGGCCAACAGGGACGTGCCCAAGCAGCAGCGCGGGCGCACGGCCAGGCCCGCTGCGGAGGATACGGTTGATGTAGTTCTCCAGCGCGGAGGTCATGGCGGCCGACTCTCTTCGCGGGGCGCCGCCACGTCCGGCGCGCGATGCTGACGTTGAGCCGGCGCGCAGGTGCACAGCCCGGAGGAGGGGCCGGCCGCGAGCGCGGGGAGCGCGCACGCGCTGGGGGCGAGAGGCGGCCAGGAGGTGGAAGAGGGCCGTACCAAGGAGCGATCGCCAGAGCCGCGCGGGGGGGCTGTGGCGCCCCCTCCGCAGCACATGGCACCGCCTGCAGGGACGCCGGGGTCCGCGGCCAGGGCGGGGCTTTGGTGTGGCCTGGGGCGGGAAGGTTTGTCCCTGCAGCCCAGCCCAGCTTCAGCGCCTGCCTGCCTTGTTCTGCCTTTCTCCTCTCAGTGGCCGCAGGCAAAGAGCTGAGGTCAGGGGGTCATTATCCACGTGGAGACCAGTGACTAGAGGCGTCCCTCCAGGGGCCGGTGCTGCGGCAACTCCGTTCGTCTTTATAGGCGACATGGATAGTGGGATTGAGTTCACTCTCATCAAAACTGCTGATGATACTAAGATGTGTGGTGTCATCGAAAGGATGCCATCCAGAGGGATCTGGATAGGCTTGAGAGATGGCCCCATGTGGATCTCATGAAGTTCAACAAGCCCAAGTGCAAGGTCCTGCACCTGTTCGGGGCTATCCCAGACACACCTACCGGCTGAGTGGAGAGGTGATTGAGAGCAGCCCTGCAGAGAAAGACTTGGGGGTGATGGTTGATGAAAAACTCAGCATGAGCCAGCAGAGTGCACCTGCAGCCAGAAAGCCAGTCGTACCCTGGGCTGCATCAAAAGCTGTGTGGGCAGCAAGTCAAGAGAATTGATTGTTCTCCTCTCCTTTTGTGAGACCCTACCTGTGTCACAGGTGCTACCACAGAAGGAGGACATGGAACTGTTGGAGCAAGTCCAGAGGGGGGCCATGAAGTTAATAAGAGGACTGGAGCACCTTCCTTATGAAGACAGGGTAACAGTTGGGAATGTTCAGCCTGGAGAAGAGAAGGATGCATGGAGACCTCATGGCAACCTTCCAGTATCCAAAGGGGTTCTACAGGGAAGCCAGAGAGGGGCCCTTTTTCAGGAACTGTAGTGACAAGACAGTGAGTAATGGGTACAAACTGAAAGTGGGAAATTTAAGTTAGATATTAGGAAGAAATTCTTTACTGTGAGGGTGGTGAGGTACTGGAACAGGTTGCCCAGGGAGGCTGTGGATACCCCAGCCCAGGCGGTGTTCAAGGTCAGGATGGGTGAGGCCTTGAGCAGCCTGGTCTAGTGGAAAGTGTGCCTGCCCGTTGCAGGAGAGGCTGGGATTAGATGATCTTTAAGATCCCTTCCAACCTGTAAATTCATGAGTCTTGCTAGTCTGGGAGCCATGTAATCCTCCCTCGGTTTCCTGTGGGCTGCTGGTGTGAGGAGGGCAGGAAGGAGGCCTGACTGCTGCCCTTCCACACAGCCACCAAGTCCCACACAGCTGCTTGCTCATTTCCCAGTCAGTGGGATGGGGAAGGAATTGGAAGGACAAAAGCTGTAAAACTCTTGGGTTAAGATAAAGACAGTTTAATAGGGAAAGCAAAAGTCGTGCACACAAGCAAAGCAAAACAAGGAATGTTTCCCATGGGCAGGCAGGTGTTCCACCATCTCCAGGAGAGCAGAGCCCCATTACACGTAATGGTGATTTGGTATGTCAAATGGCATCACTCCAAACATCCTCCCCTTTCTCCTCCTCCCCACTTTATGTTCAGAGCTTGATGTCATATGGTACAGAATATACCTTTGGTCAGTTTGGATCACCTGTCTCGGCTGTGTCTCCTCCCAACCTCCCAGTTTAGATTGTCCCTGTCAGTAGTCCAACTTCCTTTTATTTCAGTAAAAGAGAGAAATTGACAAGAGGTCCAAAGTAGGACTTGGTGTCCAGCCTGTGGTTTAATTCCTGCAGGGAATACAGTTTCTGGAAAGGAGAATGCTATTGTTTATTCTCCTAGCATGCCAATTGTTTTCTTGCATACTATAGCCATCTGAACCACAGGGAAAGCAAAAAAAAATTTTTTTAAGGCAAATTAGGCAGAAAAAAAATAAAGGTGTTCTTTGGCACCTGTGAAGGTACCTACACCAAAGTAGTCTCTGAAGAATTTGTCCAATGGCTCAGCCTTTATCAGAAACATGACAAGAGATGTCAGAGAACAAAATACTTTTGGAATTGGGCATTACATAATTCTCATCCTCTTAAGCTTTTATTATAAGAAGCTTAATTTTCACTAATGGTTAGACCAGCACTGCAATAATTATTCTGTATTTCATGTAAGAGGCTAAAGGGTTTTTGTGGGGAGGATTGACATTTTCCTTTTCATACTCTTCTTTCTCTTTGTAAAGAGACATTCTCAAAGGCCAAGAGCATGAGATCATTGGGATACAAGGATGTAGGATGAAATCTTAAAATACTTGCAGAACATTGCCACAATACCTGATATCAAGGATCTCTGATCCACCTGTTTATATTACAAGTGTCCCTCAAAACCAGAGAAGGGCTTTTTAAAAAACTGTTTTTATTTTACGAAGGAAGATTAAAACCCAAAGATAAGGCCAGACTCCTGAAGTCCGCTGCCCAGGCTTTGCCAAACCAGGTGCTTAAAAGCAGTTAGCATCCTCAGTATAAAGGAACTCTGAAAAGAGAATTCCTGGCTTCATCTTAGTCTCTTCCTGAAGGCGGGCAGCTCAACCCTTCTTCTCACAGCCCTAATTGAGGTTCTGTCCTCTGTTTGAAGCCACCAGTGCTCCTGTTCTCTTCTTATAAAACACCCACACAGAGGAAATGGAGAACTCTAAACCCGTATCTTTTTTGGGGGAGAAAAAATATACCGCCTCTTCCCTTCAGGAGCAAGGTTTGGCAGGCTAAACTACAAACTGGGGGCACAGGTTGCGTAATTGTGTGGAAGTTGCGGCCGGTGCGGAGCGCCCGCGGAGCCACGAGGGCGGGCCCGAAGCTGTGGCTCGGCCGCGTGCCCAGCAGGGGGCGGCCCGCGCCGCTGCCCGCCAGCCTCGCGCGCAGCCCGTGCGCTGAGGGGAGCGCAGCGGAGCGGAGGGCGGCGAGCGGCCCTGCGCCTCGGAACCGCGGTGTTCGGCCTCTGCAAGGCACCTCTGCCTCCTTCACCCAGGAAAATAGTGTTCTACCCGAGAATTAAATGCGTTTCCCGCTAAAGATGACTGTGTTTCCCCAGTGCTTACAAAGCGAGCCTTCTGTGACTAACTCAGACACGGACATTTCACAGGTTCACGCTTGCGTTAGACCAGACACATTTTATTTCTGGTGACTATGTAACATTGGCAACATTTGGGATCAGAAAACTGTAGCTAGCAACGCTTTGCCCGTTCCTTCTTTTCAGTTGCTGCAGAGCTGCCCTTGGGGACATAATAAGTAATAATAATGCCCATTAAGCTGTCAGATGAAGAAACAAAAGACCCTTTAAAAAAGCTTCCTTTTCTCTTACATTGTTTAGATATAGCTTACTTGCTAATTACGTTTTCCCTAGTAATTAAAATCAGTTTATTTCTGCAGTTGATTCTCCAAACGTTGAGGTTGCTATGGCAAGTGATTGCTCCATGTTATGCTTTCTGCAGAATATGTGACCAGCTAATCATGCCCTGTAGTGTCTGCACACTTTCCAGCTTCCTTGAAGTCTGCCAGGGTAGGGAGGAAATCCTGCAACGGTTCTTGTAAGGTGTGTGTGCAAGCAGCTGTGTGCAGAATTGTTATTTAGCCTAAGGCTGATTAAATGCCTCAGTAAATGCTTTGTTGCTACTCACTGTATAATGCTTATCAGTTTTACATCTCTGAAACCATGCTAGCTGCTGCTGGCTGTGCTTTTCTTAGTTACTCAGAAGTAGCCAGGTTTTATAGAGCCTGTCATGCTGAAGAGTGAAATAGCTTTATGATGCTCTTGTGAGAAGAGGGGCCCTGACTGCTGCTGCTGTGCCATGGCATGTCAAACCATGTCCCTGTCAGATCAAATTGAGAAAGATGCAATACTTATTCCTCCAGCTTCCTTGGAAGCTGAAAATCTAGTATAATCACCTGATGACTGTTGAAATGGGAGCTTTAAAGAATTTAATATAACAAAATGCCCCAAATTAGTAACATCTGTCAGCCTGCTCAACAAGAATTGCATCCCTTGGATGCTGCTCAAGAAAAAGATAGCACCTGAGGTAAGAAATAATGGAGTGGTACATACTGAAGAAGAAGAAGAATCAGGCAGTATGTACTCCACAAGAAAACTAAGCATCCCCAAATCCCACATATTTAATTTACTTAATCCAATAACCTTTCTAATACTTTCTGAGACTCAAAGTTTTAAATCGCTCTGATTTTCACCTACATGCCCAGAATATCACTTCATAGAAAGAGCTTAGCCCTTTAGCTTTTCTTTAGTTTATATACACCCAAGCTGGCTAAACATGATTGGTTTTGTGTTCAGGAAAAACAGAAACATCCCTTCACCTCCGCTTTATTCCTCTGAATCTGTAGAAACTTTAGGACCCATTATCAGCAATGCAAGGATATAGATTTTTTTTTCTGGTAGCTAGAGAAGAGTAGCAATCTCGCTCATCTCATGCATGACTAGCTGCAATCTAAGCTGAGATATGTTTAATGTGTAATATTATATCAAATGACAGGGTTTTGCAATTAAACAGCTGGAAAATATCATAGAAAGTTAACAGTCTGAAAAGGGTTGGTAGACTGCGAATATGTTACAGCGCACTAGAAACAAATCTGTAGCATGAGGTCTCAAAGTACTTTTTATTTATCTTTAGAAATTCATTAACAAACACCTGATCTAAAATTTGTTATGATAGCAACTGCTGCAATGGCAACATTGAAAAAAAAATTTACTCCAAGTGCATATTTTCCCCAGCAATTTTTGCTAAAGTGTGCAAAATACTATAGCAATCTTAATGAGAATATTCCTACTTTATGTGTTAACCATAAAAAATAACTTTGCATGTTTCTGTTGGCAGGAAAACAAGCTCTTTTCCATTTCCCTCCCCTTTTTTACTGAAGAAATGTATAACAGCTGTAGAAGTTCAGTACCATTATCCTCTTAGCTAATAATTTTCGGGGATGTTACGAACTATTGGTAGGATAAATGCCATTGGTAATAGGTTGTGTACCTATCACAAAATAACAGAGCAAATGGATTCTTGTTTTCAGTTGCTCTAAGCAGAACATAAAGACAATTCTGTTGAACTTAGAATAAATAATAAGCTTCGAATAACTGACATTTACTAGTATGTCATGGAATCATTTTTACAGTCATAGCTGAAATTGCATTTGCTAAATTGCTTTCATGAAGGAGGCTTTTCCTTCTGATAGATTCCCTACTTCTCAAAGTATAATTCATCTTCCTGTAAAAGCACTGATCCTAATCTTTAGTCTGCATTAAGATGACTAGATCTTCCAGTTTTAATTATAAAGTCCTTTATCTTAATACTCTGCAGAGATGCCCATTTGACCCCATTCCACTTCTTTTTTCATATGCTCTGTGGCACATAATCACCATGTAAAAGGAACAGCACGTTGTCAAAGGGCTCTGTTCAGAGGTGACTTACATTTTGCCTGCTGCCAGATATAATGTAGATTGCACTAAAAAATCAATATATTTCTGCTTTGTAATTTATATAGCATCATTATTTTTTGAAGTAGGTTATCCATTGTACCACAGAGCAGTCTTTTGGCACCAGGACCTTTGAACCAATTATGAAAGTGGAGAAAGATCATACTGGGCAGATTTTGTCCTGCCCAGAAGCAGTGTTGGAATCCTTGTTGGAAACCCCAAGGAAAAATGATCAACAGGAGCAGAAGATAAATAGGACTATCTGCTTTCCTTTAATAGGCACTGTGTTTTTTTCTGATAAAAGGCATAAGACCAGAGGGCAACAGGAGGCTATTTTTCTTATCGGTAGGCTATGCTGTGGAAAGCAAATCTTGAAGAACAAGAAACAGAATTGCACCAACAGAATGAAGAGAGGTGGCACATGAGGATGGCAGATGCTATTCTTTCTTCAGAGCCTTGAGGCAGGCTGTCTGTTTAGTCATTATTTCTAGCCTAGGATTTTACAAGCTGCTACTTCAACTTGGTATTTTCTCTTATTATTTCCATTGTCTCCTTGGTAATCACAGCTGGCATCCTTGTTCACTGCCAGAGTACATGCTTGTGCTTTTAGGCACTCTCTTCATGTCCTCTGGTTCGTGTTTCAGCTGGGACTTGAGACACCTACTAGTGATGAGTCTTTTCAGCTGCTATTGTTGAGATACTGAAGTTGGTTAATGTATGGGGAGAAAAACCAGTTTCAGTGAGATATTTGAGCTTTACTTAGGACCTTGCTTGTCCCAGCTGTGGTAGCTCATTATTCACTCTGGTGGGCAACTGATGCCAATGGCAGGCTCAGCACTGAGGCCTTTGGTGTGAAAAAGAGATCTCTATAAGCTGCACCTTGGACACTGTGCTGCAGCCAGCACAAGGGAATCTGGAGGGGAAGGAGGAACTATGAGAGCAGAGATTAATAGATGTAAAAGCAAGTGACAGCAGGAAAAGTCCTTCTGGTTGACTTTCTGTTTGTACAGTTGGTCTAAATTGGGGAACACCTTTGTAAATAAACAAAAAAAAAAAAAAACAAACCAGGGCTTTGGATCATGACGAGATGGAATTTTGTTGTAACTTCTTGTTTGAAGAAATATTGTCATGAGTAAAGCTTTTTGTTTGAGGCAGATCAGCTTCATAGCAAGTTGCACGGTGCTTAGGGTTTTTCCCTCTTTAATTGCAGGAAAAAAATTTGTTCTTAGATTACTATGGTCATGTGTCTAAGGCCGAATTGTGACTCTGGAGTGATGAGTGGCACAGATAAACTCTGTGAAATTTCTGGGCTATTTGAATTGGTGCATCTGACGCCTGACCTGAAAGTACTGCTTAGGTTTTGCAGCTCTATAGTGCTGTAATAGCTGAGGGGGGCAATGATAAAAGGCCTTGAGAAGTGTCCTTCTGTTGGGAGTCTTACCTGCTTACCTGGCTCTGGTGTAGTAGGGTTACCTTCACTGCACAATATCTCGTATGAGAGAAGAGCAGTGTCTCAGAGAGCACAGTGCTAACCACTGGTAACTTCTGCCTTTTCATTATCATCCGCTGTGCTATTGCATTATTGATTAATGCTGTTGAAAGCCATCCATGCCTGTGTCTTATGTTCTTACTGAAAAACACGTAATATATCAGCCACATCTAATTGAATAGCAAGAGGAATGAGTGAAATACAATTCATAAGCACTCCATTTATAGTCATTGACAAAAATATATATGTCAATGAATGTTGAACACATCCTGAAGGCATAAAATTTCCAAAAATAATGGTTTTTAAAAATATTTTAGTCAATTTCTGCTGGGTATGGTGCCACTATTAATGTTCTGAAGAGTCGCATGCTTCATTTATTGTAGAGGCTAAAAGTATTCTTTCCATTTAGTTGATCATTACCATGTCTCAAAATGATTGGTAAATATTATTCTAATCGTGTACTAAGTCTGTAAGTTGAACTACATCGATGTTCACTGAAATAGCAGAGTTTCTTTTGAATTCAGTGGTGGAACTATAAATAGAAATAAGCTAATTTTTAAATATTGGTATTAAAATTACTCCAGAAGGCATCAGTCAATATTAGGGCTTCTTTATGGTAAACCCTCTGCATGGGTTTACCATGGCCTGTGAGGAGATAGAAGTAGTTTTGGCTACAAGTACTTTGCGTAGTGAATAGTCAAGAGAAAGTGCAGAGGGAAGAAGGTGTTAATGTCTCCATTTTGAAGCCCTTAATAACATGACTTAACTTTTGTTCAGCCCAGAAGTGGTTAGACAGATTACATGATCATTAAAGCTCCCTTCCACCTGAAAATAATCTATTCTGTTTTATTCTATAGTATTTTACAGAGAGAATGCAAAGAAAAGTAATTTGTGTAGATCTGCTCTGTTCCACCCACAGAAAAAAACCCTCAGATTTCTGAACTATGTTCTTGGCAATTTCTAATAGTTTATTTTACAATGCCCTTTTAGTCTTTAAAAAAGGCTCTTCTGCTTCCCCCTCAGCATGTAATTTGATACAGAATATATAAGATCATTCCCCATCTTGCCCCTTCTCATGGCCTTTCCAAAGACTTCAGGATTTTGCTAATCACCTTCATTCTCTTTCAGCCTCAGAAAGACGAGTTTCAGAGTGGAATGTGGATGCTACATGTGACGTGAGTAACTATTATCATCTGCCACACCTACTTGTCTGACTTTAAATAATTAAACAAACAAACAAACAAAAAGATAATTACAGACTTCTGAAAGAAATAATTAGAATGGAAAAATTGTTCATTGCCATTCGTGGTGATACTGGCCTGACATATTAGGGTCTTTGTACATCTTTCAAAAATGGTTTGCAATTTTTTTATGTCAAATAAGTGATGGGGCAGGTACCACTCTTAGGAAAAAAAGGCCACTACAAATTAAATCACAGTATCAAGATAAAGCTGTCCCTGTGCAAGTCTCTGCTGCCCTGAAGCTAATGTGCACAATCTGGTTTTGTAAGTGCTTTCATCTTTTTGCTCTTTATTATGAACATATACAGCATGTAAGTGTTTTTAGTATTGGCTGACTCTGGTATCCTGTAGTCACGATTGTGGTATTTAAACAGGAGATGATCTGTTCTGCACATGGAAAAGAGGCTGTGTTAAGAGGAAATTATTTTAAAAAGCATTGCTATTTTTTGGCAAGAGGATGTTATGTTTATTTCTCAAAGAACATACTCAGTGTTCATTATGTTCATGTACATACCCATGATGATTTGAATCTGATTTCTATTCTGTACCTTGGAAGCATTATCACTGTGTTAGAAATGCAAGTATACTATTAAATTGCAAAGTTCTTACATGTATATAGTCTCATCTAGTTCAGATGTTGTATAACATGACTTCCCAATTCCACTCTAGGAGCTGTGATTACTTAGACTAAATGAGCAATGTCACTTGAATAGCACTTCCATAAATAATGGGGATCTTTTTAAAAAATTTAATCATATTGTTAATATCCAAAATGCATTTGTTATGGAAAAACAGCACATTGCCATTGGTTGAGAAAATTTTGTTTGAAGAATCTGCCTGGCAGTGATTTTTAAAACACATTTCAAGACTTTCTGAAAGTCTTGAAATACAAACATGACATGATTGTGTTATGAAGATGTGTTTGATGAGGTGAAAGCAATGAAGATTTGAGAGGAGTGAGTACTGGTGTTATCTCCTGAATAAATTAAGGATCTATAAGTTTCTTGATGGAGAGCAAGAGTCAAGGTGAAGATTAGAAGGACAAAACAAAAGAGTAGAGGTGAGAATTAATCCAAACAGGTCCTAAGGCAAGGAGGAAGTGCTTTTTCTCTGGCTGAGATCTTCTTTAGATTTGCTTCCATAGGATATGATGAAATTGCATAAGGATGTAATTCTGAGCTCTGTGGTCAAGGCACATAATAAAGGAAGCTCTCTGCATGTGATCTAAAGATACATAAGTAAAAACAGTCATCTTTTGTTTCTGTTCAGCCATTTTGGTAGCTTCTGTTTCTATTCAGCAACTTTAAGTGAGAAGTATAGTGCCCTAGGCATAATTTTCTACCAGCAGATGGGTCCTCTGGGGGGTGGTATGGATGTCAGGAGATGTGAAAAGTTAGGTAGGATGATTGGACCCTGAAGGAATCTTAACACTCCCTTTCACTTCTTCCTAGCCATCAACTTCAATAAACCAGTGCACAAAAGCTGTTTGGAAAACAGCCAGTTCAAAACAAAACTTTGTGTGTCATTGTAGTTATATGAATGCTAAGCAACACCTCCAATGAAGCAAACGGTGGAGAAGCTGTTGTGCCCTTTCAGAAACATTTCATAGAGTTCCATTAAAAAAAAGGTAAAATGTCTTTGGTAATAAGTCTAGCCTAGAACATTTCCACAACAACTTTCCATGATGATTTCAGAGTAATTTATGTTGAAAAATTCAAATATCAGCAGAAACTGTGACTTCTATAGGTATAAAGTGACTCAGTGTGATATCATGGTGATAGAACTATGATACCATGGTGAAAAAACACACAGGAACTTCTGTTGTGTGAATAGGTGTGCAGAACAAAAAAACCTCACTGAATGTCAAAGATGTAATTCTGTCTAAGGTATTACCCCATCTAACCTGAGATGTTGACATAAAATTGTGAGGCATCTCTTGACTTAGTAGGTCATTCACAGTTGATGCTTTCTGAAGCTGTGTGCCAAACATAGTATCACTGTCTTTCAGTTTATCAAAAGTGACAGATGGGGAAGACCTATCACCCTTCCCTGTGTGTTGTGGCCCAAGCTTGTCCTGGAGAAGACAGCGAAATGTGTGCACATTGGCTGTCATGTCACCCCAGGAGGCACAACTCCAAGGCTAGACTGTAATCCTTATCACGTGTATATCAGTAATTCCTTTCTCTTCACTGGAGTTTCACTGCTGTTGTGAGGAACATCAGCTACAATTCCTGACTGTTGGAAAGCAACCAGAAATTTGATTTCTATAGATGAAAGTATTTTAAAACAGCAGATTCACTAAGTCTTTGAATATCAACAGGAAGCTTTATATGAGCCTAAGTCTTATGGCTTTAAACTTTGTAATTTTAATGTAGCCTTATTTTTAAAATGGAATTCATTCATGTTACCACTGTGTAGTAATGTTTTACAGGCACTATTAATTCTTATCCAGGATTACAAATATGCCTAAGAATGAAATGGAAGTAGATGTTATGGTATTAATTTATGTATTTTTGGAAAACATCAAAGTCACATAACTTTATGACTAATGATTTCATTTCAATATACAGATTTGCATTTTCATCTTTAAAGAAATCTGCAAACAATGACTAATTAATCCTTGCAGCAGTGCTTTGAAATAGGTAGATAGACGTAATTAATTCCATCTAACCAATTCCTTGCCGAAGGCAGTACATTGAATCAATATTCAAACTAAGATTAGAGGTCGTTCTTACTTTTTGGTCATTTCACTAAAGTAGCAGTTCCCAAGTTTCCTTGCTATGATAGTTTAGATGGACATATGCTTTGGCCTGTGCCAAATCTTCAGGCTCTATCTTCCACCTCTCTGCCAAAGTGCTGTCTCTCTTCCCCTCAGAAACGACTTCCACTCCAGTCAAGCTACATGTGCAGTGTCCTGCTTTTCACCTCCAGAATCCTGTACCTGGCTTTTCCTTGCTTATTCATATCACTCCTTAACCAAGTCCTTGAAACCACAGTCCTCCTCCCACAAGTTTCCTGTCTTCCAGGTGCCGTTGCCCCTCTCTGGTGGATCCTTGCTTCTGTGCTTGGCGAGCACATAGCATCCCATAGTGAAATACCATCTCTCTGCCCCTGGCTCCCCCCAGCATCCATGAGGAAACTCTGCTGGTGTAGCTGCTTTTCCTTCTAGCTGGCTCACTCTTGTGTGGTGAGCAGAGAGATTAAAGGTAAGCCTTGCACCATTAAATAGCACACACTGTTCTCAAAGGCCATGGCCCATACCAAGGTGCAGCCTGCAGTTCACATGTCTGTTGTTCTAGGTGGAGGTTCCTGAAAGGCTTTGCAGAACATTGTGAGTCACAAAAGCTGTTTTATTGGGTCAAGGACAGGCTTTGACATTCAGTTAACATTGATGTCTAAGGAAGTTCATGAGTGTGGAACTGAAGAGAATCTTATGTAGTAAAAAAGAATACTACTTGCCTTGAAAATAGACTAGTGATAATATTGACTGGAGTGAGGCAGGTCTGAGCACCATGGTGACCAACAGGGATTGCAAAATGATAATAGTTGTCTGGGGCAGACTGTGATAATCTCCTGATTTGACAGAAGAAACTAATTCTGCATTGTATTCAGTGATTGATGTGGTACAAGAAAAGAGAAAACAATAGAAAAGGAGATTCCTATTTCATCTCATCAAGGATTGGCACAAAACCCTGAGAAAAAGTGCCAGAACCTGGACTTCCTACGTGGTGGTGTTTAAGATCTGGTCAATCTTATTTGGCTATAGCTTTTCTTATCTGGTAGGAAATAAGAGTTAATGTGGTGTATCCTGTAACTTTATATAATAAAGCCACGTTTGTGTTTGTGCTTTGATGTAATGTCAGACTAGAAAAAGTATTCACAGTGATTGTAGGGAGTCTGCTCCCCAGCAAATTAATGAAGGAACCAGTATTCCTGCAGGCAGCTGATCTGACTGCCCTCAATTGACATGCCAAACATTTTTGGACCTGTCATTACTTTATAGAAAATGTTATGTCTTCATGTAACTGGAGGAGACAAAAGAAGAGGATACATAGAGAACCTGAAATTCTTCAGCAGCATTGCACAGTAGCTAAGGATATATTCTAAACCTGATGCAATATCACAAAAACTCTGATTTCTCTCAGTATTCCTGAAAGTGTAATTTTCTATGGGTGAGACTGCATAGCTTCTGCTTGTTCCAGTTCCTTTGGAAAAATGTTTGATGCTCTGCCCCTTACTTTCAGGCTCTCTGCAGCTCACAAAAAGGGCAGATAGCTTCCTGAAATGGGCAGCCTGTCTCAAACACAAATTGACTGAGCTACGACTACATAGAATTTTATGTGGTGCAGAAGGTCAGATAGATGATGGTAATTGTCCTGCTTGGCTTTAGATCACTAGATTTACTTGGGTACTAAGTCTCTCCATTCAGTGTGATTCAAGAGAGTAAAATTCAGATCTCTATAAAATAGGAGTTGTCCATTCAACCAAATGGAGAATGGCTGAGTATAGACATATGGCAAATTCATTTTTTTACAGGCTGTTGATAATCTTAAAGAACATGTAGTAACAGAACAAATCAGCATGATGGTGGAGGTTCCCCCGCCACCCACAGTGGGTGATATTTTGGGGCATATAAACAGGATTGAGTTACAATAACGCATCCCTTTCAATCTGAGTAATTTTCACTGAAATCCAAGATGACTGGATGCATCTGGTTCTTTCTGGTTAAAATAATTATATACTGCAAATACATTATATACTGCAAACACACGCAGGAGAAGGCAAATCACTTAAGGACTTGTCTTGGAGGAAGTAACTTAGTGAAAATATGAATGACTGTCAGTTTCCTGACAGAGTTCAAATGCTAAATGACAGGTAGCCTGAGATCACCCAAACTGGATGGCAAAGCTCTATTGATGCTGTATGATGCTGTTAATGAAATCCTGCTTCTTGACAATTGAAATTTTTTTTCACATCGATTTTGAAGGTTGCTATTCTGATATTTTCTCTTGCACTTACATGACTCTACAAGTGCATAAGTTATATAAAACAAATTTAGTGGTGAAGATTTGTTACATAAAATCTTGAAAGAAATTTCCTTCTAGTTTAGGAGTATATTTTTTTGATTTCTGGAATTAAGGACCTGAGAGCAGCTGACAAGCACAAGGCTAAAGCCTCACCCCACTGAAATGTTACGAGGTACTGAAATGAACAGGAACCTTTAATATGATGACTGCTGAGATATATGTGGTGCTCTCAGTCCTTGCTAAACTACATGATATTTAGTGATCCAACAAGTCCATAGCCCCTGCCCAGGAAATAAAATGGTAGTATATTCTTTGCAGGGATGAAGGACATTGAAATACTGGAGAAGTTAAAAAAAATGGGGGTATTGTGTAACAATGAAATAAGTCAAGTTACCTGAGTTGTCTAACCTACAATTTCAAATTTCCATGTGAAGTTTTCAGAGTTTGTGTAGCAGCTTTATTTTGCCTGCTGTGCTAGGGAAAATTAGAATAGTTAGGCATTTTTATAGCTATTTCTTTCTCCAGCAACAACATAAGTCAATTTATGTTTTTCATAAATTTAAAATACTGTTGTCCATCTGTTTTCTTCATCAGTGGTGGCTTTAAAGAAATACCACTAGAGGGCAAGCTGACAACTGTAAGCCATCTGAATTTTGGGACTTCAGTCCTCCAGATGCTGAGGTTGATGAGAAATTATTAGCTCCACTGGTGCTAAAATAAACCTTAAAAATCCATTCACTTCCTCAAATTCTTAAAAACTTCCCCAAAGCCCCTAAATATGAAAAAAAGCTATTTCATTTAAACTAAGATGCTATGAATGACTGTTAAATGTAATTAAAAAAATATATATCTATATCTTGTTGATCAGTTTTATAAAACAAGAATATACAATTATCACATCACATTAAATTGTCTGGAGTTCTCTAATGTAAATAAATGACAGATCTTAGCAATTCTGTTATAGGTAAATAAGGGATTTCAACATACATACAACATATATATATATATATATATATATATATATATATATATATATACACACACACACACATATCTATCCATGCCTACTACAAATACATTTACCTCTACATTAACAGTATAGATGGAGTGCTGACAAACATTAAAAAGCTGAATTTGTTTCATTGTTCCCTAGAGCTCCAAAAAGCACTTTAAAAAGTACCTAATGCAGTCCTACAGCCAGAGGCTTAGAGCTTGTTAGATGCCATAAACAAAGCCACAGTGGTCCTGGTCAGTACTTGAATGAGAGGCCTCAGAGGCAAGAAGGGACTCTGTGGGATGCATGTATTTTTTGCTTTTAATCCTGTTACTCCTTCAGTTTCCTGCAGAAGTTCTTGTATTTCAGTTTGTTCTCATCAGGAAACCTTTGTTTCTTTTTCTTCTTGTATTTCAAAAAGAAAATTGTGTACAAACAGTTGGAAAAAATCCTACATTACCAGCTGGTATTTTATTCTAAACACTGCTTCAAAGGAAATAATAAGCAGTTTATAATAAAGTCTTTAACATTTGGCTGATTATTTAAAGGATGCTGTGGATAACATCTCAATTACCAAGTTACTGTGCCCTCAACCTGGAGCCTTTTCCCTCTAATTTTGTCCCACAAGTGTGTGCAGCTGCGATAACACTTTTTTGTTACACTTACACAGTATTCTTTGCTTTACAAGTCCCTAAACAGACTTCATGAGGTGTATAGAATGTTGATATAGTAAAGGGGTTTTCTCCAGCAAGAATTTTGCATTAAGCCTAGGAAAAAATTGTGCATTAAACAAAATTGTGCACTAAGCCTAGTAAAAAACCAAAACTTTTTGGGGGCTTCCTCCTAGTGGAACACCCTAAAACTTTGAGCTCTTCTTGCATGACAGAGTGGGCCTGTAACTCCTGCCTGTCCCTATATCAACATCCTTTATCCGAACCTGGTGTGTCAGGTCCAAAAGAAGTAGGCTTTTGTGTCTGATAGGTCCTTAATGGCAGATCCTGTTGGACACAAATCCAGCTGAGAGGTCTGCCCTTCTTCTGCACAGCTCAGGTCTCAGAGGAGCTCCAGAACTGGCCTTGAGGGCCAGCCAGTTCCTGCACAGCACAGACATAGCAACAACACCTCCTAGGAGGGTTGCACGAGGCCCCTTTCCAACATAGGTGACATCCCTGGGGCTTGGGAAAACAAAATGATGGACTGTTGAAGTGGGGGTGAAAAGTCAGACACTTCCTTTTAGGACAAAGTGGGCTGTGCAGATGTTATTTGTCCTGTTTGTACTTTCTCTTGCTGTTGGTCCCTCAGCTAATCTGACTGTTGGTAACAGTGGAGCCAATAGAGGTGCAGGCAAGGGATGCAAACAGAAGCATCATCCTTATGATCCAAGAGGGGGAAGGGGATCCCATTCAAGGCACTCTTCGTTATGAAATCCAGAGAGATTCTCAGTTGCTGTTGGAATCCTGCAAACAGTCATTGCAGTGCCTCATGGGGTATTAGTAGCATTGGGGACCAGACAGCTCTTAGAAACTAGCACAAACCCCAGAGGAGCCCATTGGTTTTGGAAGGCTTCTGTAGGACTGAGTAATTTATTTGATGGATAGATGCACAGCTAATATTTTTCTAAGGAGCTTAGTCTGTAATAGGTGGGGTATGGCACCATTACCAGGCTTGACTCTGCAGTGGATGATATTTCCCAAGTTATTTGGGGAAGACTGTTTCTTTAGTTTCTGTGATTTAAGTATTCTTTATAAAAGTTTTCATCACCACTGTTAATCATGCATACTTGAATAGCTGTGTGCCCAGTACATTAGGTGGCTACATAGGATTCTGTTATCTAATGGTGATCTTTATAGCTAGTTGGGTATAAGTAAAGCTAGTCACATTTTCAAAAGAAGCATACACAGACACATGCACACAAATAATCTGTGAGAGTTTTTCAGTGGCTTATTATGTAATTTTGCAGGTAATAATTATTTTCTTTTTTCGCCAGTTTATCCATTTATGCTTTATCTGGTGATCTACCTACTGGTAAATAATGCTGATCACTGGAGTTCCTGACAACAATGCACCAGTAGAGATGTTCTCAGGACAGCATTCCAAATAAAGACAAGGGATGATGAAACTCAAAAGACACCTGATTTTATTTCCAAACATAGGATTTTGAGGTTTGGAGAAAATGTTTGATCTTTCAGGCTTGCATATTTCATAAAAAAATCAATGGAGCATGAAAAACAGACCTTGTAAAATTAACCAAAGCCATAATTTTCTGTGAAAAGACTGCTCCAGTAGAAATATTTTCATCAAGCTGTTAAAAGCATGAACCCCCCTGCTGATACAGTGCTTTGCTCTGAATTTGAAAAATGAGTGTGGATTCTTAGACATTTGCATACATCCTAAAGACACAAGTCAGGCTCCAGCAGAAGTTTGTTTTCATGCAAGATGTCAGTCCCTTGAACTCCACTGAAAGCTTTTACTCCCAGGCAACACCTGGGAAATCTGCTTCCAGCTCTTAACTCTCTTCTTGCCTGATCTCTCTCAGAGTGTCAATAAGAAGCTATTTGCACTTCATGACCAAGATGCTTCTGTCAATATTAAGGTATAATTGATCCTCAACTTCACCATGTAATCAGCAACGAAGTAAAGCATACATTATCTTTTTGTAACACTTGCTTGAATTGAGCAGTGGTTTGCATCAAACATTTTTTTTATGTTAATGATATATATCCTTGCAATTCCTTTCATAGTATAAAATAGTTAATTATCAATGACAATCCTGCTGTGGGTTTGGATAAAGTATTTCGTGCTTCTCTTTCTTACCCCCGTCGTCAAACAGCAAACAAAAAACTATGAGTGGTCTCTCTTAGTTCTTGTTGCTTTGGAAGCTAGTTACATGTCTTCATTTGTAAATTGCTAGTCTTTTTTAAAAAATGAAATTTCAAAGAATCTTGGCTGGTTCTTTTAATCTTCTTTTCTTTCTGTATTGTCATTAGTATGCTCTGTTTAAGAGCTCTCTTTCAAATTGGTAGGCTGCCGCTTCTGTGTCTTCTCAGGAGGCCTTCTGAAAGCTAATTAACTCATAATTCAATTTAGAGCAGGACTTTATCAGCAGAAAGTCATAATCAGAGAGGAGGGATGGGGTAATGACTAATGAAGTCTTTTTCCAAGGTCTTTACCAGTCTTCCTTGGTGACCTTAGAAAATCTGTGTAAGTACTCTTATTTTCTTTTCCTGTGTTTGTTTTATCTAGAGAAGAATTATTTTGATCAAGGACTGTCGCTGTACATGAGAATGACTTCAAAGTGCTGCTGTTCTGATAGTATTCTTCAAATATGTGTCATGTTGCCTTTGAGTCAGTAATGGTTCTCTGGAGCTTTTCCTAACATAACCAGGTTAGAAGGGTCCTCTGTTACTTAAGGTCTTGCAAGTAAGAAAGTAGAAAGCGTGGAAAAGACTTTCAAAGTCTGTGATAATAAGGTGTCCACTATAAAATTTTAATGCAATATAATTGTGATTAATTAATTGTAGCTTATAAATGGCATTTTCATTTATTTTAAGATGTATCTGTCTAGTTAGTGAGACTGAGAAGGAACTTACATGAATATCAGTTAAGTCCATGTAATTTTTAAAAATAATTGTTTTGGGAGATAAAATGTAGAACAGGTACACATCCATCCCATGACATTTCCTCTAAGTAAACTATTAAAAACACATCTTTATCTAACATCTAGGAATTGCCTAGTTAATACAAAAAATCTGTTAGGGTGCTTTGTCTTCTGTAGCATACTCAGACATACTGAGTTATTTTTACATTGCAAGGAAGCAGGGAGTCTTATTTTAGTACTACCTATTCACCACAGTGCAAGATATCTGGCATTAATCTGGAAAAGGCTGTTTTATTTTTGCCAGGAGTTGAAATGCCTTTGAAAGTTACCAAGCTGACAACTCTGAAGACTGGCATCCTGTTTTTATCTGTTGGATGGGTACAATGCTGGCAGTGACTGCTCAAGCTGTCCTGCATTGTACTATTGCCATCTACTCCAGGCAGATGTAGAAGCCCCACCCATAAAAAGGAGAGAGATAACTTTCATGACTTCATATTGAAAAACAGTAACAGTTCTGCAGGGCTTCTAAATACTATAATCTTTTGTTGGAATGGCACTCACACCACACATGCCATATTTATTTACATCTGTCTTGACTGATACGAGTTGAAGATAATTAAGCCCATTGAAATAAGGTATTTTCTCCCTAATTTTTGTATAATCAATACAGAGGTGAATTCTGCCAAAGTAAAATTCAGAGCCTAGATTTAGGAGCAGCAAACCTCTAATGTCACTTCACACTCCCCATCAAATTGAAAAAGGTTGAGTGTCCCTACAACAGACTTAGAGCTCAACCCACCAGTCTCCATACAAGCTCTGAAAGTGATTACCTTTAGGCATTCTCCTAAACTACCTGAAAGGAAGTTGTACCGAGATGGGAGTTGATCTCTTTTCCCAAGAAACAATTGATAGAATAAGAGGAAATGGCCTCAAACTAGAGGAGTTTAGATTAAATATTGGGAAAAAATTTTCATTAGAAGCAGTGAAAAGATTTCACAGCCAGCCCTGGAACAGGCTGCCCAGGGAAGTGGTTAAGTCATCATTCCTGGGGGTATTTCAAGCCATGTAATAGATTGATTTGGAAGGAATCTTTAAAGGTCATCTACTCCAACCGCCCTGGCATGAGCAGGACTTCTACTTCTTCAACGAGATCAGGCTTCCCAGAGCCCCATCCAATTTGACTTTGGATGCTTCCAGGGGTGGGGCATCTCCCACCTCACTGGGCAACCAGTGTTTTACCACCTCATTGTGAAAAAGTTTTCCTTACATCAAATTGAATTAACCTTCTTTTAGTTGAAAACCTAAAAAGTTTGTTCCCATCTTTGTTGTAGGCCCACTTCAAACACCAGAAGGCGGCAATAAGGTTTCCCCAGAGCCTTCTCTTCTCCAGCCTGAGCCATACCAACTTTTTCAGCCTCCCCTCATAAGAGGGCTGCTCTATCCCTCTAACATCGTGGTGGCCTTTCTCAGGACTCACCCCAACAGATCTGTGTCCTTCCTGTAAAACAGATGTGGTAATTAGGAACATGGTTTAATGGGACTTGGAAATATTACAGTAATGGCTGGATTCTTAAAGTTCTTAAAGGTCTTTTCCAAGTGATTCCATGAATCTTGGATTCTAACCGACAAGGTTCCAGTTCTCTACCCGGGAAACACCGTACAAGATAAAAGTTATGTGGATAATATATAATCTTGAGAATGCACTTTTTCATATCCAGTTCCCAAAATACTTCAAAAGAGGAATGCCTCAGTACTTTTTTAATATTCTGGAGCAATGTATTTGTATTTCCCTGAATGTTGCCCAGGACACTGATATGAATGAGTCACATATTCTTATAGGATTGGTATATTTTAATTTTACCTAGATATTCTGAGTTTGTAATACAAGAGAGATAAAATTTCAAACAAACAAAAGTACTCAATTTAAAAACACCCAAATAAATACTGTTTACTATTGTAAATATTTAATAACAGCCTAGCTACAACTGTTAAAGAAAACCATCAATTGATCCTAGGCTTGCATCTGGAAGGCATCTAACTCACTAATAGTTGCCCAGTCCATATGATCCATATTAACTAGAATTTGTACACAGTATCTGCAAATATTGCATTCCTGGGAGATGGTATATTAATGTTGGACTGTAAAAGAATGGGTGCATTTATTTTTAATCTTTTTGATGATGCCTACAAAGGAGCAACAAGGTACTGGGACTGCGTTTCCACTGAGATTTCTGCTTCTTTTGTGACTAGTGACCCTAAACTTTTTCGAGATGGAGGCTGAACATCATAGCCTGCTTTTCCTTGTGCGGAAATGTTAATGCCTCTTTTACAGTCATGTCCTCTTATGGTAAACGTGGCTTATTTATCATGGCTTGTCTAATCTCCTAGCAAATCTTTACTGTAGTGAGAGGTAAAATGCTCTTCCTACCCTGGCATTCTGTAGACTTTGTCCTGAAGCCATTCTGTACAGAGCACCTTAAATTTACTGTGGACACATATCAACATGGGATTTGAATGGTGTCTCATTACTATGACTCTAGAGACTAGAGTGTCTGATGATCAGTTTGGGATGGCAGATTTCCAAACCTTGTCCTTAATTGGTACAGTGGTACTACTGCATCTGCATACACATGATCATTCCCTGCCCAGCAAATAGCCCATTCACTGCCTGACATTTTTCTTAGTTAACTAGCTTCAATTTTAAGCATCCCTTTCAATGTGCAAGGTATATGCAACCAAGGTTATGAAGCTTTCAGAAGTCTGAGTGTTAGATTGAAGCACGTGACACAAGCATCAAACACTCAGGACAGCAGCTGAAAGTTGCAACTCTCATAATTACGTTTCCTTTCTCAAGTAAGAAATATTTATTTCTGTTTAGGATCTGTGTACTCACATTTTTCATAGAAAATGTTTTGCAGGTCTTTGGACTGCAAATTCCTCAGGTCTCCATAAGAACATACATTAAAGGATGAAACTAGATGTTCTTGTGAAAGCTGAAATCTGCAGTATTTGAAAGATTTAGTTCCTAAAAATGTGCCTCTTGATCTATTGTGAATCAGCTATCTCAGTCTATCCACTCCCTACTTAATCCATGAATAAAAATCCCCAAAATATTTCAAATGTATTAGAGATTTCTTCAACAACACAACAGAGTGGACAGTATTAAGTCATTCTCTTATAACCATTAACTACAGAAACATTGAAGTTAAGAAAAATCTTACCTTCAGCTTAGTATTCCCAGCAAGAGTAATGAACGATATTCTGAGTATAAGAATATATTGACCTCATCAGCATTTAAAGCAACTTGTCACCTCAATGAGCTTGGCAGAATACTCAAGGGATTTTTCTATAAATTATCTCATTTTGTTCCTCTTCCAAGGATTAGCACTTACTGTTCTGGGCCTAAATTCTGGCTTCCTCAGAAGAAAGGTAATTATAAAGTTTTTGAAAAACAATTTAGAACATTATACTTGTTGTTACAAATGAAAAATGTGCCTGGATACATCTAATCAGGTGAAACATAGTTGTACACAAAATGGTTTTGCATGCTGATGGTGATACTTCAACATGCTGAATGTCAGGAAAAAAGGAAAAAAAAGTGTTGCCTCAGAATACTTTTTGTCAAATGATGGGGAGCGAAATATGTATCTCAGATTTTTCTCTTTTGGCATGCATTTAATCAGAAGTCACTGGGTAGCAAAAGATGCTGAGTGACACAGAATCTTAAGGGAAAAGCCCAAATGCTGAAAAGTGGCAGAAGAGAAACCTTCACTTGCAGCATGTTCTGGAACTTGTAAAAATGCAATCAGAGCCTTCCTTCACTGTGGATAAAAAGATGTTTGAGTTGCATTTCTATTCTGATTATTTTTGCTTCTTAAAAATGCACTAGGACTACTTAATTGCTCCATCTGCCTATATGCAGATTCTAAAACAAAAAGCCTAATGGTTTTTGAATATATTAACTTTTCACACATCTTTTATGGTTTCTAGTGGAGATGAAAAAAACCCTAAACCACCTCTGTGAAAAGAGCTGAGATCTCTGTTAAGATCCCTATCCAGAAGTTTTATACTTATTTAATACCTAAAGAAGGTTGCTGTCTCTCACAATATCATTATTAGAGCCATAGACAAGGAATATATTGCTTTCTTGGAAAGCTTTCTGCAAGAGCATCATACTGTTCAAATTGTAAATAAAGACATAAATAATGTGCAAATAAAAAATATTATTATTTAATGTATCTGGTGGAATATACTATTTTTATTTATACCTACAAGTGGTAGTCAATGAGGTTCAACTCCTTGTGGGTGGAGACCAAGACAACACATAGGACTAAGATCAGAACCTTAGAAATATTTGTCCTGCTTAGAAATATGTCTCCTGCTGTTGTTTTTGGATGACAATAGTATACTTTCCTGATATTTGATGTCTTGTTTTTCTGACTGTAACTTCTTCTTCCATCTTTACCTCCTGGAACATATTTTGAGTCTAATAGGTTGAAACACTATTGCTTCAAATTAAAAGGTGATGCTTTAATCAAAAATCTCTCTTAACAGAGTTGTATTTGAGATGATGCATTTTTCTCAGGTTTAATTACACCACAGTTAGTCTGATGTTTTGAAATATGATTCGCATCACCTTTGTACCATTAATGTAAGACAGTTTGATAGTTCATCCATCAGCAATTAGAAAATAGAAGGCTAAAGGCCTATATTAACAAGTAAGTAGTGCAAGTATAAAGCAATGTCACCATGGTAACTTGGCTTGCACACAGGATGCTGTATTTAACCTTGGGGAGCTCTTAAAAACTCTTGATTCCTGAAATAAGTGAAGTCTATGTGAGAGTGGGGCTCTGCCTTCAATGCTATAGCAGTAGATTTATCTTAGAAATGTGCAATTGCTTTGGCCCAAAATAACTTACAAGAAACCAATACTGTATGAGCACTTAAGGACATGCCTCATGGAAATCTTGACTTGCAGTTAGAAATGTGCAAGATTGTTTGCTTTTTTTGGAACTGGGAAGGGGTTAGCAGTAGAGTTTATTGCAGTAAGACAGAAGCATCTTAACAAAGAAATATTTGTAGGAGTTTCTCTTGGAGTTTTATTTAATTTTTTTTTTTTTTTGCTGGTCCACACACACCCTTCTATCTTCACAGTTACTGAGAGCTGTCAGGTAAAGGGGGGGAAATACTCATGCTTTTGTGTTTCTCTTGTGGGTTTGAATTTTCAAGCTCCTAAAGTAGCTATGTGAATGGTATTAATTAATAAAGTGAATCTATATGTCTTCAAGTCAGGTAAAAATCATGTGAATTAGCTTCACTAGAGGGTCATGCTGCTAGTAAAACAAGCTCTAGGCAGCCAGTTTTTGAAAAACCGGCATTTCAATAACCTTAGTTAGGAAACACAGGAGTTTTAAAAGTGTGAGATCATGGGATCAAAATTAATTCTTAGAAGGCACAAACAGTTGCAGGTTTGAATACTGTGTGGATACTGCTTCCCCTCAGCAGTCAGGCTGTAATGCTTCACCATTTCCCCATCTAGCTCAAGACTGGCTAAGATGATAAAATACCTGGGTGAAGAGGCCAGTTTTGGTGGAGGGTTTTTTACCCAACTGCCTTTCAGGGCACCTAAATCCCATATTATTGAGTTTCACAAACCCCTCTTGGGCTACATTGTATCTACAACCCCTTGGCACCCCAGTTTCCAGTGGTAAGTTGGCTCAAGTTCTTACATTTCTGCAGAAACAATGAATACTTAACTACCCAGTGTCCAGCTCATACCTCCTGCTCTGGCAAGATTTGGCCTTTCCTGTCTGTATCTCACCTATAGATAAAAGTGCTCATGTCTTTATATATAATTCTTTTCTGGGAGAATCATCTGTTTGGAGCAAGGAAATGTGAAGGTCTCTCAGTAGAAGAGACGCCTTTATGGACACCTAAATTCCAAAGGAAGATTTGACAGAATAGTCCCCTTTAGCCTTATAAGAAATGATCAGCAGGTTTACCAATAATTGTAAAAAACCCTGGTGTTCATAACATACAAAAAAAAAAGAGCCACTATTATAGAATTATATCATACCTGAAATAGTGTGGATTTCAACAATATAACTAAGAAATATGCATAGAAACAGTTGTGTTAAATGTTTGGGGTTTTTCTCACACTCTGCTATTGCACTCTTGTTCAGGACATGTGCTTGTACTGTGTTTTAGTACACTGTCTGAGCAGATAGTTTAAAACCCTGTATTATATTTAAGTGTATTTTACATTATTTCACAACCAGAAACTGTCATGAAAGTAGAAAAGTGCTGAAAAACAATCTGTTAAATAAGGGAACAAAAAGGAGTGTGAATACTTTAAAAATTCCTGCCAAGTATCAAAATCAGTTTACGAGTCTAGCTGAGAGTATTTTGTCCACCCCATCAGTTTCCAAGTCAGTAATTTGTAAAAGCTATAGGTTCTTTTAAGAGTCAGGTCCCATGCCTAGTGAATTCAGATGCCAGAGATTCCCCACTGCAGCAGAAAAGAAAGGTAAACTCTTTTAGGAACGATAACTGTTGAAAATTTCCTGCTTCAAGACAAATACATTTTGGCTCAGCTTTTCAGTAAGGTACAATCCTATTATTTGCTATGCTGCTCCAGTGACAAGCTTCTCAGTGGATGACTGTGATTAGAGACTCTCTGTCTTGGGGCCAGAGACATCCATCTGCCTGTCTGACCATCCTGCTGGGACATGGGCTTCTTGACTAATTCAAAAACCTTAGGCACAGTGGAAAGACTGTTGAGGCATATCCAGTCCCTGACTGTGACTCATGCTATTCATGTTACTCATCCATGTGGGCACTAATGAAGTGACTGTGAGGTTCTGGGAACACAGGGGATGGAGTCCAGGTCACAAGTGATGCTTGCCAATACTCCCATTTGACTGCAGAGGCCTGCCCTGGGTCATATGAGTCATGAATTTGGATGCAGATCTTTACTAATAATGTCAGCGCTGGGCTTCAACTTCCTTAAAAATAACATACTGCTTTTTAAAGGTGGAATGGTGGGAAGAGGGATACTGTGACAGGGAAACTGTTTGTTACCAGTGCTCAAGCTGGGAGAAGGACTTTGATCTAAGGTTAAAAAGATGCAGTCTCAGTATCCAGAGGAGCCAACAACAGAATTTCAAATACTGTTTGAAATGTTACATGTCATTCATGTCATATTGCAGAGACTAGCAAAATGTCTAACCTGGTTCCCAGACTGACCTTCAGCTGCAGATCAGACCATGACTTCAGGTTATTTAACATTGTTGTTATGAAAAGTTAAAACTGCTTGCAAAACACTCTCTGAATTCAAGGAAGGACATGTAAAACAAATAGTAGTATCTTATAAATTCATATAATTGCAGAATGTTTGAGGCTGGAAGAGACCTTGGGAGGTCTATAATCCATGCCCCATCTTGAGTAGAGTCAGCTACACAAGTTGCTTAGGTCCATGTCCATTCAGGTTTTGAGTGTCATCAAGCTAAAGACTCCACAAACTCTCTGGGAAACTTGTCAAAGTGTTTGGCCACACCCACAGGAAAAAAAGAGTAAAATTCTTATGTGTTTGAGTATAATTTCCTACATTTTGGCTTGTTATTATTGCCTGTCAGGAGATGATTGAGAATGGTCTGGGTCCATCTTCATTACTTCCTCCCAGTGCATAGCTTTTCTGGAAAGGTGGATGTTGGGGAAAGGTGTCATAACAGACTAGACACTTCCACAGCCATGGTTGTGGTTTACCCATATCCAGGTAAAGTGAGTGCTGAACCCCCTCTTTGTGGTTATGGAGTGACTGCCGAAAATAATTTTCAGTAATTCACATTAAGAATGAGAAACTTCATGAGGAGTCCCATTTTGTAGGCACACAGTTTGTGGTAATTTGGAATGGGGCTGTGGCTTAGCCTCATCCCCAATGGGTACAGCTGTGAGAAGCAGGTGAGCAGCATTGACAGCAATGAGCCATGGAGTGCCCAGGTGCACTGACCAACCACCAAAGGGAATAGAGGGCACACAGGTGCAATGCATGAACATGAGGGGTATGAAAGGTTGGGCTAAAGAACAGGAAGGGCAGCTACTTGCAGCTTTCTGAGGTGGTGTTGCTCTGTATTGGCTGACACCTGAAGCCTTCTGTTGTGGTTTGGTGTTACTCTGTATGGGTTGAAGCATTCTGAAATTCTGCTCTGTGTATTGTGACCCATCTCAGCTGCAGCATGTGCTGTGACCTGTGTTGCAACACCATTTCTTCTAAATAATTTTAATTATGATTGAATGATGAAGGTGAAGTAATATGTTTAGAAAATCTGCAGTCAATATGAATGGAGAATTTGCTATGGCTTTGACAGCATCAAAACTGGAAAATAATGAGTCTAAAAAATCGGACATACTCTGAAATTAAAAGCAGATTAGCTTCAACAAAGACATTAAAATAGACATGTAACAGAAGTGACCTTACACAGAGAAGGATCTGAGGACTGTGGTGAATCACAAATTTACTTTGAGTAACAACACAGTATTTTTTCCAAGAAAAAGTCTTGGTCAAAAATACATTCCTAGGAATATTGTATTCAACCCTTGGGAAGTAACTGTTTTGCTCTGCTTGGGAGCCAACTGGATCTCAGACCAGGTGTCCACTTTTAAACACCACATTTAAAAAAAATGACTTGGGGAAAAAAATCCACAGTATGATGCAAAGAATGCTAAAGGATTCAGCAAATATAATCCATAAAGAAAGGTAATCCCTTTCCTTTAGGCTACAAAAGGGAACATTAAAAGCGGATGTTTAAATCTTCTAGTATCTGAAAAAGATAATTATAAATAGAATATTGGTCACTTGTTACTTAAGACCAGAAAGGAAGGACAAAAAAAGCCTATTGCAACTAAATCTTGTAATTTCTAAATTGCATAATTAGTGCAGTACTTTAAGAACGAGTATTTTGACTGTTGAAGTATTTAATACTGAAGTATTTAAAAATATGTGTGAATGTGTTTTATGGGATGTGTTTAAGGACAGTTCATATCAACACCTGTTGGGGACAGTGCACAGGATGGACACAGGACAGCATCCTGTTGTCCTTCCCAGATCTGCATCTCTGTGGTTTTAGGGCACTGAGTCTCAAAGCGAGTAAACAGGCAAATATAAATTCTGGCTCCAACAAAGAACACACCTTGGAGGGGAAAGGTTCACATTTATCACAGTCTATAGATAGGATAAGGATAAGCAGGACCAAACGCCCCAGATAGTTTTTCTCAAGTGTCCTGAAAAAATATAACCTAAATTTTTCCCACACAGACCCTAGACCTAGTGTAAATTAATGTGTCTCCATTTGCTAGAATGTGCACTTTGTGGAAGATGAATGGCATCAAATTTTTGTAGGTAATTAAATTAGAGGTATCAAAGCCATGTTCTGAATCTGGCAACAATTCTTAGAGAGACAGAAATCCAACTCTAATTTACCAGTCTGCAGTGTAAAGACAAGGTTATTAATCTGGTACATTCAGTCTTTACTAGTAAAACTTAATTACACAGCAATGGTTGCTACTGCTCTCCCCCAGAAAATGCAGTTGCAGTGCCAAACCAGCTGCAACGTGCATACAGAAGCAAACCTGCTGCTTTTTGTCAGCCAGAAGATCTGAAATGAACTTTGACTAAACTGAAAGGCACAGGCATCCCTGGGTGTTCCTTAGCAAAAACCTTGCTCTCTTTCCAGTTGGATGGGCTGCACTCAGAGCAGGAAGATCCTTCTCCTTAGTGGAGCAGTCACTGATCTCAGTCAGTGTGAACTGGCACTCAATCTTGTGGATGCTGTGTCGTTCCTCACTAGAACTAAAACAATCTAGGAATATAATATTTTCTTGAATTTTTAAAGTATAATTTCAAATGGCCTAATATTTAGTGCATACCAATCCCATAAAGCATTTTTATCCCTGAATCTTAAAACAGTGTTGCTCTCTTTTGTTAAATTCTATAGATTTTGTCCTTAAAAGAAGCCATCCCTAAGTGCCTTTCCCTATAGCAAAGTAATTTCAGGGCAATATGCAGAAATTTCTTTACCCATACAGTGTAACTTCATCAACATCTCTCTAAATAATTTAATAATAAGCTTTGTGGGGCAGATTCATTCCTGAGGAAAGACAGCAAAGTCAGTATAAACAGACTTATATGAGTGCTTTTTTTACCACAGATGAATTTATCACCAACTCCGCAGTTGAAAGGTTTGATCCAATACTAAGGCATCTGAGAATGAAAGTACAAACTTATAATAAGACAAAAATACTGTCACTACCTGATAAAACCTATGTTAAAAATACAGGTGTTCTTTCAAACCCAATTCATTCCAATAATTACACAGTCATTAAAGCAACAGTCTAAAGGGGAAAATACCTTCATGGAAGAGTTCATACGAACAGTTATTTAATCTGCTTTTTAGACTATCTAGATGAATGACTTTTTGCCTAATATAGGACATTCTATTATCAGGTCTTTGCAGTCATTCTACTTAATTACTTCTCTGCCAGCATCATTTGTACTCCTAGAACTCTACATAAGGCTGGTTTAGAGGGAGAAATGTTATTCCTGCAGCTCTAGGAGAGGCCTTTTCGTCATTCTGTGAGTAGTTTCACACTGTATTTTCCTCACATTATCCAGCATTAAATAGACAACGGTTAATTTCCAGGTAGCCTTTTCAGTAGGGTGTCTGATGGCTGCTGCCACAATCAGATTTGAACATTCAAATTCCATTTTGTCTCCATTATTAACATTTCAGTCCCAAACACAGATCATTAACACCATGTCCATGCTGCTGCTTAGCCAGAAATGCTCACATATTCAAAGGGATGTGTTCCTCACACCCACCTTCCCCACTAGGCTGCCTAACAGCCCAGTTATAGACACATTTCTTCACTTCCATTCTCTCAGGAACCCAATGAATATTCATTCCATGCAAAGTGGAACAGTTTGAACAGAAATAATGGGATGCCTCACCCTTGTGCCTTAAAATAGCTGACCTTTTGTGATCAGCATATTCACCTCCAAGTGGGAGATACCAGGTCAGAGTCCCTCAGGCAACAAAAGAAATTTAACCCAAGCTTCCCAAAGCCTTGGTAGGACAGGTGGGTATTATGATCCAAGCTTTTCTTTCCTATATCTTTTTGGTTATCTTGGCTTAGCTTGTGTCTACATGTAACTCCTGATCCCTTAAATAATATTTGTCATTTATGAAACAAATACAACAGTCTCTGTGATGCATGGCTGGGCTTCCTCTTTATGGAAACAGTGTGCACAGAGCTGAGACTCCAGCCCTACCTAAACAGGATAGATATGTACTCAGACTGAGAAATGTGAAAGTGGTCACTCTTTACATGGTCTGGATGCTGTCATTAAATAACCTGACAAACTGGAATCTCTGGGAGATGCCTCTCTTTCCTCATGCTGTATGGAAGGCAGAGCTTCACAAGCTTTTTAAACTGGACAAACAGCTAACCCTTTGGAAGGAGTCTTGCAGTGTTGCCAAAACTGTTTTAATTTTAAAATGCCTAGATATAGTTTATCCTGGAAAGTTTGTTTATCCCTTTTGCTTTCTTCAACTCTCCTTGTGCATGTAACATTATATATACATGCAGGGGAAGATGTGGTTCGGTTTTGGCATTGGTTTTATGCAAAACCTTCTGGTTTTTTGCAGACAACTAAACCAGAGTTGTGGGTCCTTTATATGCTATGATGGCTATCTGTTCCACTGCCAGAATCTCTGGAAACTTGCAGTGATTCATCACTGTTAGTGAACTTCTTTTCACTGCATTCCTGAAGAAATGTTCTGTGCTAAAATCCCATTGTCAGAGATGTCTGCTGCTTTTAGAAAGCCACCTAGGAAATCATGTTTCAGAGCACTTTTTAGTGAAGAAACCATTTTATGAAGTTTTATGCAGTGGGAACCACCCCCACCTGGAGCTGTGAGTGTTCACTATGCCTGCAAATTCATCCACAGCTGTTTCATATTAGATATCCAGAAAATGAAGAAAGTATAACTTGTGGCCACTTTTTGAAAACAGTGGTTTGGATGACCTTCTCAGCACCGTGCAGAGTTTGAGGGGGGATGCAGGGACACAATCCCAGCTCTGGATACTAATGCTCATATTTGGAATGAAAGAGGCAGGTGTTGGGTGGGGGGGGCAATATTTTCCTCGAGTTCATACCCTTCATTTGATATAAGACAACACAGATTGCATGCACTGAATGTGTCAGAATGCCTCTGAAAATACATAGAGTATGATAATTGAAATAAAGACTTCATTGTAACATTTTTTATAAAATCAAAATACTCTTTAAAAGCAGTAGTAGTCCAGGAACAGCCCGTCTTGTTCCTTCTGAGTGCTGGCATTTCCAGTCAGTATGGGCAAAAGGAGCTGTGGCTACAGAGCCAAATGTTGGCTTATCAACTGATCTGGTAATGTAGCTTGGTTTATAAAGGTTATGGGGAACTGAGAGATGAGCATGACCATGAATTAGTTCATGTAGCCTAAACCTTAGGAAGTGAAGCAAATATAAAATGAATTAATTTGAAGGTTTTTTTCTTTTCTGGAAGGTGTGAGAGTTTAAATTACAAGAGATTTTAATAGAAAAATAGTAGCAAGAGCCATTTTAAAGCTTACTTTAGGCTCAATGAGAAGAGCAAGTAGATGTTGATAGACAGTGGAAACAGACAAAAACTGTGACTATTATCTGCGGTAGTGGTCTTATCGTAACCTGGGGTTAAACTTGATGATAAACTTAATGGAACTAGGATGGCTTATCCAGAGGATAAGATGTGTATATACAGCATCTGTATGCGCACTGAGTTGAAGGCAATGTCAGGAAAGTACCTACAAATAAGACCCAGAGAAGCAAAGCCTGAGACCCTCTGAGGCACTGAGGCAGGAAAACTTCTACATTTGTTTATTCTGTGGCTGGTGAAGCCAAATTACGTTGGGTTTTTTTCTCTTCTTTTTCTTTTGTTAAATAATATTGCAAAGCAAATGTCCCTTTTTTCTCCTTCTTCCCCCCTATCCCCCCTCTTTTGTTGAATAAGATTGACTTTTATTTGGATGCTTCATAATTATTTTACCAAAGAAACAGCAATGGAAAAGCAAACTTCAGGCCTGAAACAGTCTTGCAAATGCCTTGGAAAGATATCACCTGAAAGCAGTAGGGGAAGCAGAGATACCAACAGATAAACCTCTGAATTAAATTCATATGGTTTTTTATTCTTATTATTTCTGGTGATTTTTTTCTATTTATGCCCTTTTCCCTCACTTCTTTTAGGAAGTGCACAGCAATATTCATGGAAATTTATTATCTAAATAATAAAATTTAGTTTGAATTTACCTTATAATTCATGACTTTCAAGAAACTATCCAGTCTAATGTTAAGTATGTAAATTTAAATTAAATAGCATAGTTTCTAGAAGATTTAAAAGACAATAATTTCATTAGACCTGTTGAGATTATTAAATATGCCTAGACTTAATAAAAGCTAATTTTAAATCTTTGTGAGTCAGTGTGGTTTCACTGGCAACTTGACTACATCAAACCTTGACCAAGAAAAATTAATGTTGGAAAAAATCCCATCTTTACCGGTACTACATGATAAATAGGGGAATCATGTGGTGATTTTATATATCACAGGCTGGTCCTGAGCCTATCAAAATAGAAGTATCAGAAAATAGTTTCAGTAGAGGTGCTGGAAACAGCTTTAGAGTCTTGGTTCTGCTGGTTCTACTTTAATGTCCTTCCCTGAAAATAGTGATTCCTTTAACACAAACTGAAGTGCAGCTAAGCCTCTTGTCCTTGTTTCTAGTGCAACTAACCCAGCAATGTAGAGTAAGAAGGTGCTGCTGGTACAGCAGCTAAATAGAAATGCACAAATATTGTTCAAAAAGCAATTACTTCTGATGCTACATTAGATTATGCAGAGAGGAGTCATGAAAAGTCAAGACCAGGTTGGATGGGGCTCTGAGCTAACTGGTCTAGTGTTTAGGAATAGTGTTTCTTTTCATTTGTGGCCCACAAAAAATGCTGTAGTAATTTATTGAGAATGTTTGTATAACTTCCACCAATAATTTGTGTTGCTTCTCTTGACATATAGCTGAACGGGACTTTGTAGTCGATGCCTTTCACAGTAGGACTTTATAAAAGGGAGGCTACGCTTCTGCTTCAGCAATATTAGCTACCAGGGGGGCCCACAAGAATAGGGGTCAAATCTCTTTAGGAGAGGGAGTTTGTTCTTCATACCTGATTCAACTCATCTCAGACAAAAGAAATAAGAAATGTAGTTAAACCTATAACAATAAAACTGTCGCAAACATCAGACATGCAATACTTAGTGTTACTATAGACTGGCTAAAACACAGATAGTACGCTACACTACAGCCATTTTCTGAGAATTCTTACTCAAAGCTTGATCTATATTGCTGTCAAGAAGAAGGTTTAAGAAATCAAGAAGTCAGAATTGCAACTAGAAAATTTGGGGGGAAAAGGACAAATACATCATTTACTCAAATGACAAAAAGTCACTCTTGCAAATGATTATAACAATTAGTCTGTGAAACATGACAAAGGGATGTGATACTCACCATCATCACCATCAAGGCATTGCCTTGTTTTGCCATAGGTCATTACATACAGACTAAAAGGAGATGGGGCAGAACTTTTAGTAGCAAAATGTATCCTTTAGATCCTGTACATAGTACAGAGAACATCCTTTCATTGGCACCACTATTAAAAGGTTCATAAGATGATCTGTGATCCTTCTTGAAGAGTAGCTTTTGTTTACCCAAACAGAAGAGATGACTTCTATGTTTTTTCAATGTTTCCATTGTTGAAGAAGCATCTGGTAATGACTCCACTAATAAAAGCTAAAATGTGCAGATGAAGGTCCAGGACAGTTTTTCTTCGGTTTGCTTTGTGTAGAAACAGATTTGTATGGCACTCTGCAAAGATAGAGAATGAGTATTTGCTTAAAAGAAAGATGTCTAATTCTGAGTTAGCACAAATTTTAATTAGGTAGAAGATAAACCTTATTTTTATTTTGCCTTTTATGTAGCAAATAAATTATTTTTGTAGATTATTTTCCATGGATAATCCCCAACAGACAATGGTGAAATTATTTGCAGAAAAACAGAAAAGGTTGAGCTTTCATCTTTCCTCTGAGGATATGCAAGCAGTACTCATGAGAGATATGGACGAACTGGCAGGGCAAGAGATACTGGGAAACCTAAGCATAAAGGAATATGAAAGATATGGCAGGAGAGAGAATTTTTAAGTGGAATGCAAAATTATGCAGAAAACGTGTGAGTTGAGTTCTCTCAAAGCTGAAAATTACTTACCTCTTTCAAATGCAAATGTTGTAAAGATGTCTATGTCTTCTATCTGAAAAGGTAAGAGCACTCACTAATGACACATAATATCAAGCATATTTTAATTCAATCTATTCAGAGTCTGCTAGTCAGGAAATTGATCTAGGCAGCAAAAAAAGTCATTGGAGATATTTACAGAGGTTTCAAAAATAGGCTATACATTTTTACCAGAAGTCTGTATCTGAGAAGGTGGAAGCTAGAATTAACTACAATTTCCTTGGTGACAGTAATGGCTGAATGAAAGTTTTCCTATAGGGTGGTAAAGCTGGTGCTATGGTGCAGCCTTGCAAAAAATTTTTCCTTTAAATCAGTGCTCAAGATTATAGGTGAAGTATTAGTGCAATTTCTTATGCCGAAATCTTAATTGAGGTGTTTGGAGATTTGGTTGCATATAAAAGAATTGACTTACACTTGAGGGTGAGCGGATAAATTGGAGTAACCATCTAATTAAAAGATAATTTACAAAAAGTAAAAATTTAAAAATTCAGTGTCTGACTTTATTTGTAACGTTCTTAAATGAATCACAAATTTAATTCTCTCTGGCTAGAAAATTATTAAACCCCTCAAGTTTCTGTTGGGATACATTCAGCAGGGTGTCTAAATAGCCAGTCTACAGAATTGTTTGCAATTGTTAAAATGTTCAAGTGAGCTATAAATAGGCAGAAATAAAGTTAAACAGCTTGCTGCCTCCACAAAGTTGTATTATTTTTCCCTATGGTACTTAATGCATGTCAGGAGAATCTTTTGTTATAATAGGGTTTCTGCTCCTCATCAGTCAAAAATAATGGGGAAGAACTGAGTTTGGAGACTGCGCTGTGCAAATGTGTCCCTGCTATGTCACAGCTGCACTGCTCCCACTGAGCCAGACCTCCACCTGCACCCTCTGCTGTCACCTCCAGCAAGGATGTCCTCAGCTTTGTCAGAACTCTTGCTGGCAAACAGATACATGCATGGCAGGCTTTTCTATGATCTTTCTTCTAAAAGGCTTCATAATGTGTGCCAAAATTGCTCTGAGTTGACAAAATCACAATGTCTTAAAAAACTGTCGACAGTTGTAAGAGATCAATGCTAAGAATGTGTGGATCTTGTCCTCTGTAATAGATCTTCATAGAATAAGAATAATTATAACACATTTTGGTAACACCACATGGGTAGCTGCTGCTACATCTATTTTGCAAGGAACCACAGGCCAGAGGAAGCAGTGGAGGAACATGACACTTTCTCAGGAGCAGTGACATGCTGCCCAGCATTATTCCTCTTAGTCTGCCTGTCTCCCATTGGCCACAAATCCACCAGCTCAGAAATTCTAAAGTTTTATTGAAAGCCTGCTGAAGTCAGAGCTAGTCCATTTCCTCTGAGGGGCAGAATTATAGCTTTTAGGACATCAGTAATATTTTTGTGCATTTAAAATTATCACATATTTTACTAAGTATATTTCTGAGGCAGATCATCAACTTGTAGATCTATAACCAAGAGAAGTTAATTGATAATAACACTATGACAAATTTATTTTCTTTTATGCTTTTGGGGGGCTCCTAATATTTGTCTACTTTGTAGTAAGTCAATGTCACAGTGCATGTGTGTAGGCTATACAGACAACTCATGCTGTTTGCCTCCCTCGGTGAGACTGAGTCATGAAAGGAGAGGTTCCTTTCAGATCTTGCAGAATATTTATTATTTAACACAACTCTGTATTTTGTTTTGTAACAAAAATTGTCTTTAATAGCTTTAAGTGAAGGTGATCTCGGTTTGTGTATGGAAAGGTGTGCAAAACCATTTGGGATGCTGTGACTAATGCTGAGGGAAGCTGTTTTTGTTATTGTGTTTAGAGAGGATTATGCAATAAAATTCTTTGATTTTAGCTATCAGGAAATTTTAAAAGAAGCCATCTGATCATGGCAGCTCTGTATCTCTCTGGAGTTATAATATTCAATGGTAAAACAGGCGTTGCTATGGCAATTAAGCATTTTTCAACATTTTTGGGTTTTTTCAGATTTCTTCGGTTATTAATAATTTTCCTGAAACAGTTTGGAAAAATACTGGTATGTTAAAATATCGCTTGTTCCTCATAAATAGGCTATTTAGAGTGTAATCCTTGTTTTTTAAAAGTCTGTGTCAAATATCCCACTGACTCTTATGGAAAAATGGCTTGACCTTAAATATTTCAATTTCTGTATTATTTCCTTTGAGTATATGCTTTCTAATCAGAAATATTGAAAATGTGATGGTTTCTGACACACGAATTCCACCAGGGCTTTTGCAGGCACCTTGTTTATGGCAGCACAGTTCAGCTAACTTGGGAAGCCCCAGGCCCATCTCACACCTCCTGGCAATGCTGTGTTGCCTTTTGAGGCAACACAGCACCCAAGCACGGTCATTCTCAGCACTCAGTGCCCAAAAGGCTGTGAAACCAGAGCTTCTTGTATGAACAAGACAACTTTGTAGGAAGGAAAAAATAAGAGATCATCATAGAATCATAGAATCATGGAAGAACATGTTTGAAGAGAACTCAAGAGTCATCTGGTCCAACTTTTCTTGTCAAAGGCACAGTCTAGACAAGATGGTTCAGGACTGTGTCTGCTGAATCTTAAAAGTGTCCAATGTTGGGGCATCCACTGCTTCCTGGGGAGTGGTGAAAGCCACCGCCAAGCCACCTCTGCCTCAGGGTGCCTTTCTCCCATAACTGACTGGAAGAATGCAGTGGAGAAATTCCTCTACATCGAGATCCTGGAGGCAACTCCCAGGCTGGAGCTGAAGGCTATGTCACCCATGTCTGCAGCACCCAAAGCAAATGCCTCTGCTCCTGGGGGAGAGCAGAGACCCCAGAGGCTGCCTGGGCATCACCAGGCAGCTCAAAACAAAAGTCACAGTAGCCAGGCACTGGGTGAGGAGATTCCTGCCTGTGCTTAGCTCAGACTGTCCTTCTGGATGTCCACCTTTTCAGACATACCAAGTGGCTCAGTCCTGTACAAAGACAAGCTGGGCTGTCTTCCATCTGGGCTGTCTTTCATGTTGAGAATATTTGAGTGATTAAAAGTATCTTCAGTCTCCTCTTTACTTGGCAACTGCCCTGATAGCTAAGGTACTGTATAAACAGTGATCAGTCACTGCTGCCACTGCCATTAACAGCCGTTGCTGTTGCCATTTCATTAAATTCAGTGTGTGTGCAGATCAGGCCTCCAGATGGGTCTCCTAAGAGGCACGCCTATTTTGTGAATCTTGGGATGGAGATGGAATCTTAGGTGGGAGATGGGATTATATCATATGTTCAGGTCAAGTAAGAAAATAATACCTCTGGCCATTTGTGCAAACACAGGCTTTGGTCACCCCAGTAAATTTTCTTTGGATATGGCTTAGGTACAGACAGACTTTCAGGCATCAGAGGAGGGGTCAGGATTTTTTATTTTTGAATCATTGTCTTGAACCTTCATATCTTCTGCTTCAGAAGTGCTGTAGATGCCCAAATGTGGGGTTTTTAACTTTTTCTAAAGGAATTATGAGGCTAATTGTCATGTCTATCTTGCCAAATACCTAGTGTCTATGTCCTGTATACGGTACTGAAATATTTATGAGACTTCTGCAGTTAGATGAGACCAGTATAGACAAAGCTTTTCATCTTATTTTTACTAATTGGAACTTCTACCTCTTTATTAAGAGCTCAAGGAAAAAAAGCAAATGGTGTGGTGCAAGATCATTCCTCAAGTTGAAAGAAACCTCTTCTCCTTTTCTCTGCTGCAAGATCTGGAGCACATCAACCTTAAAGAGGCTTCAACCCAACATGATCTTTCCAGGCTCTTTTAGTTAACCAAAGGCAAAAATTATTCCTTGGCACACTGTTCATTCTAGTCTTGCATTTTCAGTGCCCTGATTTTTAATACAGGGTTCCTGTAGTATTCTGAAATTACTTTTTTCTTAAATAATGTGTACAGGTAACTTGGGCATGTATCAGCATAGGTCTTCTCAGCTTCTCCTGTCTTCTCCCTTCTTCAGAATGGTAGTTTACATTACTTTGAGGCAGTGTGCCTTACAGTATATCTCCTTTTTGCTTACTCAACAATCAAGGATCTATATCTTTAATTACCTACAACATGGAGGTAATTAATTATAGCCTTCGAGATTCTGTCTCCCAAATGATCACACTTAGTTCAGCTTGTAACAGGAAGAGCATAAACAAGCATTTTTTCACTGAAATGCTGTAAGAAAAACTGGCCTCAGAGCTCAAACAAGGAGCTGGCCTCAGAGCTCAAACAAGGAGCTGGCCTCAATATATTGCTGCGTCTGTCCCCAGTGCTTTGGATTATCTCCTCAGGTGATTGATGAATAGTGTGGTAACCCAAAGTTTCTATGGCAAACAGCTGTCAGCAGGTGACAACTTCAGAGAAAAGAACATCTCATTGTCTGGTCCATGACTATATGTTAGTGATACAAATTGACTGGCTCGGAGTTCAGGAAGTTCTTGCAATTTTCTGTTTTGGTCTCAATGACTTCTTTCCCTTTCTAGGAAAGTGTGTCTGTCAAAAATGTAGTCTGTAATGGTATTGATTACAGCTGTTGTTCACAGGCATCACTACTTTAGGTGGGATGAAACCAGTATGAGAAATGTAGCCAAAGAATTTGCCAACAATACCAGGTCAACAATCATCGTTGTCTTGTTTGTCTTCTGCATTTTCAGTGAAGTCATTTATCTCTGGTTAGATAGAGCTCCACCTGATATACTTAATACAAACCAAAAATCAGCAAACCCCACAAAGATTAGTATGCATTTTCATGGGTTATCTGAAACTGAATTTCAGATGAAATCTGATACAGATTTCATGTGCTTAAATAATATTCATTTGTGGTCTTTTGACCTAGCCAGGCTTGCAAAGTGGTCAGACACTAGTGATAACACTGAACACTTCAGTTAACAGAAGTCAGTTCCTGCCAAGGCCTTTCCCTGGCAGTCTTCGCTGCAAGCAGTTAAGGTTTGCAAGAATGAAGCAATGCATATAGCGTGTAACAGCAAACAAAAGATCTAGAACAGGTTACTTGTGTAACAGCGAACAAAAGATCTAGAACAGGTTACTTGCCTGTTTAGACTTGACAGTAGCTTCTAGAGATTTTTTACCAAAGTAAATTGTAATTCTCATGATAGCTTCCTGAGCTGCACAAAGGATGTAATAAGATGGTTTCTGAATGAGAAGGATTTGCCCAAGCTAGCAGTAAAATTTTCTCAATATTTCAGTTTCTTGAACAAGTGTGGCTCAGAGTTTAGACAAATATTTCTCCTTCAGGAAGAATGCAAAAGACGCTCACTCAAATTTTGAGTTCCAGAATCTCAAAAGGACTCAGGTAGTTAGATGTGTCTTTGCAGGATGGCTTTGCTACAATGACCATGGCTTAGCACCACTTGGCAGGTTGTAACAAGGTCATTTTTTGATAGTATTCCTATCAAAAACAGATATCAGTAAGCAGAAGGAGGCCATTTCCCCTCAAGCATGTATGCCCAGTTTCCCCTGCCCAATAAACACGTTGGGAATCTAGAACTCTTTTGAACACTATAGCTTGAGATTTGACCTTGGTCAGCTTTTGATCAAGGACTAAATTTTTATTTCCACAGTAGTTCAGCAACTTTAACTCGAGGTCTTTGATCTTTACAGATACAGTCCTGTTTTTGTACCACAGCTGTTCACTTATCATTCATGTGGTTTAGGCACCCTTACTCAGATCAATAATGTTTGATTGATGGGCAAAGATTGAGATGAGCCAGAACAGGCTTGCAGGAATTTTCTGAGGAAGAATGACAATAGCCGTAATATGACTGTTAAACATAACACTGAGTTGGACACTGAGTGTCCAACGATTCACTTGAGCATCCTTTGCAAGTACAAGTACTGCAAGTGATGTGTCATTGGGGCAAAATTAAACCACTCACAACATAGGTTTTCACAGAAATATTTTTTTAACAAAAACTGCTACATGTAAGATTCATCATAGTAGATACTTCCATGTTAGATGCAGGGATCAGATTGCTGAGGACAAATTGGACAGTTCTAGGAGGTTCATTGTGATCTGGTGACAATGTCTATTGTTTGATGATGACACCAAATAAAAACATAATCATTGTCACTTGGCTTAGTGAGACTGTGACAAATCTCTTGCTGCTCTGGGTGCTGCTCTGTTTCTAACCTGCTGTAACTGTCTTCATAGGTGTCATACTAATAGTTTAGGAGGAGTATTTAAGGAGGAGATAAAATATTTATCAAACTTCCTAACAAAGTATTAGGTATTCTCTTTGCTTCTTCAGATTTTTTTTTTTGAGGATTGTATAATAATATTTTGGGCTTCTGGGTCAATGGCAGAGAGCTAGTGAGATCCTTTTCTGGCTTTTTTTTTCAGTTTTCATGCTCACCCAAACCCCTTAGATTTGATTTTCCACTTGCTTCAATTATAAGCAACATGAAAAATAAATGGTTCTGGGGTTGTAATTCTATAAGCAGAAATAATGGAGGCTAAGACCCTACTTTTTACTCAACTCTTTCATTGCTAATGTAAAACATACTGTTAGCAGAGCTTCCACTATTGCCCCATGCTAATACCATCCAACAGGTTTATTGTATTAAAGACACCTTCTGTAGAGCTGCTTGATGTAGTGTATCTTTATTCAGGGGCTGCTTCTTGGAAGAGGAAAGGATTGATGCAAACAGGGGAGGGGTTGGTCTGTAATTTATTTATCTATTTCAAAAGAAAACAAAATCTTTCCACATAACCTCAACAGAGAAGGAAGACTCCACTTAATAAATTAACTAATTCTTTATACTTCATTCAAAAAAGATATACTGAACATGCTGGTGGTGTTACACAATAAGTTTAGCTTGTGTAGTCTGAACTTTGTGTAGATATTATGTGAAGCTCTGGCATTTCTTTTCTAGATTTTTAATATCTTCCAGATCATGCTGCTGTAGCACTTAAAAACTCCTGCATCTCATATTTATTATTCTCTATTTCACTCTAGGGTCAATCACTCTCTAAAGAGGCCTTCAGCATTAGCCAAAGGACAAGTTGCTTAATGCTTCTTTTGAGTATATGACTGTATCTCTATCAGTGAAGTTTGGTGGATGCTCTGGGATTACTCTTCCCTGGAATAAGGAGTTCCAGGGTGCAGCTGGGTGTTAGTCAGGATGAAAACTAGGAAAGGCTCTTGGGACAGCTGCCCCACTACCATAGAACTAACTGAGAAGGAGCAAGCAGAATCACAGAATCACAGAATGGCTGGAGTGGGAAGGGACCTCTGGAGTTCAGGATCACCTAGAGCAGGTAAGTGGATGTCTGTGGCCGCTCAGACCTCAGGGCCTGTGGAAATGCAACTAAACACGCAAACTTTGGGCTTTCAAATGTCCCAGACACTTTCCTGACCAGAAATATTCAGATAAGTGAATATTATTAATAATATAAATAATAATGTGTGAGTTCCAGAACCTGTTCTTTTCTTCACTTGAAGGCCTGACATGTGCTAGAGCCACTCAGCACTCACCAATTTAGGCTGTTTAAAGCTCAGTCTTTCTGAATAATTATTATAGTCAATTCACCAGACATAATTTTTGCTGCTGCTACCTTACCTGGCCAGCCACATTATTTTGGGTAAAATTTGCTTCATAATGCATTGCCTCTGAAGTGTAGAAACATCAGTCAGTGCGAAAAAACGAGGAGAATAGTTTCTGATTAGCTAAAAACTCAGGTTTAAATCATGTCACACCATATAATGACAGGTAAAAGAGTTGCTGTATCAGAATTACTGATTTTCATGGCTGGTGGTATTTCATATCAGTGCTTTACTTCTGGAAGGAATAATTGCAAGTAAAGGTAGACTCCCACTAAATTGTATTTCCAACCCAAGTTTGAGATCTGAACTGAAAATTATAGACAGTCTTAAGTGTTTTTCTCTTTAAAAGTATCAAAATATTTTTATTTAGATATACACTCTGTATCTCTAAATGGGTCTTACTGAAGCACTGAATTTCATCTCAAAAGCTGAGAATAATGATCTGGAGTTGTACCTGTATCTGTATCTTGAGCTGATTATGACTTACTGTAATTCCTGAAAGGCTAAGGCCTACAGACATTATGTATTTCTAATGGTGACACTATATGTCACATCAATACTTATAAACAGACACAAAGAATTAGTAAACTGTAGACCAAAAAATCATTTAACAGTTCTGTATTATGAAAGAAAGGTCTCTTTGGATTGTGCCAGGCAAAGAAGGGTCAGAAAACCCCAGGTGTGTTTCATGCAGCAGGGCTGCTTGTGAGTAGGTTTAAGAAATAAAAATACATTGAGCTGTTGACGTTGACTCAGCCTTCAGCTAAATTTGAGAAACAGAGATAAATAGAAGATAGTAAAAATAAAACACGTCAATTGAAATACACATGAGGGAAGATAGTCCACCCTGCAGGATAGGAGCAGAAGTAAGGGAAACAGGTATCAGAGTAGGAAGGGAAGGTCTTATGATGGGAGAGAAGGACAAATGAACCAAAGCTGAAGACTGAAACTTAATTAATCACTGATGTATCAGCACATTAGTCAGAGAGAGGATCAGAAGGTGAGAGAGGAAAACAGGTGAGAAATCATTAAAAATAATGACTATGAAATTATAGGGAGATTAAATGGTGAAGCACAGAAGGAGGAAGAGGAAATATGAAGTTGAACTAGAGAAAGGAATAAGAGAATGGCCAGTGCAGGCCAAGTTTGTGAACAAGAACACTGAACTGGGACTACCTTTTCCAGGGTAGCTTCTCTTAGCTATATAAAAGTTATGCTGTGAAGATTTTCTGCTTTTGTGAAAGGGGACATCCAGTGCTTAGCTTGTCATACTCTCTTTTTTCTACTTCTATCACTTCCAGAGGTATTGTGTTTGTCCTCTGGAAATCATCCTTCTTCTGTAAGATATTAGGCAGCACACTTTTCTTAGTGCCTGATAAAGAGCTGAAACAAGCTATTTCAGACTAAGGTATTTTTAGTGCCTCACCAGTCACTCCTTTAATAGGCTTTTATGGCTCAGCATGAATTCCCTGCAGGTAGATACTGAAAGCCTAATCCAAAATTGCATGAAGACAACTAAAAGAAGTAACATAATATTTTCAAGCAGATCTACAATTCCTTTGTCCTGAAGGAATGTGATCAGAAGCCTGAGCTAAAAATACATTTGTTCAATATGCTTATCTTAGCCTTTGAGAGAAATAAGAAAGTAACAAAAATATTAAAATAGATATAAAATAGTGGAAACAAGAAATATGGGGTATTAGAGCTCTCAGAAGGATGTCAGGCTCTGCTAAATGTATCGCCATTGCTAGATAGTTTATGAATTACCATTTCAGGCAGCAAATCTAATGATTCTAAAGCTTTAGTCTTAATTTTTGTCTTGGGCAACATTTGGGCAGTTAATAGCATCAGGAAAAAATTCACCTTAAATGTTGAAATGTCCAGGTGCAGCTGATCTAATTTAGACAGGAACTACATGACCAGACACATAGTCATCTCCTTTTTCTTCAGCAAACAACTGTTCCATTGAAAATTTCAGGGACTGCTACCAGCTGTGTGATAACTCTTCCAGAACATATCAGGTTCCTAATGAACAAAACTGTTCACCCCAGCTTTGTAACTCAGCAAACTGTGGCTCCTTCACTTGTAAGAAAGTACAGGCGGTTGCAGATCCCTGCTGCAAGAGACCTTACACACCCCACCGCCCACGTCTGCTTTCCGTGTAGGTTCTTGGCCACTGAACAGCTGGTGGGGTCTGGCACAGTGATGCTCCCTGGAACTAATCAAAGCTCATTTTCCTCTTAAAAGTACATGTGTTAATCCTATCACTCAGCCTCAGTGTATTTAACATCTCAGGTTATGAAGGTGATCAAGAGCTTCCTAAAGAAATTATTTTCTGTTAAGAAATGACAGTTTGTTGGAAAATAATTCCTCAAGCCAACTCTTCTGGCAGTTTAACCTTCTCTTTGATTTTATTCAAAGTCTCTGCTTGTTTCTGGTGACCTGGAGGTAGGCTGGGGTTACCAAGTCCCCCAGTGGGTGGTTGCCGGGAAAGGAAACTTGTGTCTGAGCAATAGGTAACTCAAGCTGTCACTGGAGCTGGGGTTCCTGGGCTCTCTTGGCTGGCTGGCTCTGCAAATCTCATCCCAAATGCTGGCCTTCCTGGTGGCAGCAGCCTCTTGGTCACCAGGAGAATAGATTACTGGTTAGCTGGGTACCTGCTCCCCAGGGTCTCCCTATCAGCCCAGTGAAGGAGGGAGCTGCAGTCCCTTGGTTGATCTCTCTTTGTAATCAGCAAGTTTCAGGGTTTCTCCCTCATGCTCTCTGCCCATCCCTCTCTCCAGAGGAGGCTTTCAGTTCTTTGGGAGCCTGCCTACATAGCAGGCAGCCAGAGGAGCTGGGCAGCCCAGGAAACAAGCTGAAAAAATGCCTACATCCTTCCAAGGCTTTTCCCTCCCACAAAAATGTTCTGATTGTTAGCTTTTGTGTCCAAGCTCAGCACAGCTTTGCTTTTCTTTCAAATATAAAGCAATTTGGAACAAAAGATAGTCTTCTGACCAGCTCTGATTATTTTATTTCCCTTTTTGGGCCATACCTGGATTCTCACCAGGATACCCTGACTGGGGAGCCAGAAGCAATAGGCTCTCATGGAAACTAAGGCCCAGATTTCCATCTCTGGATGGAAAGCTAACCCAATGATCATTAAAATAACCTCTGGATCACAGTGAAAGCTTGGACTAGTGGCTCTATGCCTCTACATAAAAGGAGGCTGAGCTGATCAATACTTGAGGTGTAGCATAAAGCTGTTTTTGACCACACTCTTTTTTAGCTAATCTGATGATGTTTGGACCAGATAATTACTTCAGCTATTTTTATGAGAATAGATCCTTCATGCTCTTAAACTCAGAGAGGGAGAGAATGAGAAACAATGAGACAGTTAAATAACAGACCCTTAGCTGGGTATTGTCAGTATGGAGGCAGAACATGTGTAAGTGGAGCTCACTGATAATAACCTGTGTAAGTGGAGCTCACTCAGCAACAGTAGCAATTCAGAAAGCATCTAACAAGCTTTTAGACCCATATAAAAGTCACGCTGACACTGTAGAGTTTTGGAATTTGAGTTCTTTCCTTTTTTTTTTTTTCTTTAATTTTGTTTGTTTGCTTATTTGGTTTTGGCTTTGTGGTTTGTTTGGAGGGGTTTTTTTTTTTTGTCATTGCTTTTGGGTTTGGATATGTTATATATCTCTGGGGATTATTACGTGTTGAGTATCTTAAGGAGATGCTTGTGTGTTAAATGTTTAAGATTTATCTTGGCAGGAAGAATTAAGTGCACATTGTTACATATAAGCAAGATTGACTAGAATATTACTTGGCACATGTATCAGGTGTATTGCTTTTTTCTGAGGTTTGTACTTCTATCATGATTTTTTAAACTTGATCACCTTAAAATTGTGATGAACACATTCCTTATATTATATTTTTCATAGTAAGTATTTTTCATAAATACAGCATTAAAATGTTGTAATGTCTCTCCAAGGATCAGACCTCAAAAATTGAATGGAAGTTTAAGGAATTATTTGGTAAATCCATTGGCTGAAAAATGCCTTATTTGATCAAGTAGGGAGGAAAATTATAAAAAAGAAATGCAAAGAACAATATATTTAAAATCTTACTATAGAAATTTTAAAAAGATACCAAGCAAACAATCTTTAGTGAACTTTGTTAAATATTTAACATCTTGCTGCATTAAATATATGTGCCAGTATTGGAAAAAATATAGAAGAAGCAGTAGCTCATTTGATTTAAAAAGTAGTTGTAAAGCACCTTCCATCCACTTTCTAGACAGTTCATAAAATCAGCAATCTGTCCCTCATTTCAGTAGAGAATCACACTGGATGTCTTTTATGGCCTATTGAGGTGTCATTTCTTATAAAATATACTGTAATTGTATTTTGGTGACTGATTAGCAACTCCAAAGTATTTGAAATGACATTAAAGTTATCAAATGAAAATAAGTATGGTTTGCAAAGCATTAATTTCTGCTATTCATTGATTTCATGCTCATGAGTTCAAAAACTTAGCAGGTTCCAGTGAGTCACCCAGCTTTTAGTATAAAATAGGCAAGGTTCAACTGTGCTTGAAGAATTAATTACTTTTTTACTTGAGTAAACTTGAAAGAAGAGAACAAAATACCAGTCTGCATGTAATTCTTTTAGTATTAAATCAGACTTTGCAGTTGTCTAAAAAGCTTTGACTTTTCACAGTCAAGTCTTTCCACTCAACCCTAAAATGAAAAGTGCAATCTTGTGTTTCTCACAGAACCTAGCAGTGTAGTAATGAATGCCACTAATTCATCCCAAGATTACATAGGAAGAGAAGTGGGCTTATTCCTCAGCCATCTTATTTATATAAATAATAATGCTGCCTCATTTTTCTCTTGTTTTGTTTTCTTCTTTTCTGCTTCTTTTGTTTTCTTCTCAATCTGAAATACTTGTCAAGAAGCTGAGAAATCTACACCTTGCAGTCAAGAAGAGTTATGATGAGGAAAAATAGTGTCCTGTGCTGTGAAGGCTCTGGCCACATGCTGAGCTCTGTTTTGTTGCTCCTTGGAGGACACCCACCACCCACCTTTGGGCTCCTGGCAGCAGTGCCTCACATCATTTATATTCATCACATGACTGGTTTGTAAAATGTCTGTGCAGAAGCACTACATGTACAGATAAGAGGAAAAACAGCTGCCTTCTCCAAGCCCACAAGTCTGATAGAATCAGACCTCTTTTTCTCATCTTAGAATCTTGCTCCCATCTCTAATTAGACATAATAACTCAGTGCCGTCACTGGCATAATTGGCCATCTGTGTACTTTCCTATGTGTGAAACAAATACTGGGATAGGTTACACAGGCTGGTGCCACTAATGCTCAGGAAGGATCGATGGAGACTAATCTTAGGAGTGGGATTTGAGCTGAAATTCTCTTTGGAAATGAAATATGCTTTTTCTTGTTGGCTTTGAGAGTTTTGAAAGGACCAGACAGTACAACAGCAAAGCTGGTAGAAAAGCAAGGGTGGGACCAGAAGGCTTGCAATTTGTTTCAGGGGAAAAGACAATTGTGTTTTTCATACTTGTTGCTCAAGTTTTGATTTTCTTCTGGACAGCTTCCATTATTAATGAGAAAAAGGACAGTATTTCAAAAACACTTCTTCAAAGCAACCTCTCTGAGAAACTCCAATAACAGGCCTTACTACCTATACTACCTTCATCCAAGCTTTTCAAAAATTTAAAACTAGTATGGAGAGAGCGAAAAGAGAGGAGAATCCTCATCCTTACTTCAAAAGAGTTCACTGTAATAGGAAATCACTGCACAAGGCTGCCAGCCTTAAAAAGGTTATAATGGAAAAGTGAAACTTTTCTTGTGACATAATACCGGGTGAATATAAAGTGTTGACAATCATGTCAGAGGTCCATCTCCATCCACAAAACCTGTTCAAAAATAAGTTCCTGGTCAAAAATAGAAGCCTTCTCTCAGCAGAAGTCTTGTAAAAGAGTCCACTTTCTCTTTTAACACATAAGGGAATATTGCTCACGTATAGAGATAACAGAGCACGAGCAGTTGAAGTGGTTTTCATAGTTCTGCAGCAGGATGAAGATAAATTTTTGGCGATCTGCTTCTTGGCATCCTCTGCTTGTGGTTTTCTTGTCTGCACTCCCAGGTGCCTGGCTCAACTCTATCAAAGGTTGAGGGTTTTCCTTCCAGTGATGAATCTCTCCAAATTGTCATTAAATAACACAGAAAATGGTGGCCAGGAGAAAAATGCTGCTATAAAGCAGCATGCACACTGGTATTATGCACCAAGCAGGGGTGTCTGTATTGTGGTCCCACTTTTATCATGATCTTTCAAAGCTTAAGTATGCATTACATGTATTCAGATATCTATAAACATTTACTATATCTCACTTGTCTTTGAACTGTGAAGTCAGAAAGGCCTTTTGATATTAAAGTCCAGCCAGTGAAAACATGCTCACACACACACATATGAGCCAGCTTCGCACATAGAAACATTGCCTTGCCAGCACCCACATAAACACTCACCAAAAAGCACAGGCTGTCCAGTGCTGTTCCTCCTCTCCAACTGATTAGGATTGAAGTGCACAAGTGGAAAATAGACATGTGTATTTTATGTATTGTATATATAAAAAACCACATTCTGGATCATTCTGATAGCAGGTCAGAGCTTTCCTGGTCTCTCCATATGCTGGCACCCAGATATACTAGGTGTGGAGTTTCACCTTCCTGTTCTTGTTGCTGATACACCCATCTCTTTTCCTACTTTTCTGCAAGTCCATCTTGAAGCTCACTAGCATTCACATATTCCTACTAGGAACAGAAGATCATTGCAAATAGGATTAAACCAGAGTATCAATTAGATTGTGGTGAGGAAGCACAGAGCTCAGTTGGGCAAGTGCACTAACAACCCGTTTATACATAACCAGCTATTTTTATACCCATTTATCTCCATTTTCACTTGCTTGTTCCTTCCCAATCTACCTTATCTACCTTTAGCCTTTCCTTTGTTTCATCCCCTAAATATCCCATAAGTGTCATACATTCCTATGGTCTCCTTAAGCCCTGACAGAGTAAGGTGCATACAGCTTCTAAATGCCTTTCCCAGTGTCCTGTAGTGAGTCCTGTGTCCTTGGAGGCAATAACCCCTGGCAGTCTGTAGGGTCTGGGGTGATAGCTTCTTCAGTGAAATTGTCCTGGTGGTTTCACACTGGATGTGATGGGTGAATGCTACTCCTTGGATAGTTTTTGGAGCAGCCATTTCAGCACATGCTATTATTGGCTTTCTGTGGTTTCTCTGCTCCATTGTTCATCTGCTCTTTGCCAGGGCTTTGTGATTCTGGTGATTAGCCTTTAATCACATGACTAGCAACCATCTTCTCTCTGTGCTAGAAAGGGCTGGAGTGCCTGATTATGAACTGAATGTGAAGATGATAGCAATCCCTTAGTGCTGTAGGAAAATGCGCAGAACCTGAGAATGCTGGTCTTCTTTTTAAATTCTTTTTGATATTATGCCCAAGTACCGTGCTGGGGAATATTATACTCCTGTGGGATTATTATCTGGAACTGAAGTGTGGGGTGAAAAAGACTGTGTGCTTGCAACGTGACATCAGTGTCATTTTCCTAGCAGGTCCTGGGACAAACTTGTGTTAGAGGACATGTCCTACCCCAATTCCAAATTGGTTTAAAATATTGTGCCAATTAAATATCTTCTCTTGTCTCATTTGTGAAAAAACAATTAGCTCTCCTTTTTTAAATGCTAGCATAGGAAATTATTAGCTATCTCTCACATTTTACACATGCTGATGGGAGACCCTAGGGGTGGAACCAGGGTCTCCATCACCTTCCTGAGAGGCAGGCCAGGAGACCAAGTAGACAAGGCCCAGGATGGACAAATAGGACTGTGCTGTCTGGAGGCCACCTCCTGTATCTGAAAGCTATCCAATGGAAGGTCATAGTGGCAATGCCACTGTGATGTGCTTAGCAAGATGTCAAGTCCCAAGCTACCCTCAGAAAATTGCAGGGATGGCAAAAGAAAAGAATGGAAAAGCACCACTATCTTTATTGAGGAGCTAAATGTATATTTAGACAAATCTCTTCTGTTTGGGTACAACTCTATTTGTCTCTATACCAAGGTGCAGTAAAAACTTCTGTGAATGTGAAAATATCATACTGGCAGAATGGTTTTTCCATGCTAATGTGGAATACTGGGATAAGAAAGCAAATTATTAGTTAGAAATTTGTGAGACAGAAGTGGTCCTCCGACGTAATAAGCAATAGATGGAACTTGTAAACCAGAACAGATTTTCAAAAGATCTTTTGGCAATAATTTCAAAACTGAGTACTTTAGTGACTCAATACAAGTCAAGTTAGAGACACTGACAAAAATGGTTCTTAAAACACTAAACAGCATGGCTGAAAGAGAGATTTCTTCTTAAGAAGCATTACAGAATTTAATATTCTGAGATTATTGCTTTACTATAAACTGTTTTTTTTGGGCAGGTGTCCCTGCCCACAATATAGGAGTTTGGACTAGATGATCTTTGATGTCCCTTCCAACTCAAATCATGCTCAGTTTCTATGATTCTATGACCTGTATTTGTATTTTAAATATAATTATTACAGTACTTATCTAATGTATTTTAACTTAATTTTATACAATTTAGGCTCTAACTCTTTAATATGTGTGAGCCATTTCAAGTATTTTTTTAATAAATCCCCCCCCCCAGTTTGACCAAGGGACATTATAAAAGTATATGGCCAATGTTTGTGGATCTAAGAGTGTCCTTTGACTATGGAGGAAATGGCTTTTGACTGCCTGCCCAACAGTCTGTGCTAAGGCTGTGCTTGGCCTAGCTCCTGGCAATCCTGGGACATTGTAGGTACATCTATCACCATGGACTGCAAGCATGTGCTCACACACACTAACCTGGGAAATGACAATTCAGGGCTCTCACAGGAGAGGTAAACTGAAATCTGATCTACTCTTCTGCCAGTACTTAGCACAGGTCACTCTGTGGGAGGGCTTCAGCAGCTTGCACTGAAATATCCATGGCTTGGATGGTAATCACTTCTGCACGTGCCTTTCCCAGAACACAGTGTCTGAGGCTCTTTTTCCTGCATTATGCCAAGTTTTCTGTGCAGTCAGACCACTCCAGACCATTCATTACTTTTTCCATTAGAATCATACAATAATTCATTTGGAAGGGAGCTCTAAAGGTCCTCCAGTCCAAATCTTCTGCACTGAGCAGGGATAACTTCCATTAGACCAGTCCAGCCTGACCTTGAATGTTTCCAGGCATGGGACATCCGCCACCTATTTGGACAACATATTCCAGTGTTTTACCACCTTCATTGGAAAAAAATTCTTCTTTACATGTTGTATAAATCAAACCTCTTTTAGTCAAAATAATTACTTCTTGTCTTCTCACAACAGGCCTTGCTAAAACATTTGCCTCCATCTTTCTTATAGCCCCCTTTAAGTTTGTCCCTATCTTTCTTATGGGCCCCCTTTAAGAACTAAAAGGTTGGGCTGCAAATGCCACCTTCTTATTTTAGAATGTTACTTAACATCACGCCAGCTGGAGTTTTAAATATTTCTCCAGAAACTAGACCAAGAAACCAGTGCACTTTGTGATGAATAAATTAAGACTGCAGAGCTGCCACATTGCCACATGCATTGTCACCTAACTAAACGAGTGCACAGATGCACCACCAGAGCTGTGTGAACAGTCTAAAGACATCTCTATAAATAATTATCTGAAAACCAAGTTATGAGTTCATGACACCCTCACATTCACATCTAAATGAAGACAGGCTATTAAATTGCACATTTGGTCTAGAGGGATGTTTGACATTAAATCTCCAATGGTGTATTTGATGATGGCAATGAGTGCTTGCCATTTGCCTTCTACTGTGCTCTTTAATCCTCAGGCAAGCCCAGAAATGCATGAATTCCTCAGCCAAAAATGTCTGGATAACCACTGCTCTGTTACAAAACCCTCACAGACTCTGCACGTGGGAAATATTCTGCAAACCAATTTGAAAATAATTTTGAATAATGAGCGTATCTGCAGATGTTGAGATCTGCCTGCACACATTTCTCAAACAGAGGAAGAAGTGAAAGGCAGCTGTTTATCTATGACTGATTAACAAGGAAAGTGTTAGGATTTAACTTGCCTGGTGATGTGTATGTCTGTAAACTCGTAGGCAGATCTCCACTGCTGACTTTTTGCCCTGCTATACTTGTGATAGGATTTGAGCTATTTTTCCTGTCCATAAGGTAGGCATGTGTAATCTACTTTCGGAATCAGCTCTGATAAAGCCTCCAGAGCCATGCCTGAGGATAAAGTAAAATAAGAACATGTTTACCTTTGTTGCTCAAAATTGCAACAGATGAGAAGCTCCTGCCTTGGCAGCAGCAATAGCTGTGAAAGGGGGATAGATGAAGGTTAAATACTTTGATATCCACTTTAATATCATGACCCTGCTGCCTCAAGTACAACTGAGGCCCTTTACTTTCTCAGCTTTTGCCCCAGCACTTGCACTCACCCACCAAGGAGGGGTTTTCACTAGGTGACACAATGTATGTATGACCTTGAGGCCAAAAATTGCATTTTCTTGGACTGATTATTTTCCTCCCATTTTGCAGCTGCAGGCTAAGTCAGAGGGGTAACCCCCTGCCTGCCTTCCCGCATAATTTCTTTGTAGCCAGAAAGACAGGCAAGTTCATTAGAAAAGTGGTATGGAGCAAAAGCTCTCCTGGTGGCTGTAGAAAGAAGAGCAGATCAGTCTAAGTGCTACCAAGAACTCCAAGTGCTCCTTTTTGGGGAGGGCACAGGGTCTGAGATGTGGAAATGATCCTAATGATACTGTTGTAACCCAAGAGCTCAAAACTGGATGTCCTCTTGACCATGCAGTGGAGATGTCCCTGAGCATGGGCATTATCTGCCTGAAGGCCCTCCCTACCCGTGCAGAAGGGCCTGTGGCAGGGCAGGTGCCTTTGGGGATTGCCCTTTCTGAGCAGGGGGGTGCACCTGACTGCTGACTCCCAGTCAAGCTACCTTGGTGAGAAGTGTCCTGCCCTTCTTTCCTGGTCTGCAGAGGCCAGTGGCTGGTGTGCAGACATCTCCAGTTTGTGACTCAGGTCCCAGGGGTACTAAATTGTCTTCTGGTGACATCTTCATCTCACTGACACAGGGACACCGAGCAGGTATCTTAGGTGCCACAGTTGGTGTCTAAGCTTAGGTGACATTGATCTCCCTCTGCTCTCTCCCTTCTAATTCCCAGTTGCCATTAGTCGTATCTTTGCACATATATAGGGATTTTGTGAAGAAAACTGACATGCAGACTCTGAGAAGAAAGAAAGCAGGCTGAAAACCCTTTTGAAACTAATACTCCCACAGAGAGGTAAGAACAAAAGAAGAAAGGCCAAGACAAAATATCTTCAGGTGGTGCCAGGGAGATGGAGGAGGGAGTCATATGTCTATTTTTTATTGCCAAGCAACCAGGAAAAAACCCATATGATATATCACTGTTATAAGGGATTTAGGTTTTCAGGTATAAAGGATTTCAGGTTTTTCTGCTTTACTTTGAATATAAAGCTTACAAAGAGCAACACCTTTGCAGGAAACTTGACAGCTGTGGCATAGACCTACAGAAAAAAATATGTAATTTAGGAAGATATTTTTAAAAAACCTCAGTGAAAAAAGTTAAGAAAATTATCTATTGGGCAAGAAAAAAGAGATGAATATACAAAGAGTAGAAATCATCACAAACAGGCAGACAATCCTTTGAGTTATTAATTTACAAAATCATTTATTAATATAATCCAGATTTCTCACCCGTCAAACAATGTTGGTAAGTGACATTCCACCCTGAAGAGCTCAGAAAAATCTCAGATTGCAATCACTGTAAGAGGAAGAGCTGCCTTGTACCAAGATTGTTTGACCTCCTCTATTTCTTTCCCTCTGCTTTTCATTGATAGATAGTGTCTGACAAGAGACTGAATTATCTGCATGTACTCAATAGTAGGTGTAGGGGTTTTCTTTTCCTAGTGTGTCATGTCAGTGCATAATTTGTACAGCATAATATACTTTATTTATTACTCCTGAAACCTGGGCCAGGAGTATATCTATATATCATTGGGTTTCTTTTGCATATCTGTGCAACATAAGAAGATTAAATGTATTTATACAGGACATGTCTCATGTCTGAACTATTCTTCAACCTTTCCAGTGAGAGAGACTGCTCAGACAGTATTTACTAGACAGTATTTTCCAGGCTCTACAGCCCCTCAGATATCTTTTTTGCCCCAAAGTGTAATGTGAGTCATCAATTGCAGCTTCATAATTTCTACCACACAGGGCAGTTTATATCTCCATCTTTGCAGTTGTTATTATCTACTTCTACACCTGAACTTAATTTTCTTCCTTTTATCTCACCCATCAAACTTTCTATCCACTTTAATATTATTGCTTGCCTTGAGTGAGACTACTGGAAGAGTGGGACCTGTTGTGAGGGAGTTGAACTGCCCAATTAAGGATTTTTCAAAGCAGAAGAGAATATTATTCCCTGCTTTTTGCAGCTTCTGTGCCAGTTTCACATTCTCAATATGGTGTTTGCCCACTTCTCAACAATGAGAAGTTCTGATATACATCTGCTGTCCATGATGAGCTAATAAATGGTATCTTTAAACTGCAGAATATAACAGAAGGGCTGACTACCACCAAAAGTAATCCTCACAACTAACTTGGAGAACTTGGTATAGTAGTCACGAAGACTTGCAGAATACATTGTGACCCTGAATGTCATATATGTGTCAGGAGAGAAAGTCAACCAAACAGAATGATATTCAGCTTTTTTCTGGCTTGGATTATGGTACTTTGAGCTACTAAGGCTTTTGATGTTGATTTTAACATCAAAAATTTTGAAATAGGGTGAGTTAGGTTAAAAAATTAATCCATGTTTTGTATTTCAATAGGTATTTAACAGGATATACAGGTGGACAAAATTAATGACAATAGAGGTGGCTTTTCCAGAACTCTTTGAATATGAATCCACCAAATCAGCTGATTTTTGTAAAACCAGAGAAGTGCTCACTATTTTTGTCTCACACTTTTCCTTATGCTTTAATTTATTTTTTTTTGCCTTCTGCTCTCTTCCAAAGCAGTTCCCCAGTTAGTCTTGCCTTTACTGTGCTGTCTTTCTCTGACCTTCCTGCTGTGAAGATCACTTTCCACTAAGCACCTCAGCTGCTTTTATGCTCTCTCTCTCCTGACACTACATTCCTTCTTCAGTGAAACTTTTTCCTCTTCTCCAATCCATCCATACTACTGACTTTATAGCTGTTCAAGATCTCCTCCAACTTTCTCTCATACAGCTGCAATCCCTCTGCCCAACTTCCACTGCCTTTGAGGCCATGGTACTGTCTGCCAAGCTACCTGACAGGTCTGACATCTGATTTCCTGTCTCTGCTCCTGGGCTGGAAGACAGATTCTGGTGAAATAACTGTGTCCATGCACTTTCCATTGCCACATTCATTCTTCTTCAAAGCAGCAACAATGAGTAGCAAAAAGCTAAATGATATGCAAATTTGGTGAAAAGGTCTTTTTCTATAACATATATAACTCTAAGATCTTAGGGTGGAAAATAATAGAGGGATGCTTAACTTTATCTCTGGCATCGTTCTTAGAAGCCTGAACACTAGGGTAAGGAAACCAGTCCTATGGCTGCACTTTCTTGGCTCAGTTTCTCTGAAAAACAAACCAAACAGTAGTGTTTTCCTACAAGCTATATCCCTGCAAGCAAACAGAATGCTGCCAAGTGTCAATAACCTCACATATGAGGGCCTGAAACTAAGAACAGAATTGGCCAGCATATGTTGTAAATAATATCTCTGTAAATAAGAAAAAGGCTCAAGAACAAACGAGTCTTAAAATTGATTTTTAAGCTTTCCTGGAAAGCCCAAAGATGAAAAAGTAAGAAGTTTTCAATACTTTGGATATATCATTAAAAGAGTAAAGCTAAGAAACACAACTGCATTTGCAGTGCACACAGTTATTTCCACCCCAGGGAATATACGTTCACTGAGATGTTGCAGAGGCAGATTGCCACAGAGTTAGCTGTTGCTCAACAGCTGTGCCTTTGCTGACACAGATTAAGTGATTTGGAGCAGGAGAGGGTCTGATTCACAAAAAGTCTGATGAATTTGAGTTTTGTAAAGCAGGATCATTAAAAACTCATTCATGACAAAAGATTATTATCAGTCTCTCTTATGGTGATGGTGACAGGGTTAAAAGGAGATTGTCAGTCTAGAAGTAGAACAAGATCCTACTGAAGAGTAGAGAATTCTTGATTAAGATTTGTTGGGGTATGACTGTAGGAATATAGGTTATCATATTTGCACTATAAAATGTGTGCTTTCCTCAAACATGTTTTAGACCGGGCATATTCGATTTGGGCTGTAGTGTGCAGGTCCTGTAGTGTGCAGGAGTTGGACTTGATGATCCTTGTTGCTGCTTTCTAGCTCCAGGTTATTCCATGTTTCTATGATCCTAATCCCAATCAGCACCTAGATGATAAAACTGAAAATATATTGTCTTTAGACCTTTGTCAGACAACAGATTGTGTTCAAACTTACGTAACATGCATAATTTTTGCTTTGCATATCTGAGGCTCAATATAGCAAACAGCATGGTGATTTGGGTGAGGGAATGTATAACAAAATGTACTTGCTTTTGCACTGGAAGTCTGTGTCAAAATAACTGCCTGATTACACAGTACTTCCACTGTATTGCAATAATGTAGTCATGTGTATTATTAAGACCTTTAGGTCATGTGTCATTTTCGTTTCAATCCCCAGCTCTTTAGCCATGTTAGGCCTCTACTTTTTCTTTTTAATCAGCTTGCTCCTGAAGTTTCATCGGTTTTGCCAGTCAGACTATCATTGTCATGAATGAAACATTTTCATTCACTTTTTTGTCTTGTCTCCATTTTCTTTCTCTATTTTTATATTCCACAGCTTCATTTTATGACCAGGATTTCAAATGATGAAAAGGCAAACAACATGGTTGTTCCAGAAAATAAACACAAAAATGACTGTTTTGCTCATTCTTCCATTGCAAATGCATTTTAATCTCTTTACAGGCAAAGGAGGCACTTACGGTTCTAGGCATTTCTATTTTAACCTGAAAGTTAATTTTATGTTCCAGGGAAATTTAGATATGATATGATATGATATATGATATATGATATTATATATGATATGATGATATGATATGATATGATATGATATGATATGATATGATATGATATGATATGGTATGATATGACTGCAAAAATTAAGCATATTCCAATAAAATGGCACATCTTTCACAAAAAAGTTTGGATTTAAAGCTTCAAAGAAGAGAAAGCACCTTGAGAACAACAGGCATAAAACAGATGCAAGTGCTTGGAAGTAGGAAGTGTTTCTTGTTACCTACAGTCATAGTGTATATGTATGGAAAAAAATTGCTTTATCAGGCACTGTGCAGTAGACAAAACTATTCTAAGTGGTCTTTCTTCACAGCTTTGCTGGTCCTGATTTTCAATAATGTGTTTTTATCATAGAGATCACACCCTGACATATGAAACAGCTAGGATTTGCATTTCAGTAATCAGCTACACTGGTGAAAGCAAAGAGGTTGCATGTTTTTGTGTTTGCTTATTTGGGATCTCACCTGTGCTTTGTAGGTTGATGGATGTCTCTTTCCAAGACACAAATTTGTCAACCAGGAATTCCTTCATTACCCAGAGACTGATTCCCCATTAATGTTTATTTTTGAAAGTGTGAATAATTATTATATTATTAGCCGAAATCTACTTTTGCACTTTTCTGATAACCTGTGATACTGCAGAAAGGATATTGACAATGTCATTTAGAAAGTATTTCTTACAGGCTCCCTAACAGCTAACATTAAACCTTTATTTCTGACTGACTTACATTATTGGACACTCTAGCTCTTCATCATCTCTTTAACTAGTTTGTCTAGTTTTTCTTTTTATCTTCTTTTTGGCTAAATGAAAAACATCTGATTCTTTATTTGTCCATAGCAGACGATTTTGCTGAGTAGTTTTGAGGGCAATTTTGCATACCAGAATAAGAGTACAGAGAAGCAATCCCATAAAAATTATGTATAACCTAGTCAGAAAAAAGTAATTTTTGTACTGTAGAACTCTCTTCTATGAATTGTTTAGTCCTGATCTAACTAGAGGTTATGGTTGGTGGGAAACCAGTGAAGCATTAGACAACCTGTTCAGAACAAACCTTGGAGTAAAGAGTCAGAAGGCAGTTTATCACACCTACTGGAGGTCCTGCCCTAAGGCAGAAAGCTGGTAGGCCTGGAAATGAAAACTTCAGAGAATCACTCTACAATAATAACCAGTAATAAGACAAAAAAGGAGGGGCCAGAGTTTGCTGGCTTAAGGAAAGAAACACAGGGAGACTGTGTAAGAGTGCTTTGAGGCCATCCTGAGCTACAGTTGAGATAGCAGAATATATATGACCTATTTTGAGACCTGTTTTCTCAAGAAATAATACTTGGAGGCAGTTGGCTGGTTTTAATTGCTCTTGTAATTACACCTGGAGGGAACAGGATTGCAGGTACTGAAAATAACTCAGCCCTGCCAAGATAATCACTGTTAGTGCTGCTCCGTGAGTTAGTTAATCAGGTGACTGTGTGGAGGTGTGTGATGGTGAGGGAGGGTAAGCTCTGATGAGAGCCATACTCAGAGACAAGGCTGTAATATCTGCAGGGTAGACTGGCCCATAGGGATGTCCAGGACATCCCTATCACAGCAGCATGGACCCTTGCAATTCTATTGCCAAAATACCCAGAATCTGCTCGTACTTTGTCTTTACATGCCAGGACTAAGGCATGATGAAAAGTAAGATATGCTTCCTGACCTGTCTCAGCATGTCAGGAGGACCTTTGCACCTCAAGCACCCTACACACCCGTAACTGCAAGGTGACATCAGTATTCACCCTAGTAACAGCACTGAAGTCAGGGTAGGAAATGTTGAGCTTGCTGTCCTGTCTCCCTCTAAGTAGTCACTAGTTGTGTACTGTGGCTTGACTGCATGATATTTACCTGAGTTTTCTCATTCGGGACTGTCAAAAGTCACCTCTAGCCCCTGTCCAGCTGCACACTTTGCACCACCATGATGTTACATCAGCAAAAGGTGGTTTATCCTTGCTACTTAGACTGGAAAAGAGCTTGAGTGTGCTGAGATGGACAGCATAAGGCCTTTCCAGGAAGACCTCAGAGTGACTCTGCTGTGCATTATCAGCAATGTGGAACTTCTATGAGGCATTTGACAAGCACGGTCATCTGTGGTATTTCCAGACTGCGGGGAGTGATGAAGCTTAATCTGCACTAACAATTATGGAAACAAGTCCCTCCTTCTCCTCCTTCCCTGGTGTTGTTGAACTCATCTTGGTAAAAGGCCGATGTCCAGATGGGGTAGAGATTTGTTGGAGCTGGGGCTAAGCAAGGATTGGCCTGTTTTTGAAAAAATTAGAGGAGTAAGAAGTACAACTGACCTGATAATTGTGACAGATACTACTTGTTACAGGACTTCTTCCAAAGACGTTTTGCAGGATTTTGACTAAAGCAGATAGTCTGTGATTACAGTAATTTGCCTGCCTCTGTACCCAGAATCAGCAAGTTCCCATTAAACTGGGATTCCAACTGACTTGCTTTCCCTTGCAGAATTCAGTTCCTTTAGAAACAAACATGTTCTGAAACTGTCAGTTTTGAAGGAAAAATTTCCAGTGTTGTTCCTCATTCCAGTTTATCATTTCAAAATTATCTTTTAGACAAGGTCATTTTTCTGAGCACAAGTAAAGCCTTTGATGCTGTTTTCCACAGCAGTGTCTGCCCCTGGAGACACTGCCTGCTGATGTCTTGGATGGTTTACTGTGGGTAAAAAACTGGTGGGTGTTTGGGCCCAGAGAGTGGTGGTGAATGCAGTGAAATCTACACTAGAGTTTCTCCCTGGGGCTCAGTATTGGGCACAGCTATTTATTATCTTTTTCAATGATCTTGAAGAGGGGAGCAATGGGACATGTATCTCAGATGTGAAGCACAAATGTGCATTTAAATTGAATAGGATCCACAACATAGTCATTTCTGACATAGCTGCTTGATATTGTACAAGATCGCTGGCATGACTTTGCTTCACTAGCCGTCTAGGGGTTCATCTTATCAGTAATTGCCTGATTAGCCACATCTCACAAAGCAGATCTTCATGCAACCTGTCATGACTGTCGGTGCAAAAATGATCTTAAGGAAGAAGAATGGCATGAATGACAGCATCTTGGTCCATAAAGTGTGGCAGCCTGAGCAGTGCTTACATCCTGCATTGCAGACTAGATCTGAGGTTCCCTTAAGAATCACAGTGAAAAAATTATATGTGATTTCTTTGTGCCAAGCACCAGATAGCAAAGCACAATATCCAAGCCAATATTTTTAAGCCCATAAAACAATGTCAGGTTAAACAAGGAAAAATGTACCTGTCTGAGCTATCAAATGCCCCCACCTATATTGAAGTGTAAGACTGATGAAGCTTTTCACTGGGAAGTTTTTCATTTGCAGCAGCTCTAAAGAAAAGAAATCAGAAAGCTGTTCCCAGAAAAGAATGAGGTTTTAGCTCCTCATTTTGTCTCTTTTTAGGTGCTACACAAACAGTGGCATTGTCTCTGTATATGTCTATTTCTATGATTATCAAGCATGAACCAGATCTCTACATATGCCTTCATACAAAAATCAGGTTGGAGTAAGAACAATCTCTTAAATAACATTTCATTTATTTTACATTCAGGATGGTGTCTAAGCAGGAGGCTGCAATTAATGACTGCATTAATAGACTTAGCGCAAACAGGGTATGTGTACTTTCCTCTCCATTTGTGGAGCATCTGGCAGCAAAATTACTGACCTTCAGTGATTCCTCTGCATTGTCATTGAGTACAGTACCAGTCAATCACTTCTGTTATGCCTTCTGACAGCCAAACAGGCCTACTTATTTGCTTCTATGTAGAAGGCAGAAGGTAGCAATAAGATGATATACACAGTATTCAACACTTGATTATTAGATTTCTGCAAACTCTTGGATTAAGTTTAATGATGCTTCTTTCAAGCAGAAATATGGTATGAGAAGACTTCATCCTTCCATGAGAATCTGAGGTTGTTTCTCAGCAACAATAACATAACAGACAGTAGTTCTGTAGCCCTTCTTAAAGAAATGTCCTCATCTAAAATTTTTACCAGAACAATGTCAGTCCCTGCAGTCTGGAAATACCACAGATGACCGTGCTTGTCAAATGCCTCATAGAAGTTCCACATTGCTGATAATGCACAGCAGAGTCACTCTGAGGTGTTCCTGGAAAGGCCTTATGCTGTCCATCTCAGCACACTCAAGCTCTTTTCCAGTCTAAGTAGCAAGGATAAACCACCTTTTGCTGATGTAACATCATGGTGGTGCAAAGTGTGCAGCTGGACAGGGGCTAGAGGTGACTTTTGACAGTCCCGAATGAGAAAACTCAGGTAAATATCATGCAGTCAAGCCACAGTACACTAGTGACTACTTAGAGGGAGACAGGACAGCAAGCTCAACATTTCCTACCCTGACTTCAGTGCTGTTACTCGGGTGCTTGGGGTTTCAGGGACTGATTCAAGATCTGATTCAAGCTGGCAATTGGAAAATGGCACTATAATCATACCCCTTCTCTTCAAGATAGCTTCCACTGCAAGGACAAACCCCAAATGCTTATGTATGTGGTGGCTTGTTGATGTTGATGTGCCAGCAAGTGGTTCCAGACCCGCTTGAAGGCTTTTCGGTGGCAAGTCAGCAGCAGCAGATGCCTTGCCAGAGTCTGCAGCTGCTTTCACATGCCATAGCACAGACTTAGAATGTCAAAAAGTGTGAAGGTGTTCCTAAGAGGTGAAGAAATTGATATTATCTGCAGCGATGGGATTTTTATTAATTATTCTTTGCTTGAGACCTCAAATTCTAGTAACAGAAAAAGGAAATAAAGGGTAAAAGCAGAAAAATCACAGGTTAATAAGCAAATCAAAGAAGCAAACACATGAAAGATGAGTTGGGAGCAGGAGGAAAAATATACACTGAGTTACCCATACCAGCTCCTTCAAGCAGGATTTACACCACATTAATCCTTGTAGACTTTTATCAGACAGCGTGTAATTCTCCCAGTGATAAACCACCTCACCTGACAGCTTGTTATGCTGACTCCCTGATCTCTCAGGTCAGCTGCCAAAAGCGAGAGCAAAACCAAAAATCTGGGGTTCCTGTGAAAGCGGGCTTGGTGCAGCTGGTGTTGGAAGGGTGGAGAGCAGCATGGGCACCAGTGCTGCCCAGCTTTGCCCCTGGGCAGGCGATGCAGCTCCCCAGGGCCAGATGTGCAGCCATGCACCACCTGCGCTTCTCCCCATGCTGCTGCCAGAGACAAACACCCTCAGCTGCTTCCCAAAAGTGCTGGCATGGCTGCACAGGTACTGTGTAGCTCAAGGCTGGGATAGGTGCCAACAGCTTCTGTGTTGTCCTGGGGAAAGCTAGGGGCAGAAAAACCACTAGCCATCATCAGAACAAGCCCGCTGCCCTTCCCAAGCCCCATGGGAGCTGTGCTGTGGTGCCCTGGGGACATTTTATGATGCTTTTATGGAGGCAGTTTCTGCTCTTTAATGCATAGCAGTCTTGTGTATTGCAGTCTCCTTCTGTGAGCTGGCACTCATTCACCTTTTCAAGGAGCAGTTAGATCCTCAGGGAGTAGTGTGTTGTTATGCTGCTAGGTATTGTTGTTATTACTTAGTATTTTAATAGTTAGTGTGATGCTTTAACCTGATGAAAGTGGGATTTCCAAATAAAACCTGCAAACTGTGAATCTATTGAAAAGTATGTTGCATAAAAATGAATCCCACTTCAAAGGCCTTACTCAGATTAATACTGCTATAGCTTAGAGCAGAATTTAGTCCCATGTTATTATCTCTGGAGGAAGATTAAGGCTCAAGATGCAATTAGTTCCAGTTTAGTGAAAAAAACAGGATGGATCAAGTATTCCAGCGGAGTATTTTTCATAGAAGACCAAAGACCTTTTCTGTTGGTGTCTGAATTATGTATGTCTCAAAGTTTTCCCTAAGTCTTTAACAAACCAGTCATTAGACAAACAATGCCTTTGTATTTCAGGGTTTTTTTGGGTTTGATTTTTTTGTTTTTGTTTTTGTTTTTTGTATACTGAAATAATTACTTCTGTAAAATTCCTGGCTTAAACACAAGAATATTGGTATGAAAACGTTCTTAGGAATAATATCTGTTCTTTTTCTGTTTCAGAATAAAGTCCACTTGTATAAGCCCACTGATACTGGATATAAATACTTTTCACCAGATTCAATTAATGCAATTCAAATCTTTATGGGAAACAGCCATTTTCCTAGTCCCATGTATCTCTTTCAATCAATGTGAGGAGGCAGAAGTATGAGAGTCATTAGAAATACACTTTTTGCTCTCCAAAAGTTTAGATTTAGGAGGCCTAATAAATGTATTTAATGTCAATACAGTTCTGTATTCTGGCCTGGCACTCTTTATCCAATAACATTCTCTAAACTCCGGCAAGTTTAGTGTAATAATGCCAGAATTAATCAGGTCTATTCTTCATTCTTTTTCTGTTACAACTGATCTTTTCATAGTGGTTAGTCGCCCTCTCTCCTTTATTTCAAATCAAAATTAGAGAAAATCTCTAAACATAAGAAAGATTTTAATAATTTTGCTAATATAGACTGTAAACTTTGGGTAGAGTCACACTATAGGGTTGCTAAATCTTTCAGCCCCAAGTGATGAAATATTTAATTGGGATCTCTCCACATTACCATAGACTACATGTTATGCATTAAATGTTTGGTTTGCAAGTAATTCTGGAGGATATTTATTTTTCCTTTTTGAGAAGTGTGCTTAATAGAATAAGCCATGGGGAAAGTAGGAATGCTTAAAAGGAAATAGAAAAAACATTTTGAGAAGGTTTCATTTTAGACATAGTTAATATAATAAACTTCACTGCTTGCATCATGTGATGATTAAATATGATTTCTCTTGGGCACTGTAATTTGAGAATAGTCTTTGTGATTGCTAAGACAGTAACTGGTTGAGAGTAGCAAAGGAAATAATGAGAAGTCTTTGTCTGAAGAATATTCACAGTTTGAAAGCCCCAAGCTGCTTTAGAAACCAGAGCTTCTCTGAGAGACTTTAGGGGCTCCAAGCACCCTAATTTATGAAAGATAAAATCTTTTCCCACTGGACTATGGAGAGCTTGCAGGATGTATTCTAGAGAAAACATCTGAAAAAAGTATTTTCTTTTTCTCAAAATCACCCCCTTTCTAATGCTAAGGGTGAGAGTATTAGGAATGTGTCTCCACCCCTCCCCCACCCCAGCTCCCTGGGAGCAGAGCTCACAGTTCAGTGCTGTAGAGGGTTAAGGTGCTCTGCGACTATTTCCTTCATGAATTACAAAGAAAATTGCCTGTCTTTCTGGGTGTGTGGGTGAGGAAAAGAACGACTGTAAAGTTACCTGTTCTTGTATCCTTTTGTTTGCACATCCATTGCAAAGCATGCAGTCATGACTGGATGAAATTGGCAGCCAGTTTCCAGCTAGTCCCTAGAAACTGGAAGACCGGCCTGGTCTGAGGTCAGTGTCAAGCTCGAGTTCTCTGGTTTTCTGGTTTCTGACATGTCTGACAGAGGTTTCTATATGTTAGTACAAACCTGAGATATATACAACAAAGATCTAAGAATTTGAGAATACCCTATTAACCATAGCCTTTCCCTCTATCAATATGATTTCTTTCATTCCATTGCCCATAATTTTTTCTTGCCTTAAATACAGGTTAAGTAATACTTCTGACTGTTTTAAAAAATTAGAACCACTTTTTCATATCCTCAATGATTAGACATATCCCTTACTGTATGGGATTTGAATTATATGAAGGCATTGGCTCTCAACTATCATTTCCTGGCTCTTTTCAAATATCTTGGTGCTTTCTATTTAGCTGTGTTTAAAAAATAATCTTTTGCATAATAAAGTAGGAAATAGGATAAAATAACAACAAAGTAATCATTCAAAGCTCTTGAGAACTTTACAAACCATCACCATCATGAATGTAATTTGTTCTAGAGGCTAAGTAGAAGTATTTATAAAAGAGTAGTTTGAAGTCAGAACAAGCAGTTTTGTAGATACTCAAAGATAAAGCTTGGACTTCCAGGAGCAGTGGGCATCAAAGGCTTCCACTGAGAGCTGAGAAGATTTCTAGAATGACATTCATATAGTCTGAAAATCATCAGTGGGATATCTTTGTCCAAAATCCTAAGCCTTAGTTATCTGCAGTCCTTCACAAATGCTGTTATTTTTTTTGTTACATTTGGACAGCTCTACCTAGAGACTAACTTGAGAGCCCATTTGGACACAGAAAAGTACGCAGGATCCATATTGAAGGGTCTTACAAGTAAAATAAAAGTAGGGAAAAGACATGGTATGAACATCAACAAGGCAATACTTTAATGTCATTTAGTTCTCTTAAAGCACTCTCTTTCAAGTCAATTGCGTAGAGTAACAAGTAAATGGAAACAAAAAAGTCTTGTATTTGGTAGAAAAGGGCAGGAGAGAAAAAGAAGAGGTGTGGCTGTGGAGACAGGGATATACATGTTTGTGAGGGAAAGAGAAAGGTTAGGCAGGAGAAGAGAACAGAGGAGATTTGTGATTTCCCATGGCACTCCTCATCATGGTGCAGTGGCTCCAGCGTCCCAGCGCATGTGCAGAGAGTCCTCTGCATGCACACGTGCACCAAGTCACTGGGCTGGGTGCACTGAGGAACCTGCCCTTCACTGTCTTCGTTCCTCTCTTCTCCAGGCAGCAATCCCAGCTTTGCAGTCTATGCCTGCCAAAATCAGCTTGGTTTGCTCCCTTGTGCAATCCTCCCTCATGGCATGCTGAGAGAGGAGGGTAGCACCAGCAGAACTTGAATACTTGCTGGCAGATTTGTCAGTGCAGACAGGTGCTGGTGGTTGAGTGCAACAAGTCTGCTTTGGCAGCAGTTGTAGATGCACCAACTACCTGGACTGCTTATATGCAATGGGAGATGCACTTTCCCCATGGTAAAACAAAGGAGGATGCATAGCCAAATCCTAATAAGACTGACTGCTTACTGGGGCTATCACAGATTTTTTTTTAATTCTTGAAATTAAATGGTCAGTTGTTATAGGTGGCTTCATGGGACACAGAAACAAGTTATTGGTGTTGGCATGATATGATAAAATTTTCTTCAGAAAGACAGCTAAAATGTTGTAAAATTATTTGAAGCAGGCTCTATGTGTTAGCTCAATTTAGCATTTTACCTCCTGTTACAGAAGCCCCTCTCGGGACCTGACACCACCACACAAATAGGAAATACTATAAATAAAAATTCATTATACAGTTGGGTGTGAGAAGAATCAGAAATAATAAATCCATGTTGATTAGAACATAACCATATGGAAAATTCAAGCTTGTATAGCCTATGTGCACTTGTGCCAGCCCGGCAATCTGAAAAATGCTCATGTAAGTGCTATTTTATGAAAGGTAGAATAGTGTACTGGCAATCCAGATTTAAATTCAAACGTGGCCCTGGATTCATACCTGCAACACACATTTATGATGAACCTGGGAGAATATTGTATTAATGAATGCAGTTTATACGCTACTGGAATAAATTATGTGCCACAGATGGAGAGATCATGGTGGGATCAGCTAGAGATGCATATTTTTCTGATACATTAAGCCAAGGAACTACTACAGTGCAGTTTCTCATGCTGAGGTATTTTTGACAATTTTTCCTTAGGTCTGCTTGTAAAGACAGAATAAATTGTCCTTGACATTCATAAATATATTTCTTCTGTCAGTCCATGCCCCTTCTGTCTCTATGTGATAACCCATGGAAACAGTGCATGGGAGAAGCCATGCTTAGTATTCTGCAATAGTAAGTGCCGGAGAGCTCTGAAATAGGAAGCTCCCTCCTCCAACAAATTACTGCAGGGAAAAATCTACCATGCTTGCTTTCAGCCTACAAATATTTGCCTTTGTAAGTGTAATGCAGTTTAGGAAAGCAATGCTGATGGCATTTTCTGGTGAATCTGGATTTCCTGTATTACAGAGTAGTGAAGAAAGTCAAAGAGCTGAACCATCCAGAAATACCATCCATGCTATTCTAGCTAATAACATAGTCCCTGGACTATATTTATTTGCATATGTACATGTATGCAGTCTTCTTTTTACATGTATGCATCTAATGATGCTGTTTGTAGTCCAGTTTTCCTTCTTTTCCCACAGTGACTTTCATAAAGATCTCATCTGAAGCAATCACAGAGATTGTGTCTGTCCCAATGCTGGTCCCCTGCAAATGCAAATCCATTTCAAAATTTTGTTGATGTTAATCTGTCACACAGGTCTTTCCTGCAAAATAATCTGTCACAGGCTCCTTTGCAATTTTGCTTAACAGGAACTTAAATGTTTAGGCTGATGGTTCCCTTCCTGTCATCCTGACAAATACTCTGCAATGTTCCTTAGGATTTCTCTGCCTGTCTGGATTAGTCTGCTGTCTCTAGTCTTCTACTACATGATTTTTTTTTGTTTTGTTTTGCTTTGTTTGGTGATTTGTACAGCTCTTCAGATGAAGAATGTTGGTCCTTAGGCATTAAGATAGTGCAAATAAATAATAATAAATGAAAAGTGAATTCATTAATAATGCACTTAAACAGGACGAGAAATGAACAGTAAATCCTGAAGGAGTTAAACTAAATTAAATCAGACAGAAGAAAGAGAAAGAAACTTAGAGAGCATATCCTCCTGGCTGCCTTTTTTTTTTTTTTTCCAAAGATAAAGAATGCAATCTGTTTTCTATTTGAAGAATAATGAGATTTTCACAAGGTCCTTGTTGGCTAACTTAGACAGACCAAGATACCAGAATTCAGATATTTTTTTCTTCTCTTAAAGTAACAGGAGATTCCTAAGCAGCTGCCTACAGGATGGTTTCCCTTATTCAGTGTTTTTCACCTGAAGAAACCTGCAATATATAAACTGCATCAGATGCAGAGAATAGGCATCCTTTGCTCACAAAACCTGTTGTGCTGAAATGCCACACATGCAGCTGAGCTGATCTGGGCTGTGTGACCTGGCTCACAATGCTGATTGCAGTTGAAAGGCTAAAACACCTCCCTGCCATTGCATCCTCCCTCACCCTGTTCTCCCAGCCAGTGCAGAGGCAGAGCAGAAGGGGCAGAAAGCTGCTCAACATCTCTCAATTCCAAAGCCACTAAAAATAAATCCATTGATAACCAGGCAGGCAGAAGCTGGCGCTGCAGCGAGCATGGGTGCGGCAGAGCCTGTGGAAAGTGCAGAGGCGTGAGTCGGTGGGAGTGCTTCTCATGGAGGGTACCCAGTCCCCAAAGGAAAACCACTGACATAAGGAGAGATTGGCACTGCACATTTGCAGTATGTAATCAGTTTAGATTGTGTCGAATGTGGGACACAAACTCGGCTCTGCTTAACCCCAAACACTGCATGCAAGATGCCTCTGCAAGCTCCGTTTCCATGGAAATGGACGTTGGCATTAGCTTCCTTCTAAAATGAATCTATTAGACCCAGCTCAGTGAAACAGGTATTATATTCTCATTTCATTCTGGGAGAAGATAAGGATTAGTTTGAAATCTGCACGTGTCATTTTAGGAGCATGATTTGATTTTCCTTTTGGGCTTTATAAGATTGGGAACTACTAGACTGTATTATGTAGGTAGAAGAATAACCATTTAAGCTAAGGCTGACTCAGATGCATAACTCTGCTAAAACCTTATCAATCTCACACCAAAAGGAGGACAAAATAAATGCTTGCCCTCAAATTATAGTTTATTGACTGACATGATTGTCCTTCCACAAAAGTATAATTATTCTGATTTCAAAAAGCAAAGAAGTTTTCTGCTGTCCTACTAATTTTTGTGAGGATTGGATGTATTCACTGCAAATAAACCCTCCTCTTTAGCACATTATATTATTAAATCATTTAAGTCAAGTGAAAAGCAGACCTTTTCTGTAATGATATTAAATAATAAGATAAACTCTATCTCAAATATAAAGGAATTGGAGGATTTATATGGATTTGGTCTCAATATACTTTACCAGAAACACTGCCTGATCAATTTCTCTCAAAACTCTCAAAGAAATGGTGAATCTACAAGGAATATTCTGAAAAGGAAAAATTTAAAATAAATCTAAAGAGGTTTCAGAGCTATTTTCAAAGCATGGGAGATCACTGAAGTTTGACAGAATTAGTACAGGGTTCACTCCGTTTAAATGTGGAAATCTTATTTAAAGTGGTCAGTAAAAGGGCTAATGCAGAAAAAAATGGAACAATTTTTCACATTCTCTCTTCATACCTGAAAGCACTGGCGAAACAGAATATCTCTGTAGAGGTACATTGTCCTGGTTTATGCATCATTAAAAATAAATCACAAATAGAAACTCAGTTAAAGAATCATTATTTCCTTTCTTTCTGTGACAGAAACCTAATAAGACTTCAGATCCCAGGCTGGATTTATGGAATGTGGTTTACAGTTAATAAGACCAAAGATAATTTGGCCCCTCAGACAGAATCAAACTGAAACTTCTATCTAACTTATCTAATAAGTGTGTTTTTGGTTCTTTTGAGGTAAGATCTCTATATAAAATAACAGAAGGTTGTAGATGGCCTACCATGCTGATATTTATGTCAGCATGACCATTTTCATAGGAAATAAGAGGGCACAAGCAAAGGGGCCTCTCCTGAAGTACAGGAGTGCTCTGGTAAATTCAGGAATATCCTCCCCTCCCACCAAGTCCTGCAGGGCAGGGTATGCCTGTCATCCCACCCACATTATCAGCATCTTACAGCCATGCCATCCTCGTGGAGGATTGCAACAGATATTGACAGAATTAATGTCTTTTTATTTTTAGAGCTGAGGAAATTTTCACACTAAGTCCAAATTTTCTGAGACCTTCTGTGTAACACCTTTAATAGTAAAGTTTTCAGGTAAACCTACTGAGTCGTTGTTCTAAGTCATTATTCCTTCCCTTGCAAACCTCAAAGTATATAAGAAATCCAAAATTTTTAAAAGTTTATCCTTCTGTCATTCTAAAGCAAATACATAGAAAAACCCCCACTATTAAAAAAATCTGCATATGAAACAAAATTCTTTCTAACATGAATGAGGTTATAAGTGTGTCTAGGTCTAGCACAGCTAATTCTATTGGGGCATAACCTGATCTCCTACCCTGCAACAATTTACTGTTTATAACACGCTCTTTTAGATCAGTTCCTGATCAAATTCATACCCAGTTCATTAAAAATTATTGTACCAGAGTAGCTAATAAAAGAACTAATTGGGACACAGGCCAACATCTCCCAGCTTCCTGATAGAGTTCTGACATTTTAGTACTTTTAATTAAGTGTATGTGCTGGTGTTAAAGTGTGCAATAAATTTTGCAATAAAGATATGGAATAGGTTTCAGAATTCTTTCTTTGGGGAGAAGACAAATTTATATTTTGGTTTTGAAACAGATGGACAAAGCCCTCCTAAAGTTCTGTTCTTGAACAAATGCATGAAATTTTGGAAGCTTCTCTCCTCCTCTTGGTTTCATAATCCTGCAAAATCTTTCTTTTTCTCAAGTTTTTTTTAAATTTCCCTGCCTGTAAGAGAAGCATAAAGCTGGTTTTTAAGTTAGCTTTATGTCAGAAATCTGAGCAGAGATCTGAAAATGAGAATGAATCTGCAAATACATTAAATTTCTGTTTTGTTTCCAAGATCACTTCATATTTTCATTTCTTCTCTTTAGCATCCCCTTGTGCTGGAGATACCATTTATTCTTTTTGTGACACTTTCCAAAATCTTTGTTGCCATCATCATTTAGATCAATAGAAGCTCTCCAGTGGACCCCTACACAAACAGACTGAGACTGCACCACAGATGTGTGCAGACAATGGGACAGATCATGTACAGAAAATAGGGGGAACCTAAAATCACTAAGGACATCACAATATGTACACACAATGGGTATGGATCTTGCTCATGCCCTTTCTATCCACATACAAATCCTTATTTTTTGAAATGCTATCGTCCTTCCAACTGACACAGCTGAAGGTTGGGCTAAAATTTGGACTGGGAATTCACTTGGATGAATCCTTCATTGCAAAGACAGATGTGCACAACAACACACGTGATCTGACCAGCAGCTCCCCATTAGTCACTCCATAAGCCAGAAGAATAAACAGGACTTTCCTATAGCTCATCAGGAAGGAAGCACCAAACAGCTCAGACCAAGGTAACACAAAGACTTGTGGAACATGCTGCAAGGACTTCTGGCTGCCTAGAAAGTCTGCAGCATGGCTCTGCATATCCATGTGGGACCCAAAGATTCACTCAGAGACTCAGTCTAGCTAATTTTCAGTACAGTTACAGTGGGAAGGCCATTGTCATCTAATAAATATTTCCATTCCAATCCACTTATTTTTACTGTGCAGCTACCTCAGGTATTTCCTGTGTTTGATCTTCTCAGCTGAGAAGAAGGTGACTGGGTAGATAGTAAGGAACTTCCATTTCTCCCCTGTAAGTCTGAGTCTATGCCTACATCCTTACCTCCATAGGATACATTTGTCATTTAAAGTCATTTGGAGGGACTGTGGAAAGTTAGTACTGTGTCTGCATGCATCTTTTTTATATTGCTAAGAAATCTTATTTCATGTCCTGAGTTGCCTGCAGGATACTTTTTATAGGCATATTAGTCAACAAAAAGGAAGTTCAGTGACATTTAAGACAGAGCTTGATACTTCATATATCAAAGTTTTGAGCCTTTTAAAGTGTTTGTATTCTGAATAACTGACTGTAATTATTGCATCACAACTTGTAATGAAATAATTAAAGGAAGAAATAAAAAAAATGGATTTGATTACTTTTATCTGTCAACTTCTGTGTGTCTGTTACAATGCTGGAAATCCTAGACAACAACCACAAAATTTAGGTTAAGGAAGATAATACAGGATTAGTATCTGATCAGGCATCTATAAACAAGTAATGTAAAAAATGCTTTTTGCACATAAAGCCTAATTACTTGGGGAGAAAATTCTTCTTTGCACACAGAAGGATAGACCATGTGCTAGCTCTAATTTATGCTGATCCTTATATACTGTGCAGTAGGGATATGCCTTATCCCTTGACTGTCTTTATGTGACATGTTATTCTTCAGAGTACCTCCCAGTGATTTTTAGAATCCAGAACATGTCAGCATGGAGAACAATGGCATGCAGGACATGGTGAGTTGTGCCTGCTTCTGTCAATGCAGTTGTGTTATCTTCCAGCAATATGAAGAGAGATTGCATATCATCATGACTATGACTTGCTTTTGTAACACCTGTAAAGTGGCAAATAACTTCTACCTTGTCTTTTGCAACCTAGCCATATCTTCTTTCTAAAGTAATTTTAGTCTTTTCTCTCTTTTCATAATTTATTCTGATCAACACTTTAACTTCTGAAGGACATGAAGCCATGTAAGTTCATCTACAACAACTACCAGATATTCTATCAAATACAAAATGTTTCTTCATTGTAGCATTTATGTTTATGATGTCTCTGAAAGCTCTGCAAAATCTTTGGGTGATAATACTGGTACAGTAAGCATGGTTATTTTAGGTTTATGTTCATATTTCAAGATTAGCAGGGGATTTTTTTTTTAATATGGCAGTTACTATAGTGACAGTGACACTTTCAGAGAGGAAAGATGGTATTGTGATAAAGATATTGTACTAAGATTCTGCTCAAATTGTCAGGAACTCTTCAGAGAGGGTCACTTAGATCTTTTTATTTTCTGGTATTTTTTATTGTGGCAGTCCTTTGGTGAACAAGTTGGTGACCTGAATTGCAGAAGTAAAGCTGTTTGAGAGTTGTTCTTTCATTCTGCAGAATCCTTCTACATTTAAAAAATATTTTTTATTCTGTATCAAAACAACCCCAAATCTCTTGGAAAGCTCTTTTGTGTAATTAAAATCAACCCTTCCTCCAAAATCTAATGCTCAAGACCTATGCTTTGTGCAGAAGGTGGACTTAATTGTCAACCTTTCCCCAAAAGCCTAATATTGCTACATAGTGAGGAAGTTCAGTGGTTTACCCTATTTTTAAAAGGAATTTCATTCTGGATTTGGAAAAAAAACCTACCCAAATGTCTGACAGTAACTTTGTCATGGTTCTTTGTTGAATTCATTAGAAATTCACAGAAGAATCATGCAATTACTGCTTTGTTTCCCTAAACAGCATCTATAGCTTGGTCACAACTCTGCTGGTCAGTTTATAGTTATCTAAATGAAATCAAGAATCAATATGTATTGATTTCCTGAATATGTGTGTAATTATACAACTTAAAAGGTTGAGCTCTAATTCAGGCTTGATCAGAGTGTGCCTGTTTACATGTCAACATTTCATCCATGACTAACAAGTTACAGAAAGCCTGTTCTCATAGCTGCAACCAAGTATTTTCCTCATGTTTGCTCAAGAGGCAAAGATAAAGCTCTGTAATCCAAACCTCTTCAACAAACACCTTGAAAGGGGCCTGTCATCTCCCAATGAACTGTCAATGCCGACGATAATTATTGAAATAGCCATGGTATGATAATATATCAGTGGTGGCCCAGGTAGTCCATTCTTACCTCTATAGAGCTTTGACAGCTTAAATTTACTATACATATGGAATCATTCATGGCTGCTGGCAGCTGAAATGATCATGGCTGAAGTCCCAGTGACAGATGGGACAAGGTTCAGTCTTCTTATCTCTACTCCATTTCAGTAGCTGATTGCCAGCTTAGAGCTGGCAGTGTGAAGCATTGCTGTCTGTGGCCTGCAAGTGTAAGCCATCACTGGACACAGCCCAGCAGAGACTGTCCCTTCCACCCCTGGATATTCTGTAGGATGCTGTCACCAGCCTCGCCTAGGCAGCACCAGAATTCACTGATTTTTTCATTGCCTCTTAGACAAGATCAGCTGACAAGATCTAACTGACTGTGCTGGCAAAGATTCAAGATCAGAATTTTTATTCCCACTTGTAACTGAGAAACCCATTCCTTATCTCTTCACCTCTTTGCTACTTGTGAATACTCCAGGGGAAAGTCTACTAGCTTAGCTTGTACCACCAGTGTTCACTGAACTGTGAAACACTGTCCTGGAGGGACTGGAAGTGTCAACATAATCAATTACTACATCTCAGAAAGCAATCCCAGAGAAGCTTTCTAGGTTATCTCTGTATTGAGGTTTTTAGGACAAAGCCTTTCCCCTTGCACCCTTCCAGCCAGAACAGTATGTTCCAGCCACGTGGTAACTGTGCCATGGGCTAAACTTCTGGTGATACCACTGTATCCAGAAACACCAGGATCTCCTGAGACAAGGTTGTTTGTCTTTGGTAAAATGAAAAGCTTATTTTCCCTTTTTTTTTTCACTTTGTCACTTTGGTAACGTTGCTTCTAACTGGTGACTGATGATATACTCTCTTCCAATGCAGGATGAAGAAACCAGATTTCCTTACTGACACAGTGTTGTTGGAGTGCTGTAATGACAAAACTGTTATGTCTTATTTGGAGGTGATTTGGCTCGTGTGGGCAGCATTGGCATTATTGCCATTTGGCATGGAGCTGAAAGGCCTAAAAAGCTGATTATACTGAAGTGTTTGAAGGAGGGATTCAGGACACAGCCCTGAGCGCATTATAATCCTGCCCAAGCACAATATGACTTAAAAGGCCATTGTTCCATTTCAGTTGTTTCCTTTCTGTGCCTGGAAACCTCTAGCCTTCAGACCAAAGTGTATTTCCTGTTTTAAATAAGGTGATATAAGGTCTGAAAGAAACATTGTAGCTTGCTCCACAAATTAGCTTTTCAAAGGGCTATAGGGAGTGAGAGCAAATCTCTGTTGGTTCTGCTGGCAGAGGGTAAAATAAGTGGTATTTAGGTCTTGAAAATATAATTCCAACTGAGCTGCTTTGTCAGCCAAATCTATAATGTTTAATAAGATGGGTTCAATAGGTCACATTACCTTGAAAGAGGTTCATAGTGGGACCCTGGGTACAAGCTCTGCAATCCATCAAGAGAAGAGGATGGAATCTGGAAAGGTTAGATACTTTATAACAGAGTAACAACAAAAATAATATTAGGGTTATGGCAAATAGAGTTACCTCAGGACCTGCAGAGAGACCTTGACAGATTAGAGGGCTGGCAATTGTCAGCCTTATGAAATTCAACACTGGAAAGTTTCTGCACCTGGGATGGGGCAACCCTGGATGCATGGACAGACTGAGGAATGAGGTATTGGAAAAGAGCGGCACAGAAAGGGACCTGGGGGTCCTGTTCAATGGAAATTTGAACTTGAGCCAGCAGTGCCCTGGCCTATCCAGCCAGGAGGGCCACCCATATCCTGGGGGGCATCAGGCACAGCATTGCCATCCATTCAATGGGGATTGTCCTGCTCTGCTCTGAGCTGGGACAGTTTCACCTTGAGTGCTGGGGGCTGGTTTGGGTGTTGCAATATAAGAAAGATATAAAGCTATGGGAGAGCATCCAAAGGAGGGCAATGAAGATGGTGAAGGGCTTTGAGGAGAAGCCATGTGAGGAGTGGCTGAGGTCACCTGGTCTGTTCAGCCTGGAGAAGAGGAGACTGAGGGGAGACATCATTGCAGTTACAGCTTCCTCATGAGGGGAAGAGAAAGGGCAGACCCTGATCTCTTTTCTGTGGTGACCAGTTACAGGACCTGAGGGAATGGCCTGAAGTTGTGTCAGGGAATGTTGAAGGATATTAGGCAAAGGTTCTTCCCCCAGAGGGTGGTTGGACACTGGAGCAGCTCCCCAGGGAAGAGGCACCAAGGCTATCAGAGCTAAAGAAATGTTTGAATCACTCTCTCAAACATACAGTGTGATTTTTGGCGTTGTTCTGTATAGAGCCAGGAGCTGGGTTTCGATGATCATTTTATGTCCCTTCCAACCCAGGATATTCTGTTATTCTATGATTCTGCTGAAGGGGAAGGTGAGGCTCACGGGGGGAGAAAAGATGATTTATATGTTAATGGCAAAGATGATTTATAGTTATCTTGGTTTGAGCTGAGCTGGAAATTAAGCATCACATGGTCACTTGCTCAAGCCTCCTCTCTCCCACCCTACCCTGGCAGAACGAGGAGAATTAAAGTAAAACTTGTAGGTTAAGATTAGAAATGTTTGATAATGTAAAATAAAATAGAGTAATAATGATAAATGATGGTAATTAAAAGGGAAAAAAGTGGTCCATGATACAATTAGTCACCACCCACTGACCAATGCCAGACCCCCCTTCCTAAACCCAGATTGCCCCTCCACCCCTTCCCAGTACCCTCTTTTTATATATTGTGCATGATATTCTAGTGGAATTTACCTTTGGTCAGTTTGGGTCATCTGTCCCAGCTATGCTTCCTCCCAGTTTCTTTCACAAACATCCTCACTGGCAGGGCATGAGACTCCTAGGAGCAGGGTTGGAATTGGGTCTTAACCAAAAGGACAGAGACTTAAGCATGGTTATGTCAGCATTCCTCTTATTAGGCTCTTTTTACCCCTTCACAACTTGGATTCCTATTTGCACACTGGCCAAGCTTAAAAATGGAGCTGGAAAACAACCCCACCACAATCATATCATCAGAGCCACCACCCACCAGCAGGAGGTAGATAGGAAGCTATTTAGGTTGAGGAACCAAATATTTATCCTACCAGGCTGAGTGATTGCTGCCTCCTATCCTGTAGTTTATTCCTACTTTGGCACCTATTCCCCCAAGAGATCAGAGAAGAGCCTGTTCAGACGCAGCCTATGCCTGGGGCTTCTATGGGTTAGTCCTTGGCATCTCCCTGGATAACATCCAGGATCATTCCATATTGCAAGTTCCTCAGCATACTATAGAGTTAGAAAAAGGAGATAAAGGAATCATGTGAGGGACCTTTCTTTTTGTTGTACTGTTGTGTTTGGTTTTTAATAGTTCCAACATCTGAATTGGAAGGCAAGGGTTGGATTCATCTCACCCACACTAAACCATCTGGAAGATAGATGCTTGGTCCTGACTAACTGTGTCAGCTCTCTCTGTGTGCAGTTATGGCATATGATCCCTCCAGGGATCAGTTCTTCTCCTCTATCTCAGACACCTGTTTTAGTGTCCTCTGCAGCTGTCTGTCTCTCTGCCGCAATTTTTTGGGGAGATTGCAGCATTATTTCCACCTGGATCTCCACTTTTAGATAGGTTAATGTGAGTTGGATATCATTAATTTCTACAGTTATACATCCAAATCTGGTCCAGTGTAGTCCATACATTAGCCACAGCAAATGCTAGCACTACTCATTTGACAGTGCACAGATCCTATTTTATTCTGAGGATCTTTCAGTTAAAGATCTGTCAGAATTTATTCCATACAGAAACTGGGTAATAAATTCCTGAGCCCTGCCAGCATGTTTCTGTTCAATTTAGATGGAAGTTAAAGAGGATGGAGAAGGTGGTGGTCCCAGAATCTACACATTAGTACACATAGCAAAATAAAGAGCTGTCCCAAAAGGGAAAATGATCTGGTTGCAGCTTTTGTAGTATTTGAAGCTTAAGAGAGGTTATTTTACAGCACTCTTCAGACATAACTATGCATCTATACATATGTAGGACACTGAAAGAATGTAATGATTTACTCAAGGGCAAAGTGATACCCCACTTGCATAAGCTGTTATCCCTTAGGCAATGTGAGATTATACTGTCTTTTCCACAGAAGCCTTATTTGTGGCATTTAACCAGATCTAATGTACTTGCTACTAGACAAACAGTGGGAGCTAAAGTACCATCAAGATGCAAAGAAGGCTGCTTAAAGTGGAGGGATCTTATCATATTGTAATAGTTGTATTTACTGCAGTAAATACTTTGGATAGTATTTAATATTATTAACAGATAGTTTTCATAGCTTTAAAGGATATGCAAAGGTGCTTTAAAATTATGTTTTCAGTATCTGAAGGAAAGAGGATCATGCGTGCAGGTTTTGTAGAAACTGTTGCTTTCAAATGTCTCTAATTATAAAACAATATTTTTAACAATCCTAATGTTTGGGGCTGGGAAGTTTATCTATTAAGCAGATTGATTATCTTGGCATAGGAGCTAATGGTATAAATCCTCTTCTGGTACCTGAAGGGCAAAAGTATAATTGAGGAACAGTTTGCAGTGGTGGCTGCAAGCCATGTCAGTGCTGGTTGGTCCTAGACCAGCTGTATGATGATCTACTTTCCAGTTTCAACACAGTAGCCTCAGGCTGCTCTTGCTTGTACCAGTTTCCCAAATCCCCAGCACTGCTGCTGTGATTGCTGAGAGCACAGTGAGACACATGGGAGGCATGGAGGGGGGGAAAGGTGCCCTCACCAGAAGAGCCCACATTCTGGAACCTTCCACCAAGACCTGTGCAGAGGAGCAAAATCAACTATTGAATTAGACTGGCTTAGATTTTACAGGTTTTTCATTTTGCCACTAGAGGCTTTTTGTATGAATTTTTCCTTACACTGTTGTGCTTTGTTTTTGTCCGCAGTGAGGTTGTACTAATTAATATTGATCATGGTGTTTTCATATAGCATTCCCTTGTGATGGGAAAGCTGGGATATAAATAGTTTACAATCATTATTTGGATATCTTATATATATTTTAAAATACTGCTGTGATATAATTTAAAAAATATAATAAATATAATAGAAAATGAAGTGTTGATTTCCTTCTCTAAACCTTGATTTTTTTAAATCTTACAATCATCAATTAATTTAGTTCCCTGCATTTTTTGCAACAAGAGCTAAAATGACTGTTTTGTCTTCAAAGAGGATGGGCGCAGCAAAATCTTCATGCACCTGGGCAAGTATCGAGATGTTAGTGGAGGTCTTGGAACAGGGCTTGTATTTAGGATTTGTGTAGATGGGAGATGCTTCATGCAGTAGAGAGATATTTCTGTGTTGCTTTTGGAAGAGGCTATGAATCAAGTTTTTATTAAAAATGGCTGAGACATTTCTGCATAAATGGCAATTTGAAAAATGCAAATGTTTCAGAAAGATGTATCAGTTTTAAACAGGGGCTTTTACTGGGGCCGGGGGACATCAGGGTTGTAGAGAGAACTTCCAGGAGCCAGCAGTGCCAGCAGTGCTCTCATGGGACAGGATATCTTAATATGTTTATCATTCAGACAGATGAAAGGATTGAGTGCACCTTTAGCATGTTTGCATACCATACCAAGCTAAGTAATACAACTGACACATCTAAAGGAAGGGATGCTATCCATAGGGACCTGGAAAAGCTCAAAAAATTGTCCCGTTGGAGTCTCATGATGTTTAATAACACCAGGTGCAAGGTGCTGCATCTGTGTCAGCACAGGTTTGGGGATGAACAGATCCAGAGCAAGAAGGACTTGGGCTGCATGAGAGGCTGCACATGAGCAGGCAAAGTGCTCTCCTGGCCCAGAAAGCCAATTGTACCCTGGGCTGCATCAAGAGCAGCGTGGCCAGCTGGTCAGGAGAGAGGATTCTGCCCCTTCTCCACTCTGGTGAGACCCACCTGGAGTGCTGCATCCAGCTCTGGGGCCCCATCACAGCAGGGACATTGTCCTGTTGGAGCGAGTCCAGGAGAGGCCACTACAATGATGAAATGGATGAAGAACCTCTGCTACAAGGTAAAACTGAGAGAGATGGGGTTGTTCATCCTGGAAAAGAGAAAGCTCTGGGGAGACCTTATTGCAGTCTTCCAGTACCTGAAGGGCACCTATAAGAAAGACAGGGACACATTTTTAGCAGGGCCTGTTGTGATAGGGCAAAGGGTAATGGTTTTATACTAAAATGGAATCATACTAAATGGTATTATCTTGGATATAAAGAAGAAGTTTTTTTACAAGGGTAGTAAAGTACTGGAACATGTTGCCCAAAGAGGTGGTGGATGTGCCATCCCTGGAAACATTCCAGGTCAGGCTGGATGGGGCCCTGAGCAACTGATCTCGTTGAAGGTATCTCTGTTCAATGCAAGGAGATTGGGTTTGATGACCTCTAAAGGTCCTTTCCAACCCAAACTGTGATATCAGGGGACAGGTCCTAACCATTTAGACATCCATATTTTTGATGAAATTATCAATATTTTTTCACTGAATTAGGCTTTACAGAATATCTTAGAAAGATTTTCATTTAATTCTACTCGGTAGTGGAACTAAGCTGCAAATTCCCAGTAGGTGCCACAAAACAGATTCATCTTGATTGAGTTGGTTTTGTTTGGACTGGATGTATAGATAATTTTAAAAATTTTTCAAGGTGTCATTCCAAAGATGCATATCTGTAAAAATAAATTGTATTGGCTTACATTGCACTTGAGGAAACATGACACTCACATAGTCACACTTATTTTAGTTTGTTTGTGGTATTAGCTAACAGCATTTCTTTCTAGAACAAATGTGTTTCTGTACAAATATGCAGAAAAAAGCAAACTTCATGATCTTGCTGGCAGATTTTTTACACAAAAAATAATTTTTAAAATTTCCATTAATTAATTATATTAAATCATGACATTATAGGCCCAGAAATAACAGCTTCAGCCTTTTGAGTATAAGAAATCTGCAGGCTACCTATGGAACCCAAAGCATAGGTCTCATGGTAACGTGGTCAGAAGGCATAATGTATGTTATTTTCAGGTATTTTATGGAATACTGTTACAGATAAATCACAGCAATTTATAAGGAGAAGGATATGAAAAGCAGCTCCAGTAGCATTTCTAAAAATCCCCTTAAATATTGTGCTTTCCCCACCAATGTATGTGACAGCTCTCAGCAACATATGTGCTGCTGGGGGTGTGAGAATTTTGCATACATAAGTTTTCTCTCAATTATTTAACTGATTCATGATTTGCCACCTACATGTAGATAACGATCCAAAATCCTGATTATATTATTTTTTCGTGTCATCAAATAATTTTATATTGAGCTAAAAAGTCCTTAAGAGCTTTAAAAAAACCCCACTGATGTATAAATATGTATATGCATGTGTTTCCTCTCTTGTTTTAGCCTTTAATTTTGTCCCTTGATTGTCACTGCATGAACATCTGTCAGTAGAAGTTCTGGTCCAGATCACACAGAACATAATGTGAAAAACTTCTACAATGGATTAGTACTCATCTAAATCTTAACAGTAGTCTTAATCAAATTTTGAACAAAACTATCCATAGGATGAGAAAAAGGGTTAATGACAAAATTCACTGAAGACAGCATGGACAAACATGGTTCATGATATAATTACATTTTTAAAAGCTAGATTTATGGATTACAACCAACTGAATCAATTGTTCCTGTAAACACAGAGAAAATAACTACCTTTCCAACAAGAAGCAGCTGTGGTTTTCCAATACTATTAAAATTTGAATTAATAATAAAAGAAACAAAAAATGAAGGGAGTAAGTGGATTATAGGCATTACATGTTCCAAATGACATAATTCCACCACAGACTCCATACTAAGTATTTTTGGTAAAATGATACTTCAGCTTTTTTTTTAACTATAACCTTAGCTATAACCTTAGTAATATTTACTGAAAACTCTTCTCTGTGGAATTGGTAATCACTCTCATGAAAAAAAAAAAAAGAGGAAAACCTCAACATGAATTAAATGTTTTAGTTTAAAATCTGATTAATTAAATCTCAGCTCTGTCCTTCATACATCTCTTTCATGAGGTGATGGCCAGTAGGGACCATTATAATTTGTTGGTCTGAACTTTGTCTGCAGACATTTCCTCAGAAACTGGATTAAAACACATTTTATAGGATGACATGTAATAATTTCTTGCAGACCTGAAGTTGTGATGAATTTACAGCCTCCTGATAAGCTGATCCAATTTTTACCTACTTTCTCAACCAAGAAAAATCATGTGTCATTTTAGGGCTCAAAGTTGTTTTTTCTCCCTTTTATCTTCAGTTCCAGCTACTGGATTGTTCCAATGCCTTTGCCTGCGAGACACTATGTGAACAAAAGCTTTGTTCATGGATCAGATCTTTTAAAAAATCAAGCAGTGCTCCTCAGAGTCCATGTTGTAAATTGTGTCTTTTGTGACTTGAATTATTTGTGACCCCGTTTGTACACTCTTCACTTTCCACGCTGTTGCTTAAATGGGACTGTCAAAGAGTCAGAAACAGGATTCTAGCAGTGGTTTTAGCACTGCTGTGTTGAGAGACAAAGTGCCTTTCCAGCTTATTCTTGCATTAGCCTTGGAGCATATGCAAGCATCTTACTAAGTGCTATGGCCTGAGCATTGAAACAGGTCAGTGAAGGACACTTGGGTTTTTCTAGTGAATACTTCAACAGGTCTCTCACCTGTGAGAACAGCTGGCCTTCTCTGCATCCAAGCACTACACAGCACTTGCTTGAATTAGAGCACATTTTCCTGGACAGTGTTTTTGTCCCTAATCTCATAATTTACTGCCTCCCCCATCTTGGTGGTATCTTTATTCTACAGTTAAATGACATCTTCCATGGGTCCTTGATAAAAACATCCAATAACATTGGTACAAACTCTTCTAGGAGATTTCAGGAGACACTGTGGATGCTGGATCTAGGACTAAGTATGAGTTGAAACTCATTAATATCATAATTTCGTTAAGATCTTAATATGCATTCCTGAGTGGAAATTAGCTTTTCACCTCTCCATTGGCTCTCACTGTACCTTGTTTTCATTCCTGTCAGCATTTGTGGAAGTTTTTGAATCAATAAAAGAGAAACCCCTTAAAATCAGTGGTGATTAAACTTCTTCAGAACCTGAAAGAGCCTGTTAGTGGCCAATATGATCAAAATGCAGATGGGTGTACTTTGTCTGTGATGCCATGAAGAAATATAAGAATTGGGCAAGGCATTTTCACAAACTATCGTACACAATGGTGGAGGAAGAGGATGAAACTATAAGAGCAGCTGAAAACTCAAAGAATAGAGAATTCAGTTTGCTGGGATGTTTTGTAAAATCTGCATGAAAAAGTAGTGAGTGGGGTAAGGACAGTCACTGAAAATAAACTGTGGTACCAACTGCTGTGAGGGTGAGCAGAGAGCTGTGACTGCCTAATTAGGACAATAGTTATCCCACAGTCCTGTGGGAAAGTCCAAAAGATAAAAAGTTCATTGTGATTTTTTGGAGCACACTACTGCTGAGCTTCAGACCCTTGCTATGTCAACCCATGCATGTTTTACAAATAGCTGTGCAACAATCAGTCAGTTTTAGACTAATGTGTTTTCTCAGAATGTTGGTTCATGTTGCAGGTCTTACCAGTAATCAGGCAAAATCTCTCACGAGGTGAAGACTGCAAAGTAGTGCTGTGAGAAAGGGCACTGACTTATTCACCAGCCAGATCAAACAGGTGCATGATGAATGGTGCAAGGAAAAACAAGTGAGCAAGGATCTAACCTAACCTGAATGGAATGGTTGGTGGAGTACCTCTTCAATCTGTTTTGTAACGTGTGGTTTTGTCAATTTTTGGTATGCACTACATAGGCTAAATGCCTCAGCTCTTTCTAATACTTTGTGCTACACCAATTGACCTAAGAGTAGGATTTAAACATTAGGTTGTCCTTGAGGCAGGGACTTTGAAACCAGAAATGTGGAAATTAGTCTTTCCTCCCCTTTAGTATAGATTTACCACCAACTCAGAACCCCATGATGTAGTTTCCTTTTCTACCTCTAATGACACAAATGCCTAAAGTTCTTAGCCTGAAAACCTGAATTTACCTCTGCTTCTTTCTCCATGTAGGATGAATGATTCATTTTGTTCCATGACGCTGCTTCCAACTGCAAAACTGTTACATAAAGGCACTCAGACCTTCTGCTTTTCATTCAGCTTTGGTAATTGCCTGTGCTTTATCACCAAGACCTAGGTAGAGTGAAGTTCAGGATGATTTTGAATCAGGTGCCAGCAATCCACACAGAGTATATTTTTTTATATTTGTGCTATTTTTCCTTTATAGTGCACTTTCTGTTATTTAACATTCATCCCATTTCAAAATTCAACATTTTTAACCTAAATACTGCTTTATCTTGTCCATGATAATTTTATATCAACATGACATTTACGCAGTCCCAATTCAAGAAGACTGTCCTCTTCAAGAGGGAGCTCAGGAATCTGTGTATATCACAGACCAGCAGTGGGAAAAATATACACAGATTTAACCCATGAATAGAAATTTCCTGCAGTGGGAATAGTTTATTCCCCAAAAAAAAACCTCAATTAATTCTATTTCATCTTGTCTAATTTTTAAAACCAAAAATGTATAAAGCTCTTTTAATTGTGACAGTTTTTTAGCCCTACTTTTTCTCCTGGTTCTCAATATTTTTTACCTCTGTTTGTGAGTTTTATGCTTGTCTATAGATTCAAAGGTAATTAAATATGCATCCTCTGACTAGGCACAGACCCCACATATGGGCAGCATTTGTTCAACACAGTGAGATGTGGACTGACCTATATAGAGATTTATGATGAAGAGATGAGGACTTCTGCTTGCTCACCCAGGTTTCCTTTTTGTATGATAGACTAGGATGCTGCTTTGCTCCTAACATAATGATTAACTATTCCTAACAAGGTGATTTTCAGTAGGTGAAACTTTCCAGTTTATTAGCATTATTTTGACTTTGAAAAAAATGATAATTAGTATGTGCTAAAATGGCATACCTGAGGCTTTCTACTATTAGCTCTGAAACAGGAGACAAAGAGCCAAGAGTAATGGAACATTTTAAATTTGGTTTGGGAAGTATTATTAATACGCTTAATGTAAAATTATTATTTCAGTTCACTGTAAGCTATTATTGAAACATATTAAAGGCAATCACCACAGTATTCTAGACATCATACTATTCTCTGTCAGTATGTTATTAAATAGCATCATATATATGACAAATGTGTTCTCTAAGCATTTAAATGCTTTGTTTTGTTTGGGGAGGAGGGGAAATGCAGCAAAACAGCACTATTGGGCCATATTTTTAGCTGCTGCAAATTAACATAGCTCCACTGGGAGTAGTGCCAGGAATTTAAAATTACTGTTGAACTTTACAGTAGAATCAGCTAGTGTGGCACTTCAATTATATGGAGGGCTGGGGTGTAGGAAATATTTGAAAGAAAGCATAATAGATTATCTGTGGATAAGCTCTGCTTCCATGCCAGGTGAGCTGAAGAAAATATTTCAAGCTGCAAAATAGTGAATGTATGTAACATGTTTCAGTCCTGGCATTATCAATATTCTTTAAAGGAAAAACTGATGCATACAAACTCCATAGCTTTCTAATACAGAAAAATTCTCTGCATGCAGACTCTGAAGTAATAGCTAAAACCCTGCTTTTATAATCAGCATGGGGATTTACATATTCCCTAATGAAATCCCTGCTAAATAAGCCATATGGTCATAACACTATGGTTTGCAGCAAGAGAAACAGTATTATTCTGAATCAAAAATCAGATAAGAGGCAAAAAATGAAGCAGTTAATTTTTTTCAGAGGGCAAAAGGAGATAGCAAAACTTGTGTTCTAAAAATTAGGTAATATTAGAAAAAAAACTCCCACAGTTAAGACCCATAAGATTTTTTTAAATGCTAAGAAGTGAAATGCAGTATATGTGTAAAGAGATGTACTTAACTATTCTCACAGTGTGGCTGAATGTTTAATTATACGTATCAGCACTGAAAAAAGCATTTGGCACCATGGAGGACAGGTCAGTGGAGTCACTGCAATCCAGTGTGAGGTCCTAAGAATACTGTTGGGATCAGAGTAGAAAACACAACTGAAAGTAATCTAATATTGTGTAACTCAATCTTTCCTGGAATGCTGTGTTCAGTTCTGCTCAACTTGTCTTATTAGATCTATAAACAGGAAGAAGAAGGGTTCAAAACTGGGTCATTGACATCACAAGCACTAGTGGAACTCATCACTACCAGTCATCATTAAAGTCAAGACCAAATAAAAAAAAAGTAAAGGATTAATCGTACAGTAAATGAATGATGAAAACATCAACAGTCATAACAATCAAGGCACATCACATCTCTCATAAACAGGAAGACCAAGCAAAGAATTAGCAGGACCAGCAAGGGTTCTTTTTAAAAGTTATAAGTAATTTCCCCCAGCTGCTAACAGTTCACTGGCTGCCTCACCAAGCCCCATCTACATAAACCAGCAAGGGGAATTGGTCTGTGACTCTCAAAATGAAAAAAGTTATTAAGGAAAATGAAACTGAGATGCTAAAGTAATTCCTTGGTTTGTAAAGGGGAGGACTCTTAGGAAAAAAAACATGTGGAGGGTGATACCCATAAATAGCCTAGAATTAAACTACAGGGGTCTTAGCAGTACGAGATTAATGGTTGGACTCAATGATCTTCGAGGTCTTTTCCAACCTAAACCATTTTATGATTCTATGAAAATCATAATCCTGAAAGAAGAAATAAAGCCTACATCCCAGTACCTGTTACAACTGCTGCCAGCCTGGTGAATAAAATTCACTTCTATGAGACACTCATCTCAGACACAACTGGAAGTAGAATTCCAGTAATGAAACACAAATGTTTTATAATAATTTCTACCCCAAAGGATGGCCTTAGGGTTCTGGTTTTAGCCCTTTAGAGAGTAGAAGTGAAATGAGGCATTTCCTCATTTAAGATGTAACGTTAATATGCAGCCTCTGCTAGTTTCTTTTAACATGCTATTATTTCTTCCTTGATAAGATTCAATTAATTGGTGAGATAATGAAATAGCTATTCCCCAAGAATTGTTATGTAACTTACATTAACTTGTCTTAATACAATGGGAGATACCAATGTTAGAAATATTTTATTTCTTTACTGTTTTCAGCTCTTTTGCACATACATTTTACACAGTAAATATTCAGTATTTTAAAAAACTTAAAACCTCATGCATTTAGTGTTTTAGCAGCACAGCTTCACTGATTTGTTCAGTGAATGCTTGTTTTGTTCTTATTAATTCCAAATGTGTATGTAATGATGCACTGGTTTGATATCATTATGTTACACAGGCTATCTAAAGCTATTGCCTAAGGACTGTAATACAATCTGCTGGATCCTGGGCAGAATTACAGAGTGCTCTATGTTACCCTGTAGTTCATGCATCACTAAGTGTTTTCCTCTCCTAATTAGAGACCAGCCAATTGCACTATTTATAATTACTTAATATGATGAGCATTTATGTAAAGAGAGATTAAATAAAGAGAGATTTAGCAAAAAGCACAGAGAACAGAATAAATATTTAATTAGCAAAGCAAAAAGCTTCGGGATACTGAGATCTTCAAAACTTGTTTTCTATTAATTTGTTCTTTAGAGACCATTTTCTCCAAGTGGAAAACACACTGACACAGTCATAAAAAACCCTTTAAGTCTTACATGGAAAACATTGACACAAAATCTTGATCTGAATAAAGTTTTTGATGCAGGTAATGTTATTTCAAGGCACATATGTGCCTCTTCGGAAACAGAAGTGATTGTTCAATATTAAAAGCTAAGTACTGTTAAAATACAGGACTGTTGGGGGTTGTTTTGGTGGCATATATACCCTTCAGATTTCTTTACATCAGTTTTTCTGAAGGTAATTCAGTTATTTATTTATACTGAAATTTGGAGGAAAAAACCTGCAAAAAACACATTTTGCACTATGTGCTCCTGCTACTTTCCTATGGAACAAAACTACTTCTAACCCAGTCCAGATCAGAGCTGAGCACTTCAGCTTTCTCAGCTTTATATCTTCTTCCTGCCTCCAATAGATTTCATATTGCAGGGACTAGAGCAACTCACATTGTCTCAAAAAGCCCAGTTGCTTGAATGATTTCTTCTCTAGCAAATTTGGACAAAACTGTTAATGTTATGATTATGGAAGTAGTTGCTTCCTTGGTCTTTGATGCAGTCTTATCTGCATGATACAGGTTACAAAAAAAAAAAAAAAAAGGTGCTTAAATATAGTGTTTCCCCTAACCCAAGTCATACTGACAAGCAGTTTAGCGTGCAACTGTCTTTGATGTTACGCCAACAGATCAGAGCTGAGAATCTGTGAGTATGTTAGAGAAGGGATCTTCTGAAGTCCTTGATCAACTGAAGTCAGCTCAACACATCTTACCTAGCAAAGGAAAAGGTTTCTGTTCTGTTTTCATAATATTTATAACTTTTCTGGGCTCATCATGTCTGCAAAGTAAATCAGAGGATGAAAACTGTTTTGCATAAAATCTGATCTGGTGGCATCTTGGGAGGGACAGAATATGATTTACATTCAAAAGCAGAAATACAGTTTACAAACAAAGCTATGAAATTTTAAATTCCAGCAAAAGTAAGATTAAGTTTATTTTGGAAAAGCCAAGGCAACAAAGATAAAGCACTTCAAAACAGCTAAGCAATAAAAAGCATAGCTCATAATTTGTCAGCAACTTTTTGGAGTGCTCCTCTTTAACATTGCTCAACCTATACCCTTTACACAAACCCAAATGCATGGACATGTACAGCCATGAAACTAGGGGCTGGTCTCTCCTATATGTCATGGCTAATCTGTGCTACAGCTTCCCAGAGATGACAGAGACAGGACTTAGGGGAAGTGCCTCTAGAACATCTGGTTTTTCTAGTCTCTCTCTTTATGTTGATCCAGTAGAGTCCCCTTTGCTTCCCAAGAGGATACTGTACACTGAGACATAAACACATAGTACAGCTGAGCCCTGCTTACACATCACTTGTGTCTCAATGGTGTAAAGGAGTGGCAGGGGAGGAAACATTTATTCAGCAAAGGCACCAATACTCTAGAAGCAGAAATGCAGCTGTAGCAACATGTGCAGTGTATTTCCTTTGAAAAATGGATTGATAGGTCTCTAAAGACAAGAGATGAAGATTTAAGCAGTAGTTGGGCAGACTGTGACTTCATGTGTTTAACTTCAAAGTACACTTCCATCTAATCAACATATTTCCTAGTACAATCCAGTCCAGTCTCTGTTGAATTTATCTAGACTACCAATGCATACCACTGTGAAAAACATTCATATACTCTGGCCTAATTCAGTGTACTGGAACAGTGGATTTCTTTCAAACTTTCTAATGCACATTAAGTTAAACAAATATACAAAATCTTCAGTTGCTTGCTACCAACATAGCTCTGTTGCAAAATAAAATTAGAAGACAAAAATCAAAACCAGAATTATGTCAGTGCTGTGGACTGATGGGGGCTGTTGGCAGGACACACAGTAGGGAGGACACAAGGGAGTCTCACACTCAGGGTGCAAGTTTCCAGATATCTCAACAGCTGGGCTTTCAAGCAGTATGGATGGCCTGAAAGAAAGATCCAGCACGCACTGGCTGGGACAGGTAGCACAACTGGAATTCACTGAAGTATGCTTTCAAAATAAAAGTTTGTATTTGTGAGACTTAGAATTATGATATAGCAACAAATGATTAAGGGAAGGAACAGAAGCTCTGAACTCAGCTTTATGTTACTCTTCCCCCAATAAGGTGGGTTCTTATTGATGCTTTAACTTGTATTTGCCATTCTATAGTATATGTATTGTACAGATGCTATAAAAGACTGGTGAAAGTTGTCATGTAAAGGAAAACTGTTGTACAAGATGTGGCAACGTCTTTGGGCTGATTGCTGCTCCTATTTTTGTGCCATACAAGACTGCAATGTTTTACAAGGGTAACCAAGATCAAAGTAGAGTTCCTTTCCTTCATGCTGTGGGAAATGCTCATGTTAGAAAACTCATGGTTTATTTCATATATTGTAAATATCACAGTGATCATATGAATACTTCCTTTGACACAAAGGATTTTCCTTAATGAAGGATGATCTGTTTGGTGTGTTAGTTTTGTCATCCAAATTGATCTCCTGTGAAACATTATGTACCTTCCTGACCATGCTGAGAAATGTTCTGCCAAGCTATTTTGAAAACCTAGTGTCCTTTCTGAAAAGCACATTTCTTTCTTAGAAGACAGACAATGGAAGGTTAAAGTTATCCTGAAGGTAAAATAAGGTCAAAGCTATTCAGAGTCATCAAATAATTTAACCTGGAAAAAGAACACTGACAGGCTGAGCTAATCAAAGAGTTTGGTTGACTGATCATTAGCTATCATGCTATGGGACCCTATTGACTGTCCACAACTTGTTGACCCCTTCTGCTTCCCCTGTATTCCTGTAGCCATCAAAGAACACTCATCAGGAGCTCTGCTACAGTTCTAACCAGAAACAGGGCAAATATTTCTGAAATATTGATTAGCATCTTTAAATCTAAGCCCTTCCTCAAGCTGACAAGAAATTTTCTAAGCCTACTAAACTGCTTGGAAAAAGTTTGGTTCCCCAAAGAACCACTAGAAAGTCATGAAGTCTTGATGTGCCTGTGAAATAGCAACAGTTGTAAAAATCTTCATTTTATGGGTTTTTAATTTTTTTGTTGTTGTTGTTTTTTGTTTTGTTTTCATCCTAAGCCTGCCAGCTGTGCATTCTTGGTTATATATTTGTACTAAATGGAATAGCATTAGTAATTTAGGCTGTATGTGAACGATACAGCTATATTTTCCCTAAAAGGGAGCCTCCATTACCAGCAGTTGTTGCACTGTATTGCTCCCCTGGTGGCTTACAATCAAGAATTTCAATGTCACCTTGTGTTTCGCCTTTACTTCCATAGACCTTCATTTGCTAGCAGTCTCTGATTGCTACAAATCTTTCTCCTGTCCTGCTACATGAAGATCTTACAGCTTTGCTTCCTTTTTTTCTTCATATGAACTACAATCAGTTCACCTTTTATATAGTCTCTTAAATTTATTGAAGTAGCAACCAGTGAAGTGCTGTACAAGTCATGAAGTAATTAAAACTTGTAAGAAAGGCCTCATTGTGGTCAATGGCAGGAATGGGGAAAGAAAAACCCTAACCATATTCAGAGCCAAAAAGAACTCCCTAAAAAGCTCCTGCACTCTCGTAGAAACCAGATGGTTCAGGACTTACATGGTATATAGATGTGTTGCTATCTGAATGTTAAAGAATTTATAGAGCTGCTAGAAAAAATCCTGTACTCACAGAGCATAAATCTGCAATAATTCTGTTAGCCTTTGTGGATATATGTCACTGCCAGGGAAATCAGAATGACTCTTTGTTTTCCTGCTTTATGTGATGAATAACACAATCATCATAAATGCAGAGTGTCAGAAAACCCCTGTGTTGCATCACAGGGATGAGAATAGGTTTCCTTTAATGTTGCTGGGCAGCAATTCAGACAAATAGATGCTTCTGATGAATACACAGTCTAATGTCCAGCTCCCGCTCTTAACACAGTGAATAAAACTTTTTCTTCAAACTTGAATTTAATCAGAACAAAAAGAAACCCTGGTCATTTGCTCTCTGCTTTTCTTAGGTTTGCCCTAGGCAGTTTTTAAATGACATCTTCGACAGTGTGGAGAGAAATAAGGAATTTAGGTTGAGGTTTTTAATGTCCTTTAGCTAGATTTCAGATTTTGGTGGGACAAAAATATTGCAAGAAGATTTATCTTCAGGTGTCTGAAGTTTAAACAAAATAAAAATCATAATAAAAAGTTGGACAGTATATCAGCTCTTGTTCATCCTTGTCCCTATTCTGGATAGAAAGTGATTTTTTAAGGGAAAAAATAATTAGTATTCTATATATGTTAACCCCTGTACTGGACAGTATTTACAATTGAAGGCCAGGTTTATTCACCTATGGTTTGTTTACTGGAAGGCTGAACTCAGATATGGCGGTCAGGAGGGTAGTCTCCAAGCAGGGAGCATCTTGATATATCCATGTCTGGAAAAGAAGCTGTGAATGTATTCAGCAAGAGACAGCATCAGGCCCAAGCTTCTGTCCATACTACCTAGGCTCATGGCTCTCTAGTTTCTGAACAATCCTGGCCTAGGAGCAAAGCAGGTCATCTGAGACTGTGTGTGCTGAAAACAGTACTTTGGTTTACAGCCTGAAGCAGGTCACAGACCTATTTGGTGCTCAGGCTCACTGTGCTGCTTTTGGAGCTCTATGAACTGGTTCAGGGAGAAGCAAGGAAGTAAGGAGGGGTGCACCGACTGGATATTTTTTTTTCCCTCAATTAAATTAGAACATCACAAAATGTGTTGAAGTTGTTGTTACTACAATATTAGTCTGACCTCTGGCTTTGTGTCTGAATGTGCAGAAGCTGTGAGTCCTTAGAAATCAGTTCATAAGCCAATGTAAACTCTTGTTTACCTAACAGGGAATTATTTCAATTGATCCCTTCTAAGAAATGCTTTTAGGGTTAATTACATATTTCCATAAATAATATTCCTAGCAGCCACAATGAAGCCAGAAATTAATCATGGTAACAGACATCCTAATATATTGGGGATTATATCTACCATTGGCCAGGCATGGATTTACAGGGCAAATATAGATTTATAGCACTGTATTAGCATGGTGTGAAGAACCAAAAACTGTTACACAATGAGGAAGAGTCAGTTCCATGGTTGCCATCCCATTTCAGAAAAATCAGGAACTGGGAAGGAGATGCATTGCAGGCAGTGAAAGTTTACTGAAAGGTGACAGGTAGTGGCAATGGTATTCTGAAAGACAGACTCATGGAATGTCACAGCACCTAAAGGAGGAAAAATGTCTCCAGATCTCACACTGCACTGATCTCATGAGAAAGTGGGTAGAGGTTCCCATTGTCTGCCAGGCCAGCCTACTGGTTCTTGCCATGGACAACAGGCTCCAATGAAAATCTTCTATGATTTGTAATATAAAGGATATTTCTAAAAGCATATGGCTCATTGCTGCCACTGCCAACCATTTCTGTTGATGTCAAGCAAGGCACTGGAGTCAAAGGTTCAGCTCCCTGAGCTAACGTGCCTTTCTGCAACGTAGTATTAAGAGACAGTGAGAGTGTTTTTATATCCCATATCATGGCTGACACAAAACTAAGATAGTTTTATTTGTAGCATACATAATATTTTTCATAATGGGAGATTCACACCTTTATTTTAAAATACAAAGGAACATCATGTTTTTACAGTATTCATAAATTAGAATACAAGCAGTCTACATCTGAATGGTACAAAATTCATACCTTCCTGAAGTTCAGAATTGCCATATACTTCTAGTTTTTACTAAACATGGCTACTACTTAATGTGCTGATTTATGTTTGAGATACTCTGCAACTCCAACAGCATGACATGAAATCTGTATTTTGAAGTGTAAGATCTTAATTATTCTAATCCTCTTCAAAGTCTTCTAAAATACAACACCTTTATCCAGTGCCAGGAGTTTGTATGTGCCTTAGCAGCAGAAAATGGACACAATGAGGCGTGTGCCAGCCAGTCTGCATGGAATTGATATTAGCAGAAATATCTTTTTGAAATAACAGTTATTTCTTTGTTTAACTGAATTAACTTCCAGAGCTGACAGAAATTCAGAACAATATTGTGAATGAAAAATAGATATGTTTATGAAACAAAAATGTAACCGATCTTATTTTCAGGCCAATTCTAGTGGTTCTAGTATGCATTTAAAATTTGAGCCTTCTTGTGTCAGAAATCCACACATATTAAACACATTTTGAGCATTTCTGTTGTACTGAATTTCTGAGGGGGAAATCTTCCTTTGTTGTGGTGTGAAGTTAAATCCTGTCCCCCAGCGGTGACTACTTCCTCCTTCCCTTCCCCCTGCCCTCTTCCTAATTGCTGTCTGTCAAGTTCCACATCCCAGCAAGGGCATCGTGTGATTGGCAGAAGTTCAAAAGATGCTTCTCAGGCCTGGGGTCATTGGCCTGTCCAGGTGTCATTGTCCCCTGAGACCCTCCCCCTCCCACCAGGTTGGTGGCTCACCTATCCTCTCCCTCCCACCTCCCTGTGAGTTTAAAAGGTGCTGGAAACATGCGGTCGGGGTCTGTCGGAGCTGTACTGAGATTCAGGACTGTGTCACCTTGAAATAAACTCTGGATTTAACCCTCCGGCAGAACCCGCTCTCTTTCTCTTCACCATAGCCTGAACCTTTTCCACTAGAGGTAAACTGAGTTTCTACTTTACTTGGGCTCTTTCTGAGTGCCTGGCTGCAACTGCCAGCGAGCCAAAGGTGTCTCTGAGGTGAAACATCCCCAGCAGTCACTTCTAGCTCGGTGCACTAAGGCCGGACGAACCCAGGCACACTCTACTCAGCAATAATATTCCTTAAAGTGAAAAAACACAGTGCAGAGCTATAAGTCTATGCACAAGAGGATTACAAACCATATAAGTTTATTTTGAAAAGGACAAGGATCTCATATTTTGCATACCTTTTGTCTCTTAGCAAATTATTTGAAATCTGCTCTATTTGCTAGAAAAATCTTGCAAAATTCAGAAAACATATTTTAGAAGAATTGCCTGGATTAAATGTAAGGTTTCAACAAACCTGAACATACCTTCAAATATTTCTTTCTTAGCTACTTGACTGTGTTATCTGACATATTGCTTTTGAATTATCATTTACAGAAATGTTCTTTCTAACTCTAAGTAATAAGGTGTCAGAAATGTGATCAGCTATTGGAGTTATATTTGCATACCTTGAAAAACTGATTGCCATTTTGCATCTCTGTGTGAAGAGCCCAAATTCTGCTCTGGTGCACACTTCTGCAACAAGTTAATCTAGGATGAATTGTGATCATGGTGCTGCAAGCAGGATTCAACTTCTATATGAACATCAGTCTGAAATGGCAACCCAGGTCAACAAATCCATTTCCCAGTACTAACAGGCATCTGCAGAGTCTTGAATGTCATAAACCCCCTGCTTCCTGCTATAATAGTCCTAAAGTTTTATTTGGGACAAAAAACAACTACAACAAATAATTTTTTAAAAATCTATAATGACCTACAGAAAGTAAGCAGGATGAATAAAAGATATTGCTAATACTGTAGATTCCTGTATAGCAGGATTTTTTAAAAATATTATTTGCATAAGGTACGTAGGACAAAGACTATGCTCTTCAATATAGAGTAACACAACAAAACAATCAAAAAACCCTATAAGAATTCCACTTGGATTAGAAGGAAAGTTCTTTCTGGGCCTAAATCTGGCTATCAGTTCAACTATAAGCTTCCTTCAAATGGCACCAGGAGCATTTCAGCACTGTGCCTTTGCATCCTGTCTAGACATGTGGCCCATTTCCAGTTGGCTGGTCATTAGAGGAACAGAACAAAAGTCAAACAAAAAAAAAAAAATCCCTATGAGGCAATTTATACATCAAGAGAGAAAAAGAAAAAAATAATCCGTCTTGGCCCAAAGGCAGCCAGTGAATGCCCTGAAGCAGAGAATTAATATATGTCACAAGGAAGCAGTGATCCAATCTCATTTCAAAACTTCTTGGAGACTTGCACCCAAAAATTTACATCAGTCCAGCCTTGTGTTTGGTATTTGAAGGTGTAGCCATCAAACCAGTTTTTTGCAAGTATAACTTCTCACTCTGGAAAAGAGAAGCTTTTATCTCTGTAGAATAAATAAATAAATAATGATCTAAAGTGACATTTCAAAGCCTGAAGTCAGCAAAACAAGTACTCCATGCCCAGAATCTGCTGGTAGCTGGTCATCTTGGAAATGTAGTTAAAGAGATGTGCAGGCAAAGAAACTGGGAACAAAGGTTTCACAGCAACATACAGAGTGCCCTGTGAAAGCCTTGAACAAAAGGTCCATGCCATTCTGTGACCATATCATATATTAATGTTCACTGCTTGGACATGCTATTGCTCAGAAAACCAGAGCACAAGAACCTGTATTAGTAGAATTGGGTACTTGACTGGATTTATGGGAAGTCTCATTTCATGTTCTAGGCACAGCACTTAAATTCTGTCACAAAAGGCCTATTACATCAGTAGAAACTTCAGAAATAATGTTGTGAAGGCCATGGGGATCATAGGAATACAAGTATTTGGGGACATAAGAGTTCTAGTTTATTTCTGTAGCATCCTAAACTCATTTTTTCTGGTGTATCTACTTTGCTTTTATTAAGTTATCCATTCCTCTTTGCTTACATAAGCTAATCAAATATAGACTCTATGGAAGAGGAACATATTGTCCTTATCTAGACCATTATATTTGTCTGTGTGCGTGTCTGTGTGTGTTCATTTCTGAACTGAAAGAAAAGAACTAATTGTTTTTATTTCTTCTAACTTGAGAAGAAAATATCCATTATTTTTATTAGAGGTAAATTTGTTTCAAAGAATATTGTGTTGCAGTAGTGCTAAATTCCAGCTGGAGATGGATTCCGTGCCTATTTGGCTGGCTCTGTACACATCTATCTATAACAAAAAGTGTGCCTGATCCCAAAACCTTACCATCTGCACAGTTAATGGGAGGTAACAATAGGCTACAGCAGAATGAAGAAATAGAGACACAGTTTAATCAGCCATAACAGGCATCAACCTGAAATGAGCCAAAGACTGATCTTAGAGTGCTTAGTCAAAGCAGTGTTCTGTTATCTGATGCACCCCTGTTTGCACTGTGTAGAAGGAAAATCCTTCAGAAAGGTCATTCCTCTTTCTGGCCATCATTTGTTGCCAGTGATTTCAATGACAAAAGGAAGACTATTACTAATTTAGTGTATATATATATATATTACAAAGAGAAGGGTTTACACTGATCCACATGATCATGGTCATTAAAAGGAGATAAAACGGAGTCTTCTTGTACAAAAAATATTTTAGATGTCAAAAGATGGTAATAAAAATGGCAATAGAAAAGCAAAGGTATTCTAAAGGGGAGAGGATATACAGTCAGATTTACAAGCAAATTAATACAAGTTCACTTCCACTAGATAGGATTGCCTAATACAGCAAAATGGTAATATTCTTTATATACATTTAATACCAGCAAGTTGAATACTGCTTAGATTGTTTATAGCTAAAAGTCCCGTTCAGTGCATAAGATATGTGGTATGTCATATGTATGCATAAGACTTTATGGTACATTTTTATTTAATTCTTTCTAATGGCAGATATTGCTGCATCAAACCAATTTCTAGCAGATGATTTTTACACAACCAAAATCACAATGACAGAGCAGAAGTGCTCCCTCAGGTTCCATTTTTAGGCAGTTTGGCAGTTGCCGACTCATAGAAAGTTGCCTAAATGAATATATCTTTTGATAGAGATTCTTTCTTGGTAGAAAAAAAATTGTTCTATTTACAAGCTAACGCACACTTTTAATTTTGAATATATTGCATTATTGAAAAAGTAGAAAGAATAAGATTGTAAGTTCTAAAAAAATACATATTCTTCAATATTGTAAGTCAAAAAATTCTTTCTCCAAATATATACAAATAAGATTTTTCCTGTGCATTTAATACATAGATAGTGACTCATGAATTATAGCTCTTAAATACCAAATTGGATAGCTGACATCCCACAGAGTGAGAAAATGCCTTCCCTCCCTTCTGAGCAACCATTTTCTAGGGCTTCCTGACTAAAGAAAAGAAAAAGGTTTCTTAAATGGTATATTTTCCCCCAGGGAGTAGGGGTAGATATGCATTGAATTCTTGATTTCCTGATTTCACACTCTCTAATGAACCACAGGTTTCTCTAGCATTAGTACCACAGGAGCTGAGGTTGGGTACCTGATGTTCCCCTTGCCCTCCTTAGGCTGTCTTGCTGCTCAGCCTGCTTTTCTGGTAGTCCCAACCCATTGAGTCCTACCAGGAATGGATGTCATGGAAATGCACTTGGAACAGTGATGAGGATATAACAGAATGAACGTGCTGTCAAACTACATCTGTCCTTTATGTATTAATGGTAGGAAAATAGAGCTACATCTTGCAGCTATACAGTAAAATAGTATCTCATCCAGACCTCAGCTTGTATGGGTATGTAGCAAATTCAGATCATCACGTAACCAGAAATCCAATGCTTGGATTGCATAATACCCCAGAGTGATGCTGGGGATAGTCTAGGTCCGTGTGTGGGTGAGGTTTGTCTGGGGACACACAAGGGATTACAGAAAGACACTGCTTTCTGGCTATTTTTTTTTTTTTTAAGTTGTAAACAACCTTTTCCAAACTATATATTTTGCATATGTATCTAGGAAAGGAAGACATGTGCCATTCATTTGATAAAAAGATGGACTAATTATCAGGCAGCCAGATGGCAAAATACAAACTATAATTCACAAGCAATCGTTCAGCACAGATCAACACCTCCCGTATGGCTCCCACACCCCAACACCAGTTAAAAACACAGATCTGCAGAAATGAAATAAGAAACCATCTAATCCATCTTCTTGCATCCAGCAGGGAAATTTTTGGTCAGTGCAATACAATTTTATTCCACAGAAAGTCTCTATGGACAAAAGATTTCAGTAGTTAAAAATTCCTTCAAATATAAAATAGAAAACAACAAGAAATCCTCCTAAACCCCAGAGCAAAATCTTGAGGAATTCACTGAAACCTAAACCACAAAAACCTCAGAATACAGAATAACTACAACACATCTGACTGCTGCAGACATGTGTTTCTTTAATGTGGTTACAAGCAGAGTATGCACTAGGAATCTTTTTATTGCACATGGGATCAATCACATACAAACTGAGCAAACGAAAAAATACATTTCTATAACATGTGCAGAAAACCCAGCATCTGACAGACTGTAATATAAGCTTTGCTGTAATGGGCTCAGAGAAAGCAATATGATGGACAAGCTATAAGGACCTGAATAGAATATGAACAACATTCCCCACATCTCAGAGCCAAGAAAAACACTGATGAATCTGTGCAGGCAGGGATGCAGCTGCTGCAGGCTGCGTGTGTGGAAAAATGCAGGTGCTCCTGCCCTGCCACAAAACACAAACCATGAACACTGACAGGAAGGAAGGGGACCCAAAACCTATGAACACTTGTAAATTTATCTTCATAAAAATTTATTTTAAATGACTGTAATTCCTGTGCTCCTTCTGGACTCAGTCACACGTTAAGTCAGGGCTCTTCCTTGTGCAACTCTTGAATTGCAACTGAGAAATGCTGCTGCAGCACCCTGTGGTCTGGAGACCAGTTTTGGGCTTGTCTTTGTGCCATAGTGCTGGGTGTACAACACACCACCTGCTGACTGGCTGAGGACAAATGGCAGAGATTTTTAATTAATTCCAGATTTCTGCACTAGGTTCTCTAAGAAAAAAGAGATGGTAAAAGCCTTTTATACATTCACAACTGTCAGCAGAGAATATATTTGGGGTTGTCTTCTCTGTGTTTAGAAGAGAAAATAAGAAGTCAGAATGTATGTACTTAATTAGTGCCATTTCTGCACAAAACTCCAAATTGATATTCATAGTAGTCGGCTTTAAAGAGCTGCTGCTTTTTCTATTTCTGTATTTGCTGGTTGGTTGGATTGAGTTTTTTCCCTCCCTGTATAAGAGAAAGCAGGACAGGAATGTTGAGTTTCTTTCCCTTGAAGATGTACCTGTTGAACACTGACCAGAGCCACTCCTGCACTGGCACTGGTGCCAGACAGAGGGTCCAGCTTTCAAACAGCGCTGGCTTTTTGGTGCCTTCACACGTGAACTGTGGGTGCCAAAGTCTGCACTAAAGTTGCCACAGCTGAGCCTTCTGAAACCTCAACCATCATGAGAGATGTGAAGCCAGAAGGAGAGTGGTGAGCACTGGGAGGTATCTTTGACTGCAGATGCTGTCTGCCTGGTTTTGCAAGCTAGTGCTTTTGCCTGTCACTTTCAGGACCAAATCCAGTGCAGTTGCCTGGTCAAATGCCAGGATGCCTGGTCAAATGCCCAATCAAATGCTACATACACTAGAAAATTGCAACTAGGAAAATTTATGAGGGAAGGAAGAGCTTTTTATTTTTGAGGCTCAGCATTCATCTATTTGCACAACTCCTGTGGCTATCAGTATGTGCTAGGGGTTTTTCTCCTGTTTGGTGCTTTAAAATTTAACTTTCCATATGCATTGCAAATGTAATAGGCACATACCCTTTATTTATATTTACATCTACAAATGGACGTGTTTGAAATATTTTGGGATGTAAGTACATAATGGAAAAGAGAAGTATATCAAATAACCAAACACATAAAATATGAGAAATGCATTTTTGCATGCATATATAGTGTAAACAGTAAATTGAACTGTATTTTCTACAAGAACTACTGAATGGCTGGTAGCAGATTTTCTTACATTAACTTAGCTACCTGAAATTTAACATTGTGAAACAATAAGCATAGAAATGTCACTTATTCAGCTAATATACAACTATCTTTCATATTCAGATTTTGCTGGAATGCTAATTGGAAATTTGAATGTCAGGCTCTTGTTAATAGACTAGTCCCTGAGGGGTACCTGCATAACAATACATTCCCTCCTCCTCTGTTCCTCCAGTTGGAGATCACCTCTGTCTCAGTTCTGCTCTTCCCATAATACTTTAGATGCTTCGGGAAAGGCTGCTATAAGTCAAGATACTTGGGAGAAACAAAAGTGACTTTGTTGAATGTGAAAACACTTAGGAAGCCTGTGAAGTGGGTGCTATGTACTTAGTTTCCCTGGAGTTTCATTTTCACAAGATTATAAAACAGTGCATTTCAAATAACAGACCAGACAAGCTGTGTTTCACTGACTGCACAGATTCTCTCCTCAGATGTTCCCAACAGCTCTACTTTCTGAATGAGAAGGTTATAACTGCTCCCACCATGAACTGTTCAACTGCCTACTTCTACACGTGCTCTTTCTGGGGATTCATATTTTTTGTTACAATATTTACATAGTGCTTGACATCTGCAAGGTAATTTCATAATCTTAAGAAATTTCTTCAGACAACCATACATTTCTAGGCACTTTCTTCTGCAAGAAGCCCTGTAGTGGGTCAAAGAGTGTTATTGGTTTTGGTCTTTTTCAGAATAAATTATGCCACTTCATGTAGCAACTGCATCAGAATCATGTAGTCAAATGACATAAATACTCCAGGATAAGGGCGGTTGCTCCTGGAATTCAAGAACTACCTCAGAAGTCTTTGGTTTATGTCTAAGGCCAACACAATATTTGGAGTACAAATTAAAAATTTCTGCAGCCTTTGTGAATTATAACTAACTATTGTAACTATGGAAGATCTGTTAAAGTATTGAAACAAAAGGCTTCTCTTTCTTCTGAGCAAGATTCAGTACTTACTGGAAAAGGAATCCAGAACACAAAGGAAAATATCCCCTTTGGAGCTGACCACTTTGCTGAGAGTAAAATAGAAAATGTATTCCATAGCACTCCTCTGCAGGACCATTAAAGCTTTTCCGTGTGTTTACCCCAGATTGAATCTGATCTGTGCTGTGACATTATCTTGATAAAGCAAAGTATCCTAAAAAGGTCAAGACAAACATGACTTGAAGATAGGAGACCTTTTGTGCAGAACTCCCATATTCACATGAATTGCAAGCTACAAGCACATGGGATGTGTGCTACAATCAGAGTCATGGCCATGGTGGAGCAAGAGAGGCACCAGTTGGTGACAGATGTGAGGCCATCACCTCAGGGTGCTCCGCAGGTTCAGGGCAGGCTCTGGAAGAAGCATCTGGCAGCTGAGATGAACAAAGAGAGCAATGAGACTGGGGGGAAAGAGCTCCAGAGAAAAGAGTACTGGGGGGAATAAAGCAACCATGTCTGGCCTACAAAAATATCCTGCTCTTTTCTGAATACAATAAACAGCTTTGTGCACGGCCCTGCAAGGCCTATGTATAAGCAGTGCTCAGTTAATTTATCTTACTAAAATAATTTTATCTGGGGAGAGAGAAAAATCTATGAACATTTCCTGAATCTGAGGTTCACTTGTATGAACAAAGCCACTAGTATTTCTTTTCATACAATTTCAGTTACCTTTGTTTCACACTACCCTAATCCCAGTTATTTCAGCTGACATTTCACAACATGACACCAGAGTGGGTTCCTTACAAGAAACTTTAAGTATCATAATCTTCGAGGGGATTTTTTGTCTTCTGGGATAAAATTGTTTAACTGGGTATATTCAGAGCATCGTTTTTTATACACCTTTTAAATGTTGTGTATATGGGGCCATAAACAGCCTTTGTGGAAATGAAAGTTTGAAATCACTCTGCTGAAAGTTTCAAACATTTGTGAGATTCACTATTTATAGACTGATTAGATGTACAACTCTATTAGCAAAAAGGATAATTCTCTGCATATTATGTGTTGTTCCTATTTATGCTTCCCCTTCTCAGAAAGCATGCATTGCATTTAGCCCTTTGTGTTACACGTACATGACTGCTCTACAGTTTTGAGGTTTCTCTTTCCATTTCTCAGTCTGCAGTACTTGATTATTGGAGATTAGTTTTGCATATTTGAGTTTGGTGATGATGTTATTGGAATCTTGACTAAGGGGCTCTAAGGCAAAATTCAAACCTCTGCAATGCTTGTTGCACTAATAGACAAATACAGTGTATAGTGTGCATCTTTATAAGGGAACTTCTTTTCTTTAACTTTTTGCATTAACTATATGGTGCCCTGTAAAAATAAAAAGTCTGCCCAGAAAATGTGAATAATGTGACTCCACTAGCATCACCCCTCCCTCTATCAGTACTGTGTCCTGCTGCTTTTCATTCCCCATCCTAAGCTGTGTGTCACAGGGTAGTGGTCATTCTTCTGTTATAAAAATGGCTTCTGTGATGCTCAAATAATGTTAAAATGTTGGGAACATTTATAAATCCGCCACAACCAGCTGTAATGAAGTGAAGACCATTACAAACGCCATGCTCCTCCCAGTAGCACATCCATTTATAAGGCTGCCCCAGGCACTGCATGACATTGTGAGGACAGTGACTGAGTGAGTAGCCACTGTGCAGTAACATGACATTTTAGAGCAAGGAACATGTGTATGGTAGGCATGGTGCCACACAAAGATTGATTAGAACCAGATGGTAAAAAATGCTTTGCAGTTTTTATCCTGATGAAGTTGCTGGAGTGATCATTAAAATGGTAGTCTGGTCCTTCTGAAGCAGACACCTTCTCCAAGGCACTTTTCCAAGTTCAAGGTATCAGTTCTGGGGTGGAAACTGTTGTTGTATATGCTGATGCATAAATGTAATTTTGTGGTGTACAGTACAGTACAGAGCTCATGTGCCTACCAAACTCCAATCAAAACAAGTATTCCCACATTCCCTTTGCTGTTCCAGAATTCAGCTAACCTGTACTCAGTTCCTGTCTCTACTGTACCACTACAGTATAGTCCATGTGGGTAAAAGCCTAATCCAGTTGCTCTTACTGGCAAAATTCCCATTGACCTGCATAGAAAGAGATTTAAATTCTTAATCTTCATGTTCCTCATCTGGTAAATAAAGAAGATATTTAATTTCTCCAAGTACATCTGTATATCTTTATTTAGACTATAAAACCCCTTTGGACAAAGATTCCTGTTAATTTGTGTTGTTCTTTAAAATAATGTCAGTAATAATCTGTGTCATCCCCAAGTCAATATATGAGAGCCTAAATATCAATATTGTAGCTTTCTAAAAATCAAGTGTGCTCACCAATGGGTAGAAAAGTACAGCTGACAATTTGCTGGTCAGCACTACATCAGCTGCCTGCCCAGAAAGAATAAAGATTTTCCTGCAGTTCACTGGAAACTTAGAGCAGCTCATCTGCCCCAAGCACATTGAACAATTAGAACTTTCTCTATACTCTTACAAAAAGTCTGATTATTGCAGCATAACAGATGCTTTATAAATCAGCCCATTCTCTATTGAGGTAGATTAATATGGTTTAGAATATTAAACTTAGATAATATCTAGTGCAATATCTACCTCAGTCTCAGCTGAGATCTCTCTGGGTTACAGTGAAACATAAATAATACTTAAATAATTACTGTGGGAATTCACTGATATTTAGCAATTTCAATTTTATTACAGCACTTGCCCTTTGAAAGCCAAAGATGAAGCAATAGATTCTATAGGAACATCTGACACTTTGAAAACTCAGCTGTAGTAAATGATAACAGAAAGATCTATGGAGACAAAAAATGTAATGAAATCTTGTAACATGTTTACAATAAAATAAAAAACAATACCTGTAGCACAAACTGAAAGAACTCATTTTACTTGTTCTATGTATTCAGCAAAAGTTTTAAATATATAAATACTGAAAGCATTCTCTTTTTCTCCAAAATTGCTGAAGTTTAAATTTTATTTGTAGCTCTCCCTTCTGTGAGACAGTCCATTCTACTGGGGAGGCCATGTATTTCTTCAGTCTAGTAATATCTTATTCCAGCGTGATAGATTTTGTCTTACACTGCAGTACAGAGTGAATAATTTTCCATTATAAGTAGGACTGTTTTCTCACTTCAGCAAAAAAAAAAAAAGCTTCATTTTCATCCCACCCTCATCTAATTCACTTTGGGGTCTATTTTTCATTCTAGTTAGTTGTGTAATTCATGCCCATCTGTTTCTCTGCAAGCCAAGTGATAGTTTTTATTTTTGAAATGTTTTCTTCCTTTTGTATATGGCAATAAATCTTACAGCAATATTTTGATGACCATTTGACTATTTCCACTTGTTACAAAAGACGTTTTTTTAAAAGAGCACTAAAAAGCTCCCTTAACATCCACAAGGTTCACAGTAAGGGCAGAAATTTTCTTCAGTCACAGCAGAAATGAAAGCAGGAGTGCCAAGTTTATGCTATGCATTCACAGTCAAAGGGATGTTCTTGTTTCTAAATGCAAATCTTTTAATATGGTCTCTCAGCTCTAGAAGATGATAGAAGAATAAGGAACAGAAAAACCATCCCTTAAATTCCCATGTCAGAGTTCTGCTCAGATCATAAATAGACAGCAGGAAGTAAAATATACAAAGAAGGAAAAGAAATACTAAAGGAAAAGAGAGATGCAATTATTCAGCAGCAAAAATAGTGAAATTATCCTTGGGTTTCACTTACAATGGAAAATTAGATTCTTTAGTTTCAGGTGAAAATATTAATGTAACTTGAAATGTTGTAGAACATCTTTATTAACATATATTATACTGTTTTGTCATAACTTGTCCTAGCTCTCACCCACACCACAGGAAAAGACTTCTTCCCGACCTCAGAAGCACTTCTTAGCCTGGGCTCCAGCTGCTGTACAACAGCAAGATCTCCTGTTTTCCTTCCCATGTGTGTAAGACCAGAGCAGCTACCAGATTTAGATGTTTGGGATAATTTTTCCTGTGCTATATTCAAGGGGAAGAAGAAGAGCACAGTGTGTCAGAGACTGACCACCTCCAAGGGATGCTCCTGGAAGGAGAAGATTATCCAGTACACTTTACCCTGAGCTATCGCTGAAGACACGACCTTGTATTTGGCTTTTGTGGCTCCTGTGGCAAATAAACTTCCTCTTTTCAAGCTTACAGAAAAAACCAGTTGCTTTAATGAGACATTTCAAATAATATCACACAGTGGTGAACTGCAGTGTTGGCAGCAGGTTCACTTTACTATCCTTCCATAAATATAAAAAATGCAGAAGGGCTCTGCCCTCAGCCCTCATTTTCAATTCCAAATAAGCTATTGGCACCCTAAATTTTTTGTTTTCTGTTGCAAGGCTCCTGTAGCAAAGCCAAAGAATCATTCCCAAACAACTGTGAAGATACAGTAGAATTAGTTTTATCTGTTTTGAGGCATACTAATTTTATCTTCTAGCCTATCTTTCCAAGGATGTGAAGTTTACAAAATTACACCCTTTGTTTCTTCTTCTGTCAGTCTGGCAGTCATTTCCCCTCCAACCTGTTCCAGTCATTTCTCATTATTTTTGGTACTCCCTGACCAATTTCAGCCCCTTAAAGCAGATGGTTAGAGATCTCAAATACAGCAAATGGCTACACTGAAATACAGATGCTGATTAAAGAAGAGAGGCCTTACTGGTGCTTCCTCTGAGGTAAGGGCATAGAGAATGCAACATGATCCTTTCAGCAGCATCCAGCTGGGCAATCAGCAGGTGTGTCCTGACTGACCAGTTTTCATCCACATTTTAGCAGGCTAAATGCAGCTATTTTATACAGCTAAAAGCAGAATAAATAGCTTGGACCGATGTGAAGTGGTGGTGTGGGAAGAGCAATGTTAGCACCAGTAGGCTAGGGAACTGCTGTGGTGTGAGGAGAGGGCACAGGGTTTTGGGAGGGGGCAGCATTCAGTGCAGGGGAGGAGCACAGGTAACCCAGCAGTGAGGCAAAGGACATAAGGCTGTGCTGAGTGTGGTGAGAGTATTCTGAAGGATGTGCTTAATGCACATATACTACACAGACCCATAAGAAACCCAGCTTCACCAGTTCCACTGGCTGTGAATTATCCACATTACTGTACTTACCAGAACTTCAGGAGTGAGAAAGAGTCCATGGTTTGGAAATCCCAACTCAGACAATTGAGCTTGCATTATAGGCCTTCCTGCTGTTAAGAAGGCAGGACTGAGAAAGCCCAGTAAGAACTTCAGGGACAACTCTGACAATGCTGACTCAAAGGACTCCCAGAAATTATTTTCCCTGTTCAGACAAGTCAATCTGGGACTATATTGCATACCTTTTATGTTGTGTACCTAAATTTTACCTGGCTCATTGCATTTCCATTTTGATTTTATGGGTTGATTCTCTGTTGTCTTAATTTGTGTAACTACATTGCTTCCTAATTTCCATGTGTCTGAATCAAGAGTATAGAAGAATGCAACAGGAAATTATTTTCCAGTCTTGCAGAATTCTCAGCCTTCCCCCACGCCTTATCTGACTGAAATTGAAATTTTTCAAAAACATCAGAGGAAACAAGATGAAATACATCCCTTCATGCTGGGATAGCCTTGTAATGTGGTCATTCACACAGAATCCACAACACCACTTGAACATCCAGAGGAGTGGATTTAGAGGGATTCATATCCAAGCCTAGAGCATTTTATGAATGTTTGATCTTTAATGTATAATGTGTTTATATCAACATACAAAATACAAAAAGATGTATGCCTGGATCACTTGTCTGTATGATGAGTGACATAGAAAAATCAGTGAAACCTGTCTTCCCAGCCCTGTGATCAAGAGCAAGCTTTTTCAGTTTTCAGATTTTTCAGCTATACATGTGGAACCTGCAAGTTTGCATGTAGATGTATAAATACAGATATGTGCACATACAATACTTGATAATAGTAGGCTTGCAAGCATGATTAGAGAACAGCAAGGCTGAAATCAGTGTTTTTGCATGCCACTCTCAGTGCAGTGAGGTTGGACATCTGTTCACCTCAGCTGTCAGTGAAGCCACAGGACTGGGACAAGCTACATCCAGTTGAGGTGCTTTACTTTTTGTGTACTGTTTTGTTTTGCCAGTGAAGGTAATCTGCAAGGGCAGAAGAATTACAGAATGTGATTGTGATTCCCTCACTGAACAGGCCCAGTGTCCTAGCAGGCTTTAACAGCCCTTGCTTGGATTCATAAGCCAAAAGGGAAAGCAGCACAGAACAGTTGGAGAGTTACATTCCTGCTGAGTTGTACTGATGGCAGATGAGCCACCGCATTATGCACGTGTCCTTTAGAAGATTAAATAATTAAGCAATAGGTGGACATCCCCTCCATAGAGTTTAAGATCATTAAGCAAAATTACTTGGAAGCATTCCTAGACTTGCAATTATTCTTATTAGATTTAATGGTACCACAGGATGATGTGGGCAGGCAGCATCTTTTCTGATTCAGTTCGAGTGATGAGCTTCATGCTGTGTAATTGGAAGTTAAGTCATAGTACCACTAGCCATTATTGTTTTCCATTATTATTTTCAAAAATATTGAAATATTTTCCCTCAGCACTGTGCATAAATGACATCTTAGCGCTGGGAGGCCTTTGTGCTACCTGCCTTTCAACAAGCCCTCCCAAAAATTCATTTAAAAAGTAAATAGATCAATAAAGTGACGAAGCAGTTGAGTGGACATTACTCACTTTCTTGGCAATGTCATCAGGCAAATAAATACACAGTTATGGCTTTTCTACACAAGGAATAAAAGACAGTTAATTGCACAGGCTACCCATATAAAAGATTATCCCATCACTTTTTTGAAGACAACTCAGACCATAATGAAATAATCACACTTTATCTCCAAAATTATAACATTCTATGCAGTGCCCTAGAAATACTACTGTTCTATCAAATTAGATTATATAAAGGGAACCTTTTTTCCTACCTGTATTCTCTTAACATTTGGCCAGAACGTGGCTGAGATCCACCTTCTTTGCACAGTGAAGGAAGGGCAGTTGTGTCTCCAGTTGTTTGTTCAAACCCCTGTGAAGTCCTTCTGGAAAGCTCAGCCACATGTGAGTGATAGAGGCACATCAGCATTCTCTCCCTTTGGAAAGATCTAACTCTCATTACATTTGGAACCCACATGAGCACAGAAGAAGATGGAAGAGTAAGAGGAAAGCATGAGCAACGTTCTACTTCATAGAACCAGTCTGTATACTGACAGACTGTGTAGCAGCTGATAACGGTCCCTTCACTGTCTCCAGGGCATCTAACTAACAAAGGGTCTTTCCTCTTCTTTTTATTTAAATATGTAATTTTACCCATCACTAAAAGTTGTTATTATTAGGAGATGGTGAAGATGTGTCCCTCAGCATACTGAAAAATTTTATTTAAATGGAAATTAATAATGATTTTCTAGAATTAATTCTTAATTTCATAGTGTTCCATTACTGAAAAAGTCAAGGTGCTTACACTAGAAATTTAAGTGGAAAATGTCCAGGTTAACTCAGAGCAAGTATGGTCCAGCACAGTGTCTGTCTTTAATTTCTCTGAAAAAATTCCTTTGTGTCTCCTAAACCTTCTTATAAAGACATTTAGTACACATGTCCTGGGGTCCCAAAGCTATTGGTGGCTATCTCGGACTTTCCAGTTCCTCTCCCTTTCTAGGAGTTCATTCTGATTGAAACCCTCTTTAAGAGTTAACCTTTACTTGTCACTTAAAACATCCAAATACTAGCAGTTATTTCTGTTCTTCACTTTTTCCTCAGAGTAAAGACTTCCTACGCTTAGATCCCTCTTTTTCTAAAATGTCACTTCACCTCTATTCAGTCCATTCACTTTCTTCTACATTGTTCTGACTGAGCTTCCTCTGAAGCAGACTCTTGAATATCTACCTTGTATTACTGGTGATTTTATGACCAGACAGAAGAAATTATCAAAACTCTTGGGAAAAACATCCATTGTCCTTTTCAGATTTGAAAAATCTGTCTTGACAAGTGACCATTTCTTTCACTCAATGATGTCACATTTGAATGTGACTTCTTTCACTCGATATCACATTTGAATGGATCTCCACAGAGGTTCAGAGAGCAGATCTTTTCATTTCCATAGAGGATGCAGGACTTTTCCCATTATGTCATGTGACAGGGAAGCACAGGAGGCTGAATAGTACCACATTCAAAATGGATTTAGGGTTTAACACAAATATACACAGAGGAACAAACACAAACGTCTCCAGAGAACTGCATGAGGCTTACAATATTTGCTTTGTGATGGTAGAGCTGAAACAAATATAGAAGGGTGAGTGCCTGTAATTCCAACATGAAAAGCTTTATAGTTTTCAGTTCCACCCATGTGTAGTAATTGGAATCACAAACATTTGCATGGCATTTTAAGTGATGGGTTTCCTTACTACCTTATTAGCAGGGGCACTGGTAGCTGCTTTCCTTCTCTCTTGCACTCACAGACTTTGTGCCTCTCTTCAGTTGATTAGCATTTTGAATTTTGCCACAAGATTATTCTGTTTCTATAGTGATCTGGGCACTACTAGTGTAGGTTCATTTCCTGTCAGTCATGGTTTTCTTACGTCAGTGAGCGCATTATTTTCAACTGCATTTCTTTCATCCCTGCTTCATGTAGGTCGTTATATTTTTATACAGCCAATGAGACCAACAAGTTTCTAAAATGGCCAGAATATTTAGAACAGTCTGACAAACTGTGTTCCTGCTTATTATGTGCCATTATGTTGGGAAAACAGAGCATAAGTAAACACTAATTAGGAGAATAGGTGGAAAAGCAAGACAATTTCAGTACAGCGCTCAGCAACAAAAATCTAGGAGATACAGAAGTTAAAAAGTCAGAGATTGCTAGTTTTACAGAAACACAAGTATAGATTCCTAAAAACTAAACCAGAGGCTTAACAAGGAAGGGGAAAAAATAAGGCTAAGAAAGTTTCCAGAAAAGGCATTATTGCTGTTTCTCTTTATTTGAAGTCCTCGCTATTATTTACCCTAACACGTGTATAGCACAGGGCAGATCTCATGTTCCAATCTACCTTTTAAGTAGACAGCTGTAAATCAGACAAATGAGCTTTTTTAATTCTATGTACTGCAAACACTTCACAATTGTCTACACCAATCTGTCTTTTTAGCCTTTAGTAGGCACTATAATGATTTTTTTGTTCTCTTGGATCTTGGATTATGAGTATATAATGAAGGAGGCCTCTGTTTCCAAACAAGGAGGGAATTCAAGAAGAATTTGTCACTGAATGGGACAGCTAGAAAATGAAAACAAAATTTTCCCCAGAAATTATTTAGTGTTCTTCCAGTACAAATAATATAAAATGCACTGATGTAGCTTAGCTATGACTGAGTATGAAAACACAGATGTTGTTCAGACAGTATATTTAATTATGTGGGACTTCCTCTGCTTTTAAATCATGTTTTCAATAAACGTATTGGAATTCTAGATTATCTTGAGTTAAGCTTTTGCAAAGGAAATTAAAGCAAGTAGAAAATGCTTCCATGTCAATGGAAGACAACTAGAAAAATGTAAAGTTTTGTAATGATGGTGGGGCAATATGAATGCAAGTTAATTCCTTAATGGTCACTGTGCTCTATTTTTCAGTCACATGAATTGGGGAGGGGGGCAGGGGCAGGAAGGCTAATGAGTTTGCAGGGACAGAAATTGAGGTACAGCTACTGAATGTCATGATTCTATCACTTTAGTTAATATAAACCTGAAATAAATTTGAAATCTCATGGAAGGTTATTTGATTTTAAACTTGAGCCTGGCTCAAGTTTAAAATCAAATAACCTTCCATGAGAAGGTTATTCTCATGGAAGAATAACCTGTTCTTGGCTGTTTCATTACAGGTCCATCCATTAGAAACACATTTAAGGACTTTACAAGGCCTCATCTCAAAGCAACATTTCTGGTGAGAAGAAAAATATTTCTTTCAGGACTTTCAGGGCAGGTAGGAGTTATCATTTGCATTTGTGCTCCTCTCAGCTCTTGGAAGAAATTATATCTTTTCTGTTGTAATATTGCTGCTAAACTGTACATGAATGTTTCTTTTTGTTAAATAACAGCTTAACCTTCCATAAAGCTGTAAGAAAAAGTGAACCTGAGGGGACAAGTGGTTTAAGTTCTCATTTCCCACTACCATGGAACACTGAATTGAAATGTTTGATGGTTTTTTTCGTTAGGTTGCTTCTGTTTTGTTTTGTTTTGTTTTCTAATAGGTCATTGAAAAATACTGTTCTGGGCTGAAGCAAATTGCAGGTCAGGGTCAGTCATGCAGCTGGCGTGCATTGGCAGTTCACTCTTTTGGTTGTTTATTTTTTACAACACCCAAGAGTCTGGTCTCCACTAAATTTTATTACATTCATGTTGGGGACTTGGTTACATGACAAAGGTCACGTAGACATGCTCTGGATAGCTGAGACGTAGAAAAGTACCAGACCCAGCTAATCTGAGGCCCCGCACCTGCGAAGACGCTGTGGCCTTGAGTATAGCTGTATTATGATAACAAGATACTGTAGCTGAAAGAGAGACATGAGAAAAAGGAGATGTAAGTTGTAAAGAATGAGGAAGTAAGAATAGCCAATAGATTGCTTAGCTCACAGAATATGCGTGAGCTTATTATGTGTTGTGCTTAAATGTCTGATGCTATAATATATAAACGAAGCTTACTGATTCTCATATTGAGATGACCCGAGCCTCCCTCACTGCGACACATTAACTCTGACAAACTTCAAGGATACAAAAGAAGCTGATATCTCTCTACACTTACAACAGTATGTATTCGGGTTCTCTGAACTTCATATCAACAAAATGGGACTGAGGCCTCAAATCTTAAAAAGCCCTGCTCCTGCTCTCTCTTTCACAAAAAAACAAAGTTCATAACTGTAAATTCTTACCCAAGGTGATTTTGCTGCTGGATTTGGGCACCTCCAAAGCCAGCTTTTAGCTTGCTGGGCAATGAGACAACAGGTTTCTTAACAGATCTGGGTCTGAGAGAAAACATTGCTGAAGACAACTGAATTAAGCATAATTCTATCACAGACAGACACTGAAGTGGAAAAGAGATGCTGATTTTAGTTGGAGTATGTATCTAAAACAATAGCTGACTAATGAAAAGTACTGATCAAAGAATCATAAAACAAATACAAGCTATTTCTACCAAAAAATGAAGGAAGTAAACAAGATATACAGCAGGAAATAACTTCAGGCCCATTTCACTGTATCAAATGACTAGAAATGGTGCAAAGTAATTAAAATACTCCAAAATGTAAGAAAAATAGAGAAAATCAATACACATAAATACCACGTTCATTTATCAAATCAGAAGAGTGAGAGAAAAGACAAACACATTGATCTAACACAGATCAGGAAAGAGGAGGAGGTTGTCATGAAGATTCATAAGATTGCAACTTGTAGTCAAAAATCAGTATTACAAATAAGACAGGACGTGAGTCACACTTATTTGTAGGTTGCTGTGTGAATTCCGTCATATAAACAAACGGCATTGGTTGGGCTCTAGCGCAGACGCACATCCTGAGCCCACCTGAAATCTGTGGTTGCTATCCTGCAGCATGTCTTGGCTCCTCAGAACTCGGCAGTGACAGCAAATCCACCTGCTCTGCAAGTGCTATCAAAGGAAAACCTCTGCTGAAAAAAAGATATTCCTAAATCTGTTTGAACAATACAATGTTCCAACATATGCATTCACATTCTTTGTAAAATTCATTATAAAATTACAGTGTGTTAGTTTTCTTTTTCAGGAACAGTAATTTAATTTCTTCATTTTTCTGCCTTCAGTATGTCTTTGTGGAACAAACTTTTTATTTTAAAAATAACTGATTTAACTAGCATAGCACTTAATTAAAAAGTACACATACTATTAGTAAGATGCAATGCTTGAAAAACAGGGTTCAGAAAATGTTAGTTTAGCTTTCAAAGAAGAACATTTATCCCTTTGAACGGCCAAAGGATAGTAATTTTGTCTTAGTTGAATATCTATCAACATTGTGAATGAAAATAGTGCTCCTCATGTCTTTCCAGTTGGAAGCAGTGAAAAGAAAAAGTTAGTGGCCTCAACAAGTGGGAAGTAATGTTTTGGAGCTGAGAACAGTTATGGAGGTAGCTGTGAAATTTTCATGCCTTCTGCCCTCATTTGATTGAAATTGAATGTCTGGACTTCTTCACTGGAAGAAGACAGGTTCAGTCATTTTCCAATTTAACATTTTTGTGGCCTACCTCATAAGTTTGCTGGCTAGCATGCTTTATGGGTAGTTGAAGCAGAACATTACCAGTCTGACTAGTGTTCCAATTTCTGAAGCATCCCGTGGCAAATTTTCCAACATCAATATTATTCATGGCAGTTTTCTGTCACATATCCATCTAAAAGGACACAGCTCAAGAAACAGAGTCAGAGTTTTTATCCTCCAACATGTGCTACATTTACAGGTCACATAATCCAAATTGTTTCTGTTCCCCTTTGCTACATTTCATGCTCCTTCTGAACAAATATCAGTGTATCCCAGATGTGAGAGAGGGCATCCTTGTCTGTACAAAGATTTTCAGTCACACAACCTCTTATTAGTGTCTCTTTGAGCCTCTCCACCCACAGTCTCATTTTCTTTCTTCAACTGGAAAATAACTAGCACTCTTTTTACTTGCTCTAATTGATAAAAGTTCAATAATTTCTTTCTCTAATTTTCTCATTACTCAGTTCATGTCCTGAGACAGTAATTTATTTTCTTGGACATTGGTTACAGTTTGTCACTGTCACTTCACAGGAATTTCCAATATGCTGCTGTTTATGTTTTCACTTTCGGTCATGACTTTCCTTAGTGTGACTTCCATTTTCCTTTGCAGTAACTGGAGTAACTTCTAGGCCTCCCTGTTTAATTTCATGGGGTATAATCATTCTGAGTATTCATCCCCTTAAAAGTGGAATGTACCACAAATAGATCCTGTTACGCTTGTAATGACTAGCTAGATAGGTAATGCTAGAGGAGGAAGAGCAGCTCTCCTTTCCCATAAATACAAGCCAGTGTTGTCAATGATATGCAGAAACTTATCTCATGGTTTCACTACCAGACTAAAATTTGCCTCTTTCACAAGTTTTAATTTCTTGTGTTGTTTATTTGTGTTTCTCCGTTGCCACATGCAGCTGCTATTAAATACTTTATTTTACTGCTTTCATGTTCTAAGGCTTTCTTTTTTTGCTCAACTACTGACCTGAGCTACTCAAAATAAAATGCTGGTAAAGATCACTTAAGAGCTAAGCACTTTAATCAGGGAAACAAATGAAGTAATATTATATTCTAGTTCAGCACCTTTAAACAGCTTACTGTAACCATATTGCTGTTCAAATCCCTTTGCTGCAGTTACAAAACAGCATCACAATAAAAAGCAAATATTAGGCTTGGCACAGTCAGTCACCTTTGAACAATTTAGCAAATTCTGAATTTTCTACAGATTAATAATGCTTGTCCATCAGAATGAAAAATTACTTATCCTGTGATGTGTCTAATTGCATATTTTCAGGATCTTCCATGGAAAAGGCCCATGACAATAATTAATACCTAATGCTATATACACCACAGCTTTGGGCGTTGCCTAGCAACCAGCATCCTGTAGGCTTCCTAAGGGGCCTCAATAAAGGCAGGGGAGCAATCCCTTCACAATGCCATGAGTGAGAAGCAGCTTTGTTCTAGGCTGCTGCTCTGTTCTGGTTGTTTCTAGAGTGAGCTCTGCAAAACACAACTCCCTTAAGAGGTCACATTTCTGAAAAGCCTTGTCAAAGAATAAACAGAAGCTAAATGCACACACTTAATGGTTTTATACTCTGGGATGCCTTTTACCTTCAGAAATATTACCAATATCCACTTGTTATCTGCCGATATCATTTTGTTTTCAAAAGAAGTGTTTCTGCGGGCTCATTTTGACTTCTAATTGGAATAGTTTTCCATCTCTGACAGGATGTTTCCATTTCTGACAGGATGACAGTGCTGATGTTTTTCACAATCAAAGGGTTTTTGGACAAACTATCCATTAAATTTTAAAAAGTACTTGTGTCATGTTTTTACACAAATACTGTTGTATCCCAAGAGTCTACAGTACAGAGTAACACAAACTCCACTGAAATGAAGTCTTCCTCAGCTGTAAAAGCATTCTTTTATGACAGTGCAATTTTTAAAAGTACCAGCTCATTTCCAGTTCAATCTCTTTTTCTTGGCAAAGGGACATCTAAATCTCATTTCATTAAATGTATATATTTACTCAGATATTCACTTCAATAAGAGAAGGAGGCTGGAAACTATTATTCCAAGATTTCCCTTCTCAGTTACAGTTTCCAAACTCTTCTCCAAGTTAATGATCTTCCCTTTACCTTTGCTTTTGCTTTAAAATAACATCCCAAATATAATAAGACTCTGAAAGATATTGTGGTTATTTGATAGCCCTTAAAGAAAAACTGACCAGCATCAGGACATATTTAATTTTTTCAGAAATTTTTCAGAATTTATACAGTTTAATCCTAACACATTCAGCATTATTTGAACAGTAAAAATAAATGCAATAAAATTCTAAAGTTGAGGTGATCATTTTATTTACAGGACTGTGTAATATGTGTTCTAGAATCTGGAAGATGTTAGACTAACTGGCAATCCAGTCCTAGGTTTCTATGAGTCATATTTTGTAGCTGTTTTAAAATAACAAAGATCAAAATATTATGTAAATATTCCTCACTCCAAATCCACTGACTTTTTTTTCTGCCTTTGTCCTGCAGCAAGATTATTCAGCCTCCCAAGATATTTTGTAAGGTCATATTCATATAGATGTCTGGTTGCAGTAGATCTTCTGTAGAGCTTTGGCTTAGAATTCATGTTCAGTCTTGAAATCTCAGAGGAAATTGTCAAGCCACAAAGGGCAAGAGAGTCCCCATCATCTCTTGATGAAACTTGGGGGCTGATGAAACTCAGAAGCCAAAAACTCTTTTTATTTTTGCAACAAAGCTAGTTCATACTCATCCTTTTAATTTCTTTCCCGTTTAATTCCCAGTAAGATAGGCAAATGACACACTTGGGATCAATCCCACACAATCTGAGTGACATCTCAATCTTGAGGGACATGCTGAGCAAAATTCTAATGAAAGATAATCTTATGGATATCCAGAATTTAAACACTACAGCAAAGGCAGAATCCCTAATCCCTGACTTAAAGATTTCAGTGCAGTTGCATATTGAAAAATGCTTGTGCTTGACAGGAAAGACTAGTCAGGGTTATCTCTCCTGCTCATTGTTTTTCCTCTGTCCCTCATTTACATGTAAATAAGTGAATTTTGCACACATTCAGGGTGCCACATTAATTTTAATTTTGCTTTTTTTACTTATGATTCCACAATCAGTCTGTCTTACTGATTTTTTTCCCCCGATTAAAACATTCATCAGGTCTTCCCTTACCCATAAGTATGAACCACAGACTTACACATGAGTTGCCTACCTTTTGTTCAGGTCACTATGAGTCTTGGCAATATGATAACATTAGTTCAGTTCATGGAACACGCACACACACACACACACACACACACACATATACAGAGATCTCTTGTCTTTTCATAAAATTCTTTTTTCAGCTTTGACAGTATAAATAAAGTTGCATTGCAAAGGCTGAGTTACATCAGTGAGTAAGTATATCACTTTCCTACAGGCAAGCAAATTTGTTCCTTTATTCTAGCAAATGCTTTTTTTCCAGGTGGGAGTTAACTCCTCGGTACAATAATTCCTGTTCTGTGTCATCGACACAGGAGCCAGTTCTCCTGGGCTGTGGTTCTACAGTTCAGTGATGGAGCTAACAACCTATTGAAGCAGTTTTGTGTCATCAGCAAGGGAATTTTTCCCTAGTGGAGTGCTTCATTAGCAAGGGAATTTTTCCCTAGTGAAGCATTTCAAAGCAAAAAATATTTCATTACCAAGCCCCTACATAGATGTTCTAAGTGCTAAGGTAGTTACCACCTTCCTGAGACTCATCCTTCTTGGCAATGAGTTGATTAACCTTCCTTGCAGTTTTATTTCTACAATTACAGAGTACAGATCCTCTTGAAGCAGTTTTATGTGCTGCAATCCTGAACAGGGCACTGAGCTCTCAGTGAGATCTCAGAACAGTAGGATTTGGCAGGGAGGACAGCCTCCACTATGTGCACTAGCATTCCGATTCCAGGTGAGTTTTTTCGAGGATACCGTGATCCATTTTGCAGTGGTACAGCTTCATCTTTACAGGGGGTATTTAGGGATCCAATTTTATTCATAAGATGTCAGCAGCATAAGGCAATTTCAAAATTAACCTTTTGTAAAATGAAAATAAGCAAAAGCTAAAACAGTAGCCTTAGCAATCAATGGATAATTTTTAGAAAAGAAGAGAAAAAAAGAAAAAAAGATAAGAGATTCTGTAATAAAGTGATTTAATAGTCACTGAAAAATATTAATTTCATGGTGTGGCGATTCATGAGCAAAGAGTTAAATTCCAAAATGAGGTAGTGCACTTCCCAGCACTGCAGATCACTGCATAAATCCTGCCAGTAAAGGAACAGACTCTTCCACGTCTGGCAGTTGCAGCATGAATTCTCCTGCCTCCTGCCACTACAGCCAATATGATCACAGCAGCAAGCATTTCTCCCATGTCCAGAAAAAAAACAGTGGGGTTTTTGCTTGGAAGTACTGATGCCTGTAGAAGTATGTTAGTCATCATGCCTACTCAGGGAAGCTGGTTCTGAAAATTCTTGATTCCTGTACCTTTATTGCTCCAGTTAGAAAACTTTTCTGCCTTTCCTTCACATTCCTTACTGGTATCCACCAGTAAGAGAAGATGAATGAAAGAGAGAAATAGGACATAGATTCTACCTTTTCTGAATATTTTAATACATTTCCAGTTTGATAATTTTAACTGTTCTATACATTTCTGGTATTTAGAAATACAATGCTGTACACACTCCTTTTTTGTCTTGACAGCAAATGAGTTATCATTTTTTCCTTCCTCATAGGAAAACTTAAGTATTTCAACTCCAAGAAAATCAGTGTGTGATCTTTTTGCATAACACAGACTTCAAAACTTCTCTAAAATGAATGTTTCAAATTCATAAGCTGTACCCATTTTTAGTTTCCAGATTCCATTCTGGGCTCAGATTTCCAGAACTTAAGCACAGCAAACACTAAAATTTTAGATTCCAGTTGGAGTCAGCTTCTCCTCTTCTTGTGTTAAAAGAATGTCTCATTTAGAATCCTTCTGCTCAAGGTTAACTTTTTGAATTGTCACCCATAATTTTTAGATATTTACAGGATGCTACAGTAATGGCAAAATGATGTTATTCAAAGCAAAGCCTCAGTGATAGCAGCTGTCTCTTCTGTTGTAAAAGACAGTTGAGGGTATTGCCATTTTGTTGCTTAGTATGATGTGAGGTTTGCAGTAGGAACTAAATACTTCATGTTATGTTTTAAACATTGAAACAGAGCACATAAACATTCAAATAACCTTTCCTGAAATGTCAGTAATGCTGACACACAGAACATTCTATTTTCAGTTTTTTCCCTTTTTTTTGTGCATTTGTCCCTTTCTAAGCAGATTATAGACAGTTTTCAACACTCCAGTCAGGTGAATCATATCACTAGCTTATAGTAATATTCAACACTGTTAAATTTATGCTCACAAATCAATCAGTCCAACACTTTCTTTATAATTGTGCTCCTTCTGCATAGTCAAAGCCTCTCTTCTTTGAATGCCTACTGGAGATTCTATTTTGTTCTCAATGCTTTGACTTTGCTTCCTTTTGCACCTTTCTTTTTAATGTTACTTTGAGATCTAGAATATTGTTTCTTTTGCTATTAAATTTCACATGGACAGTAGTGTGCTATCTTTCAGAGAAAGCAAGCCTTTCTTCACAAAACCCAAGTCAATGGCTCAGAAATATCCGTGTACTCTGTATTGCATATAGGTCTCCAAATCCAAAGTTTCCTAAAGAGGGAATCAGTGCAATATTTGAATTATGTTGTTTGGCTTGGCTGGATGAGTCCTAGATAAGGGTGATGGAAGAAATGTCTTAACTTTTCACTGGTATGACCTTTGGAAAGATTTTGATGATACAGTGATTAATTACTTTTTCTCAGAAATCTAATATTCTGCAAAAATTTATCTTGGGACTTCAACATCTCCTCCTTGCTTTAAATTCAGACAGAGGCTTTTTGTTTGTTTGTTTATAAAGGCAAACAAAAGACTATTTTACACTTTTTTGTTTGTTTTCCCATGCAAATGGTTAGTTGCAAGGCAGGAAAGCCACAATACATTGTACAATTGAGACACACAGTTAGCTTCCCTGTCAATATAAAACCAAGGGAGGCATTTTCTGTCACTGCAGTTGTGTGCTAATGGAGGGAATAAGAACCATTCAGTTCAGCAGCTGCATCCTGTAAGGTGTGGACACATTCCACTGCTTTGTGCCAGCTCTCTAATCCTAGGAAAGAAATACACTTAAGGCCTGCTCCTAGGCTTGGGCTTTTCTTTATGTTACTCAGGCCAAATAAAACTGGAACAGCAAAAAAATAGTTAATTGTATTCAGTTTGCCAGCTACATGCTAATAGTAAAACAGTGAGCACCTTCCTCTGAGAGAAGCAACTCCTTTGCCTTACTGTAGTGATAAAATTGTCTGTAAAAGCAAAGGCAATTTCTTCTCCTGGAAGGACTCTGACTTAGATATGCATTAAAGAGCTGTTTTGCCCTGTATAATGAAGGCATAGAAGCAACCATGCACTATGACAGCAGTCATGAAGTCATGCTGTCCCTCACTTTGAAGTCATTCATAATGTGTGTAGATGCTGTGTTACTGTGGGTTTAGAGCCAGTTCTGAGAGAGGATGTCAGCAGCATAAGAAAAATAACCAGAGAATAACTAAGACCTTGTCCAGTGATGTAGTAACAATCAAGGAAAAAAACTTCTGTTTTGAAGATGATCCCCAGTGTGAAGATCTTTTTCATGCAGCAAAACCTCAAAGATATTTGGACCATACCACCATCACTGATGACACAGTGTTTGCTGTGCAGCACAAGAATCTACTCCCAGTAGTGACTGGCAATAACTAATTTGGATTTTAGTGCTCTCATGCCAACCATAAGCCTTGTCACTGCCGTTAGCAAAAAGATTGAAGAAAACACAAACACGCAGTCTAGTCTCATATGATTACAAACATCAGTCATATTTTCCAAATACTGTGATGATTCATTTCATGACATAAAGAAGAAACATAGATCACTCCTCCTTCAAAAGCATGTCCATCATCTTTTTGACCATAACAGCAGGTCAAACTACTTCCAGCACTTGGATGATGTGCTGGATATTAGTTGTCTGGACATAGGCTTTTAACTGAAATGTTGCTGGTCCATCTATTCTATTAATTTTTTGCTGGCTGAGATTGAGCACTCCCATCTCTCTCAGAAATCATTCTAAATTTATCTTCAGATGAGAAAAGAGAGATCAGTTCTCAAGTCTGAAATGGCAAGCTATGACTAATACAATATTCATTGTTATTTTGATAAATGTACACTTGGTAATTGATAAAAAACCAGCTAAACCAGTTTATGATCTCAGCAGAGCAAGAGATAAATGGCGCAGTCTTTGCTACATCATAGCGTTAAAAAACAGTATTTACATAGTATGTTGTGTTCATGCTTTGCACCAACTCAGAGACACACAACTAACTGTGAGGGACAGCAGATGATTCTAATGCAATAGGGAAATACTGGCAATGATAATGGTAGACAGGAATCAGTAAGAGAAAGATATCCTCAAGCAATTTTAAAAACTGCAGTATTTTAATCCATTTTAGGGAGGAGTATGACAGAGTTCACAGGAAACAAATTACTTTTGTTGCATTTCTTGAAGGCAAAGCACCAAATAATCTTCCAAATTTATATAAATAATAATGATGAGTAATGTATGTTACTTTGCTTTCAATAAAGAAGGCAAGCAACAATTTGTCCTAAACAAGTTAAATGGTATTAGAGTGCTGAGAACCGAGAAAAACAAGGTTTTTTAGGCTATGTGTCATCAGTGTAGCTTAGCTTCAGTGACAGAAGGGATGTGAGCACACACTATAGTTATAAAAATGTAAAACTTGAGTGGAAGAGCTCATTTTCAAGGAGAAAGAAAAAACAAGGCCTAAACCAGAAAACACCTGTTTAACTGGATTTTTTGTACTCTGTAGTGGATCCTATACACTGGCTTCTTGCTCTGTTCAGTGTGCGTTTATCTTACAATTGGAGTTTATTCTACTAATCACAGTTCCCCTTCTGGTGATGTAAAGGAGAAAAATTCCATGTATGGGTTTACTTCCATCCTTAGGTACAGCATGCATAGAAGAACATGCTGTCTTTGATCAAGGCATTGGCCCACTTCTGGTCCTGGTGTCAAGGGTTTTATTTCAGCAGACTTGAGGCAGCCTTGTGAAAGCAGGAGCCTGGCAAGGCTCAAAGGAGCCTGCTGTTGGTGGCCGTTCTATGTGGCTGCAGAGTAAACAGTGTTGCAAATTCAGCTTATAATAGATAAGTTGGTTCCACAGGGCAGTACATTTAGATTTGTTTTGGTGTAGGTCCCCACTGGTCCCCATTGCCAGGCCAAAGCAGTACAGCAAGACCCTGAGAAACATCCCCTGGAGAGGGGCAGAGCGGGATGCTCCGGGGCGGGAACATTGATCCTTTGTAGTAGTGGGTTCAGCGCAGCTGCCAAAACCTTCCTCTGGCAGGAATACTAAACATGATTTGGCTTCAGTACCCACCTAGAATGACAAAGGGCAGCCCCAGGTCAGGATGCGCGCCAGCACCGCGTCTGAGAGGTGCCAAAGCACTGGGCCTGGCTGAGTGTTCTCACAAAAGGTCTGAAAACATGCCTTTAAAATAAGGCAGTCAAGCAATGGCTGGCAGCAGAATGTTCCCCCAAACCTCTCCACAGGGGAGGGGGAGGGAGAGGTGACTCCTCCAGTCAGCACCCCCAGCAAGGAAGAGACACAGTTGCCTTTCCCTTAACGACTTCAGTTGGTTTAAAGGTCTCACGGATCAGGTAAGCCAACCCACTGCAACTCCCTGTTTTTCGTCCCATCCACAACCTCTCCTTTCCTTCTCCTGCTGCTAAACCACGGGGGTGGATAGGGAGGAGAGCAATGCGTGCGTGGGGCCCGGGTAGCGCGGTAGCGGAGACACTCCCCTCCGCCACCATTGCGCGCCGGCCGCCCGCGGCGAGGTCCCGCTCCCCCCTCCGCCTGTCTCCGGGCCGCCGTATGGAGGACGGGGAGCGGGTGGGTGGGGAAGCCCGAGCGCCCGGCGGCGGGACTCGCTCGCCTCTGCCGGCGCAGGGGTCGGCTCGGCTCGGCTCGGCAGCCCCGCCTGCGCGGCGCCGCAGGGGTTAAGCGCCCTCATTGCCGACGGGATCGCTGCCGGCGGGGAGCGGGTTAAGCGCCTGGCGGCGGCGGCTCCGCCACTCGGCTCCGCACCGCGCTCCGCGCCGGAGCCGATACAGCGGGAAGATGGCGACGGAGGGAGCGAGCGGCGAGCCCGGCTCTGGCGGGCGGGAGGACTCGGCGGCCACGGCAGCGGTAATCGGCCTGGCGGGAGAGGGGAGTGCGACCCAACCGCGGCGAGGAGGGTTTCCCCATGAGGTTGGGACGAAGCGGTGCCTGGAGACCTGCCTCCGCCGCTCCGTCCCTCCGCCCTCCTTGTCCCCCCGGGCGGGACGGGGTTCGCTATGGGACCTGCCGCCGCCGAGCCCCGTCCCGCCCCGGGCAAGAACAGAGAGAGGCGCGGGGTGTCCCTCCCTGCGGCTCTCCCTCTTCCCTCAGCGGGGGCGGTGGGTTCTCGCCCCCATTGTTCCTTCCCGCTGCTCCGGCGCGGGGAGCGTCGTGCGGCGCCCGTGAGGGGCATGGAGGGGGCTCTGCTCCCCGTCTCGCCTCTCCCGCACCCACCGCCCTTTTCCCGCTGCTTCGCACAGCGAGGGGGCTGCGCCCCGGCTCTCCGGCAGGGCTGAGGTGCTGACAGCGGCTGGGGCGGCGGGACCTGTCAGACCGGGGCGGGGGGAAATGTTGCTCTTTAACCCTTTGCCGGGCCCACAAGGCGCTTGGCTTTCGCCTGCCTCTCGTGAGGCGTTTTCAGCGCAGAGGCACCGTCCTTTTCCCCCGCCCCGAGTCCCCGTCCCGAGCGCCGGGAGTGTGGAGACGTCTCGGCTCCCAGGGCCCGTGCCCCAGGGGCAGGATCTGGCTCCCCGCTTAAAATACCCTCAAAAGCCGAGCAGAACGCCCTCCCTGCCGGCGTGTCCTCTCTGCGGGTGGGTGAGGCGGCTGGGAGGGAGACGGAGGGATGCGGTGCGGTGCCAGCCGATGGTTAAAGCGGTGTCGGGGGGAGGCTGCGCTCCCCTGGGCCGGCTCTGGGCTCCTCTCTCCTGCTCCACACGCCCCCAGGCAAGGCTGCAAGGCTCGTCTTCTCGGGCGGTCTGCGCCTCTGCTGGGCCGCGGCTCCTCGCCCGTGCCCTTGGCAGACCTCTGTCAGCCCGGCGGCTCTCCCTGTCCCGCTGCATCGCAGACCTGGCGTGGTCCAGCCTGTCTGGGGGCTTCCCGGGCGAACCAGCCCTAGGTACTCGCCTGGCCGACAGCCGCAGATCCAGAGTCAGGCTGGAGCTGCTTGGTCTTGTAGCCACATGCGAAGTTCAGGGCAGTAAAGCCGCGGTGGTGCCCGATCTGATTGGGATCGTTCCTGAAGGCGACGACTCCCGAAGCTAGGGGCACTAGTTTCTCTGAAATTTAGGTTATTGCTAGCATTTTATTTGTTATTATCTTGTTTACTTCCAAATATGCACTAGTTCTTATCTGAAACCTTGTTCCGTCTATGTATGTAATTGTCCTTGTGTGTCTTAAAATCTGCAGTGTTGTGGAAATTCAGTTTTCCTTTAAAAAAGCAAACCTTATGCAGTGCATATTTATAACATCACTGTCTGTTAAAACAACGATATAACGATAAAATGAATATTAAGGTAAGAATTACTAAAAACAAGCTTAAATACATTAAAGCCCAGATTTTCATCAGAATTATTTATACTAAATTCTTTAGTCTATTCATATTAATACCACCTTAATTTTCAGTTTTGAAATATCAAACAAGTAGCCTGTAATCAAGTAGCACTTCAATATTGCACTGTTAGGCAATGGAGTATAAGTCGCTCCATATAAGCAATTTGCTATAAGCAATTTGGTGTTCTCATTGTGAAAGGTAGGAGGGCTAGCTCTCCACTGCACACTCATTTTAAAATATGTTTTAAAAAGTGAAGAGATGCTAGCATGTCAACTGTGTGTTTTTCCCTAACAAAAATAATAGCTATGCATAAGCAATTACAAAATATTTTTAAATTTTTGCTTTCCTTTTTAATTTACCTTCAGTCATTAATTTTCCTTTCATGCTTTTTTCCTTACCAGTATAAACATTTCATTGTTGATTAATTTTCTCTTGTACGGGAAAATAAAAGGAAAACCTCTGTGCAATGATGATTTTCTAAAATACATTTATAATACCTAAATAATTATTTTGAAGGGTTAGTATAGCTTTTCTTTTCTGTCTTTAAACTAGAGATACAGACTTATGGATTGGATCATCTGGCTTACTTCTTGGATGACCAGAATCATTCAGATGACTATTTTATAAGTCACACTAAACTTCAACTTATAACCAAATATTGTTTTCAGTACTGATTTAGGTTAGATTTTTATTGGGGTTTTAGATTTGTTCTTTTTTTTATTTTTTTTTCTTTTAGTTCTCAGAATTCTGATTGCACAAATGGTGCACTAAAAAGCTGTGAGCTTTTCTGAGCTTTTTCTGAAGAAACAGTATTTGTATTAGTAATGTGTTAATGTGTAAGTTTTATGATGTGAGCAGAAGGTGTGTGACACAGGACAGTGCAATAGGGTTTCTTGATACTAAATACTATTCTTGTGTCTTGATACATGATCAATAACATCACTGGAAAATAAAGCACTGTAGAAAAGGAAGTGCTTTAAATTCACCAGGGAATTTGACTGCAAAAGCCTAGACTGTTCTTTAGTGTGTTATTGTTATTCTGAGTTTTCTAGGATAAAGCACAGCATTTGTTGAGCCCATCACTTCTTTCCCACAAAATACTGGTACTTTTATGGTGGTAAGGATGACAGGCAAAAATGGCAGGGGAGTGGTTCTGGTCCTTTTTCATACCTGCTCAGCATGATTGCACTGAAGTCACTGAAATTGTGTTGATGTAGCTTGGACTAGAATTGAGAGAAAACATATGTGTGTGTTTTAAAACATCTTTGAATGACTTCCATCTGCCTAATGTCTACCAATAATGATTATATAATAGCAAGAAATAATCCAATTTGACAGTCTTTTTGTCGAAACATTGAACATCAGCCTGCTGTGCAGAGAGGGTTGGCTTGTCGCACACTTCAGCTTCAGTGTAGATTTAACAAAGCTTATGAAAAGCCTGTTATAACAAACATGAACTCTGTTGAAATTGTTCAGTAAAATTTTTGAGTTTGAATTTGCTTGACCAGTGATCAAAAGCATAAAAGTTATTTTCTCCTCAAAGACGGTACCTTCAGCTGTCTGTAAAGCTGTATGTATAGCAGATATTGATAGAGTGGAATATTGACTCCACTAGAGTGAGTAAGGTTGTTGCTACAAAATTGCACTGAGAATGTGTGCATACCCCAGAGGGTCACTGTGGGTTTCTGTGGGTTATGTAACAGTACAAAAAAGTTATACTGCATTAAAAATTATCAATACTAAAAAAAAAACAACCCAAAAATCAAAAAACCAACAAAAAAAAAACAACGAGAGAAATTCCAAGATACTTTGTGATGACATTGTGGGGTATTTTATACCTAGCTTTGTGTATTCACTATTTATTGATCTGTAAGAATATTAGTAGTAGAACTGCCGTTCTGGTCAATGTAGTGAAATGCTAAATTATGGATTGATCATATCAATTATATAGGCTGATTTAGATCAGTTGGAAAGATTCTTATCTAAAAACTACTGCAAGTAGTAGAAAATGAGACCATAGCCTTGAAAAGCAAAGACTATATCTCTTACAAGAGATTGCATCCTAGAAAATGGTCACTTACAGAAGGACCGTTAGCAACCCTCTTTTAATCTGAATACAAGTTTTCAGTGTTGCATGATCATTCAGAGAAGTTATTTTCTTGTAGTCACATGTGTGATGCCATTGTGTTTCAGCATGTAGGTGACAAGCAGAGACAGCACAGTTCTGTCTGTTCTAGTTCTTCTGCTTCTCTGTGGTGAGAGATTGGTCTCGATCCATCTTGCAGGGACACTTCAAGCCTCCTTTCTTCCTCTCCTCCCCCTTCTCCAAACTACAGCACTGCCTTTTCTATGCCTTCTACTCCACGACCTGCAGCACATCTTCTCTTCCTGTGTTGTGAAGATCTTTGGGGATGAGAAAAGAAAGCCACTGAATGCAGTCCACTTTGTGAATGTTCTCTTCCAAGTGTGGACTGTCACACTGTCTGTCATTAGAGGTGAAAATTCTGAGCCAGATATGTGAAAGTGACATGGGAGGTGTAAAGCTGATGGATGCAGTAAGTTCTGTTGTTTTCCCAATTGCTTTGACTTCATTTGTGTGAGCATTGTTTTGGCCTCAGAGGGAATATACCAAGATAGGAATAGAGTTGGAAATTGGGACAGGAAGAAAAGATCTCAGGAGGACAGCAGTTTGCAGTGTGGTTGTGCACCTACTCCTACCCAAGAAAAGGAACAATTGATTTAAAACACCTGTATAATTCTTGAACGTATAAACCAGAAGCTGTCAAGTAGGCTCAGGGAAGATGTACTGGTATGTACAAGTGATATACAAGTTAAAGCTTTCTTGGACACTGTTTTTTGGTTCTCTCATGGCTCAAAGTAAGGTGTAAAATTCTGGAAAACAGAGATAACTTCGATAGTGTGTACCCATATCTGTATTTAATAATTTAATAATTGCCTTACAAGTGACTTATTTGGAAGCAACTTGCTGAACAGAAATTGCCCATTAAATCTAAGAATTTAAGCATGATTATAGAAGATTTGTGGGCCTCAATCTTTATAGAAGCCTAACTTGCAGTGAACTAAAAAAATGAAGTGTCTTTGTGGCTTTTATAGATTGCAGAAATGTTTTAACAGCTGTGACAATATCTGGGTATGTATAAAGGTCAGTGTTTTGTAGGGGTTGGGGGCTGTTTGTTTGGGGTTTTTTTGTTGTTGTTTCCAAAACAAATTTCTCAGCTCTGAGGTGTATTTGTGGTTAATGTTGAAACTGTTAAAAGTTTTGCTGTTGGCTGAAGCCAAGAAAGCCCACAATAGCTAACCAAAACCTCCCCCACACCGTTTAAAGAAAACCTTCTGATAAACCCAGAACACTGGGGAGGTGTGCTTGAGAAGGGCAGAATAAGTGGGTAACTTCTTGTGTTGAACAATCCAATAAAAGTCATTGAGTTAATGGATGTTATAATTAAATGCATATACAGAACCCTCATGATCCCTTAGGTATGACTATGAAATTTTATGAGTCTTGAATGTTAACATCAGATGATGTTCTCTTCAGCAAAAAATTCCGTATTAGCTGGGGAGCAAATTCAATGACATTGCTTTTCCTTGAAAGATATTTCTTTGCTTTCATACCTGTTTCTGTTACTAAGAAAATTTCTTAAAGGTTATATCTTCTGAAGTTCATCTTGAATGTGGTGGGAAGTTGACATGTATTTTTGCAACAGATAATTTCTGGTGAAGCAGGGGATCACAGATTCTTTCCCTAGTTCAGACTAAAGAACAAGCCTTCCACAGGCAAAGCAATAAACTGTGGTTTTCCCTGAAGTGTTCATGAATACTATGTGGATATTATAACCACTTCTTTTAGCAGTCTCTCTGTTTGCAGTTTTCTTTATTAGAAAAGGGCTATGATTCATTGACCACATACCCACTTCCTTTCATAGTTGGTGGGGTGAAGTAAGTGCCTAGAAAGACTAACCTGTTTTAAAAACAGGTTTGTGAACTTCACTGTTTTTGAGTGAAGTGACTTAGGCAGCTGGCTCTTGAAGGTATGGGTAGAGGTGTGAATGGGTTCAAACCACTTAAATTTAGGTGTCTATGTGTATGCACAATATTTAATATCCTATTACAGTCAGTGGAGCCATGAGCAAATAGTTCTGCTGGTGGTTAGCTGAATAGCTTTTTTGTGTGTTTGACTGGGCTGATTCTACTCCTTTGGAAATGAAGGGACATCAGGTACCTGGCTTGCATAGCTGGTACCATTAGGTACCTCACTTACATACATACATGCAAGACACACCTTTAGTGGCCCATATGGGATACTCTGGGGCATTCCAGCTGGATGTCTGCTACTAGTGCAGTTGGCATGGATGATTCTCCTCAGCTCTGTATCAAATCTCTGCCTGTCCCAGAAAAGCTGTCTCTGATTCCTGGGACATTTACTACTACATAATAAGTAGTTCTCGATAGGAAACTAAAGAGAATTAGTGAAAACAGATATTTGTACTTGATCAGATGAGTTGTACCTGGGAAACATACTTGGTTTTGTAAAACCTACAAATCATGGTTGTGTTTCTTTGGTGCAGTTATTTCATTGGTCTGGCAGATGAGGGGCCATCACTATCCTAGAAGTTTATTTTGTGTAGCCTAATAAGTAATAGCAAACCTTTTCAATTTTTCGAACCTTATCTGGGAAGTCTGCTATGTGAATCCTCAAGAGGATTCTGCTGTGTATTGATGAGAACTCAAATTAAAATATGTAATAAATTTAGATATGTACCTTCCCCTTTCCTTCTGAAAATACTTCTTTTTTTTACTTTGACATCTTTTCCCTATGTGTATTCTTGTACACCATTTTTATCCTTCTCCCCTCCCCACTCCCACCCTTGCAGCCCTCAATTATGTTCCACAGGTTTTTTCCCCATATCCTGGATTGTTACCCAGCTCCATCTTTTAAAAAGCTTTCTGAGCAAGAAGGATCTTGTTTCCTATGGTCATTTGTGATTAATTCACAGCTAATTTGTTTTTTACCTTTGTTATGTTTCAGGAAAGTACAAAGTTGTGGCTTTTATAATTTACCTATCTCTTCCAGCTTCTGCTGAAGGCAGCAGAGTTTTTAACAGTTGCTGTGATAGCAGAATGAAGAGCACTTTTAGTTCCTGAGGTTGCCAGTACTATCCACCAGGCTATGTCAGCAAAACCAAACTATTAACACTCTCTCAAAATTTTGGTGGGTTTTTTTTGTTTTGGTTTGGTTTTTGGTGTTTGTTGGTTTTTGGTTTCTTTTTGAGTGGTGTGTTGCGTTTAACTGTAAGACTTTTACCATTTCTCTAAATTGCTTTGCATATGAGAAAGACTCCAGTCTTTTCCTGTGCCTCATGGTGACCTACCAATTTCATCTTCTTTTTTTTTTTTCCAAAGCCAATGGAGGCTGGAAAACGCCTTTCCAGTTTGATCACTGCTCTTCTGAGTAGTCCTTTTCTTGTTCAGAATTGATGGATTTTTCTTCCTTTTGGCTTGGCACAGCTTATTTTAGTCTTTAGCAATGGTAGTATCATTTTGCCTCTATGATTTTTGTGACACACATGCAGGTTGTTGGAATGGTTTTAGCTAATTAGCAGTTTGCTCTATTGTTGGTGCACTTGCTGCCAGGCAGCATACACCCTGTACAAAACTGATCTGGAAGAATAACATGGAGTTTTGGAGACAGAGAAAACTGAAGTAGTGTTTTTCAGGTACTTTATTCTTATAGATCAAATAAAACAAACATTTTGAAATCTGAAAGAGGTAGAGAAAAAAGTTTTCTTGTGTTTTGGTTGTATATACAAAATATCTTCTAGGGCAACATATTCCCATATCTCTGTTATAAAACCAATACAATGGCTGGCTTGGTTACATAGTTGTTAAGCTGATGGTTAAATTTTTACAGCCTGGCACTCTGCCACAAGTAGTCTGACAAAACCCCAGGCGACACACAAGCCTTGAGCTACTAATGCAGTTTTTATTTTCTGGAGATCTAAGACCTAGTGCTTCACTGGAAGATGTTAGAAAGGTTACTTTTCTAGATCTAACCAGCAGCTTTTTCTATGACTTAGCCAAGCAGTGCTGCATCTGATTAACAACTTGGGGCAAGTCTGCCATGACTGACATCTTGATCCCCAGAAGATGGCACGGAGTATTTAAGAGGGAGGATAGTTTTATTTCATCATATGCTTTATCTAGTCAAGTCTTTAAGACATTTTTACAACTGTGCTTGAGAATATTTCAGATGTTTAAACTATGCATTTTGGTCCAGTTGGGATATGTTGCAGCTCTGTGAGTGCTGATTCAGAGATGTATGAATGGGGAGAAGACATGGTAGCATCTTCAGTGACTGCCATGCACCCTCTTATCCTGTGTGAATGGATTTGATGTTGCTTATCCATAGTGAACAAGTTGAAGATGATATTAAAATACTGGAAAAAGTAGTCATTCCAATTTCAGAATTTGCCAAATAAAGTTGGGAGGGAAAAAAAGTCTCAGTGAGCATAAAATTGTTAATAAACAAGACCAGAAAAATGATGTTATTTTCTTTCATCCTAAAAAGCATTTTTCTGTTTGTGTGTCTCTTCTGGTTGATTGTGGACAGTTTCATACTTTAAAACAAGAAGGCATCAGACAGAAGTAACTGACAATAAAGGTGGTGATTCTACACAAAATGTGTAGTTGTGCTGTGGAATGCTGTGGATGCTAAAATTACATAAAGATTCAAAGAGCAAGGGGGCAAGTTCACAACAGATATGTCAGCTGAGGGCTGCTATATACAAAATGACAATTTCTGGCTCAGAAGGTGAGCAAGCTGAAAATTGCTGGAGGTTGAGAGAGTATTTCTGAGAAGTATCATTATGGGCTTGTTTTGTTCTAGTCCTGATTTCAAGGCATCCCTTATTGACTGCTTTTGGAGAAAAGATGCTTGGGTAAGTGGCTTTTTAGCCTCATATGCTAGAGTCTTTTAGATATGAAGTGGTTTTGCTAGTTCTTATTTCATGTTTTTAAAATTAAAAATAGAAAAAATAATTTGAATATCTTGTTGGAATGTCATTCTGTTAAAGTTTCTTTGTGTTTATTTATATCTAACCATAAATTGCCAGAGAGCACACTTAACTGTTAGTTTTTGTTGTCTTTTCTTATGTTCTAGTTCAAGGTGTACACTTGAACAAAATTTATGTAATTGCTTAATCAGATGCTTAGTTAAAAATCTCATCACTGCATCACAGTATGTTGAAGAATGTCTCTGGTTTGTTAAGAATGTTTTCATTTATGTCTCAGATATTAAATGTTTCACCAGTGATGGTCAGTTTTCTGACAAAGATCTGCCTTTATGCGTATACTGTACTTTTGTGGATGCCCCTCTATTACTTGCTTTATATTTTTGGAAAAAAAAAATCCTTGCCTTAGTTTTCCGTATGAAAAACGGAGACTTTATTATAAAAGAAGTTGTATGAAGAAACCAATTCCTATCCTTGAAGTATTAGGTTTTGTGAAGTGTTTCACAGAAGAAGGATGGTGGATAAGTGGTCCTTGTATCTGACTGAATTAAATTTAGTAATTAGAAGTGCCAAGTGTGAAAACTGCTGCAGACAATAGGTAAAATCTACTCTACTGAAAGTAGATTACATGAGGAGCTGTATAAGTTTTGTGACTTTTCATTTTATATGTGTCCTTAGATCAGTGAGCATTATATAGAATTGTGAGGAGCACTGTGAGAGGCTGCTGCAGCATATATTGGAAAAAAGCCTTCAGAGAAACTGGTTGTTTCTCTTGATTCATTGGTATGGAGGGTAAGAGCTACTTTTTGGATTGCAGGAATAGTTCACCCAGGCAGCAAAAATAGAAGATAACTGTTGTTCAGGCCAAAGTTCCAGTTAGAATGGATGGCCCCATCTTCAAAACAGTTATGCTTAATAGAAATAGGGTGATTGGAGCATTTCTTATGAGGACAAACTGAGGGAATTTTTCAGCCTTCAGAAGAGATGGCTGAGAGGGGACCTCATCCATGTTTATCAGGATCTGAAGGGAGGGTGCAAAGGGGATGGAGCCCAGGCTGTGCTGAGTGTTACCAGGCAGTCACAGGAGAGGCAATAGGCAGAACCTGATGCACAGGAAGTTCCACCTGAATATGAGGAAGAACTTCCTTACTGTGCGGGTGACTGAGCGCTGGAACACGTTGCCCAGAGAGGCTGTGGAGTCTCCCTCACTGAGATATTCAGGATCCATCTGGACATAATCCTGTGCCATGTGCTCTGGGATGGCCCTACTTGTGCAGGGAGGTTGGTCTGTATTACTCACCTACTTGAGGAAACTCAAGCCAACATATATTGCATGTAAATAGCTAAATTTCTGGCACAGAGTTCTCACTAGCCGTTTGTGCACCTCTGCGTGTTCTAACTGCAAAGTAAAAGTGTAGCACAGTAATACAAATACAGATCCAGCTTTTGGGTATTTTGGATCTATGGCCTTCTAGCCTGAGGGAAGAACTGTTCTGCCATCCTCTAGCCTTGAAAAAGTAGAAATGGTACTTGCCTTAATCTTTATTGGATTTTTCTTTACTGAAGTTAAGTTCCTGAGTAGCTTAATGTAAAGATTGTATGTGCTTTGGGGAAAATACAGTGTATCCACATACACTGCTCACCTAATTTGGCAACAGATTACTTCATACTGAAGATAGCTGAGTGTTTGCTTTGCAGGGCTTTCTAGTAAATGCATCTACATCATAGCTAGGGAATAATAGCATATTGAAAATTAATCTGGGCAGCTGAATCTAGCACATAGAATAATTTTTTTTTTTCTCTCCCTGAAAGTAATCCCCTTCTAAATTCATTAAGTGCCTATTTGTGTTAGCATTGTGGATGGTGAAAAACAGATTTGTATTAAATTTATCTACCTTTGTGATTTTGTGGGCATTATAGCATTTTCCTCACCACACCTCCAAAATCCAGACTTCCAGCTTTGTAGTGTTTTCTCATGTAGTACTTGCTCCTTTTCTTTAATTCTTTTAGTTAGCCAATTCTACACTTTTTAGATAAAGACTTTATGCAGTACTTGAGATGTGGGTTTACCAGGCGTTTATATAGCAGTAAAAGGAGGTTGTTAACCTGTAAGTGAAGAATTATGTGCCAGCTTCCACATGAAATAGCTGTCTCTGCCACTTCTCTATCCTTTTTCCAGGTTATTGAGGAAGAACTTGAATAAGGCTGGTCCCAGAGGTGCCCCCTACTTACCTGTTTCCATCTTGGAGAGTGGTTGTTACCCATGATGTTTGTTTCTTATCCATGAAGTGTCTTTTATTCCTATACATTTGGATAGGAGTTTCTGTATAATATTGAATACAGAACCTTGTCCAAAACTTCTGGGAAAATTCAAATACATTAGTGTCCAGTGGATCCACTTCACCATGTGCCTGCTGACATTGTTACAGAACTGTAGCAGTTTGTGAAGTCAGTTTGGTTTTACAGACTCTGTGCTGATATTCCACTGTACGCTGAGTATGTGCTCAATGATTTTATTCATCAGTATAAACTCATTCTCCTATCTTGCTCAGGGTGGCAGTCAGACCTACACCTTTCTTAGTAACTGTGGAGTGGAAAGACACTGCTGCTAAGAATGTTAGTGCCTCTTAAACCTGAACTGTTCCCTCCAGCCAAATAAATGAGACTGCAAATAAAGCATGCACATAAGACTTCATTTCTTTTCACAAATTGTTCTTCAGAAGTTCCATTCAGCCCAGCGTGTGGTGTTAACTTGGTAGCTGTTTGCACAAGTGTCTTAGGTGTGCCGTGGTTAAGATCCTTTCCCCCTCTCTTGCCTTCCTCCCTCTAGTCCTATTTCACATCTGTTCCATTGTTTCAGCCTCTGTGAAGGTGCACAAGGGAACTAAGTCACAAAGTTAGCCGCTTTAGCATTTCACCTTTATCATCCACAAGACGTTGCAGGAATTATCCCTTGCAACAATTTGAAACTATATAATATGGGAGAGCTTTAATTTCTTTACTTAAAAAAATAATCAGACTATCTGCTATTAATTTTAACTTTATATAGTACAAATAAAGACACCACATTTTGACAGCTATAGATGAATGTTGACACATCTGTGTTTTACAGTAAATTACAGTAACTGTTGTGGTCAGTGTGCTCATCAGTGTTTTATTTCTTACAGACAAGAGAGTTTGATGTGGATAACCTGAGCAAGCCAGAACTGCGAATGCTTTTGAGTGTAATGGAAGGAGAACTAGAAGCACGAGACCTGGTGATCGAAGCCTTGCGGGTAAGTTATCGGTTATGGTGATTTGCTTTTGGGCTTTTTTTGAAATTCTCTTTTGCCACTTCCTTTATACTTTACATAGAATATTGTTAGTGGAGGAGTAAATTGTGATTTTTAACGTTTTGGTTTACTATATCTCAGTAATCACAAAATATGTTCTTGTTTAGTTGTAGCCATTTAGTAACTCTTTGTAATTTTGGTCTAAAACACCAACAAAAATTCAAACAAATAAGTGAAACACCTGTGATATTGCTTGCTCTTTAAATTATTTTATATTCTAAAGTCTGTTATTTGTGAAAGGAAGGAATAACTTCAAAGAAAAATTCAGTCCATTTGTAATTTGTTCTGATGGGCTATATTCAGTCATACACTCTAATAAGTGCCTTCATTTTCAGTGAGATGGAAGTAGAGACAAAATTCAGGTAATCATATCCACTCAGGGAAATATTTTTGTGGCTTTTTTGTTTGTTTGACTTTTTTAATAGGTGAAATACGAGATACATGCTCTTAACAGCGCTTGGAAGTGTTTGGTTAGATTTTTACTGTTAGGCACATGTGAAGGTTTGTTTTCTGCTTCAGAAGATTGTGGTCTGAAAGGCAGCTTAGTTTATTGGAAATGAACAAACATAACTACTTTAATTAAGATATTATTTTTTAAATGACCATATTGATTTTAATGTTCCTCTAGAACAAAATAAAACAGAGCTGCCAAATAGACTGCAGGTTTGGGTGAAAAACAGTATCCTAAGTTTTAAAAATATTTATAACTTCATAGTTGAATAAGGGGAAATTGTACTCTTCAAGGTATTGAAAATATTGTAAAGCAAAACCTTAATGTAATAAAATACATCTAGTGCAAATTTTTAGTAGTGTGTATAATGATTATCAAGTAGTGTGGGAACATTTTCCTCTTGAAATGTCACAGTAACAATTGTAAATGCATTTTTATTCAGTTTTAAGTTGTTTTGTGATATCTTCAGATCACCTGTTGCAAATGGAGCTTTAAAGTAGCTGTCATTGATGTACATGAATTAATAACTGAAGGCTTTATAGGTATAAATCTCTCTTAAAAAATGCAATTATCGTTTTATAATGACAATAAGACACTAGGAGCAATATTTTTCTGGAGTACTACTGCACTTTGAAGTTATTTTGTGTTTGGCCTTTAGTTATATGCATATGTTGAAATGTACTAACTTTTCATCTGGGATGGGGAGCGAAGATAAGTTTAGTCAGTAAAATGTTGATTTTTATTGAAGTAAGGGAATTTGTGCCACATGACAAATTAGAAAGAATCAAACCCAGTGTCATGTGTAACAATTAATGCTTTTTATTGTGCCTTTTATTCATCATGTGCTGGAGAGTTTCCATTGGATTTAAATAAATTTTAGATACCCCGAAGATCATTTTTGAAACAAAAGCAAAATTTCAAGAAGAAATTTCTAAGAAATATGCAAATGTCATCTGTTTACTTCCACATTTCCACAGTGCATTGTTGTTCTTTATAATATGCTCAACTGATTCCTGTGTGAAATGGTTACAGTAATAATTGATCAGGGCACTTTAAATTGCTGGAAAAGTTCAGCCCTTTGAAAACCAACATTCTTGGGAAAGTAAACCTTCATGATGCTTAGAGTCAAATTTCCAGGTTTATTCTCCAAGTCATAAGTTCATTTACTGTGGAGAAGAGCATCAGGATTCACCTCAAAGGATCTTTGTGTAAATCTTTCTCATTAGCGTTCTGATTTTGTATAACCACTACACCAAGTGACTAACGTGATTTCTCTTTTTTTGAATTTTTGTATTTTAGTAGCTTTATGATCATGGTTGTGCTGCAATTAAAATTAGATTCAGAATAGCATTTAAAACATTAAAATTATTCCATTAATGAGAAATAACTTGCTGATTAATTGCTATTGAGTATCCATATAGTTTAAGATGGAGGGAGACTTAGCTGCTGCCTCCATCTGTCTCAATTATCCAAATAAACTGTCTGCCTGTAATAAGGGGATAATTTATTCCTAATGTGCAGGTAATATGGCTGTATAATCAAAGCACAGGTCTGGCCTCCCACAACTGTGGCCTCAGATAGAGCGTTCATTTGTTGGGGGTTTTTCCCAGAAAAAAAGTGGTTGCTGTGGCTGTTTATTTTCTAGAGGATTTTGTGCATTGACCCTCATATGAGGAATTGATGTGGTAGTCATAGCTATCAAGAATATTTACAATTACTAAATACTGCTTCTTGTGGTAATTCTCTCATAAAGTTAAATCATTTGTAGGTTATTTTTCATCTAAAAGCCCCATTCAGTTGGGATTTCTGTTTATTGTAAAAATATGTTTATTTGCTTATGTAGATTTCATTAGGTGGTAAATGGTAAATTGAAAATGCATTCTTGCTTTTATGGTATGCATTACTTCATGTGAACAAAAAAAAGGCAAATTCTTACCATACTAGATTTTTTAATGTACCGCATTGCTTGGATTTAGAACAACTTTATTTGGTTGTTGAGAAAAATCATTAATGAATTTTAAAAAAAGTAATTAAAAGAACTGCCAGTACCAACAGTGGATATATTTTTGGTTAATTAAAATTGACTACAGAATCAGTGAGCTTTTATTCTGAGCTTAAGTGAGCTCCAGATCAACAGATAAATTCTGTATATGTGCTGGCTGAGTCAGGAAGACAATATGTGAATGGCAGCATGAACTTGGTTATAGGTGTTTCTTCAGTGTTGGAAAGCCCTACTATATTTAATTTTTACTGTAACTTCCTAAGACATGAAAGCTTATTTTCTATGTATGTGTTGGTACCAACATCTGTTTAATCTTTCACCCAGTTTCTGTAAAATCTGACAAAATGCTAATAATTTCAAAAATAGGTAGTGCCATAAAACCAGGCAGCTGAGTAGGAAAATTCATACTGTTGCTAGGGCCTTAGTTGAAGGGAAGGAAGAGATTTTTGCTGTCCTTTATTGAGCACTGTGTAGGAATTGTGGAGTACAGAGCTGGGAAAAGTCAGACTTTGCTAATTTAACTGCTCAGAGAATTTGAGTTAGATTATCTAAATTTATAAAAAGATCATAAGAAAAAAGTCACTGCTGTAGAAGCTAGTTCTGGCTGAATTTTATCTCCCTGAATCTAAGCATTTTGACAAGTGTGCAGCTTAATCAGTGGAGCTACAAATAAATCATAGTTTCTGTATTATGTCCAAGTAGAAATCCATGTAAGATAATTTGTGACTTGCCCTAGCAGAAGTATATGAGTTCTTGAAGAATTTTGTAATGAAGGTACAAATATTAATGTAATGAAATAGGTAAGTCAAAAGACAGAAATTAATGCATCCTGTAACAATGCTTCATACTCACATTTAAGTTTAGTGACCCATTCTGTTAGCTTTATTTAAAAATCTTGTAGTCTAAAAATGCAAGATTTAAAAATAAGGATAAACAGCTTTTAAGAGAGTATAGTGATTATTGTGTAGATTTGCACAATGTTTCTTTGACATAGCTAATGCATAGTATGTTGAATAAGCTTTCAGGTTCCAGCTCTCCTGTTAATCATTTTAGAATTACTGGGATATCAGTATTCAATTGCATGAGAAATTCAGTATTTTAACACAAGTCTTCCCAAAGGGAGGATCACAGAAAGCTCACTTGTTTTAGAATGATGAGATTTTTTCATAAATTATGGGTAGCTTGTAAGTATTGGAGTTCATCATGATAAAGGCCATTTTTTACATATCTGTTATAAGTGTGTGTGAATGAACGGCTTGAGTGAACCTACCTTGGCATTCTGATTAAGAACATGCTTTTGAAGAAACTGTCCCCTTTGTCTCCACCTAACTTTGCTTTGATTTGCCTCACAGACTGCTCTTGGACTGTGTCAGCTGAACTGACAGCAGCTAGTGCTAAGTAAGACTTCTTTTTTCTTCCAAAAAGCAGGACCACAGGCACATGGAGTCTTGTTTCTTCATGGAGTCTTTTTCTTCCCAAAGGGTGTATTCCATTTTTTGCTTGAGCTAGTTTCTTTTCAAGTCCTGAGCTGCTCATTGTGGAAGGCTTTTATTGGTAAACTTGTCTTTAAATTTTGACCCACAATGATTAAACACTGAACAGTATAGTTTTATTTTAATCTCACTGAAAACATGAACTGTTTTGATGATAACTGGCAAAAGTAGGTGTATTTCTATATCACTTTTTCAATTCAGTAAGTATATGTATAGATCAAACAATATTTAAGACACCCTGAGTTTATCATAGTTTATCATAAGAGTATACTGTATAATTATGTTAGATTTTTGGTGTGTAATTTGGAATGATACTGGAATTTCTTTGCAAAATGTGTGGCCTTTCATGCTCACCTGCATTTTCAGTAATGCATCGGCTGTTCCTTGGAAAAAAAAAATTGCAAGGAGAGCTGCGGATACTTGCAAGCTGTATTTGCCTACTTTGACTTGTCTGCTTACCAGAGTGTCCTGTCTAGCTAAAGGGCTTTCTTCAGTTGGCCAAGACAGACTTGCCTGCTGTAGGCTGAGATTTTGGGTTAAAAAAATTGGATTTATCAGTTAGAGTTTCCATATCCTTTTAATGTTATTTGTTGTCTTTTGCATCTTGTCATGGGGTGATACTTGGTTTTGTCTGTATACTGAAAGTAAAACATTAAAATAGAGTTATTACCAACACAATAACTGTCAGTTGTGTATGAATAAAGTTTGTTTATCCTGAACCACTGCACAAAGTCAGCAAGAATTGTACTATAAGACTTAGGACTTCTAGAATGAATTTTGGGGTTAGAAGGGAAGAAATCTAGGAGATAGCAGGAAAAATGGAATGAATCCTTGTAATTTAGTTGTTCTCAAATTAACCGATAGGGAGAAAAATTACACATATATTAAGTAATCTGTCAAAGGGAGCTACAAATACTATAAATTGTAGACCCTTACCTGCAGTAATTGTTCTAAGCTAGGAATCTAAAATGTGAATTCAAATTTCTCCTATGCGTATGAATCTTGTGAATCCAGAATGGAATAACAGCACATAGAAGGTGGCTTGGAGGTTTCTGGCAGCCAGTAAGGCAGCCTGTTTTGTAGACAGGTGTCTTAGAAAAATAGTAACTCTGTAGAAGGAGGAGCAGAAGATGTTAAACAGTGTGTAACAGAAGGTTATTGTTGTAGACAGTGTGATGGCAGTTGTTGGTCTTGGTTGCAGAAGTGAACCATGAAATAGAAGTCAGATAATGCCTCACTTTTGCATATTGTAATTTCTTTGCATAAAATTAAATTGTAATAAATTTTTAGGAGCTAATAATCGGCAGATTGTCCTTGCTCATCTCTGCATATTATGTCTTTCCTTATCTGTTAACTATTTTTGATTTATTGAATTTAATGATGGTTGTGTATCCATTTTCTCTTCCCTTAAATATAGTTTGTCTTTACCAGTCCAGTGTGTCTGGTTATTCTTAGAATTTTTACTTTCCTAATAAGAGTTTTGTGTACTTTTCTAGATGGGTCAGTCAAAAACTAGTATTTCACTATTGGAAGATATTTAAAATTGATTTCGAAGAAATTATGAAATAGGGATAAACCTCAGATAAGTTATTGGATGAAATAATTTTTTATAGTATTTAGTTTGAAACTGTTTCTACGTCTGTTCATTTCAAGCATGCTCTTTTAACCTAATTGAAAAAGCATTGTTTATTACAGTCCTAATGTTCAGATTTTGATTTGCCCGTTTGATCATAGTTTGTATATTTTTTTAGTTTATATTGTGTTAGATTTGCTTACATTCATTTTTTTGTATTAGTAATTGAGTAAGTGTACACTTCATTATGAATGGAATCAAGTCTCACTTTTTCCAAAAGTTGTTGGGCTTGTGGCAGCAGCAATCCCTCGACTAAGTAACTTTGATAATCTGAGTGATCCTGCAATTTTGACATATATAAAGGCCACTTCTAGAATTTATTGACAAAATAAGTTTTCAGTCATGTTAAATCAGTTCTCGTGGTAGTTATTTGCTGTTTCCCAAAGGGGGACATTAAGCTTTTCCTAAACCATCTTAAGTCAGTCCTGTGTCTGTGTTGCTTCACTACTCAGGTGAATACCTTTATTCCAGGCTCTCCTAAAGCTGGAGAACACAAGTATGAAACTATGAGGCTTGTTTTCTAGTGCGAAAACTCCATGGCCTTGCATTGCAAACAGGCTTCACTCTTCATTCCAGCAGTGACTGTTAAATTGATCATAATATCCTTTAGTTTTTAACATAAGATCTGAATAGCTTTGTTGCTGGCAGGCATGAGCCTACCAATTTACCTGAAAGTATTCTGCTGATTTTTTATTTGGATAATTGTTTTGCTTTTCCCACTTGATTTCTCCTACCCTTGTTTGATCTTTCTGCATAATCCAACATAACTAGTGGTTAGAGATAGATGCACACATTATTTGAAATAATAATAATAATAAAATATTACAACATCATGTTAATCTGTTTCTCCATTTCTGTGATCTTTGTGAATTATACAAATGTGACTTACCTGAAATGTTTTATCTGTTTCCCATCATTACAACATTGCTGATACTGAGAAATGTAACTGGGTCATCTGTTATCTATGTTACATTACCCGAAATTTTCCAGTTCTTAGTTCAGGGAACAGATTTTCCCTATGCCAATAAATGGTACAGGTAATTTCACTGATAGCAACACTGTGGGAGCTCAGCACATCATTCCTGATGTCCAGAGCTACCGAGAGAACCCTTGGGGGGCTCGGGAGTCCTGGAATGTTGCCAAAAGCACTTGGTGGCTTGATTTTGATCCATCTAGAGATGTGCCACCGATGTATGAGGAAATGGAACATGCGAGAACCACTCAGGTGTAAATAGTGAAGGGAAGATATTATTATAGGGTGAATTACAAATTTTGGGGTTTCGGTACAGGGGGGTGGTAGAGACAAGATGGAGGAATCAGGGTGTGCCACCAGGCTTTTCCTTCTTCTTCCTGTCTTCCATCTTCTGGGGTGGTGTTGGCACTTGTGGATTGGTCTGGGATGAGGGTGTACTTAGTGACGAAGATGATAGGTATTGGGGACAAAAATGTAAATATGATATACGTAGTTTTTGTTATAAAAGATGCGGCCGCCTTAGGGGTGGGCAGAGTGCCTTTGGCTGCCGTGCTGGTCAGATCCTTCAGGCAGAGAAAGGACTTTATAGATAAGAGATAATAAACAAACTGAAGACCGAAAAAACCTAGCGTCCAGTCTCATCCTTTGAAGCCCAGCGTGCAAGAACCATCCTAAGCGTGTCTGGGGGCAGAGACAGACAGCCGACCCCAGACAACACTTAAGTGCAACTGAGTACATAACTTTTTCCTTGTGTGTCTCTTTATGTTAGCGTTGCTGAAGAAGATAGGTATAAGGTTTGTTCTTGGTTCTTAAAAAAATATATGGTAATTATCTGTAAAAAATAATTGTGAATAAGATAAGAGATTTGTTTGCAGTCCTTTTCAACACCTTTGAAAATACACAGCTTCGATTACTTTTGTTGTGCTTGGGTGTATATGTTCCCAGACATTTCTCCCTCCCACTCCATTTTGATGCTGTTCTGACTGGTGGACAGGTCCTTCCACCTGCTGCTCTCACAGAGAGAGGCATAGGTTTTAGGGGCTCTGGCAGTGCAATAAAATACTCACCACTAGGTCTCTTAATACAGACAGAGTTCCATTTTTATTAATAAAAGAAAAATTTGAGAAAATAGAGCAACAGTGATTATGGTGAATTAGCACTGAGGTAGCAAAGTAAAATTTTAGCTATATATTGTGGAGATATAAGCTGTTATGTGGAAATTTTAAAGCTGCTAACTGTAATGCTAGTTCTAGCTGAAAAATTGCTTTGAAATTTTAACAAACAGCATAAAATCCAAAATGTAAAATGCAGTGTTGTTTACTTTAAAATGTGCCTTACTATCAATCAAAATAATTTAGTAAAATGTGTTTGCTTATTCATCTTCTTCGCTATGGGTAGTAGCAATAATTAAATTCTTCTTGGAGGTAATGCATATTGCTCTCAAAATTTACTTTCCAGTAAATATTAAAAATAATTTTAAAACACTGAATTCTCATAATCTACCTAAAATAAATCTATAATGTGAATAGAAGGGACTACTGCAGTTGAAAAGGATATGAACAATGATCATCTAGTCCAGCTGCCTGACCCACTTCAGTGCTGACCAAACAATAAAGTGTGTTTTCAAGAGCATTTTCCAAATGCCTCTCGAACACTGACAGGCTTGGGGCATTGATCACCTCTCTAGGAAGCCTGTTCCAGTGTATAACCACCATCTTAGTAAAGAAATGCTTCCTGATGTCCAGTCTGAACCTCTCGTGGTGCAACTTTGAACCATTCCTGTGTATCCTCTAACTGGATCTCAGGGAGAGAGAGTAGCCTCTCCCTCTCCCCTTCCCATCCTGGGCAATGACAGAGCAATGAGATCACTCACTCCTTTTCTCCAGATCTGATAAGCTCAGAGTCCTTGCGCCCCCTCACAGGACATTCCTTTGAGCCTTCTCACCAGCTTTTGTTGCCCTCCTCTGGATGCATTCACTTATCTCCACATCCTTCTTAAATTGTGGAGCCCAGAACAGCACACAGCACTCCCAGGGTGACTGCTCCAAAGCTAAATAGGGTGGGATAATCACCCCTTTTGCCCAGCTGGTGCTGAGGCTGTGTTTGATCACCCCAGGATGGGGTTTGCCCTCTTGCCTGCCTGGGCACACAGAGCTGACTCACGTTGATCCTGCTGGCAGCAGCCCCCTCAGATCCCTCTCTGCAGGGCTGCTCCTGTCCTCAGGAGTCAACAGCATTTCCCAATTTCATGTCATCAGCAGCTTTGCTAATGGTTCATTTGACTCCTGCATCAGATCATTGCTGAATGAATGTGTGGAAGAGAACTGTCCCCAGGACTGAGCTCTGAGGACTACTGCTAATGGCAGTCACCAGCCAGATGTACTGGCTGATATACACCTGCATCACTACAAGCCTTCAGCCAGTTCTTCACCCAACACACTCTGAACCTACTCATTCCATAGAGTTCTGGAGAACTTGTCCAGAAGGATGCTATGAGGGACAGTACCAAAAGCCTTACTAAAATCTAGGAAAACTACATCCACTGCCTTCCCTTCATCTGTGAGGTGGTTGACTCTGCACAGAAGGATATGGAACTAGCTAAACAACCCTTTCCCTTTGTGAAGCCATGATGACTCTGCCTGATGATGGCATTGTAAATACATAACTTCATACTTTTTAATTAAAATATGTAAAGCTTGGTTATAGTTTAATTGCCATGCAGTAATGTGGGATGGTATCTTCACTGAGATTTTGATAGCTTGAAAATATGAACATCTCAATACTCAAACAGAAGGTCAGATTGATTTAGTAAAAGTTTTAGTGTTATGTCTTTGGCATGTTTTGCTACTGAGCTGAAGAAGCTTTAACTGCTAAGCATGAAGGTTAAAGTGCTCTATTTTTGTTAGAGATGAAGTCAGATTTCCTTTAACACTTCAGAAGAATTTCTGACAGATTTCCATGCAAAGAGTTATGAATTGATTTGCATGAATTTCAACTATAAATTTGAACATGCAAAAAAAATCTAGATGACAAATGGTTATTTAAAGTAACCAGAGAGCTCAAGTCTCTTCTATCAGCTGACACTCATTATCAGTATGAAAATCTGTATTATTTTCAGAAATAAATGTCTGGGCGGTTAGATAATCAAAGCATCAAACAGTGATATTTCCTGACAAAATATTGGCCTATAATTTTCAAATGTTTAAACACCAGAAAACAAAGCTGTCATAAAATAGGTCTAGTGTAATCTTTATATGGAATATCTACATGGCTCTTCTCAATCAAAACCACATGTTGTTTCATGACTTGAACTTTTTCCTCATTTAGAAACTTCATGCAAGGCCTGAATTTCACTTTTTACATTGTGTAAAGGATCAGAAGAATATTTTATATTCACTGTGCTGGGTTTTTTCTTGTTAGTAACTGATCTTAGCCTATTAATATGGCATTTTTCTTTTAAAATCTGCAACCTCAAAACAGTGAGTTTTAGTACTCTAAGGGAGAAAATTAATAATGAAGAATTGGAAGCATATATCTGTCTGTCCTGTCTGTCTTACTTTTCCTTTCATGGAGGTTTTTGTCAAGTAACAGGGAGAAAAAGGAGGTTGTGCTACTTATCAATATTGTGGCAATGATAATCTGGTGCCATTGGATGACACTCTCCTTTTATGGAGTTAGACCCCCCTAAGAAAATTCAGGCTTGATCATTACCTTGGTAAAATTCTACGTCAGTGCTTGTCAGGATTGTTTAAATGTTGCTTAACTGTTTGTCCTTCTGTACACAGAGATCTGAATTAATTGTTTGGCACCTTGTGCTTTTATCAAGTATGCTTTTTAAAGCTAAGAAAAGAGAATTCTACAGCTTTTTGCAAAGCACTTTAATATTTGGGTACTTGCATGAATCAGAAAATCTCCTAAGGATGCTGTGAATAGCCTTGTAAAACAACACACAGTTTTTTACTCAGAGCTGTCTTTTTACCTTGAAAAATGTTTTTTAAAAGCTTGGATTTAAAGCTGTGTGATTCTGAGAGACAGGGATACTTTGCAAATTATAAATTTTTAAAAAAGTTTTGTGTGTTGTTTTAAATGAGAGAATAATTCAGCTTTTGGATATTAGTTTCATGCTTGGGATAACTTTTAAAGGAAAATATTACCTCTAATGCCGTTTACTGTAATGTAACAAATTTCATTTATTTATTTGCATGCCTGATGACTGTTACAAGATAGTTCTCCAACATAGGTTTGAATGCTTTTTATGAGTATGTGTGTCTCACATTAAAAATTACTGAGTATGTTTTCTTTTTTTATTAGTACCTCTACCGAATGACTTGACTTCTTTCATGGTCCTGCTCAGTCATCGATAAAGAGCATGTTTTTATAGTACAGAACAAATAAGTAGGTCTGTTAGAGCATAATCAGCCTGTATGCTGGTTTTGTTTAACTTGCTGATTGTATCCTCCAATTTCTCAATTCTACTGTTTTCACTCTTTTTAAACTAGTGGCCTGTTACAATTGTCAGTTTTGTCCAGGCAATTTCCATTTTTCCATCCTTAAAATGGACAGACAAGTTTTTTGTCTTATCATACTGGATATTTAACATGGAAACAAACACTTTGAATTGGTAAAGTATATTGGTATTGGTAAAGTATTTTTCATATAATATGGAGTTCATTAAAATTTAACTCCCTTGTAGATTTTGCATGGGTATGCACCGTCACTGTGCTGAAGAAAGTACTGCAGTTAAAATTGTAAGGAGAAGTTGAGCATCACATGTTCATTGACAGAAATCATGCTGCAGGATACTATTTCATCAGCCACTGATGTTTACATATTCATTTTTAATTTTTCCTATACAACTTTATACGGAAGTAGCATCTTAGAATACTTTAAAAACATTCATTTACATCTGCATTAAAAAAAGACAACTAAAAAAAACTAACAAAGCCCCCAAACTAAACTGTGTATGAAAATTGCTAGCATTCTTTAAAGACTCATTCTTAACTCATCATAGAAAGACATGATATCCTCCAGTCTGATATTTTACAGGTGTATGTGAAAGTACTGCTTATATTGTGAGTATATACTCATTGATAATTCTCTTTTGCTTAATTGAATAGCTACAAAAAATCACCTGTAGAAACTATATATAATTTCACTGAAGAAGATTTATAAATGTGCTCTCTTTCAGACTTCTTCCTCTTTTAAAAAAATCAATTACCCTTTTAGTTTTATTTAGGATGAAGGGCTCTCCCTCATCTTTAACATAATATATAAAATAAGTTTTTACTGCGTCCTCTTCTGTACTGGTTAGTTTTAGAAAACTTTTTACCACTTCCTAATTCATATGTCAAGAGAAAATATTAATATGAACCTGTCAACATCTGTTGAAACAATTATTGTAAATGTAGAAAAGGAAATTAATCAGAACAAGAAATGCTCTTGAAAGGAAGGAAATTTTGTTTAAGGGTCCTGGGGCAGCTTTTTATTCAGTTCCGTTGTTCCCCAGCAGTGTAGGACATGCAGTCCTATTTTTGATGTTTATCATCAGTTGCTGCATAGAATATTTGGACCTGCTGAGCTATCTTAACTTGGCAGATAAATGAAGAGGAAATTCTGAGATACATTGAGAAAAAAATACTGTATTAACCTTAAAAGCTCTATTGCTTATGTGAATTATGTTGCTAATTATGAAAGCTTATTTCAATGAATGTATGCAACTAATATCAACATAAATTATTAAGGATCTAAAACTAATAATGTAGTTTATGTGATTAATTTTTTTGTTTTCATTATTTGGCTTATTTCTTATATCCATTAATTGATCACATTTCTTTTTCCTAGCTTTATGCTTTAAGCTGTAAGTCCACAGTAATTGGTATACTATTTGACGCCTCCTTGACCCCTTACATTCTTGTTTCAATAACAGATGGAAGAAGTCTAATTAGACTTCATAGTTCTCCATTTGGTAACTGAAAATAAATTTTTGTTTTCTTCTGAAGTGGAATGCAAGAAACAAATAGTTACAAACCAGTTCTTATACTGGATTTGCAGCTTTACCCACAGGCCATTTTCGTTTTGTTCTCTCCCTGAGCACCCCACTGCCCATCTTCATTTGCCAGTCGATAAATGGGGTCAAGTGACTGCAAAAAGGTCTGGTTAAGAAGTGAAAATTTCCATGAGGTAGCTTGCAGATAACTTGAGGTAACTTGAAAAAGGTTAGTGCAGGATAAATGAGGTGTCCTGCTGTATGTAGTAGGAGACAGGCTCCCTGAAAGAGTCATAAAAGAAGCAGTTTATCTTACCAGCCCGATCCTTCAGATTCTTGTTGGCTACAGACTTAGGAGAGAAAACTTGAGAATAAATCTTCCCCTTGGGTTGTATAGCTGCATAATCCTTAGGGATTTTTTAGTACTGATTTTTTATTTTTGGAAATATCCCAGACTTAAAGTTCTGTTTCCCAGGTCATAAAATGTATTGTCTTGATCGAAAGCAAGATGTAAGACTTGTTCTACCAATATTGATTTTTTTTCCTTTCTCTGGGAACTCATTTTTGTTATTTGTTACTTGACAAGATTACCAGCATCTATAAACTAAAATAAACAAATAAATACATGACAGTCCTAGAAGAAATCACTAATTATGTAGTAATGTAGGTGTAAAGGCACATGGAGAGATTGTTCAGTCCAATCTTCTTAAAGCGGGAGTAAGGTCAAACATAGATTGAGTTGCAGTTGGCTTTATTCAACCTATCTTCCAATGATAGAAGTTACCTGTTTTCCCTGGGCAACATGTTCTGGTGTTTAGCTGCTCTCAATGAAAATAATTTGTGTCCAACTCAAATTTCCTTTATTAGGTTGGGGGACAAGTTACACTTGTCCTGTCAGCCTGCAGACCTCAAGCATCTTTCTCCCTGATTGTCTCTTTTTCATGCTGAAAAGTCCTACTTCTACTAAGTTCTTTCTAGAAGAGAAGCTGTGTTGTACCTTTTGATCGTTTTTGAAATGAAAATGAAAACATTGAAGATATTTTTCAGATCTATTTTTTGGTACTCCATCCTTGATCTAACATAATGTTACAGATCAGCCATAAAAAAACTTTGAAGTTTATTTTTTTTAAGTAGTAGCTTTATTTTAGTCTCCTTGTTTAATGTTTCAGATCTTGTATAAAGATTTAAGTTAATCTTTTGCTCTATTGCCATAGTGAATTTCATGCATTAACTGTCAAAAGGGTTTTTGTCTTTGGTGTTATATATTTTGTTTTGATTTGTTTTGTGTGCCTCCTGTGACTTTACATTAGCAGTTACCTGTTGGAGGGTTTACCTCAAATCTTAAGTTATGATTTTGTGTACCACTGATATAGGCTGAAAAAGATATCATTTCCCATGGACATCTTATCATACTTCTAAATATTTCCAATCTCAGTCCTTCAATTAAAAGGTTCATTGGTGAGCAAATTAATATGTGCAGAAAACTAAACCACATGGTTTATAAATTCATATAGCACCTTTCACAATACAGTAGTCCTGATGACCTCCTATAGCTGGTACATATTCTGTTTTTGAAATTGTTGTGCTTGAAAATTAATTCAGTTAAATATTCAGAAAAAGAGTTTGAATGGTATTTTCTCTATATAGTGCTGTGCAATTGAAGTTATATATGAGACACTACTAATGCTGCTTTAACACAACCACCAAATTACACAGACACTTTTTTAAAGGAGTATGATTTTAGACTGTATATTACACAAATAATGACTTTCCTGAAAAACAGATACTGTGATGTTGCTGCTAACTCCTATGACTTGAAATTCAGTGAAAAAAAGACAAATAAGAGAAATAAAATAAGACAATAAGAGAAAAAAATTCTGATTCTAACATTTCTATTTCTCCCATCTGATGTACTTCACTGATTTGCAAAGGGACAGAAGTATTATTTAGAGGCTTGAGGAATCCTGTAAAAATCCTCAAGCCTAGTTTTTCAAAGACTTTTTACAAAGTCTTTCTGTCACTTTCTGCCTAAGTTTTGGGAAAATTCTCATCTCCCTTCTACCAAGTTTCTGCTTTGTCTTTTATTTTAGTACCTTCTTTTTAAATCATGTCTTTTCATCCCATGATATAATCCAATTATTGTATTTTATTTTATTTATAGTCCTTGTATAAAGACACAGAAGCATTTTTTTTAATATACATTTCGTTCTCCTTTGAGTTGGAAGCATCTTCAGATTACTTTGCTGTCTGTAGTTTGAGAGTTGCCAGTCTGTTCCCCTGTGCTTCCCCTGAGGTTATGCAGTTACGGCTTCAGCCAGTCTGTCAGCCCAAACCACGTGCTGTTTGAGACCTATTAATTTTTCCACAGTGTTTACTTTTCACATTTTCCTGTAGCCACTTTAATTCTGGTTGTGATTTTCATTCAGATGGAGCTCATCTCTGCTGTATAGTTTCATCCTTTTCTTAGTTAATGAATCTGAACCCCGGACATCTTAATATTTTGGCAGGTGCACACTGAGGCTTTTTGCCCTGCTCTATTAATTGCTGTGCATGTTAGAAAATATTTCAAAGAATATATTCGTATTGCATGCATTTAGTATATGCCAAGAGGACAGCTGGTCATGGGTCATAGAAAAAAAATGAAAAATACACATTATTTCACTGGCTGGCAATCTCTTTTCATAGAGGCATAGGTTATGCCTTTGCCTCTAAGGTCAGTTAATCATCTTGGGTTTTTCTTTGGATTTAACAGTGAGGGCTCTTGGTGTTCTTCTTTTTGGACTTACAGCAGACCTGCTATATCTGTCTTTTCCTTTACTTTGACATCTCACTTTATATAAACTAAGTGGCTTTTAAGTTGTTGATAATTTATATATGGACTGTGCATCCCTCTCTATTTAAATTCTTAACCTGCTTGGATTTATCATCTTGCTTGGCTTATTAGCAATGTAATCCATTTATGGTAAGGCTTTTGGTTTTGATGGTTTCCTTTCCATGAAGGTTGAATTCCTAAGCTACATACTGCCCTGTAATTTCATCTGATAGAACCACAAATTACAAATACAGTCCCTCCTCCTAGTCCTGTAATATTACCTTTGGACTACCTTTTTTATTTTGTAAGTTATAAATTAAGGGATTAAAATACTAGAATGATTAGACTAATTGGGGGTTACTTGCAAGGCACTTTACAAAAAATAACTAGGTTCTATCTATTATTTTTGTCTCTTCAACCAGTCACTACCTGACTTTGTAAGCCAAACTAGACTTTAGATCTAATCTCTGTCAGCTTTTTCTGAAGTTATGTTCCAAAGACCTGGTCTTTTTAATAAAGATTTTCTATTTATACTATCACAATAAAAAACAAACTAGAACTATTTCAAGCATCAGAATATGTAGGCATATTTGTTTCTTTTCCAGACAAATTCTCATTTATGAGAACATTTCAATTTTGTCGACAATATATAGAAAAAAGTTGGGCATTCACTAATGTATGTAATTTGTAGTTAGTCTTTGAGGGGTTTTCCTAACACAGTTCTTATGTTCCTCTTTGTTTTCTCATGCCCTGAAATGTGTGTTATCATTCATGAACTTTTCATATGTTAAAATTTTAACTTCAAGCTTCCCGAGTGATGTGCTAACCCACTGGGTAAGTATTTGGTCTCTTTTTCCTCTTTTGTATATCAGAACTGGTTTATTCTTCCTTTTTTTTTTTTTTTTTTTTTGGCTTATTCTTCAAAACAGAATTTGAACCAAATTGCAGAGAAATGTTTTTCCCTATTTTTGGATGGTTTCTCTTTCTTGACGGTGTTTCTCTGCACTGTGGGTGTTTTTCTGATTTTTTGAGGCATTGTTTTTCTTCTAGAGGCTGTAAATGAATACCTAAAGAAAACATTTTAAAACCTTAAATGATGTATATTGTTTTCCCTGTAGTGTAAGTTTTTTCTTTGTGTGGATGTACTTCAAAGAATGCATTTTATTTCTCTGTTTTTAGTTTGCTTTCTTTTTTTTTTTCTGTTAGGCCCGGCGCAAAGAGGTTTTTATCCAGGAGCGATATGGAAGATTTAATCTGAGCGACCCATTTCTGGCTCTGCAGAGAGACTTTGAGGCAGGTGCTGGTGATAAAGAAAAGAAGCCAATATGCATGAACCCTCTGTCCATTTTAGAAGCTGTTATGGCTCACTGCAGGAAAATGCAAGAAAGAATGTCAGCTCAGTTGGCTGCTGCTGAAAACAGACAAAAGAAGGTATCCTACTATTGACTTTTTCCTTTTCCCTCTGCTGATTTGTTCTTTCATGTTACATTTTTAATCTGCATCCTTGTCTTGATTAACATTACAAGTGTTAAAATGTTGCCACTTAATTTTCATATAGGGTGAGGTGCTGGTTTTCTGGTGATATTTTGTATGCACACTTCATTTGTTCTGTGATTTTAGCTCTATTTATGGAAAAAAATTAAATATAACTGGAACAAGTTGATACAGTGGATATATAAGTAGATAGCTCAGTGTGAACTGAGCATCATCACAAGATATTTTTAAACCAATACTGTTGAAGCCTTAAGAGCCTATTTTCATTCTAACCTGAATAAAGTAAATAATTTATTTTATTTTTATATTCAGTGGCTCTATTTCATAAATCAGCAAAAATGTTTCATGCCTCTAAAAATACTTTTTTTGCATATTTAGAACATTTACTGTAAAAAGAAAATAATTTTGGAACAACTGCATAGCAGAGAAAAGTGCCAGATTGAAGATAAAACAATGTCATTTTGAAAGTGAATGATTGGTTGGTGACATGTATTTCACCAGTATGTAAGCTATACATTTCTTAAACATAGCTAAATATGAATGTGTTGGGGAGGGGTTTCTAAGAGGAAAGAGATAAAATAGTCATGTAAAGTACTAATCTAGATGAAGTATTTTTGAATAAATAGAAAAAAAAATGCTCATTCTCACTGCATGTAAGATGAATAGAATGTCTTCTACTGCTGTGATACAGGTTTTTGGTGACAGTTTTACACTGACTTAAAACCCCCCAAACAACAAACAAGCTAAAACAATTGGCATAAAATTGATTTTGGCAATGATTGCTCTTTGGGTAAAAACATGCATGCAAAAGTGCTGGAAGTTGCTGGAAATACAGATTTAAATTAAACATTTAAACAGCAAACATTCTGTTGTTACTTTAGCTCTGTTGTTTAGTTTAGTTTAAGCATCATTGCTCTGTTAAGACTTCAGGAAAACAGATTAAAAAAAGGATATCACTATGTCTTCAGACAGTTCAACGAGTAATGAACTATTATATGTACCTCGCACTTTTTTCTGAGAACTCTTATGTATTAATTTTCTTTCTCATAAGCTTTTTCAGTAAATATTAAAATAGGAAAGGGCAAGCAAGCTTACTTGTTCTGACTGAAAAAGGATATTGGAGGAAACCCTGACACATCTGCCAGGACGGGAGAATCAGTTCCTTCTTTCGGTGCATGGCCACAAGTCTCTTCTTGTACCTAAATTCTTCATTTATCTCTAGCTTTTATTATATGGACAAATACATGCACCTAAGATAGGCTCACATATTAAGAATATATCAGTATATTAATATGTACATTCAAATTTTGTCCCTTTTTTGTCCTTTTGTTTACCAAAATCTCTATTTGTTTGTACAGGAAAGGATGCTTTTGTCTTTTGCTTCCTAGAGGAATACATGAGCTTTTTTTTCTTTAAATCTTAATTTTAAGGATTTGAAAACAAAATACATGGTGTTGAGCAGCTGTGTGCATGACTGTCTACTGAATTACAGCTTCCTCTTCTAAGCTCCATCAGAAATGCTATTTGTACAAGACACTCTTAAACTCCTTGGATTTGTGGCAGCAGATGATGTATCTCTCAAACATCTCCATGCATCCACAAACCTTTCATTAGTGTTTTACATTCCCTCCGTTCCACATTTTTCTGTCTGTTCTTCATCTCTCAAATCCTTCTGATGAAGAGGGTAATGAAAGTGTTTTGAGGGACTTCGAAAAATGTTCAACAAGGTAGGGTGCCACAGTGTAAGAAAAAAAAAAACAGCCTAGGCAAATGTAACCTAAATACAAGCCAGCTGCTGCCCCTCCCTCCAAGAGTGGTTCCTCCTTCCCTAAATGTGTGATGCTTCTACCTTTGTGTTTGGAATTGGTTCACTGTCCCAATCTAAATAACGAAGTCTGTGTACAGCTGTGTTTATTTTCTCTGGGTATTACTGAACTTTAAACAGACTCAGAGTGAACTCTTATTCCGGGGGAGGCTTGATATCTGTGAATATAATCACCTTAGAAGTATTCTATGAATAAAATTTTCATTTGATCACAAAAAATAAGGCATAAAAATATACCAGCATGTAGAAAAATCAAGGAGGTGCACAAAGGACTGTAAGGCTTACCATATACAAACATCTCACTCTCAGATGTCATCTGCTTTGTGTTAAGTCTCCATCCTCTTCCATCTCTTTGAATGCTTTTCTTGGAGCTGCTGTGAAAATTAATTTTGAGTTTTCCTGGGAACACAAAACAGATCATCAAAATGACAGTTCTTGATTTGTTGAGAGTTTGCAGAGGAGTTAGTATTGGGATGCATGCTCAAAGAAAGGCAAGCGTGGGTTGAAAAAGGCCTGTTGGTGTAATTTATTCTAACCTTCTGCTTAAAGCAGATTATCATCATCATCAGTACATCTGGTCATCTGTGAATATGTCTTGCTTAGTCATGAAAACCCCCAGGAATGGCAATACTGCATATTTTCTGCACTGGTGTCCTTGTGAAGAATTTTTTCTGAGACTGAGCTTCTCAAAGGGCAAGTTTTCTTTTCTGTAACCTTTTATTATGGAGCCCCACCTGCCATTACTAAGATGAATTTTACTTTTGTCGTCACTGTAAGGGCCTTTCAAAAGAATGTTGCTGTTAGATTATCTCTCTGTCTGCTTTTCACTAAACTATGCAAGCCAAGCTACCTCAACATTTTCTTACAAGGTGTGCTGTCTCTCACCTCTGAAGGCCTTTGCTGGTTAATTGTTTGTGGGATACTATATTTTTTCTCAGTATCCTTTTTTACTCCTTTTCAAATCCTTCTAGGACTCATTTCCAGATGTTTATATTACTGATATGATACAGTGTAAGCATATAGTACATTTTGCAAAAATCAGGTTCTAGTTAGTTTGTAAACTCATAAATAATTGCAGCTAGTTCCAAATCTGTCATCTAAAGGGAAAAATACCATGTAAATATTCAGGGACTTTTCCCTTTTTGAGATGGTGCAGCCAAAAGAACAAGAGGGAGGGAGAGAGAGACATAGGAGACAATGTAAAATGAGAAAATAATGCTGCTTTTGTATATTGAAATCAAATAGAGGATTTACATTTATATTAGGGAGCCGTCGTTTAGATGCAATGCTTACAAATAAGGTATTATAATAGCAGGGTAAGCTGATTTCATGGCAGTTAAATATTAAAATCTGTTTGTAATTATTTGGAGGTAAAATAATTTCACATCACTTAATTTATAGAATGAGAAGCTCATCCAAAAACAAAGTAGCAGAATAATAAAGTATAAAAAGTTTGACAAAAATTATTTCACTATAATATTTATACATCTCCAAGCTTTAGAAATTGTATACATTTCTCATGATCTTTGTACCTATTTTAACAAAGAAAAGAAATGGTTGAATGCTCCCCTTGTTTTGAAATTCAAGTGAACCATGCAAATGCTGTATCCTTTGAAAACGCAGTGAAGTCACTGAGGAAAAAATAAGGGGTTTTTTCACTTGTAAACTATGCTTGGACCTTTACTAAATACAGTGTCATTATAATATTTTGTTCATTTAATTTGCAGCTGTATTTCCATTAACAGAACTGAAGAGATATTACTGCTGATACAGTTTGTTTGGCAAGGGCTGATAATACCATGCCTTTTTCTTTCATATGTTTAGCACTGGTTTTTGGGGCTCTGAGCAGTCTGGTCTAGTGGAAGGTGTGCGTGCCTGTGGTAGAGTGGTTGGACCTTCAAGGTCCCCTTCCAATCTAAACCATTCTATAAGTGATACCATTTTTAAGAAAGGGTGGGTGTCCTTTTGTTAAAAGCATTGTGTGGAGTGTCATCCTGGCATTAAGCTCTAAAACTTCAGTGCAGCCCCTGTGCTGCTAAACTGGTTTTGAAGTATTTGAAACCAAGATGATATTTAAAATGTAGGTATCATTTCTCACAATGATTCCTTCCTCATAGGTGGTTTATAAAATGGTGTATTACCATATTTTTGCAGTGCTTTTCTAGAAGAGGGTCTGTGAATAAAAGCGTAAACAGTAGGCAAAATGAATTAGAGGCAATGGCTATATGAATAAGGGGAAAAATTATTCTTATCTGTTATCTGCATTTTAGTAATAGTAGCTTATACATCACTGATGTCAATGAGACTTTTTCCTATTAGTAAGTACAGGAAAATATTTCTGCCTGTGCCAAAAAGTTGTCTTATTTATAAATGTTAAAACAAGATATAGGATACCAGGTATGTTTATGATGGATTTAATCTCCTTCAGTTGGAGGAAGAGATAAAATCTAACCCTGTCATTTCTGTCCTCAAAGATGTTTTGCAAAGCTCATCTCTTACTTGTGTATGGTTCCTTTACTAAGATGACTTTGTGTTATGTCTTGGAGAACAGGTAGCTCCATCACTCAGGAATTAGAAGCATTTAACCACTCTGGAGAGCCTCTCTCTTGTCAACGGAGGAAGTTAAAAGAGTTTACTTAGTTTCTAAATTGCTCTGCTGAGATGGCTCTCTTTTGCTTGTATAAGATTATATGCACTTGTGTTAGATATCACACACCACCTTCCTGGATTCATTTTAGTCATACTCTCAAAGATTAAAGTATCAGTGTCAGGTTAATACTAGGTTATTATGAAATGAGAATTGTTAGTGAGAATTATTTTCTGTCTTCTTACAGTTGGAAATGGAAAAATGTCAGTTACAGAATCTTGAGCTGGAGCACAAAAAGCTATCTGCTCGCCTTGAAGAAGAACGTGGAAAAAATAAGCATGTAGTATTGATGCTAGTGAAGGAGTGTAAGCAGTTGTCTGGCAGAATTGTAGAAGAAGCCCAGAAACTGGAAGAAGTGATGTCAAAATTTGAAGAGGAAAAGAAAAAGGCTACTGAATTGGAGGAGTTTCTTGCAGCTGAGAAACAAAGGAGTACACAAATGGAAGCTCAAATGGAAAAGCAGCTGTCTGAGTTTGACACAGAGAGAGAGCAGTTGCGTGCCAAACTTCACAAAGAGGAAACACACACCAGTGACCTCAGAGAAGAAAGAGATAAAATGATCCAAATGATTGAGCAATTAAAAAAGGAAAATGAAAGTAAAGCTAATCTTTCTCAGAAGAATAGCGATAGGAATCTTGTTTCTATTTCGGTTGAAACAGATGAGCCAAGTTCAAGAACTGTTGCTTGTCAAACAGAGACTGTAATGATGGACAGTAGTTTAGAAAACTCTAAGAAGTTGCCTTTGACTGTCTCTATGAAGCCTTCTACAGTGAGCCCACTAGTGTCTGGCAATACAAAAATGAATGTGTGTACCAATGCAGCATTTGTGAAGCCTGTCATTGATAGGCAATCTTCATCTAGTGAACTTGTCCCTCCCACAACTCCTGTTCTTCCACAGAATCAAAACAGATTTGAAGAAAATGGACCAAGTACAGGCTTATCCCCTGATTTATCAAGTAGCACTTCCCCTTTTTCAAATAGTAATTCCCTTTGCACCCCTACCACACCAACTGCCACAGCTCAGAATTCCTCGCTCTCTTCATCTATACACAGTTTGCATTCGCCATCTGCCAACACTACTGGTCATCCAGGCCTAAACCCACGAGTCCAAGCAGCTAGATTTAGATTTCAGGCAAATGCAAATGATCAAGACCAAAATGGAAACACAACCCAAAGCCCTCCCTCAAGGGATGTGTCCCCTACTAGTCGTGACAACCTTGTTGCCAAACAGGCAGCTCGGAACACTGTCACCCAAGCTCTTTCAAGATTTACTGGCCCTCAGAGTAGCGCTTCGTCACGGCCAGGGACGTCACATTCAGGGGAAGCTGGCACTTGCCCCCCAGTTGGTAAAATTACTTTAAAGACTCCAAGTGTATCAAGAATTGACAGAGGAAACCCTCCACCTATTCCGCCTAAAAAACCAGGGCTTTCACAAGCTCCTTCTCCACCACACCCACAGCTTAAAGTTTTAATGGATAGTAATCGATCCCCAAATACAAGTGCAAAAACTGACAACAAAACCATGACCTCACCTCTTTCAAGTTCACCACAAGGAATCAGGGTAATAAATGAGGAAATTATTTCTAAGTCCTCACCTCAGCTGCCACCAAAACCTGCTCTAGATTTATCTGTGGCACCTGCAGGCTGTGCCATACCAGCCATAGCCTCATCTCAGGTGGGTGCCCGGCCTTCCCACTTTCCTGGACTGAACCAACCTGCATGTTCAGAAAATTCCTTTGTCATTCCCACCACCATTGCCTGTAGCTCCTCCATAAACCCTGTTAGTGCTTCATCCTGTAGACCATGTGATTCAGACAGCCTCCTGGTAACAGCATCAGGTAAAGGGATTGATATGCTACAAACTGTCTTCCTCAAAAACAATGTTTTGGTTTTCTTATATGTCTTGTTTGCTTTTTTTATCTTGTAACTTTATCTTTCTTACTTTCAAAAAGCTAAAATTTTAATTTGTGTTTTTTCCACATTCTTGGGATATGGGAATTCTTTCGCTGATTTAGTAATGTTATAAATAAGTTTGCTTTCTCAAGGAAGTCTCCATATAGAAGGCTTTTTTTTAAAGAGGACTAATGTTTAAAGTGAGCTGCAGATTAGAGTGTATTAAACAAATTCCTTTACATTTTTTAAAACTTATTTTTTGGTTAATGCTAGTACTTTGGACTTCAAAATGCTTTCTCAGTCTGAAATGATGTTTTGAATATTACCTCTTCAGGGGATCCTCTATGGAATATGTATTTCAATTCTGTGTGAATCTTTTAAAGAATAGGGGGTAGCTGGGGCTATGGTGTTCTGCTAGGGCAGTAGATGGTTGCACATTAAGACATGTAATTGCCTGTATAACAGTGCACTTTCCTATATATCACTACACGCCTATAGAATATGTTTCATTTTTATTTCTGTTTTTCCGTAGTTCTTTTTTTGTTTGTAGGCTTTGTTAATGTTCATGCATGGCATCTCAGAGGCTTACTTCAGATTTGGGGACAAGTTTACTGTCGGAAAGTTAAAATCTAACAGCTGATAATCTTAAGTCTGGAGTCAATGTGTCTATCTGCTACTCATCTTGTGTTTCTGTGGGGTCTTACTGGTGTGTCTAATGTGCCACCAGCTTCAGGGAATCTTCTTGATGGCATTAAAGTGAACAAAGACAATACTGATCTATGTTTCAGTGAACTGTAGATCTCCTATAAAGCTTTTTATCAACATATTTCCCTGCTGGGATTGGTAACGCTAGAACATTAGGTTTTTTTCACTGCAGTACTTGACTTGCACTGCAGTGAAAAAAAAAGAACATTCCGTTATGGAACACTTTAGACTTTCATCAGCATTGAAGAATGTTTGAATTGTCTCAAACTTTCAACAGCCAGTTCAGTTATGGTACTGCAGTCCCTCATAACTCTAGTCCCTGCATCATTATCTGTAGGGCATAAAAGCCCTACACAGCTGATCTTCTTCCAACACATAACCAACCACTTTCTCTTGGTAGCTGCACCACTAGCCAATAAGTGAGTTGAACTCAAGCACCAGTCCTGGGGAAGCCACTCCAAAACCAGTGTGTGGCAAAATTGTGTGAGGAGATTCCAAGTTTCTTGTTATTAAGCAATTTTTATTCTCATTCTGTTTTATTGAAGACTTTCTACATGTATCAGGAGTAACCTAGTCATCCTTTAAACATTTGGTTGTCTCACCATACTGTCAGAATCCTCTCTCCTTCCTGAACTGTGCCACAAAAGTATGAGCTCAGAAGTCTTATCCTTCTGTTTGTCTACTGCTCCTCAGAGTCAACTACACTGGGATTTGATGAGTGCCTGTTAGTTTGCTGTTTTTCATATGGATGTCCTGAATTTTCATCTTAAATTCATATTCCAAGATGAGTCTGATTGCCATCTCAGATAGATTATTAGTCTTCCAGTATTTCAAATATTTTCCAAACTTGCCTTCAAGTGCTATTAGGGTCCAAAACAGAACTTTAAAATTCTTAAAAAAAAAAAAAATTTAGATTTTATGAACATAGAACAAATTACTGGAAAAGTCAGCTTCCACGTGACTAGTTTTTGTAAGCAAGAGATTGTATTCCACAAATCCTATCAGCATGAATTAGGTGTATGTAACAGTTATTATTACGTTATTTATCTGATATTTGGTAATCACTTAAGATAGTTATTGATTATTCTTTAGAAAAATAAATCTCATACCTTAAAAATGAAATTACCAGTGCTTTTCTTCATAATTTCAGGTATTGTTTTTGCTTTAGTTCATGCTTTGAGGTATTAACTTTTTTCTTAGGAGAACAGTAATTCTTTTCAATCAGACTCTGCCCCCAAATATTTAATTTGTGTTTCTTAGGAAATGTGTGACCATTCTCAGAGAAAACTCTCAAAGAGAGGACTTTTTGTCAAAAATTGTTAGATATTTTTAATTTTTAAGGTTGCTTTCTTTCTCTAACTGCCGTCACTTTTTTTGAGGAGGCATGGAAATATTTGTTGATTTAATTCCACTATAATCCTTGCTCTGAACATTTCATCTTAGTACTTTGTAAGTGATACTGTTTTTCAGGAATATTTGCAATTGCAGATGGAAACATGATCCAAAGTTCACTAAGAAAGATGGCTTAAACTCTACTTAGCTGTATGCTATTTTATTTTATTTTATTATTTTATTTTATTTTATTTTATTTTATTTTATTTATATAGAGATGTTATTTTAGTATCTCCTTTACTGGCTGCATACAGGCTCAAAGAACCTTAATAACTTTATCTGTAATGTTCACATAAATATTCAGGAGGTTATTTGTGTTCTACCCAAAATAATGCTTGTATTTTATTGCACCTATTCTTCAATCTCATTTTCTTTATGTTTTTAAGGGAATTTAATCTATTTTGGCCAAGTGTTCTAGCAAACTGCAGAACTAACTAAATGTAGAGCAACAGATATTATGCAAGTATGGAAAACATTTCCTTCAAAATTATATGCTAAGAAAAAAAATAGATTTTATAAATATACATGGAAATAGGAAGATAAACCAAATTTAATAACACTGGTTTTGTTAAAATAATGTGGTCAGTAATACCTGCATTCATGCCACTTATTCCCTTTTTCAACATCTTTTTTAAGTATGACTTCCTTTGAGGTGAGAAGCATCTAACAAACTACAAGTACTGCTGAAACCTCCTTCCCATATGCATTTGTATGTCCTCTAGGCGCAGAATCAGTTTTATTAATGATCTGATTGATTTTCATATGCTTTATTTACTTTTTTTCAGAAAATGTTTAGAATTTCAGTTTTGCATTCAGTTAAAGCAGAACATGGTTAAATCTTATTCATTTGTGTAGTAAGTAGTGAGCTTCAATCAGAAGTCTTTAATATTTTTAAGAACAGTGACAAAAAATTTTAACATATTAAAGGACATTGACAGAATCCTTCATTTTTATACTTTTTTTTGGTCAGTAAGTTCATGCTTTTTGCTTCTTACCGTGGAGTCGGGAGAATTGATAATAACCTAATCACTAAAGTATTATATTTAATAATTTTAATAGAGTTTCCTAGTGAGCTCAGATTGACTTAGGAACATATCAACAGCCTGATTTTCAGTAAGGAAGTGTCTTGGTTCTAAGAAAAGGAACTCTTCAGAGCAAACTTTAAATGGGAGCTCTGATCCCTGTCGCTAAGGCATTCTGCTAAAGTAATGTGATTGTGTCTTCTTTTGGAGATGGCTATTGTACCATATGTTGCTCTTTTCATCCCTGCTAGGAAAAGACATGGGCCTTCATCATTAATGTTAACCAGACTGCATGTAGAGACATTACAATGAACATTTATGGCCTGATTCAAAATCTGTGGCAGTGTTTTCATTAACTTCAGCAGCCTTTGAATCAGTGCCAAAATGCTTCTGCTCTGTTTGGATTTCTGCAGTTCAATGGCTGTAAGACTTCAAAATGGAAACAAATGTAGGCGTTTGGATTACCATATCCCTGGGATTTCTGCTTTCACTTTCTTCTTACTTTTGTGCTTTCTGTGTCACTCTTGAATGAAATATTTTTTTTTTTATTTTGCTCATTTCTATAATGATTGATTTATTCTCTCTTTACAATTGGCTGTGAAGATAAAAGTGTGTGTGGCGGGGGGGGTGAAGGACTGAAATTAACCATCTCACATTCTGAAGCTGATGCCAGAAGCTGTTTTTGTCTGTCCCTCTGCCCTTCATCACTGCATGCCCTACAAGCTTTCACAGATGCTTCACATTTCCTAACTTTTTGAGTTTTGAGTCTGTAATGGTGTCCCTTATTTATTGTTATCTTCTAATGTTGGTGCATTTTTATTGGATGAATTGAATTTTATTATACTGCTTCACATTGATAATAGAATGTAAAGTTATATTTATGTTATTACTTATTTTTTTATCTTTATCAGTAGAAGGTTTTCATTTAATGGTAACCCAGTATAATTAATTTCATCACTGAATTGCAACCACATATTTTTCTTTTCAAGGAGCTGAAATGAAAATTAAGATGTGACATTAAAAAATTCCTTTCATTTTGGCATTTCTCTTAAGGATGCCCCAAGAGCAAGCAAACAAACAAGCAAATAAACTATATCAAAAATTGCATTTTTTAAAAAGGAAAGGAAACCTAAAATACTATTCATATTACCAAAGTTCCAGTGTTACTTGGATAAACAATTTTAGTAATGGTAGTGCCACCTTGACAATATCCACTATCAGTTAACAACCCAAGAAGACAGTAAAAATTATAGAAGTACTACTTTAAAAACGTTAATTATGTATAGCAACAGCTGCAGCACAGTTAGTTTCAAAGAATAACAAAAGGCTGGAAAACTAAAACCACTTTCATAATGGAAAGGAATACTACAAGTTTTTCTTTGGACCTTAGGAAATTTTTTAAGAGTTAACTGTTCTCAAATGGTGGAAGTTGAAGATAATATATTTTTTGCCATTTAAAGGATACAGTTTACTCAGTATATTGCCTTTTTTTTTTTTAATAAACTTCAGAAACCCTCAAAACTTTCTGATTAAAAGTATTGGCGAAATAAGTATTACTAAGAGTATTAATAATCAGAAGATAGCTTCAGAATTGAAGTTATAAGAAGATGTATGAAGTTAATTTTACAATTTATTTTTTGGTTTAAAGTTGGATTTATAAGGTAATTTCATAGCTGCAGTGATGGCTTCTTACAGTGCATATAAAAAAATAAGTTTAATAATAAGATAATAATATTGGGAAAATACTAAAAATGTGTTTATATGTTTAGATACTTCACTAGTAAGCTTAATTTAAATTGACAAATTTAGCTTACTTTAGAAACAAATATGAAAATACTCCAAGCATTTTTTGTTGTTTTGGGTTTTTTTAAACTGGAATCAAACTATGTATTCTTCATTGGTATTGCTCAGATGATTAATTCTTGTGTAAGCCTTGATGCTAATTAAAATGTATCGAGATCTTACAAGGTACCCAGTCCATTGTTTCTTTAAAATTCTCTTGGGAATTTCTGTATTTCATTTTGTTTTCCAAAATGTGGGGCAGACCATTCCAGCATGGTACTGCTACTACCACGTTGTTTTTCTAGTTGAAGATGTTGGATAGCACTTGCCAGCTTGGACGGAACTGAAGCTAATGCCCTGAAACTCTTCTTCAGTCTCAGGCATTGCAAAACTGCATTAAAAGCTGCCTTAACTTGCTTTGTATCAAATTTAAGCCTCATATGGTAGTCTATTTGTGGTCACAGAAGACAAAGTTATTTATTCAAGAGATAAATACAATGTGTATTTTCTAAAGGTAATAGTGAAAATATTAAGAAAAAAAACTTCCAGCTTTTCTCCTGTTTTCTCTTGCAGTCTTTGCTCAAGGCCGGATGCATAAAATATTCCATGCTTTATGCAGCAAACTTCATATTCTTAACAAAGTGCCTACTAAAGCTGATGAGTAGTCAACAGAACATTTAATCACAACTCCTAAGCTTTCAGAGTTTTGAATTGAATATTCTTTGTTAATGGAGTGACTTGAAAGCTTTCATACATAAATTTTGTATAGCCTGTTACTCATTCCCAGTGGAGCATTTTATAATGTTTAAGTATCACAGAGTAAAAGGAACATTACCTTAATGGAGAGTTCAATAATAAATATTTTTTTTCTGTATTATTTATGTAAATGATTTCTACATGTTTTTTCAAACTTATTGAAAGGCACCTGAAGTCAATAAGGGCTCTCTATACAATTATTCTTTATAACTACATGTGAGTTATATAAATACCAAATATATAAATACTAAAGTTTGCACTAAAGAGAATAAAATTACAAATGAAAATAAGTACTTTGTTTTGAAAACTTTTCTATAGATACTTAAAAAAAAAATCTTCCTGGCATACTGCAAATAAATTAAAATTTGTCCAAAACTTCTGTTAGCTTTGATAATATAAATTTTTTTGAGACATCCAGATGCTGCTACCATTCACAAGTTTCACACTGACCTTTTGTCGTGAGGTCCTGTTCATTTGTATTAACAAGTGTCACCCCTCAATGCAGTTTTTATTCTTCAGAATACCTTCTAATGTGTAGACAACCATCACAAAACTTTTGGTAAACTAACAAATGCAGTCATTTTGAAGATACTTTTTAATACTTGAAAGAACAGAGAAAGTGCAGGGCTTATTTATATGTCTCTAACTTCTGTTGCTTTAACTCACAGGCTGGTCTTCCTCCCTAACCCCTTTGTTAACAAGTGGTGGTCCTGTCCCCCTGGGTGGCAGGCCCACCCTTCTTCACCAAGCTGCTGCCCAGGGAAATGTCACTTTATTATCAATGCTGCTTAATGAAGAAGGACTGGACATTAATAACTCTTGTGAAGATGGCTATTCTGCCTTGTATTCTGCTGCTACGAATGGACATACAGGTAAATGATACTAAGATCTAGTATGGCACCCATGTAAACTAGTGAAAGCTCACTTCATAAGTTTTTAATATTCAATGCATAATTAAGTCAAATGCATTCTTCTTAAAACTGTGGAATTGAAAGTGGGATATATAGATAATATGACCAAAATTGTGCTCTAGCATATATATAAGCAATGCTTCTTGGAGCAGAACTTTGGAACTCAGGAAGCATTTGAAACACAAAAAATTGGTAGCATTCTGCAGGAACATCCATCCTAATTCTCCACTCCCTTCATTTAAAAAGCTACCAGATATTGTCATCCCATATTCTGTGAAAAACTAAAGATCTTTTGTAGCAATAGGAGCTTGAAAGAGAGAACTTTCCTCTGCAGGGATTAAGCAGCAAAGAATAGGTGGTCATCAGGGTTTTGATCTTCTGCAGCAGCAGTGAAAATGATGGAAGATAGTATCAGAATAGTGTGTTACTTGGGAAATAAGATGAACTGTCTTTATTTTTGAACTAAGTGAAATAGCCTTCATTTGTTACCTCGGCTCTCCTGAGAAAAAAGTTTTTTTTTTTTCTTTCCTCATGACCCCAACCCTCCTCTGTATTGAGGAAGAAGCATTTCTGAGCCTGTTAACAGTCAGTCTTCATGTTTTATGAATATATCTATGAAATGTAGCAAGTATGTTACTAACAGATATGAATTCATGGATACAAACTCCTAGCAATAATTTTCAGACTTTTAACACCAGGCTTTCAAACAGCAGTTTGTTTTAAAAGTCCAGTGCACATCACTGTAGCTTTTTCTACCTACATAAAAATCTCCAGATTCTTATATTGCAAGTGGTATCATTATGCTGTTTTGGACACTAAAGATGAAGTCCAGCAATATCAATGGCAAATATACCATTAACTTTTAGTAAAGTCAAAATTTTATTTCAGAGTAGAGGTTGGAACAAAGTCCCATTAAAGCCACTGCTTTCAAGAGTACTTTGTGGTTTTATTTAGTGAAATATTTATTAGTGACACAATTACAAACCCTTCATCCAGTGTTCCAGATAGTGTATAGGCTATTTCATAATTCTTTTGAAATATTTTAAAAATAAAACTAAAGTTAGGATACAAAATATGCAGCTATGCAGATAGTGTACATTTTTCTCACATGTTCAGGGTTAATTTTGCTGCCAGGCATCTGGGCCTTTTCACCTGAGTTTCTTTCCTATTGCCAAAACCTTTAAAATAGTGAAAAAGTACTTTTTTTTTTCCCTTTGGTGATTTTTTCCTTTTTTCAACTTATCTGCAGTGTTAAGAATCCATGTAAATTATATTGTATGGATTTATTATTCTCCCCTCACTGAATGGATGTTTGATCTATTCTTCCAGGCTTACATGCAGTTATCATTGCTAATATTTGTAGGAGATCATAATTGACCCAATTCTTCTTTATTCATCTTGTATTCTAAAATTGCATCAAAGCAAATGATTTTCAGTTACTGAACAGCTCCTACTGACAGCAAAGGCAATTTTCTCCATGTTTTATTGTCAAAATTTCAAATAAGAAAGACACTTGACAGAATTGTGCAAACACTTTAAAAAAAACAAACATATGCATATGCACCCTGTAATTGTTTAGTATGTTATATTTTTTGAGATAAAAACTGTATTACAGAGGTTATAGTCTTGCTCTTCTATTTATAGTTGACAGGATGTGAAAAATACTTGGTTGTACAAATCATCACATTTCAGCAGCTAAATGGATTGTATGAACACTGAATGAGAGGATCATACAACAGCAGTGTTGATGTCTCCTTAATAAATGATATGAAAATTGAAAGGTATAGATCTGTAGAATTTTTGGAGAAAAATTTTCATGCTTAACTTTATTACTAATATTATATATATATATATATATATATATAAAATCCTTTTCCACTACTTGTTGTTTGTTCTCAAATGAATGGATATATGTAGCAATTCAAAGTGGAGACTTTTAAAAACAAATTTACTTAAATTATGTAGGCTTCAGAATGGATGTATAGAAATAAATCTTTTTTAAAGTCCTTTCTAATACCTCTTCTTAACTAGCCAGGTGGAAAGAAATTATACTGCTGTCATTTTAAGGATAAAATAATTTATTGTTCAAATTTTTCAATTTCTTGGGTTTTGTTGTCAATGGTAAGTTTCTTCTGTTTTGGTTTTTTTCCCATAGAATCATACAGTCACTTAGATTGGAAAAGACCTTAAGATCATTCAGTCTGACCATAAAACTTAACACAAGCCTACAGTGGTGGGTGATTACACCATGATTTAATTTATTGAGAATGTTTTTAAAGTGGATTTAGTGACTAAATGAAGTTTGAGATTTCTAAGTCAACTAACCAGATTTTCTTATTTCTCCTGGAGAAGATTTCAGAGAAGAAAAGAGTAATTTTAGAACTGATAAAAGCAAGCTTGCGTACCTCCCTTCAGAGAAACCATGTTTCAGGGATTCTGGGAAGAGTGGAAACTGAATGATCCCCACACGTTTTCAGTGAAGAAATACAGTATTTGAGATGTGTAGATAACTAGAGTGTGGTAGAGCACATTATAATCACCATGGTGGCAGCAACTGTTATATGATCTCAGCCCATTCTGTAGAAAAAATTGAGTTACACAAGAAAAGAGCACTGAAATATTCTGTCTTAATCTATCCTAATTGCAAAATGTGTAGCTTTCCTGTTTGGAAACAGTTGCCTTTTGAGAGCTGCAGCAGAGGGTTTTTGCAGTTCATGAAGTTAATAGTAGATGCTCTGTTTCCAACACACACTGTACCTAATTCTGTAGGTCTGACAGAGAGAAATTCACCCTCAAAATACAGTTCCTTTGTATTTGAATGGACATGAGGAAACTGTTAATTTCATGATTTAATCACTAGATTGGGATAGCTGAACAGGTTGTCTTGTCAGTCTGCCTTGGTTTTACCATTAGCAAAGAAGGAACCGCGTCAGGTCTATTTTGCACTTAGTAACAGTAGTTCTCTTAGCTAATGGATCTGCATAGCTGTATGATATTGCAAATCGTGACCATTCTCCACCACAAAGAGGTGGAGAAGAACAGAATGAAAGAGTAAGAGTTCCTGAACCTGAGAGATGTGGAGAAAATAATATCCTTTGGACTCAGCTATGTGGTAATCAAATGCATTTACGGTGTAATTGATTGTCTTCTATCCTGAGTATTTGGAGGCTGTGGCACCCTGATTGATAGAAAAAAACTGGAGTGGTGTGGGAAGTAGAAAGGAATGAGGTGCAGAGACATACAGCTACATGGAGTCAGCTTTGTCAAGCCACGGATGTATCTGCATGATGTTTGCCATCACTCTGGAAGAACTAACTACCCAGCTGTGGTGGAGAGCAGTAAAATCTCCAGGTGTTTATCTTAATTTGCTTCCATGTTTTGCTTTTGCTATGACCAAAATTTATAACTTAGTGACACCAATGTCTGTTTAGTGCCTGCCCTTCCATCCAGTACTCCCCACTGCTTATTACTTTCATGGCAGACCAGAGTGAACTGGAGTGAATGAGCCTGGTCTGACCCAAATTACCCTTCTCCAAATCCAGTAAGAAGTCCATCCAGAAGACCCAGGCATCTTGGAGATAATTGCTCTTTTACTTTATATGCCACCAGAACAGGTCATGTGGAGCTTACTAGCTCACATGCTCTGCCTTATGCAAGTAGCTGTATTTCCTCATGGTCACACTTATCCCTAAGAATAAAAAGCTGTTTTCAGAAGCAGTATTTTCACAGAGATAAGCTTCATCAGAAACAGCATTTCTACAGACATAACCTACCACCTGAATGATCTGCCAGTCAATAAATGTGAATTAACCATGCCTTTCTAGACAGTCTTGTTCTGTGTGTTCATGGCTTTTGCATGGCTAACATATGCTTTATGAATAAACAGCCGACTATTCTAGCCAAATACTTGAAACTTCTAAATGAAAATTTTTTCAACTTCCCTCATAAACTTTAGAAGTATCTTAGGATGTCAAGCAGGAATCTGAATTTTCAAGTTAGTAATTTAATATAGGACCAGGATTGGAAATGGAAAGAAGAAAAAAAAAAGGTCATTCTTAGCAGAGTATTTTTGTGTTAAAAAGTGAATGAAAATATATATTTATTTTACATATCTTACAATTGGAAGGACTTGGTAAGTTAGTTAGCAGAGAGCTTCTTCATGACTTAAAATAAATTACAGGTCAAGTCCTGTTAACTTACCAACTTTACAACGAAAAATAATTTCACATCCGATTACTTACTTCAAAATTAAAGAATCCTAATTTATGAAATAATAAATTAGAATGTTTTAAAATCTTGTTTCTTAATTTTAAATTATTTATTCAATCATCTCCACAACATCTGTATTAGCATTTGAAAAAATTGTAACAGGAGTAAATACATTGAAAAATGCTGTAGACTAGGCAGATTTATAAGTAGTTCTTAATATATTTTTCTGATATCCAAGTTGTTCTTAATATGTGTTTGGTTCTGATATCTAGAGTTAAACTTCACTAACAAAACTTGGCTTCAGGATTTTACTGAGTGCCAGAACAGCATGCATTAAGCTTGCTCAGAAATCAGGTCAGGAGTTTGTAATTGGTGTTGTAGCTGAGCTTATTTTCCAAGTAGCAGTTTCAATTACAAAAGACTTGTTTTATTTTGGTCTGGAGCCAATTTCAAGAATGAGGAGCAGATCAACTGTTTTCTTCAAAGTTAATTGCATCAAATGATATCTCAATTTGTGGATGAAAAGCAGTCTAATTACTATGTAATTAATTATCTTAAATTAGCTGTAGGGATGATGGAATGAGGCTGGTACTATTTTTAGCATGTGGTTTTGGAAATATATGAATGGGAATGTTTGGGGAGGTTCGAGTTTTTCAGCTTATTTTATTTGTCATTGCAATCACAAGTCAGTGCCCTAAAATAAGACTGGCCGGTGTGTTGCTTGAGGTCTGTGTGGCTGTGAACATCTCCCCTGTGGCTGTCATATTTGTCACAACTGCCAGTATGCAGTGATGCCTTTAGGGACTCCTGGATAAGTCAAATTCCCCACTTGGGAGGTAAAATAGCTAATTCTGCGAGAGGTGCCTGCAGTGGGCATGTATTTGAATCCCAGCAGAATCCAACCCAAGCCCTTTTTGCAGAAGGGTGGTTATGCCCATAGGAGGCAATTCTCATCTCTCTCCTGCAAACTTCTTGAGCTTCTATTTCAGTCCCCTAAGGTGTGATGTGTAGTCCAAAAGACTAGCTGATTGTTGCCCCTTGAGCAGACTTTAGCCTCTGACAGTTTTAACGCTGATCTTCTTGACTCATTCCATAGTTCTGCTCCATTTATAGATTGTGTGAGGTTGCTGCTGGCTGCAGAAGCACAAGTTGACGCTGCTGATAAAAATGGCTTTACACCCTTGTGTTCAGCAGTTGCTCAGGGACATGTCAAGTAAGTGAAGTCTTTAAGATTTTGCATGTCAGCTGTTACTCAAGTTTACATTATATATGTTTTCATTACATTATTGTTGCATTCTTATGTATAAATGTACTTAACTATAATTTATTGAAAGCATCTACTTAAATTCATATTCTTATGCCATTCTGATTTTAATATTTTCTATTTGTTTTCTTTCCAGTTTCAGCTCTTAAGGTTGCTGAGCATGTATTCTTAGCAATTACAATGTGGTACTGGTCTGCTTGGGCATTGTACCACTGAATTTCTTCATTTTCTTGGAGTTATCAGCCATAGCATAGGATTAACAGAGAAAGGAAGAAGGAAATTAGTTTTGCACTGATTTTTTTCAGGCATAGAATTCTATGAATATCATATTCAGAGGCAAATGAACATCTGTGTTTTCTCCTGAGTGATATATAATACCTTACACAACAAAACAAGGGTTTTTTTAAGGTTTAATTTTTTTGTATTCGTATTCTCTCATTAAAAGAAATATCTTAACACTTCATTTAAATAGGAAGTTGTTTATTTTCCTGACTTACCCTCACAACACTTTGCTATATATCATCGGCTATGTTGTGGTATTGCAGACTTTATATTCTTTTTGCCTTAGACTTACTTATGTAATATGATAGCCATTTTTAGCCAATGATACACACTTTTTGCTTTTACTTTTTCAGATACTGAACATGAAGTGAATTGTAAAATTGAGCATGGAATGACAGGGCTAGCCAAAAATGTCAGAAAGACTACAAATGGTTCAGGCTGTTTGATTTGTTGGTCTCTTAAAAGTTCAGGCACAGAAAAAAAATCTGTAGTAGGTGGAATTTGGGGCAACAGTATTGTCTGTCTCCTAATGTGGGGTTAATGACAGCACTAAACTGCTCTCAGTTGCACAGTAGGTGTCTGTCATTGACTTGAAAACGAGTCCCCTGTGACATCTTCATTTGCCTTGTTCCTGAGCCAAGACAATACTGCCGTTCTAACTCTGGTTCTGTAGTCAGGAAAAAAAATTTAGTTTTTTGAGGCTGGTCTAGTAACTAAGTTTAGGAGAAACTTCCAGAATCATTTCCCATGTGGTCCAGGCCACGATGACCCTGAACTTGAGGTGGAAAGTCGTCGTAGCTTTTCGAGATTCACCAAATACAATGTAAAGTATCAAACTAGATATTTCTAACCTAGCAGACTTAAAACTCAATCTTGACTTGCTCTATGGAAGTGTCTTCTTGTGAGCCTTTCTTAAAATAACTTTGTGACTGTATGGTTAGGATGTATGCCTATTTTTTAAGGCAGATCATTATTTTTATTTTTATTTTTTTTGTTCATTTGAGCATTTTTGGAAAGCATAGATAATTCATATCAATGCTAAAATTGTGCATTTTACCTTGAACTTAACTTATTCTTATATATATATCCCTTACAGTGGTTTAAATATTTTGTCACAGTATATTTTGTTACAGTATGGTCTCTTAATCAGTAGTTATTTGGCATTGCACTAACTGCTTTGAGGCTTTGTTGTTGATATGCTTTCTATTTTTATGGACTGATAAATATTGAGCTGGAGAGCTGGGATCTTATCTTTGCTAACAATGCAGAGTTGTTTGAACTGCAGAGTGAATTGACTGACATTAAGATTTTTGCAAGTCTTAAGTGTTGTTGAAAATCTAGGTTGGGGAAGGGAAAGGTAGCCAACTCTGGCACAAGAACTGGGAAAAAAAATGGACCTACTGCTACAGGGTTGTGAGGAAGTACAGGAGGTTGGATCTGAATGCCAGCCCCAAGTGAATTGCAGCACTCCATCTAAGCTCCCATCCTCCATAACCCAGTAGCTGCTAGCAATACACCCAAGCCATCCTTGCAGAGTAGCCTCCATTCAGGCACCTACTGAATGGTAGGTATTGCCATAGCTGTTTTGCTGCCCCCACAGGTTACTTCCCTAGATGAGTGTCCATTTTGCTGGTAAAGCTAATCTTAGTCCTTCATTTCATTTTTTCCCTTTTCAATTCTATTTTAAATATCAGTAGTCAGTAATGTTTCTTTTTTTGCTCAGCTGAATATTTTTCTTAAGCAGCTGTCATCAAGTTTTTATCAGTCTTGTGAAATGGAGTGGTTTACATTCAAAATTTTTAAATGCAGCTACAGTAGTTTAAGATTTACATGTTTGAAGTAGCTTGTCTTTATACCTATGTACAAAATTATCCTTTATACTTGTGTATATGGGTTGATCACAGGTAGATCTGTATCTGTAAAATTAATACTTTATTTTAAATATTTAAATGTCTTAAGTAATAAAGAGGTGTTGCATGTCTAACATAAGACAATTTTATTGCTTTATTGTTTGCTGTAGATGTGCAGAATTATTAATTATGTATCAGGCTGATATTAACCATGCTGCTGAAAGAGGACAGACACCTTTGTACCTGGCCTGTAAAAACGGAAATAATGATTGTATTAAACTGTTGTTGGAAGGTGGAGCGGATCGAACAATAAAAACCAGTGTAAGTTAAAATAGTTTGTACAGTTACAGTACCTTGTATAGTACTGAATATTGGCATTAAAATATTTATTTAAACTTTTCTTTAAAGCTTAAATAAACCATATAATTTGAAATTAATATTTTGTTATTTTCTGGTTTTTTTAAACTGTATATTGTCTAAAATTTCCTAAATTCTGTGACTTTCATACCATTTTACATATTTTAGATTCCATTGGCAATTCGCTGCAACTTTTCTCCAGCACTGGATTTGTAAAATGCTTCCACTTTATGTGTTAGGGTGCTTTATTGTGGTCCTTGAAGGGACAACACCCCAAAACTTTCTTGCCATTATTGTAGAGTCTCATGTATCACAAGTGGCAGAATATGGACAAAAAAAAGTCATATGTAGAGGAGAAGGGAAGGACTGTCTCAAAATTAGTGCCTATATAATTGCCTTTTTCAGGTGCTTTTCTGAAGTTTTTTTTATGACTATGATGTCAGTAGATTCTTATGACAATAAATGTGGGTTATAGACTGTTCCAAAATACAGCACAAAGAGTAGTAGCTTCACAGAACATTCTACTCCTCCATTAATTATTACACTAAATCTTTATTCATTCATTTATTTTGCAACTGGAAAGTAAATATATTTGACTTGGAATGAGAAAAAGTTGTGATGTCAAAACTGTGAAACTGACTAATAAATGGATTAATGCAGCATGAAACAATATTGATAGTTGGAATCATTTTTGTTTGATGCACAGGAAGGAAGCAGCTTACTAACAGCATGTATCACTTAGACTCTTCTAAAAATTTTGAAGATTTTATCTGTTGGACTGTCCTTGGAGAAAGCTGTAAATTTTTTTTCTTCTACATTTTCTTTCTCTCTTCCACCCGAAACACATACAAGCAACTCTGTTTTCCCAAAGGATTTCTATGTCACTCTTGCTTGTCTTCCAATGGAGCCTTCCATTTAGGTTCTTTGCTGATATAAGTCTGCAAACAATTTTCTGTGTGTTTGGTGGCAGTGTGCTTTTTCATTGTGGTTTCTTTTTTAGGATGGCTGGTCACCAATTCACGCAGCAGTGGATTCTGGTAATGTTGAAAGTCTCAAGCTCCTTATGTACTATGGAGAGCCGAACAATGGGAACTGTTTGATGGATGCAGAGCCTAATTTCGACTACTTTGATTTGGAGAAGAGAGAAGATGACTATAGCAGTAGAGTAAAGCCTGTTGTTTCTGCAGATCTCATCAACCATGCTGACAAAGAGGGCTGGACTGCTGCCCATATAGCAGCATCAAAAGGCTTTAAGGTTAGTCTGTGTGAACAAGTTACAGAAACGTGATAGCATTTAGGCAAAATAAATCCTTTTCTTTTATCTTTGAAGAATTACAACTTAGATGTCAAGTCTAAGTTTGTTATCTAGTTTATAGGCCAACGTGATTTAACAGAGACAGAGATAGACCTCCAGAATTTGTCCCAGAAGCCAGGTGTCAAATGGAGTGAATTACCATATTTAAATGTCTACCTCTTGTGGGACACCAGTAAAAAGCGGAAACATCATTACTTGACATTTTCAAAGTTAAGGTGAGATGAATCCCACTCTGAGTGCCAATTCATTGGATGTCATGTGCTCATAGATATTAGATGGACATAATTTCACTAGGAACAATTTTTCCTCTGTGAAGGAGGGGGGAAGAAGAAATTTGAGAACCAGATTTCTGCAGGCGTACATTGTTTAATTTATTATTTTGGGCAGCCTTTTTATCAAACAATGAAACATTTTTGAGGTTGGGATAACTGACAACATGGAGGATGACCTGACAGGTCCTACTGATGACCAGCAGGAGGATTTCTGGAACTTTAATACCACTTCTTGACATCAGAAGCTGTACACTTTGTAACACTAACCATTTAAAGGACTTCTTTTTATATGGTAGCTGTCAGTCAGATCTCACTGTAAAATTTTTACCCAGGAAGAAAATAGAGGGTGCTCAACACAGAAGAGTGAATTTTAAGAAAATACTGTCCAAGACTTCAAAACTCAGCTTGTGTTTACATGCCCAGTTCAATACCTTCATTATGTTTGCTTTTTTTTCCTGATAAATTTATGTTCAAGATAGATATGCTCAAAATAGACACAGATTTAAGGTTCAGTTAAGGTTATGAGTTTTTTTAGGGACAGCCATTGCTTACTCAGCATTTTGCATTACAAAGAGTCAGTGTTCCATTAGCAATGTCTGTTAGGCAGGTGCAGATTCTCATTCCAGTTTCCACTCATACAAATTTAGATGGAGTTTAAGATACTTGCTGTAATCTGCAAATACCTAAATAATATGTGCTATGTTGGCTCTTTCTGCAATAATATAATCCCCAGGAACTTTGAATTTAGGTTTCATTTTCTGTCTGAAAGGTCTCTGAAAGGTCTGATCTCTCTGAAAGGTCTGACACTGGAAATCTTTACATGTCTTTCATTAATAACTCCAGCATTTGAGTTTCTAAGCACATTCCAAGTAAATTGTTTAATAAGATCTCCATTTGGGGTTGAGGGGAGTCTCCTTGATGATGAAGGTGATATATGGCTGGCAATCAGATTCCTGGTTTTGATGTTGTAGAGCCTACAAGATTGCATTTGATTTGATGCATTTATCAATTTGAGATATGTTTGGGATATTTGAAAGCTAAAAAAGCTTAATAGCCACCTCCAAGTGCTGTTTACACTTTGACTTTGTTCTCTGATCCATTATGTACACTGCATGTCATTCATTCCAGTGCATGATAGCTGCATGTAAGCAGTGCTGACACTTGCATCCTCTTGTTTTGACATAGGTAGGGGCCATTCTCTACAGATAATTCTGCTAGGACATCTTAGCTGTTATTTCATAGGTAGCAGAGACAACAAAACCCCTCATTTTACTAAGGAAAATAGGCTTGATTTCTTTGTTCTGTCCCACTTCTTCCTGCTTTACTTCCCATTTTCAGCCTCATAGTTCAGTTCTCAGCCTTCTGCTGTTCTGCTATTCATTGCTTCTATTTGAGAGATAGTGTTAACAAACTAACCTGTCAAGAAAATATGTGCTTTTTTCTGTTTGGTAATCCTTCTGGCAAGCTTAGTGGGCTAAACATTTTTTTAAAGTACTTATAGGTGCTATAACTACAGCCTGGTAAAATTTCACCTCACAGGCAGATATACCTTGAATGACTGCTATATTTATGAAAGGTCTGAGAGTGTCAGATACACTCACAAAAGTTTCTGCAGAACAGCTACAAAATAGGTAACAGTATGTCAGCCTGCAACTAGCCACTATTCCACATCAAAATACTCAATAGCTGCTTCTCTGTGTTTTTAAGGTTTGGTTTCCCTGCTATGGTTAACCCAAAACATTATCAATATAGTATTAACTAATATAATTTCCACTGGGGTCTTTTTTTTTTACAATATGGACGTGTCTTTAAAAGCATATCTGAGATGAAGAAGTTTTCATGGAGGCTGTCTGTATTATTGCAGAATGATGGTCATTAGAAACAAGGACTTGATCCTTTTTCTGATTGTTGATCAATCAATTTGAATGTGGTTTTATGACAACTCTTTTATTCCACACATATTTGGGAGGACCTATATAGTGAATATTTTTTCATGTTACAGTATGATTCTGCCAATTCAAATTTATATGGTAATAGCTTGTTCCTAATTTCAATGATTTTCCCTTTTGTTGAGCATATGACATTTTTAGAGAGCATCATGTTGTCATCCCCAAGATGTCTGTGCTCTGAATTAATAAAAATACATTTTTTTATCACTGCATTCTTACGATGCTCGCAGAATTTCAGGTTTCTGCTTGCAGAAATTCTGCCAAAGAAGAGGCTTGCAAGGTGATTTTAAAATTATTCCTTTTTTGTGTCCCACTCAGGTGTCAGTCATGATGGAAACTCCTGCTTGGTGAATTACAAAGTGAAAACTGATTTTATGGATTGTTACCTAAATAGATTCATTTATTAGTCTGTATTAGGCTTTAGAATTGCTTATTTACTGTTGCTTGAACAATGAGGCCAAGATGTTCAAACCAGGATAATAGCTGGGTTTCTGTCTCCTTATCAATACCTAAACTAGTGGCCAGATATAAAAATTTCTTAATTCAGCTAATCAGCACTTGATGCTTAGAGACTGTAGAACCCTGGCTCTATGTGTTCTGCTTTTTTATAGTCATTATTTGAGACTTTAAAGTCTGCTATAAAATATTTTTACTCCTGGCTTTCAACTCTGTGAGAAACATCATTTTATCTATAGAAACTCTGTAGCTGATTGTCTTTGGAAATGCATGTGTAAGAACTTTAATTAGGAATCTAATTGCATATTGGTGGAATGCTTTAGTGCAGTAAATGGACAAGTAAATAATACAGTTCCTACCTTTGCAGAACTGCCTAGAAATCCTTTGTAGCCATGGTGGACTAGAGGCTGAGAGAAAAGATAAGTGTAATCGAACATTGCATGATGTTGCTACTGATGATTGCAAACATCTCCTAGAAAACTTAAGTAAGTAAATGCTATCAGCACTACATTAAAATGTTTTTAGTAAAGAACTTGTGGGGCAAAAATGAGAACTATGAAAAGGGTAGTTGTCACTTTTTTGGCACCAAAATATTAAGTTACTTTGATCTAGCAAGTTTCTATTCTCCAAATTTTGCAAATGCATATGATACAATTTTGTTGGAGGTAATTAAATTCCTCATGTCTTTGTTTCTAAACCATTAAAAAGATGATTCATACTGTACGTTTGCAAATGTCCATACTCTTTTAAAATTTCTGAATTTAATATTAGTAATTACTTTTTCAAAAGCTATTGCCCTCCTCTTATCTTTTCTTCCAATTCTTGCAGAAATAGTCACTTAGTGGTGGATAGCTGTCATATTCCCTCAGGCTAAGATGATCATATAGTCATATCTGAATCTCTTTTAGAGCATAGTTTATTTTGTCACTTATTGGTGAGGGGATTATTTGTTTGATTCTTCAAATATGTCTTAGAGACCACATCAAAGAACTTCTTTTTTCCAGCATCAGTAACTTCTGTAAGAAGATTGCTCTTCTGTTGAAACCTGTCATCTTCCTTCTCTGTAAATTTTCTCAAAATTCAGTAGAGCAGGCTCATCTGTGTATTTCTTGAGACAGAACTTAATTCTTCCTCACACTAGTTTTGTGGGTTTTATATCACAGTATAAATCTAGATATAGCTGCATCTATATATACAGAGAAAGATATCGTTAGTTCTCTGCATGATTAGAATTATGACATTTGTAGATTTGTATGCTCTCTATTTTTTCACTCCTTTTTTGTGTTTGTCTTGTGGGATATAGGGATGTAGGGTAGTTAAGTGCACTGGTTATCAACAAATTGAGGAAGTTTTCTGTCTGCCGCTTCTGATTTTCCTCTTCAGCTATTTAAAATCCCAGTTCTTACCATTTTACTGCAGGTTCAGAGGGGACTACAGCTCACTTTCTAATAGACACTCCTCCATAGTCATCTTTATCAGACTGAAACAAATTTCTGACGGCTGAATCTGCAGCCTGTTAAATTAATGCTTGTATTATTCCCATCAGTCTTAGTACCCTGTGTCTCTGGTCATGCTTGTCATGAATCCAACAGCTTTTATCAGGTCAGAACCTGATGGCCTCCCATTCTCTTCTTCTTTACCTTAAGCCAAGACTGCATTTTTGGGTAAGGTGTCTGTGTACCATCCTCTACCTTCCTCAGAGTCCAGTAAGATTTTAACTGTAGGACAGGAGGATCTGTGCTCTGACAGATCTGAAAGACTGGGGCCAGGACTGCCAGCTATGCCTTACAGGTCACATGCATTGGAGTTTAGGCATATTCTGTACCTCTGTCCTGGGGGCCTGTTCCCTTGTGGAGAACCCTCTATACTCCTTACAGTCTGTGCTCATTTCCCTGAGGTCCTGCTATCAGAAGGGCAAGCCTTTGGTGCATTTCTCACAATTCCACATCTGAAGGATGCCTCTGAGTAATCTTTTCCCATTGATAGGCTCGTGGGTTTAAATCAGAGCTTTTCTGACATAAGGAGAACTTCACTGGTTTGTATCAGCTGAAGATCTGGCTTCTGGACACTAAAGGGAAACACAGATCATGTTGCAAGACTTCATAATAATCTGATATGGGTTGTTTTTTATTGTGTACTTTTTAGAATATAATTTTAATTTTAATTTCATAATTTCTGACACGTACTGTTCAGCATGAAAATTAGAAGATAGTTTTCTTTTCATTTTTAGTCATCTAAATTATCTCCACAGATTGCTCCTTCTCTTGAGTTTTATTCCAAAGAGCAAGATTTAAAATACTTCATAGTTTCTAGAATGTGCATGTAAATTTCCTTTTTTAACATTTTGTTAATTTACTCTATAGCAAATCAAATATGCCCTTTCAAGTGCATTTTCTGTCTTTGCTCTTAGGTTTTTATTTAAAGATGTTTGGCTCAGCTGTGTTTTTCACTTGTGCACTAGTGCCAGAAAATTATTTCCTACATTGATAAGAAAAAAATGTGCATAAACACAATGAATTGAAAAAATAAGACATTGCCTACAATCTGTCTTAATTTATAAGTAATTAGTCTATAAAGAGGAAATATAAGATTAAGTAAATTTTGTCTTGTTTCCTGTTATTTAAGCATAATAATACTGAACTGTTTTTTGTAAAAAAGTATAGATACATTGGTATTTTCATCACTGCTCTGATTTCGTGGTGGTGATCTGTGCTGTTCTTTACCATTTGCTTCTTTGTAGCAGGAGTTATTTTGTAGCTTTCCTTTGTAATACTGGATGTTATTGGTTGATAATAATGGGATTTTTTTGAGTTTTACAGTTTTTCTCATAGTTGGTGTTTTGTTTTTCAACAGATGCTCTTAATGTACCTTTAAGGATTTCAGTCAGCGGCATTGAACCAGTCCATTGTGGTGCAGAGGAATTTGATACAATATGTGCTTTAAATATCCGCAAGCAGACATCATGGGATGATTTTTCAAAAGCAGTGAGTCAGGCAGTGACAAACCATTTCCAAGCAATCACTTCTGATGGATGGAGGAGCCTAGAAGATCTGTCATTTAATAGTGCTGCAGAATCCAACATTGGCCTCAGTGCAAGCAGTATATTTTCTGTCAAACTAGGTATCAATATTGGTTCTAATGATAAAAGCAAAACTTGGGGGTGTTCTCAAATTTGTGAAATCTTCTAAGATAAAAATATCTTTGAATTACTGCATCTTTTAAAGTGTAGACTAAGACTAATACTAGATATGAAACTTCGAACAGTGCTGTCATGAAAGCATTCCTTACTTTTAGCTGTGTGTATGGAACAATTATACACTTTAATATAATCTTGGAGATCATGAGGCCCTATGTTAATTAGTCTTTTAGTACTTTTAGTACTCCAGAGGAGAAATCTCTATGTCAGGTGAAACTAAGTTCTCACCCTGAGTGCTGTGTGCAGTTTTGGATGCCTCAATATAAGAAGCAGCAATTAGGAAGTGTCCAAAGGAGACATGAGGATGGTGAAAAGTCTTGAGGAGAAGCCTTATGAGGAGTGGCTGAGGTCTTGGTCTGTTCAGCCTGGAGAAGAGGAGACTGAGGGGAGACCTCATTGCAGTTACAACTTCCTTATGAGGGAAAGAGGAAGCGCAGACACTGATTTCTTCTCTGTAATGACCAGTGACAGGACTTGAAGGAACGGCCGGAAATTGTGTCATGGAGATTTAGGTTGGATATTAGACAGAGGTTCTTCACCCAGAGGGTGTTGGGTACTGGAACAGGCTCCCCAGGGAAATGGTCATAGCACCAGCCTGACAGAGTTCAAGAAACATTTGAGCAATGCTCTCAGGCACATGTGACTCGGGATGTCCTGTGCAGGGCCAGGAATTTGATGATCCTTGTGAGTCCCTTTCAGCACAGGATATTCTGTTCTCCTACAAAAACAACTCAAAGCCCACATTGCTTCTTTACAGTACATCCAGAATATACAGTAAATACAGACTGTAAATCACCCGCATAGGTAAACAGAACTACTGTTTTACATAACTTCACTTAGCAAGGTACAAAAGAGAAATCTTTAAATTTGCAAAATTGGCCAAAATGTGGTGGTCTTAGTAACAGTTGTATAAGTTTCTGAAAATCCATGTACTTCATCTTAAATCTCATTCCTTCCTTTGCCTTCTCATCAGCAAAACTGAACCCTGGTCATGTTAGACAGGGCAAATTATGCTATTTTACTCTATTTTATGTGTAAAGATAAAAAGACAGGCTAGCTGTTTAACTAGTGTCTCAATGTCAGAAAACACTAGTAACTTCAGTTGTATATCAAATAATAGCATGATTTAGTACATCTCATACATGGGACTGGTTTGTTTGTCAAATTTGTTAGTGTATGCACATAATCTTTGTAAGCAAGTGAATATGCTTGAGTGTAGAACACTTTATATATGTACAAGGAATATCTCTCTCTTTTTTTTAACAGGAAACATTACATGGTCAACAGGTCAGATTTTTTCCCAGCCACCATGGGACTTCTTGAAGAACAATAGAGCTGAGCATATCACAGTGTTTTTGTTTGGTAATTTTCAAGTCATAATTTTTCAGTTTTGAATGTTAAGATACTCCATATGAAATACATCATTTGAGAGTCATTTGCTTCTGGTTTTGTTCTTCATTGTTGCTTAATTCTCAGAGACATCATATCTGTTTAGTTGTTTAACTATATTTTAAAGTGTCTACAACATTTTTCTGGCATTTCTGTGCCTGCAAATATGCTGCACATGAAAATCTTACTGCCTTTTTCAGCCATACGGTAAAATATATATTGCTTATGTCATGGACACCCATGAATCTATGGTGCTAGATAAATGTCTTTCATTTATTCACCATTTCAATTTCCGTAGCCTCTTATTATAAAAGGTAATTGTAGAATACTGCATGAAAATCATATGTATCAGTCATACATGCATGTAAACATGAGAAATTTACCAAAGTTATTTGTATGTCTCATTTTAAGGACCTCAAGAAGGCTGTTTAAACAGTGTGACTTATGCATCCATGATCCATCTTCAGACACTTCAGAATTATCTCCGCCTGGTCAGTAATAAGCTTGCTTCTCTCTGCATGCTACCTGCTTTTCAAAATACTTCTATAATAGTGTTGACTAAAATTGGGGTTTTTTTTCTCTGTAAAAGAACATCAAGACTTCTGAAAAATTGAAATGGGATGAAAGCTGTTTTAAAATAAAGTTCCCCCTAAGTTTACCCTTAAGTCTTGTGATAGCATTAATTTTCTTCTTTAAATAGCTGCTATCTGAATAACTGAACTGCTTAAAAATATAGTAAGAGCTCTCTGATATCTTAATTGCTTTCCAAATTTATTTTATTCCACTTTTTGAAGAGAAAGTAAATTAGAATAACATTCACGTAAGCAGTTATTTGAGATGTGAATTTTATTACTAGCCTATGTAGAAATCTCCTGTAACACACCTTATTTAATACCACAAAATGTAAGGATAATTGAATAATATGAGATAGCTATCATAGATCATTTCTTTTAACATCAGAGTTAGTTTAGAACCTGCTTAATTTCTGCTGTGTCCTTGGATAGTATTTTATGTTGTCAGGAGAATGTGCCACAGGTTTCTGATATATTCAACCTTATTGCTAAGAGATTGCAGAGATATGAGTATATTTCCTTACTGACATTTAAGAGGTAAAACAGAGTTAGATAAAAAAAAAATTGTTTTACCATACTGATGACATGAACCCATTTCTACTGCAAATAAAATCCTCAGTTTTAATCCTTAACTTGGTAGCGACTTAAACTGATGATTTTGGCATCATTCTATATATTTTGGCATCTGTATATATTTTAATTCAAGATCAAGAAAATATTTGTGATTACTAAATTTATTCTTCCAGGTGACTGTTTTAAGTTTTTAAGTCTGTTGTAACAAAATACCTTGCTACGTAATTTTACAAATTAGGATATAAATTTATCAATATATTTCAAAGATGTTGTATGCAAGTAATGTCTGCTTTGAAACTAGTATAGTCAGGATTATCAACTCCAGTAGTTCAAATCAAACAAATTTGTCCTTTAGGTGCTGATTGTGTCATCTAGGTTAAAAAAAATCCAAGTCTGAAATTCCAAGAATAATTTATTTATGAAATAAATATTTATATTTATCTGCCTGTAGGTTGAACAATACCGTAATGTCATTTTCCATGGTCCAGAAGGAAGTTTGCAAGATTATATAGCATATCAGATAGCAGCCTGCATGAAGGTATTTGCACAAACATATCAAGTGAATTAGTCCATAAACCAGAGTTTTCACTATTTCACCAAATATATAAATTTTCAACACAGCAAAAGCAAGTGGCTGCAGGATCTACGTGTGAGATTGTTAAAGTGGAAGTGGATGCTGGTTTCTCCAAGGAGCAACTTGCAGAGCTGTTCATCAGTAATGGTAAGGTTATGTCAGAAAGACTAGTTTTGGTGATTTGTAGAAAAATTTTTAATGATGCAAAGTAAAGAAATACATAAAACCATTTTGCATAGTGGATGGCATGTTTTAATGGAACCCAGTTTTTCAGGTGCTTGGGGCCAATTGTGTGAGTCTAAACTGAGGGAGAGCTGAGCACAACAGAGTTCCCAGGGAGCTCTGTCAGAAGTTCATGCCATTTAAATGAAACCAGTCATTTTAAATATTAACTTCTGTCTTGTTCTTTTTTCCCTTTGTTTGTGATCCTTTAAAAGTTAATGGCTCTGGTTCAGATCGACTGAATCAGAACTGAGGGTCTACTGTGTGGGCTCATGAACAAAAGCAGAGCCATCCTATCAGGTTGTACAATGCCCTGCAGTGCTCTGTTCTGTTTGTTCTCATACTGCCCGGTGTAACTTCAGTCTGTGGCAGTTTTTTACTCTAAGGAAATCCTGGCCACAGTTCCCAGGATAGGTTGTGCCAGTGATGATTCCCACATGTCACTTTCAGTGCCACGGCATTGGTGGGAGAGAAGAGACCATTTAGTCAGAAGTCAGCCAGGCTTTGGTGCTCAGCCTGGAGGCAAAAATGTCACTTGTAGTTTGATTTGTTTACTGGCCACTGTCTCTTAGGAAAGCTGCTTCTTTTGGATGCTTTATTCTTTGTCAGCAGCACATTCTTTTTAATAGTCTGGTTTTGCAGTTCAGCGTGTTGCTTCTGATTGTGTCTCTCATTTTTCTGCCAGCTTCTTTCCCCACTGTTCAGCTGCATCTCCTTTCATAAGAGAGCATTTCTTCTCTATATTAATCCATCAGACACAGAAAGGGTACCTGTCCTCCCTCCTTTCAAGCTGTAGCCTCTTAGTAAAAGGGGCCAGTAATAGTCAGGAAACTGCAACTAAATTGCAATGATCAGATACAATCAGTTGCTGTAAGTTTTGCCTTATTACAGGTCAATTTCCTTAATGACCTTTGTTAGTACCACCTTCAAAAGGTTGTGAAACTATGCAGGGCACAGTATAGTCAAGATAAGTGTTTATATTTATATATGTGTTACAGAAGTATTTACCTGGGATTTAGTGCTGCAAGAACACTTTCAAAGCTCTGTCTTTTTTAAGCAATAAGGTGTTAAAATCAGGAAAATTAAATGAAAATATTTAAAATGTTAAAAAATTCAGAGATGTCATTTTAATGCCTTATAGGTTCCGGTGCTACTGGGTTTGGTTCATACCAGCTCTGATTATTTGAGTGATTCTTAAAGATATTGAAGGAAGTCTTAAAGAGATTAGCTACTTCTCATAGATGTTTGCTACTGTCTCATAGAGTGATAAAGTTTCTTACAAACGTTGACTATTCTTAAGCCTTTTATCACTACATAGTATAGAGAGTACATGTTAAAAGTTTAAGATGTAGTACAGCAAATGATAGAAATTTTTGAAGAGGTCTTTGCTATTGTATTTATATTCAGTGTACTGAATGAAGATCCTATTATAGACATTTCAGGAATTTGTTTTAATCACAGCTTTCAATTTTTTTCTTAATATACAGCATGATATTCTTTCTATTGTTTGATTTTATGCTTTCAATTTTAAACTTATTATCCAGTCTGTCTGGCCTGTAAACAAGTTAAAAAGGAAAAAAAAAAAATTAAAAATCTTTCATTGCACTAGTAGCAGTAAATTTTGTATATATAAATAGAAGTAAATTTTCCTAAGTATGCATTAATGGGATTTTCGTATTTCAGCTTGTCTGATCCCAGTGAAACAGTCTCCTGTAAACAAGACAACAATTGTGATTTTAGAAAATCTGGAGAGAGCTTCTTTATCTGAATTACTTGGAGATTTTCTAGCACCTCTTGAGAATCGGAGTTCAGAAAATCCCTGCACTATTCAAAGAGGTATTTAAAGAATTTGGTTTGCAGAAATGTTTTTACTACAGTACAGTTTTATTGTAATATATGAAAAAAAGGGAACAAGAGAAAAATGTAATTTGTTCAGTTTTTATAGTTTTATTGTAAACAGCTGTCCTTAACAAATATACCATATTTTTAGCTAATTTATGGTGTTTTGTGGGTTGTTTTTCCTTTCTAATTATGTCACTGCTTCTTGCTTCTATATGAAATCATTTCAGTTAAGTGTTTTTTGGTTCCTTTTTAGCAAATGGAGTTTCTGGTGCTTTTTACTTTCATGAGAACTGCTTTTTACTGGGGACCATCGCAAAATGCCATCTTCATGGCTCTGACCTGCTGGTTCAGCAGCATTTCCGTTGGGTTCAGCTTCGGTGGGATGGGGAGCCAATGCGAGGCTTGCTTCAGAGGATTTTAAGGAGAAAAGTAATAAGCAAGGTAAGAACTCAAATCAGCTTCAGCAGTTATGTTCATCACCAGGTCTGTGAAATATGTATGATGGTAGTGCCAAAAGCAGAGCAGATAGCTTAAGTTGTTTCAGGAAAAAAGCATTCAGTTCTGGGAAGATGCAGGCTGTGTAACTGGAAATGTTGTGCTTGGTCTTACAGAAAGGTGTATGGTCATGGCTAATTGGCATGAACAGTTGGTTGGTTGCCTGTCAACTGCATGAAACATCCTTCAGTAATTTTTTTCAACATCTCCTTTCATTCTTCTGAGAATTATAGTAAAAATTAGTTCAACAAACATACATAGTCTCTTCTTCAAAGAATTTATTCTCAATATCTAAAATAAGATAGTCAGATATGTGTTTTGTCTAAGTTTTAAGCAGAAAAATATTTTCCACGATTTTCAGATCAAAAGAGGGGCAAATTATATAATTAGAAAATTTGTTTTGAGCTAATAGATCTGCTGAAGCTGGAACAAAAGTCCAAAAGAAAATAAAGATGGGAAGTCTGTTTTAAATTAATAAATAAACAAAAACGGGAAACAAAAATAAAGATGCAGGTAAAAGAGGAATAGTGGACTTTCAAAAGTTATTTGGAATACTATTTGAGTGTGATAGCAGCTATTAAAAAACAGTCAGGCACTGTTAGACATTGGCAGAGGAAGTTTAATCAAAACAGCTGCAAAGGAAAATAATCTTGGCAGCAGTTTTGAACAGGCTTAAAAAGGGAGATTGTTCTAGGAATAGAAAAAACTGCCAGTAATAAAGAGTCCTGTTGTGGGACAACAGACCTACTCTCAGTTTTGAGTGTTCAGCTGGATGTATCTTGGTTATCTGTGGGGATGTCATCTCCTGTGCCCTTTGCCACAGTTCTCATCTGTAAAGGCTTACTGATTCAAAGAGATCCTGCAGAGGAAATGTGTGGTATTTGAACATTTCAGCCAGGATAATGAAGAAATTTAGAAACACTCCGAAGTATTCTTTAATTGCAAGAACAGAATACAGAATACTGAAAAAGAACCATGGGAAATCTATGAAACTCTTAATAGACTACTTTTCTTAGTTTATATTTTTTAAGTTAGGACTTGTTCATAGTCAAAGGCTGCATCAGACTTACTCTGCCAAACTGGTTTGGCTAGAAGAACTTGCAGCATCAAATAACAGATGTAATTTTCAGGCTTTTATTTGGGCTTGAAAGAAATCCTTATTCTAATAGGTTAGAATTTGACTATGTAATAGGCTCCTACCTCTGACTGAAGTTGAACAGAATTTGGGTAGTAATTTCATTAAGTTTAATTTCTCTCAAGCATATATGCAGATGGTGGCTATTTGGAGAAAAAAAGCCATGTGTCTTCCTCTATCTTCCCTAATTAAATATTGAAATGCCCAGTGTGGTAGCACATTTTTTGAAATTCATACATGTGCCATATGTAAACTCAAATGCCAGTTGGTACAGGACTTAAAATAGTGGACTGCCAAGTGAAAAATAGAAGAAAGATTAATCTGCTGTAAAACTCTAAAGCAAAGTAGAAATAAGTGTATTGTTAAAACCATGGACTATTTCAAAGATCATTGCTCTGTATTATACCTTGTTTATGCTGTAATACTCATGTGTTCAGGTGAAAAGCTCTTTTTTGCTGTTAGTTTGAACCATTACGTTATATGGGAACAGTTTTAATGTGTTTCTACTTTAGGTTCACCTATAGACTCTATCAAGAGGCTCTGGCTTCAGTGCTGTCAGTTACTATCCCTGGTGCATCTTTTAATGCTTCCTTTAATTTAAGCTGTTACAGAGGATAATCCTAGGATTAGGATGATGAAGACTGTAATTTGAAGTCAGAGGAAACAGGAGATTTTTCTGGCACTAAATAATTTGCCCTTAACAAGACAGACTAAAAACACAAGTCTTAGAGGAAGACATCTTTTCTTCGCTGCTACTAGATCTAAAATCAATATGGAAATCCACTGGGCATATGTCTGGATCAGATATTCCTGTTCAGTGCAATTGGGCATTTTTTAATAATGCCTTATTTGTATCATATACATTACATTGTATATGGTACATATCTCTTGTAATCCTAATCTTAAACACTGTAGAAAAACACTGCTACCAAAATTTCTGCCTTAGTTTCCCACAAGAAAGTAAAGGCACGTCAGTTTATTGATAAGGATATATCTGTTGAAGTGTAGCTGGGAAAATAAGTTTTAATACAGCAAGATGTCAATATATTCTATAAAAAGGTTTGACTTGTTCTTGACTGTTCCTGATCTTTTAATAGCAACACATGCAATAAAAATAGCCCCAAGCCTTCCTGGAGTTTTAAGGAAAGCGTTTGCAGTTCTGGTCTTATGCCATGTCAAAAATCTTTTCTCCCTGCAGTTCAGAGGTAAAGTACCTCCTCCATGTGATCCCGTGTGCAAGATCATAGACTGGATTCTTGCTGTTTGGCACCAGCTGAACTCTTGCTTATCACGTCTAGGAGCACCTGAAGCACTTATGGGGCCAAAGCATTTCTTCTCCTGTCCTGTGGTTCCAGGGCACAGCCAAGCAACAGTCAAGTAAGATTTTTGTTTCCTGTTTGATGCTGTTCAGTGCCAACTAGATACTTATCACAAATGTAGTAGTTGTGTTTCTCCCAAAACCCTGCTGACTCAGGAACCTTAAAAAAGCATTTTAATTGAAATTGCTGAAAGTTTTAAACCTCTGTTGGCTATTTAATTACTAGAAGGACAATTCAGAAGGACACAAGTGGGAAAAGGGTGTCCAACACTGCACAAAAGTCATTCTTCTCATGATCCTTCATTTATTTTCTGACACAGAGGTTAAAGATTCAAGAAAAGTTGGTAAACTCTCCTTTTGAAGTTGTAAATAAAGGAAGTTTAGAGAATGATTTCTCACTCTTAAATATGTGGTATAATTTAAAATCATACATACATACAGTTGATAGGTATATTATCTTAGTAAGTAGGGCAGTGTGCCAGGTTCAGTGCTGGTCAATAAGTTTAGTTAGTTTAGTATATAAGTTTAGTTACACATATGGCTAGTGGGCCTGTAACATTAAAAAAATAATGGAAATTTTGGTGTTTCTTGCCTACAATTGCATAAACATCTGATTACATTCCAACTCCAAATGCTAGCAAATTATAAAAGAAATAATTATAGAATTTTAAATTATTTTGATTTCACACTAATATGTTGTTTGACTGTATCAAAAAGTTAATGAGCCTCTAATATTCAAACTTATTCAGAATTGAAGTATAACATTGGTTTATGGAGATGTGACATAACTTTTCTCACCAGTTAGGTCACCCCTTCTATTCCTTCTTGACCTGTTTCTCTTGTACTGCTTTCTGCTGACCCTTATTCCAGAAGCCACTACTTAACACATGAAGGAGGGGCCTTTGTTTAGCATGTGCAGAGGCTGTCTCATGTCATGTTCTGTCTGCAGATCTTGAGACATTTTGCTTGTTTATTTTCCTTTTTATTCTTGAAAAGTACGGATTAGATACTAATCTTCAGAGTAATTATCAAAGTCTAAATGTAAGTTTGATTTGAAATTTTATGGGTGCTGGGAAATAAAAAAAGAAAAAAGCATACCATGCATCTATTTCCCATCTTCTTCTTGCATCATGTCCTCTGAAATGTTTTAATAATTTATTTATTGCAGTGGCATTAATAGAGGACAGAAAAACAATTCTTCAGACATCTTAGTTATACATTTCTGAGTCTGGATTCCTTCTCAGTGTAACTCGGACTGGTTTCACAATGCTTTGTTTTGAGTACAGCCCTAAAATGTCCTTTATTGTAGTCATATGCCATCTGACTTCTCAATTTAATGTAGTTTTTGTCCACTAATAAAGAAATAAAAAGCACAGCTCCAGTGAACTCTTACTGGGCACTTTTAGTTTAGCAGCATGATGGCTAAAATAGCTTTTAATTAGCAGCTCACTGACTGCTGTTGTTTCAGTCTAATTAACTACTCCTTTCCTCTTGCCCCTCCTTTCCACTGTGCTATTGTGCTGCTTTTTGCATTTAGTAAAACTTCTCTGAGTCAGTCCAATTCATTAGGACAGCAGACAGCTTTCTACAAATTGGGTTCACTCTGGGCTCAGCGTTAGCATGAGACAAGAGGAAGAAGCAGCAGCAGGGCAGGCAGAGAGAACGTGTGACAGGAAATTGTTTCCTGCTGCGTGTTTCATGTAGCTTCACCTGTTCTGGTGAGTAGAGTGAATAATTAAGAAAATTTTAACTACATTTTTTCTTGGTTTAGGTTTAGGGAACTGAAGATAATGTTCCAACAGGAACGACTTTCACTTTGCAGCCCTTTTTGAAGGGCTATATCAAAGCTATGTCAGCTATATCAGCTATATCAAAGAATGGGGAACTAGATCAAGATAAGCACAAAATTAAAATTGAATTTAAATACAAGGTTGGAATTTTATTGAGAGAGCATGCCCATCCATTGTTAATTGTTAGATTAGAATGGCCTCAATTAATTTTATCTTTGCAATGTTCATTTCCAACCATTTATACTGGCAGTATTGCAAAATGTTGAAAGCTTACATAGGCAGAAATTGAAAAGAGAGAGTTCTTTATGACTAAAATACAAAAACTTGTTTATTTTGGTAGCTTAGCTAGCAGAAACAGACTGTAACTATATGGAATAATATCTACAACACTATAGTAAGGAAGCTTCAAGGACCATCTGCAATACAGATTTTACATTGTATTTTAACAACTGTACTAATTATTTTTCTAAGTAATGTACCTTTATCAAGCTTATAAAAGCACTTTGAGCATTTATATATCATAAAAGTTCAATGTTATGCTTCACAACTGACAAAAAATATATATTTCAAATAGCTCATGCATTCTAACTTCTAAAAAATGGGAAAAAAAAACAAAACAAAACAAAAAGTCATGATAATATTTTAGGTAATGGAATGGCTTCAGTGTATCAATGTATCCAGCAAAATCATCCATTTAAGTCAAACAGACATTTTAGCCTTTGTGTTTTCTGAATGGATTTCTGCAAAGCTGAACACAGCATGATAGCCTATAATTTCTTACAGACCTTTAATATAAACCATCTTGGTCAATCGTACCATCTTCCCCCTGTAAGAAGATATAAGAATAAACAAAAAGAGTTGGAGTTGATCTGAAAAAAGATTGTCTCAGTGTCTGTGGTAGATATGAGCTGAGCCCTAAGTCTGAAATTTCTAGCCTTTATCCCCAGAGAACTCCTAAGTTATGAGAAATAGCATTTATTTTTCCCTAACAAAAATTTTTCACTTCTTTGCTAATACAACGTAATGCTTCTCTCTTAGAAAAGCAAAAGTCCCAGAAGACCCTTTAATCAATTTTTGAATTAAAAAATCAGACCCAGTCTCTAAACCAGACAATCTGAAATATCCACAGCATCCTGGAAACACAGTTCACCATAGATCAAATAAACAAAAGAGGAGTAAGAGCAAGGCAGCTGTATGAATAGAAATGTCTTGTAAACTGGACAAGTTTGGAAATGGAAGAACACTGGAAGGGGTACAACCATAAGTGAATACCTCCTTTTTTCATGCTGGCAGTAAACAGCCTAGGAATTGACTCCTGCAAGCATGGAAATTTCTCCATGCACTTAAAAAAAAAAATTGTATATATATGAACATGCATCTTTCTGGGACATTTTTTTAGCCTTTAAATGAAAAGGATGTTTTATATTATCTGAAGGAGGAAAAGCATTAGGTAGTAAGTTTATCGAGGCAAGCTAAAGAAATTTAAGTCAAATAGTTTAATATAAAACAACAGGTAAACCCTTCCTTAAATAAAATCAGTCCCTCTCTGAAATGGGGTGCTTCTTTAAAATGCAGAATCTGTTACCAAAGTATAAAATCGCAGGTTTTTATAATTGTTTTTGAAGTTAAGATTGGTTTTGTACCACAGGTGGATGTCCAAGCTATGGAATGCTGTGATAGCTCCCAGAGTACAAGAAGCCATACTCTCCAGAGCCTCTGTGAAAAGACCATCTGTACCAGGACAAGCAATAGCCAAAAAAAATCCTAGCCAAGGGCAACAGGCTGTTGTTAAAGCTGCTCTCAGTATCTTGCTAAATAAAGCCATTTTGCATGGCTGTCCTCTACCCAGACCAGGTAAGAGAAAAACTGTCAACTACTGTCTGAAAGCCAAGTAGTTGTGCATTGCTCAACTGGGGCTTTTAACTGCTTCCTTCCATTTTTAAAACTTCCACAAAACATAGCTGTGGTTCTGAAGGGAGGTGGTGGGGTTAAAAGCATTTACTGTCATTCATCTAAGTAGTTGTATAAAGTACTCCAAGAAGAACCATTTGCATCAGTTCTTAACAGTTTTACTTTTGTTTCAGAGCTAGATAATTATATAGCAGATTTTAAGGGAGGAAATTTTCCTTTATCTGTGGCTTCAAGCTACAAAAATTGCAGTAAGAAAAAAGGTGAGAATGCTTCTTGGAGAAAAGTGAGCACGAGTCCTCGCAAAAAGTCAGGCCATTCGTCCTCCCAGTCATGGAATAAGCAGGAGACAAATACTGAAGGTAAACAAAGCTTTTCAATTTCAGTTCTGAAAGCTGTGGGGGGTTAAACTATGTAGATGCAAATCAAACCTTTCTCCTACATCATGAATTAAAATTTTTCAATTAGATGACACTTGTATTTATGTTCACCAGTAAAGCACTGTTTATTTTTTTTCCCCCAAAAATTACTTCTTTGTGACTGTGAGGTGTCCTAAGTAAGTTTGGTTGTTCTAATGCCTTTTCTGTTGTCCAATAATGAGGCAGGCATTGGCTCAGATGGTGCAATATAAGCAGTGGTTCCACCTCTGACTATATAGAATGAATCAGTCTCTTCTCCAATACCGGATGAGAGAAAGCTTCATTACTTTATTGGTACTCCTTAGATTTGTTCCAAATTTACAGTATACATACTTCCTGGAGTTTTCTTACACTTATTTATAACTTCACTACGATAATTACTACCGAGTGAATCCAGGTAGAAATAAATGAATACATTCCTCCCCAGATCATGCATCCCTTTTTCAGTCTTACTAGAAAAATTGAGTAGAATAATCTAGAAGCCCTGCAGTGGAAGAAAGAGATCTTCGGGTGTAAATTGAAGATTTTGAATTGATTTTCAATTGCAAAAAATAAAGGTAAATAATTGTGTGTAGTCACAGATACTGTAAGGTTTTCAATCATCTTCAGTATGTTGCTTGATAAAGAGGGCTTATATAACTGAGTCTGTGGATCAGTATAAATGTGGAAGTTATATTAGTGCTGGTGCTTTTGAAAATTCTTTTCACCTCAAGATCATAAGTCATATAATAAGCAGTTTATTACACAGATACTGTATGGATTATTACAGACACACATTATTAGAGATAATGTATGGATGCATTCAGAAGCAACATAATTCTTCTAAAGGAGACATATTTCTAGAAGGAAAACTTAGTATTTTTGTAACTAAATACAGTATCAAACAGAAAAACTTCAAGGGGAATAAAACCAAAATACTTGCTTTCTGAAAATAAAAGTAACTACTTCAGAGGGAAGATTTAGGAAGAGAGAGAAGGCTTACACACACACACGTGTGCACATGCACACACACACACACGCACACATTTTAGGAGCAGTAAGATTCTAGCTTCAATTACCTCATATACAAAGAACCAAAATACTTGATGCTTGCTACTTTGAAGCACTAAAATGAGCTATTCATTCTTCAGCCCTTGTTCAGAAAGAAGTCTCCTTTTTCTGACTGCAGCTCTAATGTCCTGATTGCCAGTTCTCTGTTTGAATTGTGAACTTATCTAATCCCACTAAGAGGATTTAAGAAATAATGAACCTAACCTGAAGTGGGATGGTTGATGTTGTATTTTGTACCTGAGAATGTTCTTGGAATCTAGTTAATATCTGTGATTATAAGTTAAAAATGGAGCAATCAAATAAGTTTAGTAGTCTTCTATTTCGGACTAGCAGAATCAAATGCTGTTGCTGTTTTCAGTAAAAGTAAACTGTTTAATTTTATCTCATGAAGAAATTTCTCTTGGGAAGAACCAGTAAGGGTTGTTCAAATGCCTTAAACAGAAACCCCTGGTCCTCTCTTTCACAGAAGCTTAGACAACTGATCCCCTATTTACCATTTCAGCAGTTCCTTATGCTACCCTAAACACTTTCAAGGGATGTATTCTGATCTTTGACAGACCCTGTTGATGTAATTAGTTAGTTAGTGGGAACATATACTCCCTGTTTATCATAGATTTTAGAATAAGGAAAAAACATACATGGTAACACACTAACAAGTCAATCTCTCTTTTGTGCAGGTATAAAATCTAAGACTGTGTTGCAACCAAACTGTAAGAAAAGAGCTTCTCTCACCACAAAGTGAGTTTTAATTTCTGGTATTTGTGACACTTCACAAAAAATAAATAAAGATGATGACATTCTGTTGTAAAGCAGCATGCTATGCTATAATTGATAGATCAATAGCTTTTTGGTAAGGTTTTGGTCCCATATCTGAAGAAAGGAAGTATTTTTAATTTTCATTTCTGAGAGGAAATAAAATTTATATACTTTGATATAATTTTAGAAACCATTTCTTTATTTGAAGCCTTACAGCAGTACATGTCTTTTTATGTAACAGAATATTCTATGACTTAAGAATATTATGTAACGCTTACTCTGCCTTGAAAAGTTGACCATATGCTTTTATCAACTGGTATTATATTTTAAAAACTCCTCTGGCTATTTCGCTTGCTGAATGGCAATTCAAGATGGAACAGTACATGCACTTTAGTCCCGCTGATACAGAGTTTCCCTGAGAAAGTGTATGAATTAGCTAGAGGGGACTGCATTTGAGACTTCACTTCAGTCTGAAACCTCAGTTCTACCTTATTCCCAGGCACCGAGAAAATAGAATATTTATGCTTCCAGTACACCAGAGGTTTTTTTAAGTGTTTGGAATTATTTTCAAAAAGCAGAGTGGAATGAAATTGATTGCTGCATCTTAAAAAGAGAGGAGTCTGAAAATACTAGAAAGAGGAATCCTTTGTTAGAGTTTCAGAATAGTGAGAATTTGTATAGAAGGATCTATTATGAGATAATTATTGACAACTACTGCTGTCAGTTTGTCAGATGTTATTTTGGTTTTGTTTGTAGTAATAAAGGTCTTTTGGAAAGAAAATACTATTTTTGAGGTGTCTATAATATTTATTTTTAATTCTGTATAACAGCTTAATTAAAATGTTCTCTCTGATTGTTTGTTTGGGTTTTTTAAGCAGATCTTCAGAGAAGGATCATTTGAGAACATTAAATCTGGAGCAAAGGCTGTCTGTTGGTTCTGATGATGAAGTAGATCTTGTGCAGGAACTTCAAAGTATGTGTTCCAGCAAATCTGAGCCTGATATAAGCAAGGTAAACACCAGACTTTTAAATAATTTACTACATTACCATATTCAGTTGGTTTTTATGTGTTTAAAATAAATTTTTGATTTACAAGCCCTGCTTGAACTGAAGAACATTTTAAATTATTTGGGAATAAGCCAAAGTCAACTAATATATGACACATTTGAGGGTAAGTGTTCTGGTTTAATATACACTATTTCAAATTACACCTTCACCAATTTTTCTTGTAAAGATTTTTGCAGTGGAGGATGAAATTTCTATAGAATCCTAGAATAGCCTGAGTTGGAAGAGACACACAAGGATCATTGAATCCAACACCTGGCTCTGCACAGGATCACACTGAGAGTCATACCATGTGCCCAAGAGGATTGTCCAAAAGCTTCTTGAACTGTCAGTGACCACTTCCCTGAGAACAGCCATCCCTGCATTACTGTTCTTTTGTTATGTTTCATGCTCTCATTGCTCCCATTGGGAAGCTGTTCTGTAGTCTTAAAAACATAGAAAGTTTTCCCTAATATGCATTAAACATTTGGTTTAATACAGTCCATGAGCCTTCACAGAACTGGCTCAAAGCTCCTCTGCTCCATAGGCAAAATACAGTTTACTGCCTCAAGCAAGAGAAGGTGGATTGGCCTAGTTCTTTAACAGTAGCAAAAGAGGGTGAAGGATGCTTTCAGGGCTCATAGTTTTGAGCTATGTTGTGGGTGTTTATGGGAGACATATTGAGGCTGAGTGTGGACCTGTGGATCTCTCTCATTTTTCCTTTTATACCGATACCATGCAGCTTTCCCTGTGGCTCAAGCTATTTATTCTTTTTCATCTTTCCTCCTAGCACAGCTGATGTGGATGGCTGTGACAGCAGGCTGTGTTCACACTGGAGCAGCTGTTCCATCTCTTTTGAAACATGGATAGAGTCAGTCTTAGGCTATTGTCCAGTTAGGCTGTGCATGACATCCTCTAGGATTTCCCTGAACAGCGCTTCCATTAGTTTTGCTTTTTTAAGTATTCTGTTTATTCTTAGAAGACAACCAAGTTTTTATTAAAAAAAGAAATACTGTGTTTGGGAAGATTTTTCAACCTGTTTATTGAAACCCTTTATTATAGTGTTTTGTTTTGGGTTGTTTTTCTTAAAGTATTTACAGTACATGCATGAGTCACATGCACCAAGCTGGCAAGCTAATCACTAGTCAGTTAGCAGGGATTTACTGTAGCTATCCTTAAAAGAATGGGATATGCTAAAGAAATGGTAACCAACTTAAAATTGTGTTTAATAACATGCAAAGTATAATTGCTTGTTGATGACAATTCAAGGAAATACGGGTTAGATAAGGAAGAAGATAGATGTCAAGTCTTTTGTTCAGTTTCCTCACCATGGGTGGAACCATCCTTGGCTGGAATTTCTGTTGTTAATTCCCCAGACGCCTAGTAGTAGAGCCTTGCAGAAGTAAGGGTGCTGTTGAATGCTTTCTTTGTGTGATGTAATTTCAGGATGCCAACAGAATAAGTACTTCTTCTCTTTAATTTGCCCTTTCACTCGAATATATTCCTGCTGCCTTCACTGGGTTGGGATGGAATACTTTTGCAGTTGCAGAATTGAATTGGATCAGCTTGCCCCAGGATAAAATAACTAGTTTTCAGTGAGGACAGCATCTTGAGGAGGCTCTGTCTGTTACTTTCTGGTCAGGAAAAATAGGAAAAAGGGAAGGAAAAATAGTAGGGAAGAAACATGGCAGGAGAAAGAGAAAACGATCATTCATTTCTCTGATGTTCCTGGGGGCTGGGTAAAATTTGATGGGATACTGTCCTTTAGCTCCACTGAGAAGTATTACTCCGGAAATGCATGTTTAATCTTCCTCTGATTGTAGTTGATATGAAATCTCCATCTCCCATCTTCTAAAAATGCACTCAAGAGTAAAGAAGAGATATTGTAATTGTTCTTTGGATATTTATGCGTTGCATTGTACAGAAACCATGAAAATAAAATCAAGCCTCCAAAAATTGGCAAATTTAAACATAATCTCTGTGAATAACTAAAAAATAACCATTTTCTTATCTTTCTTTAGATTGCAGATTCTAAAGATGAGTTACTGATGTTCAGTAACTCCCAGAACATTCCTGTATTTTCAGCAAGTGGTACTAACCCAAATAAAACAACAACACAAAAGGTAGGTGAAATGAGTTTTACAGTAGGATAGGAAAGTATCCTACCCTGTCTTGAGTTTCCCCAAATCTGAATTTCTGATTGGATCCTAAGAATTAGTGTCCGGTTTATTACAAGAAAAAACTGTCATAATTCTTAGGAAACTTGCTAGACTACCATGCCAAGTTTCTTTCATGTGTCTTAATAGAAGCTAAAGATTTATTAAAACAATGGATGTTATTTGCTTTCAGTTTTGGCATTCTACATAAAGCCATCTCCCCAGGCCAAGTATTTTTGACATTACGGGTTATTTCCATCAGATCTGAAGAGAAATAAAACCTGGGTTTGTTGTCTCCTCTCAATTAATGTCATTCAGTAAGTTTGCAAAAGCACCACTTTTAAAATTCTTGATGTAAAATTTCTGGTTTCTCTGATGTCAGAGCTCTCAGGGGTAAAAAATATTGAAAAGACATGATATTACCAAAGTTTGTGAAGAATAGCATTTTTTTAGGGTTATTCAGTTCCTATCTTTGACCTATTTGCTGAAATATACAGTTAACTTGCTATGTTATATATGTAAATAAACTTTGGTGACTTCAGAGTGAGAAGATAAGCTGAATATTATTGGAAGATATAGTAAGTCTACTATCATCTTCTTTTCAGAAATTTTTATTGTTTGTGGGCGCTACCATCCCTACTAAATACGAAGATTAAATTATGTCCTGCTTAGTTTTCATTCTTTGGAAAATTATGTTTTCTCTGTTGTTACATTTTGTTCCCTCTACTTTTTTGCTCTTTGTGTTTGTAAACATCAAGAGGGCTTCTAAGCTCAGTTAATCTTAGCCAGGGAATAATCTGTGATCTTTGTTCCCCTACCAGGCCTTCTGTGTTACATTGGTATGGGTCTTTTGGAGGCCAATCCTGATGTTTTATCTGACTGCAGTAAATTGTTTTCTAGAGACACCATTTTCTGCTGATACAGTGAAATTCCTGAAACTGGATTATCTAGAACACCTTAGCATTAAAAGAGTTGACTTCACAGACCACCAAATATTCTGAATTGGAAGGGACCCACAAGGATTTTCAAGTCCAACTTTGGAGGGAATGACCCATACAAGGACTGAACCCACAACCTTGCTGTAACCAGCACCATGCTCTGACCAGCTGAGCCAGTCTAAGGGTCAGATGAGTTAATAGCTTTGCAATAATATTTCTTTGTATCCAAATATTCAGAAAGTTAGAGTACTTTCTGTAATTTTACTTTAAATCCATAGAACAGTCTCCACTAAAAGAAATCATTTTAAACTTGCCTACAGCTACACCAAGTAGGTGTACTCCTTTTGAATATTTCTCTAAACACATTCAGGCATCCCAAATCAGAGCTTCACACAGTAGTGATGCCTGACCTACCAGTTCCTACTGTACCTTTCTCATAGTGATTTTTTTTTCTTTAAAAATTTCTGCTAACAACAAAAGGCATTACTATATTGACCTGCAAGTAGACAAGCTTAGCTACTTGGGAGATTTGTGAAAAACTTGGTCAAAATCTTTCATACAGAACTAAAAAATATTTTTTCTGGGGAGATGTTGGCCGAAATGAAGGAAACACCACCCAACCATGTCAAACAATGATACTTATTTATACACAAAATGCTTTTTTTCTCTTTATTTCCAGGATGGAATGCGTCCTCTCAGCAGCAGTCGAACTGTGGAAAGCAGCAACAGTAAATCAAAGACAGAGTTGGGTGTTTCAAGAGTTAAATCTTTTCTTCCTGTTCCTAGAAGCAAAGTCACCCAGCCTTCTCAGAATACTAAAAAAAAGCAGCAGCAGTAATACAAGGCAAATAGAGGCAGATAATTACATAAAAAGAGAGATTTGGAATTTGCACAAAAAAGAATAAATATAAAAATCCAGTAAATAAACCTGCCTATCTTACAATTTTTCTTGTTCATATAATCTCTATTGCAAAGAACCAAGTACTTAAATATGTAAATATTTTTTAAAAACAAACTGTTACCCTGTAATGTAAAGTTTGTACAGGACCACGGTTTTATTTCTATGTACATCAGCTGGAAATTATATTGATTTAAAGTTCAGAAATGGGCATTTTGCCTCCTCCATAGATGGTTGGGTTTTTTTCTTCTTTTAATATGAAAATTACTTATTTAAATAATAATATTCAGGGGTACCTACCACAGGATTCTGTTTGTGTATATACTGTACATAAATATATTCTATTAAGTTCACATGTTAACCTGCATTCAGATGAGTTGCACAATATATACAACAATGGCTTAATGCTATTGTTCATGCATTTTAAAGACGTTTTATCTTCACTTAATGAAAAATTAGTGAATGTGGCAATAACTGAAATGTTTGGAATTGCAGATCGATTACTTTCAGCTTACAAGCCATATTAAATACTTTGATTTCATCATCATCATCATCTGCCTGCTGAATTGTGATTTTGTTTTTCTCAAGCTTCTCTTCATCTAAATTGTAATGAGTTTCCTTTATAAATTTCATCTCTTAAAAAAGGAAAGAGATTGAGAAATTAAAATGCAACAAAAGTTATTTTTCTCAGACTCTTACTCTTTGATAGAATTGAAGAAAATGTGATCATTTATTAACTTAGTTTTTCTTGTATACTGTAAAAACTTTTATATGCTCCATTAGTGTTTTAAAAGCATCCAAGAAATAAAAGTGTTTTACAGAAACAGATTTTACTGAAAAGGAATTTGAGCAAAAGCTTAACTTACAGTATTATCCAAGATAATGTAGTAGCAATGAGTTACTATGTAATTATCAATTTCTGTTGTGGATTTAAGATGTAATTGCTATAAAATGATACTTGAGTTGCCGTTAAAATTAACTCTTTGTCATTTTTCTCTCCACCACTGAGGTAGATCATGTTCCCATGAGGGACAGTTGCTATGCAGGGCGTATTTCCCCAGCCTCTTTCTACAATAGCTGCAGTTACATCCTTGTGAATTGTAGGAATGTGGAAATGTGCACTGTCGAAATAACTCACCTGTTAGGCAGGGGAAAGTGCAGATTTTTCTGGAGATCAGACTTAGATGCCTTCTGTTGGGTTAGTGGGAGATGGTTTGGAGAATTTGGGCAGTGATATGACGCTAATATCCAAAAGAACAGTTTTCTCAAAATAAGCCCAGAGGAGGAAAGGATTAACTGTTTCCTAACACTTTGCCTTTGTATATAAAACAGTTATCCCAGACTCATGTCAATAAAATCTTTGTATGGCATATTGTCTTTCTTTCTCTGAGTTTGTGTGTGTGTATTGGTTCTACAGATATTGAATATTAAAAGCTTATTTCTGAAATAATTTCCTGCACAATATATTTAGAAAGTACCTTGGTTTTAGGCAATTGCTGTTTCACTAAGACTTCAATTTGCTGTGATAGTAATGTGTAACTAAGTACAGTTCATTTCTCTAGAGACTGATTTTTACTTTTATTTTTTTAATATTTTTTGTGCTGAAAAAATATGCTGCTTTTGCTGGTGGTTCTTAGCAGAATGAGTCAGCTGCCAGGCCCTGCAGGTCGGAGCAGTGAGTCTCAGCAAGTAGGATCCCTGATGTGCTGAAGCAGTGAGCAGCGGTGTGGTAGCTTGTGTGAGAAGCTCAGATATGGATTTCATGGCCAAAGAGGAACACAAGTGGAAGACACCATTTGTAAGGATCACATAAATTTCAACATCAGAATTTGTAATAATTTTTTTTTTTAAGAGCTATAAGAAAAGAAAAATCCTGACATGCATCTAAGCCAGGTTTGTTCTGCGTTTAAAATACACCTTAAATGTGAGAACTCATTTAGATAAAGAGTTAACAGTGTGCTTCTGTGTGGGAAGATACTGGGTAGTGTCCTAAAGCTTGCTTTGAGGCCTATTTTAAAACTGCATATTGTCTGTGAGAGTAAAAACTAATCAGTACTGTAGTGTGCATGAAAATTTGTGGAGGACAGAGTAACTTTGGTGTGAAAGTCAGGTGTCTTGCTAAATTTAGCATTGCCTTTCAACACCCTCATTAGCCTTCCTTTTTCAGCCTGCTGTCCTAAACTCTCCATCTGCGTCTTTCACCTTTTTGACTTCTGCTGTCATTTTGTTTGTCTGTCAGTTCAACACAGTCTGTGATCTCCATATAGCTTTAATCTCACAGTATCTTGCATATCTCCTAATTGATGGCTCTCTTCTGTACTAAGTGCTAATCTCTCTTGCTAGGCCACAGCAGTTCCTGCCCTCAAAGAGTGAGCACCACATAGCTGTGACACAGTTTGCTTGTGGACATGCTGACTTCTCTGCTGGCTTATCACTTGGTTTGTGATAGGTTGTGCTGAAGCAAGGCCAGGCTCTGTTCATGAGCTCGGGGTTTCACTTGTGTCTTCAGGTTATTCCTATGATGCTACAAACAGCACTCCTTATAAGTGACTTGTCATACCAGCTACTCTCCCTTTGGGTTTTTAATGGGCAAAATCCTTTCTCTTCCTTGCTTTCTGTGTCTCAAGCAGAGAGGATTGGAGTGTGCTGTGGTGGGCCATACCCATCCATGCTACATCTGCTCCCAGCTATTACCCCATAACTTTGAAAGAGTTAAGTGAAGAGAGAGACCCCATCTGCATGGAGGAGTATCCCAGAAGGTATAGGGAAGCTTCTACTGGAGAATCCATTTGACAAGCCACTGGGGCAGTGAAAGACTTTTAATTTAGCCCTCATCTGACTACACTATATTCTTTATATACATCTCAATGTCTTCAACCAGAGAAACAAGGAACGATACTTCTCATCCGTCTACTCTGGTAAGTACTAAACATTCCAGCTCTTCACTTCAAGCCAGTCCTGAAAATAGAAGCTTTCAGCATCTCTCCAGTGGTTCTTTTTTCTTGACAAGAACATGGACTATGTTCCTTAAGTGAATGTCTGAGTCCGTCAGACAATATCTACCTTATTTTTTTTGGGTTGCTGAGCATGAACTCCAAAATTAAAAGGTTTCTACCTTCTCCATCATTCAACAAAGGCAGCAACATTCATCAGCAACAGCAAAACCAGCAGGCTTGACGCACATCTCTTCCTGTAATACAACTCAAGGAATTTACAAAATACATCCAAAACCCTCCAGCTTTCCAGTAGAACTGGAGAATCAAAACAGCCTCTGCCTGAAGAAAGGATGAAGGATCACTTTCCTGGTCCTAACTCTGGCTACAGTGATGTTTACGGTGATCAAACCATAGGTAAGAGACATGAGAATTACTAAGTGGGCTGTCCTTCAAGAAACTTGAAGTGACTTTAAGGGAGCACAAGGGGTTGTGGTACTGGGCTGTAGTATCACTCAGAAACCTCTGGCTGCATTTTACAAGGATTGTATTTTGAGGTTGAAGTGAGCCCTAGGGAGTGAACTTAGTATAAATATTGTTTATCCTTGGAACAGGAAATTGGTTTTAGAGAACATGGGGGTTTGTAAAGGAAATGTATTACTGTATTGCATTGTATTGCTTAATTTGCAAGATGTTTTTAGACAGCAACTAATGGTCCATTAAGGAACAGTTGTACGTCAGTTCTAAAGTGGTGTGGGTTTTTTTCCAAATGTTAAATCATAGCCAAGTAATTATAGACCTAAAATACCAAATCTATAATAGAAAATGAGGAAAAAATAATCACCAGAACATTTTTTAGGTAAATAAAATTGAATAAATTATGTGGTTCTGAAATTACCTCCAGCAATTAATACCAATTAATAGAGGAAACTGCTTTAAAAGGCCTGAAGTTGCTAAGACATAACTTAAGCCTGTTGCTTAAACAGGGTAGATAGAATTCAAAAAGTGCAGATGTCATCAGGTGTTTACCAGCTCTGATGTAACAGCCTGAGAGATTTGAGACTTGTGGAACTGGAGTCTTTAAGAAAGACTTTGGAAATGGATATTTAATGAATAAAGCACAGCTGGTAAGACACCAGCTAAGCAACTGTGAAAAAAAAGTTGTTTGTTGGAATAGCAGGCTTGGTTGACTCCAGTGAGATACTGGGCAGTTCCCACTAATGACAAATATCGAGCTACTTTGTGTAGTTATTTTGTATATAAGATTTATGAAAATGCATAAATGTGCATAGTTCAAGTTTGTTTAGGCTACCCTTCCTTATCCTTTGCTCTCCCAAGAGCTTCTCAGTGCTGTAATAGCAGTATGGCCACCCTTCTCCACAGTACTTAAGGACAGCTACAGAATCTCTTTTCAACTTTTTTTGTTAGCAGGCTGCAAAATGAAATCTCCACATGGAGTATTAAAACCAGCATGCTCTCTTCTTTGTCTGTATGTTGTACACACCCACATTTTTGTATAGGTGGTTTTAATGACAAAGTGCTCTGGTAAGAGTATTTTTTATATCTGTTCTATCAAATACATGCAAAGCAAGCACATGAGAAGAAAAATTCCCTTAAGTACTGCTTAGCGTGTGTTTATGAAGGTCATTGTTTGTTCTTCCATTGTTTATGGCCTCATTTGCTTATTTTTTATTTTCTCCCTTCCCTCTTGTGCTCCATTTTCCATCACAAACAGGATGTGCAACTTCCCAGATTAGTTTCAGGCAAACATCCTTGGGAGCTGTCACCCTCTGACAGCAGGTACCAGAACATCTACTCTAGAAGGTAACATGCTCTGTGTTGGGAAGGAGAGGCTGTGTCATCCTCCTCATAGAGGCTGGTACTAACTTACCTCCTGTTCCAGCTTGAACTCCAGAGGAGCTGAAGCAGTGGTTTGGGACTGAAAGAAATAGCACACTCCTCTCAGTTGCCCTGAGAGGGCAGCATCTTGCCTGGGCTCTTCAGGACTGGCAGTGTGATGGTGGTAGCTGGGCACTGATGGCAGAAGCTGTTTCGGTGAGTGTTGTAGCCCGGGGTGGAGGCCATCAGTCAACTGATTTCCTTTTTCTTTCAAAGTCCTCCTTCTGAGTGTTTGTATTAGCAGCTTCCATATGTCCCATCTGCTACATGCTCCTGCTGTACTTATCTTTTTTCTTCCCTGAAATGTGTCCTCATCTGTCGATTCCAGCTTACCTACCACCTTCTAACTCTGACAACGACACAAAACATGAACAGTTTCGCAAGCTCTGAAGAATGCACTAGTTCTAGTGACAGTCGTTCTTTTCTGCTGATCTTTCTGATCATCTTGTTTATTTAGATTATAAACTCCCCCACTTGGTGTGTCTGCTGTAACTCTGAGTAACATCCTGAAAAAGAGTGACCCTTGGCATGCCTCCTTAGACTTGGCCACACTTCAGCAGCCCTGGCCTCCCAGCCAGCCTTGGCCACGTACTCTGTAAAGACTTGTACAAATGGAGAGCTGACTATGTCAGAAAAGGGACAAACAGTGTGAGGTGAACAGTTTGAGGGGATAAGGGGAGTGGAAATAGGATTCAAAAGCGATGCTACTTCAATACACAGTTGGTTTTCCATTGTTATGAATCAAGCAGAGCTTAGTGGCAAAGGAACAGTGACATGGCAAAACTGAGACCCAAGGGTATCCAGAATGCTCTGTGAGCAAAAGGCATTGCTTTGTGGAGAAAACCAGGCAGCGCAAGGTGTCCCCCACAGAAAGAAAGGAAAAAGACCCAGGTAAGTGCTAAAGGTGGACAAGCATAAAAGTACAGTATGAGGGACAAGGCAGGGAAAAAAACACCGACAAATATTTGCAAAGGAAATGTGTAATGAAGGCCAGAAGGTATGCAGAGGGGGGCAGAGCTAGAGGGAAACCAGCGTCACACAGGGCAAGCAGCTCCAGAGTGAGTCCCAGGGCCTGCGGGCTCCGCCGGACCCAGCAGCGCCTCCAGCAGAACCAGCGCCCAGCCGGGGGCAGCCCAGGCCGGCTGCTGCTCCAGCACGCCTGAAGGAGCTTAGTCCGAGCCTGAAGGAGGTTAGTCCGAGCCTGAAGGAGTCTAGTCCGAGCCTTGCCTGTGCTGCTCTTGGCAGCTGCGGGGCTCGGGCTCTGAGCGGGCCCAGGGCCGAGCGCAGGCCGCGCCGCAGCGTTGGAGGCCCGCAGCACCACCTAGTGCCGCCCGGGCAGCCCCGAGAGCCGCCGCCTCCGGAAAGGAGAGAGAGCGGCGGCTGAAAGGTATGGCCGTGGTTGTGACAGCCAGCGATGGCCTAAGTGGAAGTAGCAGAATCGGTCCCCAGTGCCTGCCTCATTAAGGGGGGCAGGGGGGGCTGTAATGTGTCATACAGGCAGTTTCTCTTTTTAAAAATTTATTTAAAGAAAAAAATAATCTAAAACACCTGTATATCACTAGAATACTTTAGTGCACAAAGACAGCATTGGACAGTACCTGGCCAAACTCTGGGGCTGCCCTCGTTTTCAACAGCTCTAGCATAATGAGACATCAAAATCTAGTAGCAAAATATCCCTGCGACAATCCAAATATAAAACTTTTTGTACAAATATATTTTTCTTTATAGTACGTAATCACTCTTAAAATACATAATTTCCTTAGCAAAAGTTTGCAACAATATTAAAATAAATAAAATATCCTAGAGAACATTCAATTCCATAATAAAACTGCAAACCAGAAGAGTATAAAAATTAATTTCATTATTAAAGTCTACTTTTGAGAGGTTTCTTCCCCCTTTTTTTTTTCATTAGGCCAAAGTAAAAAGCATATAAAGATGCCAGACCTATACAGACTATTACAGGTCCACTGCCAGGAGTCCTACCTTGTGCTAGATACTGGTGTCAGCCTGCACTCAATCCAATTGGGAGTGTGTGCAGGGTCAGGTTAACAGTCTCCTAGGTTTTAAGAGGAAATACCAATTCTCCCTTAACTGTGGAGACATGACAGATGTTGATTGGCTTCCAAGACAATATCCTCTCTTCCTTCATTTTCACCTATGCATGTGGCATTTGGCCTTTCCTGCTAAGCTGAAATTACAGTCGCTGCATGGAAAACAAAGAGGAGGAAGTTTTCTGTGTGCCTTGCTGATATTGTCCCTTAATTCAGTTGCAGGAAGTGAATCCACAGAAGTTTTTTGCATACTGATTTTTCTATTTTCCACCCAGATTTGATTTTTTTTCTCACATTCTTCCTGCTGTCTAGTCCTCTCACCCCAGCAAGAACCTTTCTAAAAGTTTTCTGAAACAATTATGTCAGGCTAGGCAGGTTACTTCTGCTTGCCATCTTCGTTGTTTCCAATCAGAGCAGCTTTCCAAAGGAAATCTGGTTTCACCACTATAAGTGGCAAAACCTCAAAGAGTGTGCTAACCTGCACATGATTAAGCACAGAAGGGAAGCAATTCCGACATGCTCATGCAGTGGCTTCAGTAAACAACTCCGGGAAGGCTGAATTTGTGCATGGCTGAGGCAGCTTCAGAAGTGCTGGTCCTGTCACGATGGGGCACTGCTGACCATTCACCCCACAAAGGTCTCTACACAGCATCTCACAGTCTTGTCTCCTGCACTTCTTCCTCCGTCTCCTCCTGCAAGGCAGTGATTTGGGGTCGGGGTTTACGCTTGCTGGAGTTTCTGTGGTGTGCTGGCAGGAGCTTAAGGCGCTCGGCGTGACTGATGGCCTGCCTGAAGGAGCTCTTCTCGTTCAGCAGCTTCTGAATGGATTCGTACTGCCTCAGTTTATTGTCCTCGATCACCTGGAGAAACATCACTCCATCAGATGAGCAGTGGTGGTGCTGACAGAATTCAGCTAATGCAACTAATGCAGCAGGGAAGAGACATGAAGACATGGCAAACATCTTCCAACAGAAAAAGCCCAATTTACAATTTCTAATTTCTAGTCTGCAGTTTCTAATTAAAACCAAAAAAAATGCATTAAAATTTGAACACATGGAAAAGGTGTCTATTGCCCAAATTACAAAGTGCTGCTGCACTGACTGGTTTCTCCCTGTGACTTGGTTTTACCTCTGAGTCCCTTTATTGAAGCCTCCCAGTATCTTGGCATTTCCCTGGCACTGTAGACTGCCCAGTTAAGAAAGCGTTAATTTTTCTATCACAAGCAGAGAGAGAAGGCTGCCATCAAGGTGCCAGCCTTTCTTTGCTTTCTTCTCACCAAACAAGGAAGCACTGCTCACCTCTGTTTGAAGGAGACAACAAGTTTACCCTGTGGGGTTGTGCCAGTCTCCCCCTTCCAGGCAGGAGCCAAAGAAAAATCAGGCTCCTTTGCTGGCACTGCAATGTCAGCACATCCCTGGTAAGGGCACAGGTCTGACAGGAGAGAACTTTTAGCATCTCTGTTGCTAAAATGTGATCTGGAGGGTGGGAAGCCTTTTCAGAGGTGAGGCTGCCTGCCTGCTGGGGGCGAGGCTGAGTCCAGCACACACCGAGGAGCAGCGCATCCGAAAGGATGTACAACCTGCCTGCTGACTAGTCTGCTTTAACTCCAGGCACTCTTCCTCCTGCTGTGCTAATGCACCCAGTCAAATAGACATCAAAATGTGTTTCATTCTGCTGATAAAATTTAGATGCCCTCTCATAGAAGAGTTAAAAAAATACAGAGAGAAGAACCTTATTTTATGAACAATTTGCATAACTTGCTTTTTTTTCCCTAGCCATTTTTATGTAACAAAGGAAATACCCCAGGACTCCAGTAATTTGTCCCCTTGATTACATGTGAAAGGAGTGTTTACATGGCTTGTTTAAAGAAATCAGCAATTTTGACCATCACATACTAGGAAACTCCTCTTCCCCAGGCAGCCTCCTATTGCTCAAGTGCAGCTGATTCTGCATTCGCAATTGTAAAACTCTGTGAGATGCTGAGACTTTTCTGAATCACCTGAGCCAATCAAAAATATAAAGCACCTGGATCAGCAGCTGGATAACCTACACAACTTTCCTTCTGGTTGAAACTTTCCTTCTTGCTCCTCCAGAACATGACCCAGCTCATCTGAATACAGATGTCTGTCACAGATCAGGTGAAGGAGCAAACAGGAGCCTGCTGCAGTTCTGCCAGTGAATAAGTTGCTTAACTGCCCTGAATGACCCCCATCAATCCAGAAAACATTATTTCCACTTGGTGTGTTTTGCATGTTCTCCAGATGTGGTGAGAGAGCAGTAAGTGAGCCCATGAGAAATGCTCACCAAAAATCTCTGGCATTCCAGCATCGCCTCCAGCCTGTGCTCAGAGAGTATCACAGTGCAGTTGGCAAACGCGTGCTTCAGAGTCTTCCTGATCACTTGGGAAGTTCTGAAAGGCAAACAAACAATGCAATGTGCATGCCCAGAACTGCACAGGCCCAGAACACACATGTTTAACAGCCTGGCTGTGGGTTGTAGAGCTTCATTCAGGGACACAGCTCTGCGGTGCCTCAGCTGCACCTCTGCTGTCAAAGTACCTATCAGCCATAGAGTAAAGGCTGTAACCAGGCTTCCCTGACCCCCTTCACAGAATTACCAACATGCATTACTGAAATCAGGCTTAGCAATAGGCCAGACAATTTACAAAAGATCTCTTTAGATGGTGCTGCCTCATGGGTTTTCTTACTCCATATTAGAAAACAGAACAAATGAACAAAACATACACAGGGTCCAGGTGAGCACTTGGTTCATCGAGCAGCAAGATTTTAGCTTTGCTGAGAACTGACCGGGCAAGGCACATCAGCTGCTTGTGGCCATGACTGAGGACGCAGCCTCCATCCACAAGAACAAAATCAAGCTTGCCTGGAAATTGCTCTATTACAGACTTCAGCCCAACCTGCCAGAGAAAAAAAGGACACAAAAAGTTGGCTAGACATAATTACTGCTGACTGTGGTAACCATTTACATCATTGTAAAAGTTACAGAAATTGATTTTTGAAAGGAAAACAGGCCTCTTTGGTTATTAGGAGTTTAAAAATAAATGACCAAAATTTATATGCTGCATTATAGCAACAGAAAATAACCCAGTCACCATGGGCACTGTCTTTATGGCTCTGACAGTGTTTCCTGGTTCTCCTTTTACTGCCCTAAAGCTCTTGTGCACTTTGGTTATACTAAAGGCACAAGGAGCTTCCCTCTGGAACTGGTGACAAAATGTTTAGAGAGGTGCCCATGCCAAGTGAAGTTGCTGCCTTTGGACCAGAAATCAGAGTCCAGCCCAGGAGATGTTCTCTGACTGTTTCTTCCAGTGCTCCTGTTTACTCTCCTTGGGAAATTTACACCTCCAGGCAAAGTTTTCCATCTTCCACAGATCCAAACCTACTGTGGTCCTTGGCCGTATCAGCAGAGTTTCAAGAGACATTTTTACAAAATATGAAAACTAGGAAATATATAAAACACTATAAAAATGTAATGAAACTCCAGAAATTTATAAAGGCCACCTCCCTTGGATTTTTTAAATATTACTGATCTGCAACTAATTTGCATCCCAGGGAAAACAAAAAATTGGAATTTCTACGAAGTGTTTTCACTTTGCATGGAAACAATATTAAACTGTGGTGTATGGGTATATGTGTTGCGTTTCTGAAGAGCTTGTGCTTTAATTTTTATGCAAATTAAGGCCAGTGGTTTTTTTTTTCTCATTCTCTTTTGAACACACATTGTCCTTAATGAAATTTTGCATTCAATGGATGGAAAAGGTCCTTTCTTCTTAAAACTGCACAAGGTCCCTCCATGTACCCGTAGGGTTCAGACAGCTGACTGCAGGAGTAAGACTTAAGCTCACAAGTCGACACAAGTCTGACAGATTCAGGTGCTGAAATATGGAGGCAATAAAAAATGCAACATCAGACAAGGCCTTGTTCTCTGCAGTTGATTGCAAGGAGTGTAAAAAGCTGATGCTGATCTCAGGAGGATCCTCTAAATGCTCGGCACTCAACATGGGTCTGGAATAAGCTGACAGCTCATTTCTGTGCCATGCTCCCAATGTTACTCTGACTCACTGCTGAGCCAGACTTCAAGAGCATGAACTTGGTAAACAATCCAATCACTCCTAGTAAAAAGCATTACAGCTCTTTCTTTTTTTTTTTTTTTTTTTGCTTTGCATTCTTGTCTGTGCAATGAAAACCTCAGTGTCAAATACAGATTTGCCCAACTTTTTAATGATAAACACTTCAAAATAAATTTTTTTTCACACCATTGTAAATGAGGTTTAGCTCTTTAAAATCCCAAGCTCAGTTCAAACACACACTGGAAACAATCCTCCAAAGCAGGAGAGCTTATCTTCTTCAAGAAAGAGGATATTGATCCACACTAAATTTTTTCCTGATCCTCAGAGAAACAGCACAGAGCACGCTGTTGCCTCCACTAGGCCTGTCTGAAAAGCTGCTGTCACAACATCTAAACAAAAATGTCATGATACTTCATTTGACAGTAAATTACTCACAGAACGTGTCTACTTTCCTCTTTTTCCAAATATAGGGAAGAAATTAGAAAAACCCAAGAAAGCAAGCAGAAACAGAGTTAACCTCCTGGATGGGAAAGGAGGAAGCTTTCAGATTAAGTCCTGCACCTGTAAGGACATTTTGATACTTGAGACTTGTAAGGAAAGTGGCACCAATGTGTGCTTAGATCTGTATTAGTTAGGTCATCTGTACCTTGGGAAGAGGTACCCACTTTCTGGGCTGCAGCCCTTTCCCTCCTGTAGTGCTCACCTGACTTTTCCTGGGCATTATGGACACCTCTGCAACCCATGAAGCACTGTCAGAGCCAAGAGGTGGCACCTGACAACTGCCATGTGTGGCACCTGTGCAACATGGAAACAGAATCTGGCCCCTCAGCTTGGGAATTGGAAAAAAAAAAGTTGTGGAAACCTCAACAAAATATTAGAAAGCAACTTTCGGGTTAGGAATTCTAACTTTCCATGACTCTTATTTTCCATGGCACAGGAAGCTCCATGACACAAGTAGAACAAAAGCCTGAATGCCTTGTCTGAGAGAGCTCCTCCCAGCTGGCTTCCCATTGGCCTGAGAATTGAAATAACTATTTATATTAAACATAATAGATATGGTTTCTAGCACAGCATGACCTTTTCCCTGCATTTTTTCCTAAAATTCTACATAAATGTAAAATATGACAATCATTAGACTTACACTGCACCCTGCTGTAACCACATCACCAGAGGGAGACAAATAACACTGAACAGCTTTACCTCCTCTGCAACTTTCCATATTTCTTCATCATTCCACTGCCCATAAGGATCCAAATTCATCCGAAAACTTCCCGAAAATATGAACACTTTCTGCAAGAAAAAAGACATACAGACACAGGTAGATAGATAGTCTGAAACATTGTATAAAGCATTGGAAAGCATTGTGAAAAGCATTGTATAAAGCATTGTGAAGCACACAGACAAAAGAATAACCTTCTGCAATTACCAGATAGAGCTAACTGCAGGGTGGGTTTTTTTTAAAATTGTTCCAAAAAAAATTGATTTTGAAAATGCTTATATATTAAGATTTTGGCAATTATCTTAAGAAAATCTTAACCAAACTTATCTAAAGACCAGCAAAATCCAGATTTCAGCAGTTTTCACAATAAAACATTTCCTGTATTTTCATTTTGAAATAAACATTTTTTTGATTCTTGACTGTGTGAAACATATTCAAACATACCAGAAGAAAATTATCAACCAAAAGTGTATATCTCCACAATTCTGCTTAGAGAGGAAAAAAACTATTGCCTATTTGTCAGAATTCAGGGACATTGTGCTAAATTGTTTTTCATCACTGAATTTCTTCTTCTAATAAATTGTAGCCAAACAGACATCTCAGCATCATTCTGTTCGCAGGCATTTCACCATGTCGCAGTCCCTGTCCCACTGTCACATGGCTGAACGGTGGCAGCAGGGCTGCAGCAGCCCCAGCCCCTGGGTGAGTTTCCCGCCGGACACTGCGGGCTGTGCTGGCTCCCCGCTCTGCCCTCGCCCCCCTTCCGCTGCAGGAGATGAGGAGGATGCACATTTCCCGGCACTGGGAGAGAACACGCCCTTCTGCTGCTGAAGTTTACTCCTCCATTCTGCTTTCCCCATCAGTTCAGGCAAGCAGATTTTGGCCATCATACCTTAGATGCACATTTTGTAGCTCAAGAAGCAGTGACTCAGACAAAATTAAATATTTGTTGAATCTCTTTTTACATGGGGCGGATTCTGAGAGAAATTAGATTCTTCAAGGGACATCGAGGCTGTAGGACATTTAAGAAACTGGTTTTTTTCTATGCTGCAAGGTACACCCACTGCTTGTAGCAGGGAGAACTTGCTCTCAAAGAATTTAAGTGCCTTGTTGAGAAATATTACCGTGTGCTTGCTCTTTCTGTGTACGTACACAACAAATACCAAGGGGAAAAAATTGAGACAATTTTCTCCCTTCTTTCTAAACAAACTTTTTCTTTAGAGAGAATGTGTTGAAATGCCAGTGATTCACAGCCACGTAAGCTCCTGGAGTCTTGGTAGTCAAACACTACCAAAAGCAGAGAAGGGCTACCTGTACCAGCAGAAAATAACAGAAAACACTTAGCAAGTGATCTCCCAGAGTTTGGCCTGTCTACCACGATTTCCACCTGACCCAGCCTGGGAACTTGGCATTCTTTCATAAGATTTCAAAGTGATTTATACACGCATTTACATTAATCATTTAATTATGATTAATTAAAAGTGTAAACATTGCAGAGGAAAATAAATTACATTAATTAATTTGCTCGATTAAGATATGCATGCTATTGCCAATATATTTGGTGTAAAAGAGAAGGAAATAACTAAGTCAAGAAACCAGAGGACAAAAGCAGCTGCACTGTGATGCTGTGCACTGCATGGGGTGGATTTAAGTGCAATAATACCTTCAGCACATGGCAAACAACACACTGACAGAGCTGCAGAACCACACTCAGCTAAAAATTAATCGCTGAATTAATTTTTGTAGAGACAACAGTGAAAAAGTAGATTCTTTCCCTTATAATTGTTGTTGTTAATAACAGTGAAAGCTTCAGTGAAGTACAGCACAGTCCTTTTCCCATGCCCTGCACTGGTTAGGTGGCATGAGTAGGGTGACATATTTGCAGCAGGATTAGGTTCTTCCAAAGAGTGGGTGTGGTGGAAACAGCAATGCTGTGGAAACAGTGTCAGACATGGGTTTGCTCACACTGTGAGCCCCATGCATTTAACTAATGGAATGCATGTTTCCATTTCTCAGTGCTAAAGAATAGTTAACTGAACAAACCAGTTCTAAAGAAGATAGGGCTGAATAACATTCCTGCTGAAGTGCACCAGGCAGAGTAATAAGGGGTACAACTTTCCTCTGAACCTGCTGCTATTTCTAATAACTGTGCTTTCAAGAAGCAGGGCACTAAAAGCAAGCTATTCCCAAAAGCAGGGTTGGTTTTTCATCCCCACAAGGTAAATATTTCATTGTCCTGAATTCTGGTACTTGTCTCTCCATTTCAACACCTCCTTCCTCCCAGCTCATTAGAAACCATATAGGGTTCACTTAAGTAAATACCATATGAGTCACCTGGGCAGTTAAGGGTCTGCTTGAAGAGAAGCAGAAACAAATCTCTCCACATTCTTAAAAACTTGAAGTCTAAAGTGAAACAAAAACACCCAAAAGTGAATATGAAGGACTTACATTTTCATAAATATGGAAGAAGTAGAAATAAAGAGAGAATTGGAAGGGTGTATGGATGGCTGGGTAGACTGGCAGCAAATCTGGAATAATTTCCTTCTTGGTCACTTGTTCAAATTCCCACAGGATGACAGTGGGTGTGATTATACAACAAACAGTTTCTTAGACCTGACATCCACCCAGAAGCAAAACATTCAGAAACATAAATATGGTCGTGTTTATGTTCTGACCACCCCAAATATTGCAAATCAACCCTTCTGAAGGGCATTAATCCCCATTAGTGGCTACAGCCTCTGTGTATTGGTGTGTGTGGCAATAAGCTTCCTAAGCAATTTATGTGTTATGTGGAAAATCAAGATCCCAGAGTTCCCAAGAAAATGCTTACAGAAGAGTTAAGGATCAGCTGACAAGAGGCTGCTAAGGAATAAGAGTGTCCTGGCTGTGAGTAGGTGCTGCTGCAACCTGTGTGCAGGTCCTCAGCAAGATCCATGGACCCTTCTTCCCACATGCCCCATGGCTGGAGGACAAATGTAACATCAGCTGGAGCAGCAGCTCCATGCACAGAGAAGTTAAGAGTAACAACAGCATGACCCCCTTGTAGCCTCCTCTGCTTTGCCTGTGTTATAGCAGCAATAACATGAAGTAAAATCAAGTTACTGTGTGAGTGCTTTAGCATTAGATGCAAAGTTAGAGGATTTGTTTTCATAAGTGTCCTTTAGGGACAAAACATCTGCATCCCACAGAGCTTACTGGTAAATACAAGTGCTGTGCCCCTGGCAACACTGAAGCCATGATATATGGGTTCAACCTGTATGCTGCCCAAATTGAGCATGAGCATATGGGATGGTTACCTAACATCCCCAGCTGCTCTGTGCACGGGTCTGATGCAGCAGACACTCCCCACCATGGTGATGCTGCTTCATCCCAGTGCCCTGCAGGACCCTCTGTGGGACCACCTTGGGAAGAGGCCCCGCTCAGTAGCTGCACCAGGCAGGAGTGTGCTGGCACACCACAGACAGCCATGACCTCCAAAATTAAGCAGGCCTGAAGGGTATAGTGCTGGAGACAGACAGACAGACAGACAGACAGAGACAGACAGACATATACAATGAGCAGAATGTGAAAGCTGCTGAAAAACTGGAACTACAAAGGTAAAAGTTGCAAAATTTCACTTCTTCAGTAAAATAAAGGAGCAAAACAATTTTTTTTGTCAGCTGACAGTCCTGCAAGCTTTAGAAAACTTGTTCTCCGTGTTAAGCTTGATTTTAAATCTATATGGAGTATTTACATGTAGAAAACAGTGTGAGATTCACTAGGATGCATGGAATAACACTAAATAAAACATCATCCCCTTCCTCAGAGCTAGCAGCACCTCATGGGTCTCAGGTCTGTCATACTTGTTTTTAATGGAAATCAACTGCAGGTCTCCTCCATTCAAAGACAAATTTCTGAAGGCATGTCCTCAATCTGACTCCATCAAATACTTCAGGATGCAATCTGCATGAGGACCCATGCATAAAAGCCTTACTGTGTTGAAACCAAATGCAGCTGGAAATCTTCACTCTGGAAATGTGGTGGGTAAACACCTGCAGAAGAATCATCAGAAAGGCCTGTCCAGGAAGAAGAGATAATGGGTGCAGAAGTACAGCCTGGTGTCAGTGGAGACATTGTTTTTGGGAGAATGACAAACAGCCTGTGGGAGCAGTGTTGGGCAGGCTGTGCTTCAGCAGCACAGCCCTGTGAGAAGCTACAGCAAGGAACTTCCTTGAGGGTGCTTCAGGAAATATGTTTTATATGATTTAACCCTTCACACCTCTACAAAGCATGGCAGCCAGATTCGAGATACTGAAAGAAACAAGGGGTTTACCTTTGCTTCTGCTCAGTGTGATCTCTGACCACCCTGCAGGTCATTCCAGCACAGCCTGCATGGAGCAGACAGCAGAGTCTTAGGACTCTGTGTGTGCTATGTGGTTGTGCTTTAGTGAAGTTCCCAAAGTGGAAAAGCACTTCTTTTCTACTAAATTGGGAAAGTTAGGGTTAAGGAAAAGAAGGAGAGTGTTGGAAAAATTTCAGGAGGAAGCATGCCTCAGGTAGAGCTCCATTCTCCTTTTGTTGGCAAAGCCTCTCCTGGAAACAGTGAATATCCAGGTGTTGCTGTAGGAGAGCCTCCCAGGAAAGGAAAGGCAACTTTTTTTCCATTCTGAAGCTTTAGGTGAATGGCAAAGAACAAAAGACTCCCTTTGTTCTGCTGGGAAAGGCAGGGTGGCATATGCAATTTCTCTTTCCTGCTGGGAAAGTGCTGCTGAAAACTTCATTTTGTTCTGAATGTGGGAACTTTTGAGGAATAATGTGCAGTTCTTTGCCAAGGCTTTGGGACAAGTGCTGTGAGCTGAAGCATGCAAACAGGCTGGCAACTCTCATGACCTTACAGAGAATGGAGGGCTGGGATTATTTGGCATTGATCCATGTATCAGGGACTTCCAAATGTGAACTAAATGTGTAATTTTAACAATGAACTAACAATGCACCTCGCTAGCAGAAGGGCAAGTTATGTGCTCATATAATAAATGTCTCTTGCATATTGCTGATGGCTGCAGAATTATATTTTCTATACCATTAGTGACTCTATAGTGAGTGCTTAGCTATGAGAATTATCCCTCATATTTTCACTGGGACAATGAGACTGCTTGTTACCAAGCATTCAGATTACTTCTCAGTCCATGCATTCCCAAGGACAGCTGGAGATGGAACACAGAAATTCTGTTGGGCAACCACACCCCAAAGGGCAAAAGAATGAGAACAAAAAGATGACTATGAGAGATAAGGAAGCCCTTTCCAATACAAAAATTTATACTTGGCTGTATAGGAAAATTTTCCAGTGCAGACATACCTTACTGATAAAAGCATCTTTCATCCTGTACAGCCATGCTTCAGAAGACAGCTGTATAACATACCTGTCCTCCAAACTAAATACATGCAGCTGCACATGCAATTCACTGCACAGCTGCCTTGATCTAAATGGGGCATCTGAATTTTTTCGTATTCGCAAGCAACAATCACTCTGCAGAACTGAACCAGCTGTAATAGATAAAAGCTTAAAGGAATAGATAGATATGAAAATGTTGAAGAGAGGACAGAAGTGGTGACAAGAAGTCAGTTATCAAATGGCAGCTTGCCAAGCAAGCCTCACCTCTGCAGGCAGTGGGTGACTGGCAGAGCTCAGGTAAGAAATGAATGCAACCTGTGGACTCAATACCACTCTGTTAGGCTTGGTTTGTTAAAGGTGTAACGTGGCAGGGAAGAAAGAGTCTGTTCTGACAAGGTCAAAGTGCTAAAAAATTGCTGCCTCTAGAAAATTTCAGAGCATGAAATGCACAAAGAAAAGCGAGTTGTGCCTGCTTTGCATACCTACTCTAAATAACTGGCACTTGGGCTACTATGGAATAACATATTTGAAAGGGAAGCTATCAAAACTGATCATCCCACAGAAAAATTGAATTCTGAGTCCTTCTTGTGTTTACAAAATCAAGGCCATTTCTCTTCCAGCATTAATATTTCAGTGTCTTTTAACAGTGACCCAAGCTGTAAAAGTTCGGGTATTTTTATGTTTAACTGTCCCAGAGTTTCTCCAACTATTTTAAAGTTCCTCATGTAGTCGCTGCTACAACAGCTTTATACTACATGTACAATCACCACCTTTCTCAGACAGGAAACTCTCAGGGAACACATCAAATCTTTACAGCAACAAGATGGAAACAGCTTTACTGTGGGGACAGGATGGGGAATCACACAATTAGGGTTTGACAGGCAACAGTTAAAAGGGGTTGCTTGGGCACCTTGGTTGGCCCACTCCTTTGTGGGTGTGTCAATGAGGAGATCATCCAAGGTGACTGGGGATCAAACCATATTTTTCAGTCTCTGGAGCTAGTAGCCACCCTCAAGGATGGATGGATGGATAAAGGCAGGAGAGGCTGCATGGCCCCTCACAGTGGGGCAGGCTGATCTGCAGTCAGTCTCCCACTGCTGCCTGATATGATGAGCAACTCATTGGTAATATTGCCATCAAGAGTTACTTGAATTAGTCTGCCATGGTCACAGGATTTCCAAAGGAATGAATACTGTTATGGAGGACATTGTGTGTTTGGAAACTGAAGAACTATCTGATGTGTAACTGTCAAGGAAGACAATATATGTTACTCACGTATCAATGTTGTTGGTAAAAGTACAAAGGAGTTAAAATTCTGCAGTTCATTCCATCAGTTTTCATTTCTACCTTTACAGTGAGCAATCACATCTTAGTGTTACTGTATGCAGACAATAATGTTCATTTTTCAGACAGATAATCCACAGCTGTAACTGATACAAGATGCTGTCCAATGGCAGGAGCATTGGCAAGAGACTCCGGAGCCCTAGGTCTACATGTTTGCTACCAGTCTGCCAGGGAAAACACACAATGTGCAGTGTCCACATGTTACCTATAATATGTGATGTAGAGCTTCAGAAAACAGTAGCTGAGAACACTGATTGTATATTTTTTTCTTCAGGTGGCACTATCTTATCCTGAATCAAAATGCAAACTGTCTCAGAGAGGCAGGGATAAGCAGGCTGGAAACACTTCTGTTTGAGCCTGCTGTACCTTCCCATTTCTAGAAGAGTTCTTGTAGGAGAGGCAGAGAAACCCTAAAAATGCAAAGTTTGCTGTGAATCATTGCAGCCTTGCACCCATCCATGCCACTCCCCTTTTCACAAAATCTGTGGGTTTTTTGTTTCTCAGCATACAGTAATGAACATCTTAAGAGCAACTATGTACATACAGATACAGAACCAATGAAAATAAAGGCACAAAAATATTCAATAATCTCATTACCTGAGGAATCACTCCAAATGCTTTTCTCCATTGCTGCACGCTGACCGTGTTCCAGGAGACTCCGTCAATCTGGATATCCCCTTCTGTATTCAGCAGTCTTAAAAATGCAAAAAGTAAAGTGCTTTTTCCTGAACCTGTTCTTCCTAAAAGGCCCACCTGCAATGCAAATCATACAAGCAAACATTTAATACTCTTCACATATTAATCACAGACTAAAGCAAAATCCTTAGAGCTCTCAGAAGTGAAGAACCGTCCAGATGGATCTCAATGGGATAGTAAATGTCTTTTATGTGGGAATGATAAAAGCCTACAGCAAGGGTGGAATCAAACACTGGGGAGACTCTTCTTTGTTTTTTTAGAATTAACTAGATGAAAAATCTTTTAGCCTGCCCTTAGCTGAAGGACAGAAATTTGCTTGTCTATTATCTTGCACTGATCAGCCCAGCTCTTTGTGCCTTTTCCCTTCACTTTGTCATGAAGCCCTCATCAGCAAAATCACATCTAGAAACCAAAAACTAAGTAGGGAGTGCATTTGGATCACCCTAGTAAGCTACTTCATTCTCATATAATTGAAAATAAAGGGCCTAACTCTGATTAGTGGGGTAGCTTGGGGCAGAGGCAGTGGCTACAGCAGATATCATCCCATTGGACACCTCTAAGCATAAGTGCAAGTCCTCAGCCTGCCCAGTTGATGCTGATTTTCCTTATCCCTAGGGTGTGAAGAAACATAATATATAGATTTTGGGGTTTTTTAAAAGTTGTGTTTCCCTTGTAGGAGAGTCAACCTATTGCCAGAAAAAGCAAAAATCTACAGTAACCACCAACAAACTCCAAGATGCTGCTTTTCCAGCGTCTGGGTTTACACAGCTAACAATGTCCTGTCTGAGTGTAGGCTGCTTTTGTACTGTGACCATACTGAAGAATGGCTGAAGGATTGTAGTGAATGGGGCTTCATCTGGCTGGTGACTGCCATTAGCAGTACTCCTCAGGACTCAATCCTAGGGACAGTTCTCTTCCATGTATTCAGCAATGATCTGGATGCAGGAGTCAAATGCAACATTAGCACAGCTGCTGGTGACACCAAACTGGGAAATGCTGTTGACTGTCTTGAGGACATGAGGACTTGCAGAGAAATCTGATCGTTTGGAACACAGCAGTATTTAACTGCAATTTAGCAATCCAAATGTCAGATTCTGCACCTGGGATGGAGCAATGCCAGGCACAAAAAAACTGGGAGAGGAGTGGCTCTGCAGCCCTGCAGAGAGGGATCTGAGGGGGCTGCTGCCAGCAGGATCAACGTGAGTCAGCTCTGTGTGCTCAGGCAGCCAAGAGGGCAAACTCCATCGTGGGGTGATCAAACACAGCATTAGCACCAGCTGGGCAAAAGGGGTGATTATCCCACCCTATTTAGCTTTGGAGCAGCCACCCTGGGAGTGCTGTGTGCTGTTCTGGGCTCCACATTTTAAGAAGGATGTGAAGGTGAGTGAATGCATCCAGAGGAAGGCAACAAAGCTGGTGAAAGGGCTCAAAGGAATGTCCTGTGATGAGTGGACAGGAACTTGGGCTTGTCTAGTTTGGAGAGGAGGCTGAGGGGCAACAGATCTCTTATCCCTGGGATCCAGTGTGAGAACATGTGGAAATGGTTTAAAGCTGCACTGGGGAGGTTCAGACTGGACATTAGGAAGCATTTCTTTATTAAGATGGTGGTCAAACACTGGAACAGGCTTCTTAGAGAGGTGATTGATGCCCCAAGCCTGCAAGTCTTAAAGGCCCTTGATAACAGGCTTTAACTTCTGGACAGCTATTAAGTGGTAAGGCAGTGGGACTAGATGATTATTCTGTTCCATTCTGTCCCTCAGCAGAGGAGAGCTCCTGTTTCCTTCTTGGTGCACTACCTATGCAGTAGAGGCAAATTCTTTCCAGTTTAGGGAGCATCTGAGTCCAGGGTCGATCACCAAACTTGAATCACAGCCCTTGAGAAAAGTATTTTTGTTTTTATTGCTCTCCCCCTCTCTGTACAGTACAAAAGTGTCTTTCATTTCCCTCACACCACTACTTCAATGGATCTTCCAGGAAGTAAATCTGCCAGGCTACAGCAGCACCTGTATCTCAACGAAGTAAATCTGCCAGGCTACAGCAGCACCTGTATCTCAACGTTCCAGGAATCATGGGTATCTCTCTTTCAAAGGCAGACTTTGCCTTCAGGATGGTGCTACAGGAAGTCAGAACTCTGGGTTCAAAATTTTGGTGCCCTCAAACTTAGTAGATGAAACATTCAGTTTGTGTAAACCAAGACAAAACTACCAAACCCAGCAAAGACTGGTGCTATCCAAATTAGGAGTGATTATGTGCCTCATGTCAAGGCCAGAGAGCTGTCACTGAACCTGTTTTCTCATTTATGTGGGACAGCTAAAATCTCCTCTTCCTCTGTATGCCTTCAGCTCAGGAAATCACAAGCCTTTCTTCCCATTCCACTGAGGGAGGCCCTTTAGCACGATCTTGAAGCAAAGTGTTAAACTTCTATCTAAATGCTGCCCTGAAGCTAAAACCCTTCTTAAACACAGCTCCAAACACAGGTGAAGATTAGAGAGGTTTGTCAATCCTGTAAAGAATAGAGCTGTTTGTGGTGTGCAGTACAGTAATTCAGGGTGGTGCAGAGCCCTCATGGCATGGGTGAGACGGCACCTCCACCCTCCGGCCGCCGGAGCCAGCGGTGCGTTACCCTTGGCACGGCTGCCCGTATTCTTGTGTGCCCTGCCCCATCGGGTCAGCCCGTCCTCAGCACCTGCATTCACCAGCAAGCTCCCCTCTCCACAGCAGCAGAGTTAGGCACAGGGATACAGCTTGGGAAACTGTTGCACATGTGTTTTATCCTAATTTCTGTTCTTCAGTTAGTTTAGAAGATAATTTGTTTTGCAACAATTTCATTTAGAAAATCTTACGGGACTTAAAATCCTCTTTAATCATTGAATAGGTTTATGGCAATTTTATACTTAAGCTTAATAGAAGTCAGAAAAAAGCCACAATAAAACAGTGTCTTACCCTCTGCCCTGAACTTATTGAAAAGGAAATGTTTTCTAGTACAGCAGCTCCACCTTCACCGTATTTGGCCGTAAGGTCTTTCACAGTCATTTGGCCCCCAGATGGCCAGTTCTTCTCATCCTTCACATGCCTGTTTTCAATTACAAGGGCATCTGAAAACTGATTATTCTTCTGTGGCTTAATGTTTTTTGTCTCTTCTGTTGGCATGTCAATGAATTTAAATATTCGTCCGACAGACCGCATCTGCAAAATCAAAACAAACGGTATTCTAATTGTAATTCATACTAAACTATCAAAACAAATGAAATTAAATTGTTCCTAATTCCTGGCCAGAACAGTGAATCTTTTTTTTCTGTGTAAGCTACTGTCATGAGTAACCCGAAACTTTATTGTACCATGATATAATCTTCAAAGGTAGGCTGCTTCTCATCTAGAGCTCTAGATTCCATTGCACTTGTGCTGCTGACTTTGGTCCAACATGTGATTCCTCTTGCTTCCTTTTTAAATAGTCATAGTAGCTCTTTCTACCTTAAAAATTGTATTTTGAAAAGTGATGACTTTTTTTAGGAAAACAAAGTATAATCACAAAAACAACATGGATCACTTAAACTCTTTCCTACAGGAAGGTACGGGGTTGCCCAAAACCTGAAATTTTTTGAATAATGACTGATCTCCAAAGACCAGTAGACTGCATGGGATTTGAAAAATGCAAAGCAGTAGCATTAAGTAAAAAAAGAACAATCATTAAACAGTAACATTTGAGTACTTATGAGTAACTATAGCTTTAAAAAAAATTGTAGGAAGTTCCATGATAATGATTTTTTTATCAGTAATTATATATATTAGGTGAAATAATAAAGTCTTGTCATTCGTGAACTTTAGACCAAAGTTGCTAGGAGCAGTCTTGGTGCATTTTCAAGGGACCATGGGACTAGAAAGTATCCTCTTGATCCTTTTATTAAATGGGTCAAAGATCAATGAATAATTAATCTCCTCCACTACAACTTCACTGCTCAGGTGGTCAGAAAACATATTTTTTACTTTATGGACAAACTTGCTGTTATAACTTTTTTACTTTTAAAATCTGAAGAGCTCCTTTTGCTAGCTGCTTTCCCTATTCATTTATGGAGGGACACTTTAGATCCTATCACCCTTTGTTCTCCAGGACTAAAGAAAATCCAGGTTTAAGCTTCTTTCTTAATATATGTTCTCCAAACTCCCCAGTTCAAATCAAGCTTTCCTGTCTGACCAGTATGCACACTGCATTTTGGATGATGTTTAACCAGGACATTATACAATCGCATTGTTACTCCCCTATCTATACTAGGAATATCTGCATTAATGCATGCTAGGATTGTACACTATTTTCTTCACAGCCACATCTTACAGTGAGCCCTTGAGTGAGAGGTGGTCACCAAAGCTTTCCTCCATTTTAGCCATTTCTAACCAAGATCCTCACTTACAACTGAGGTTATTCTTAGCAAGCCTTTGCACTTTTGTTACTGAAATCTATTTAATATCTGCCATTTGAGGTCATCTAATACATTTAAACTCACAGGATCCTTTATACCAACACTGCCTTTCAGCTTTGTCTCACTGGTGAATTTCTTAAACACTGTTTTGCTTTGTTGAGAGCATTTAAAAAAGATTAAAAAGAGCTCAGTCAGCAATCTAATCTTTGTTGAATAGCCTCCCTACAGGTTAATACTTACAGCTTAATGACATTTCCTTTCTGACCAACTCATTAACTAGTTTACAGTTCTTGTAATAATCCTGATATCTTTCATTTATATAATTCCTGAAACAGAACCCTAATCAATGCTTTCCTGAAGGCAAATGAGATCTATTACATTACTTGTGTCTGGAAAATAAATCAGCAGTCACAGTTATGAAGGTAGTGTGATGCAACCCTAATGTCAGCAAACCTAAGTAACTCTAATCTATAAGCATCACATTTTAATTCATTCTTAAAAATAGTTTCTAAGACTGTTGCTATCACATTAACAAACTGATGATGGTATCAATGACTTCTCATTTCTCCTTCTCAACAAAAATTTAACAGTTGTTATTTTATCACATGCTACCACCACTGCCTGCTTGTTTATTTATTTGAAGTGGCCATTATAGGATTTTCAGCTTCTTGGCCATTTCTTCCTCAACACTTGGATGTGAGGTCTGCTCTACCTGGTATGGATGGCATTGTTCCAGTCCAGTTGCACATGTTTAAGTGAAATGTCCATCTGCAGAACCAAATCACCCCTAGCTGAAGATTCTGATTTTAGATGGACTGACTCACAGGTGGTCACAGGTGTGTGTCTCTCCATAAACTGTACAACTTAGGGAAACCAGGATTCTAGCTGGCTTGCATGTAATTCCCACCTCAGATATTATAAATCCCATTTCTACCTTCTGTTCCACTTTTATGTCCACAGATTAAACACTGCCTTTTAGTGAAAATTAAGATCAAGTATTTATTCAGCTTTTGAGCCATTTGCAAGCCTAACTATGATTTTTTCAAGTTTCTCTTATCTATCTGCTTCTTGATCTCCAACTCATAGCTTGTTTGCAACATTGAAGTCCATTCTGTACGGGCTGTATTTCCTAACATACTGCCAGAGAATGTTGTTCATGCTGTCAGTCCTAGAGTCTTCAAAATGTCCTATTTTTCTCCTGTTCAGGAAACAAGTTTCAGCTCCTTACTTGCAGACGACGTGACTTCCCTTTACATTCAGGTACCTAAGTGGCCCAGTCCAACTAATGAATTAATTAGATTCCTTGTTTTACAAAAGCTTGTTCCTGTAAACAGCATTTGTTCTCTAATCTGTATTCTCAGAAATAGATTTCTGTTTAGTGGTATCATGGAAAACCCTTTATACATCTTTGTTTTACTGCTTTTATATTCTTCCTGAAAAGTGCTTCTCCTTGATGTGTTAGACACAATTCCTTTTTGCTCTTCAATCCCAACTGAAATGCTGTTAGGCAGATTTTCTATGTGGAAGCAAATGCAAGGGAATACTGGGACCATAGTTTATATCTCAACATCTTGAAAAACAATTGTGACAGAAGTTCTAAAAAGCATGCTAACACACAAGCCTATCAATTCTTCTTTCCATCTCAACCAATGTGCAAGATGGAAGAGCATGGTCATCATCATGTTCATGTATATAAGCCAGTTCTTTTTGGTGATACAAACAGGAAGACCTTGAATCAGGCTGACAATTTTCTCCCTGTCTGACTGACAATAGTAAATCCCACAATGACCATGCAGTTATTTTAATTGGTGTTTGATGGTACCTTTGTCTTCAGAAATCGTAGCTTTATAGAAATATGGTTGTTTTAGAAATGCAGATCTTTCTTGGCTTCATCAAGAGCTGTGAATGTTTTATGGGCAGAGATTCCCCATTACTGCCCGAGGGGCCATACCACTACACACTGTCTAATGTCTGCTGAGAAGCCAGCTGGGTGAAAAGCCTTTCTCTACAGAAGAAAATTTCATCCCAACATCCTAGCTCCCCTGACAGACTTATCAGTTATGTATTTTAGACAGTTTAATAATTTTAAATCAATTCTGAATTCCTTGTTCTATAGCTTGAACTATGATTTAAATCTGGGCAGGATGTAGCATGTCAGGAACATTTGACAAAAATATCCATTCTTTCTTTCACAGGTAGAAATGTTCTGTCATTCATAATGACAGGTATAGGATAGGAGACAGCAAGTTTCTTATCCATTATTCCCATCAGTACTGTGCCAGCTATTTTCATGTTCTTTAACTAGTACTTTTGAATAAAGGGGTATATTTACTATTTCCATCCCTAAGACTATAGCATAGTACACTATTTTTAGCCTTGCCTAATTGTATGTTACTGAGATTTCATTAGCACTGCAAATTCTTTTATTTATTTCCTCATTAATATCACTTAAACTCTTCTTAACTTTGAAGGAGAATTCATAATTATATAATTCATATTTCCAGAAGGAGGAAGAAGTAATTCTTTTACAAGTAAGCTAATAGAATTAATTTAATCAGGCTCTGTGTTATCTTCTACTAAAAAGAGAGCAGTCACCCTTTTCAGACCAGACACACATGGTATTCAATGGCTGTGTTGCCAGACATCACCTCCTCACAAAAACACTGCTTGGAAGGTGCACTGTGCAACTGGGGGATCTGTGAGAGGTTGATCCAATAGTTCATGTTGTAAAAAAACTTGTGCATTAAGTCACTGCCAAAACTGCTTCTACAGGTGGAACACATGGTTTTACTGAGGTTCCACATCATCTGCTATTACATATTGGGTGCACTTATAGGATGTGTGCTTCTCTTCTGAACTGTGAAAGTGAAATACCTAGCTCATTTAAAACTGTTACTGATTTTTTTTTCCCTCTTTTTCACAGTGCTGTACAGGCAGGCAGAAAAGAGAATGTTCTAAAGATTTCTTTCTTCATTACATTCCTTTCCAGAAGACCAACACCTCACACTGAGGACTGCTGTTCTGATGCAGATTTTACAGTCAAGTATTTACTCTACTTAAACTTGTGTTTAAGCATTCTCAGATTTTCTGCCAACAGTAGCAAAAACCATATCAAGATTATGGCCTAGATTAAAAAAAATAAGTCAATAAAATAATCTGTAAGAGCACCATTCTTTTTCACAGCTGTACTTTTAAATTTGGTCCTTTTCTTTACACTGCATTCCTTTTATTCTTCAGCATGCCTGATGTACAGGGTGATGCACTGTGATGTTTAGCAAGTTGGATTTTAATATCTCCTTGGGAGATTCTTTTTGTATCTCCTTATATAAGTGATCTTGGCAACAGTAAAAACATGGCATTTTCTCTTTAAAAAGGAACTGTCCTTCACAGTTGAAGCACTGCTGCTGCAGGATATACATCAGTGAAAGAAGAGGTTAGAAAGCATTAAAATTGCCCACTGGGACTAGCTAATGCTTATCTATGAAAGCAGCACTTACCGAAAAAAAATTATTTTCTATTTCTTTATGAAGGAAAAAAAATTCAAAACACTCCAAGACTGCCTAGAAGGATAGGAAGAAAAAGACTGAAAGCCAGCTAAAGGGATATTAGCAGAAATGATGAAAGTGAAACAATCAAACTAGCCTCATTTTTAGCATTAAATACAGCAACGGAGAGCTGTCAGAGTGACCACGTATGTTTGGAGGGGGGAAGGGGAGTATGGGGGGTTTGTTTGTTTTTAAATAAAGGCAGAGCAGACAAAGTATCAGGGCTGTAGAGAATGAAATGCCAAAACCATTGAACTATAATGGGGTATTAAGAGACAATAGGGATTTTTCATTTGAAGCCAAACATGTACAACAAAAAATGCTTCAAAAACAGTATCTGTGTATGTAGAAATAAAAACCAACCTAGGAACTCAGATTTCTTCGATCTGTGTGCCAGTGCCATGGAAAGCTCAAGATGGAGATTGTGTGGAATAAAGTCAAATTTGCCACCTACCCATCTGTTTGGCCAGCTACTCCCTTGGATGTGGCTTTCAACCACTTGCAGAAAACTCCAGCTTATATGACAACCAAAGACTGCTACCTACAAATGTGCTATTCACTCAGGCATGCTTGTCTGCAGGCTTGTACACACAGATATTGTAGCTGCTCAAGGAAGGGCAAGAGTGATGTCAGCTAGGGCGGTGTGTGGAGTCTCTCTCTGGGACATTCAAACCCCACCTGTGGGGAGTTCCTGTGTCACCTGCTCTAGATGACTTTGTCTTGTAAGAAGAGTTGGACAAGAGGATCTCCAGAGGTCCCTCACAATCCTAAAAATTCTGTGGTTTACTAACATCACATTTTATTTCATTTTTAGTCATGTAACTACTATTCAGCAGATCTTGCAGTTACAGCAATGAGGCCCTTTCACGAAGTGCTTGCCCTTCGAGACAGGCTGCTCATAACAAAGCAAAGAAGGAGCTAGCGTAAAACGTTTGGTGGATGGGAAACACTGCTGGATGGCCATCAGCTTTCTCAACTATCAGCAGTCACATGTGCAAACAAGAGTTTAGATGCTGTAAGTGGTTAATTCCTTGTTCTGAGGCTCTCTCTCTCTTTCCCTCAGGGTGAATCTGGTTGAATAATTTATTTAAAAATAAAATTAATGTCAGACATGCGAATATTGCTTCACTGTCACCATCTGCCCCAATTATATATTTTTAATATGACAATTAATTTAAATAATCAGGATTTAAGGGACTCTGAAATCTGCTGTAAAATTTTGTTTACCAATACTAAAACAGTTGAGCGTGAGAAGCTGATTTAGGGTTCAGAGTGGGTAAGACAGGATAGAGGAGATCTTTTTTCTCAGAAATTTTTTTTTGGTTTGTAAAACTACGGTATTTTGTTACACAAATTCTGTCTAAAATAAATCCTAGGATGAATGAAGTGGAAAGAGATCAGGAACTATTACATTTTAAAATAGAAACGAAAATTTTCATACATTTGAGCTAATGTATGATGAAAAGTGTAAGAACATATTTTTTTATGAGTTTCCTGTCTGTTTCACCTATCTCAACAAATAGGTGATGCGAAGCTAACCTTGTGAAATGCTCTGTTTCAAAGCCACTCCTACCTATGAAAATTTCACTTAACTGCAAAATCTTATGTCAGAGGGCATTTTACATAAAACCAGAAAAAGACTGCCAGGGAAGTCAAGGACAGATTTTTAAATCACTATTGATAATAGGTGAAAGGATTTCAAAAACATCCATTGTGATCTGCTATACAAAGCTGTTATGTAGACCAAGGAAGGTATATTTTATATATATAAATACAGGAAATATAACAAAACAACCCCAAGCCTTTTTGAGGTTTTTCTGTCACTGCTACATCTGCAATCTGAATCCTCAAGTGCAAGTATTTGCTGTTGCCTATTCCAGGCCAGAAAAACTTCTGATAATGGAAAAACTCAGTCTGTGCCATCCCAAAGCCAGTAGTTTGCTATCAAAGGTATGAGAGAAACTTCTGACACATCTGCATAATATTCAACTCTGAAGATAATTCACTGCACAACCATAACCAACAAAATAAGGCAATTTCTCAAAAGAAAGCACAGCACTGTGCATTTTTTGCTTACCAAACTATCAACATCTATGCTTGAGTTTACTGCCCACTGCAAGGTTCCCATGATGTTCATAGCTAAAGTAAGAATAATTCCAGCTGTGCCTGGTCCTTCACCTGTAGAGAGAAAAACACATTCCATTTCTGTGCTAATAAAAAGTCTGTAGAAAACAGAAAATTAGCGTGTATATCTTAAGATGCATATTCATACTCTCGCCTCTTTTACTTCATGGAGGAAACATGGGTTTCTAAATCATAAAATGGACTAAGAGCTCAATCATAGTTTAACACCTGGCTTTGGTGCTGCACTCACTAGAAACCCCAATCTTGCTTGGCAGAAGAATCTTGGTACTTAAACTGTGAACAGAATCAGGTCTCTGCAATCTCGATTTGACTTTCCTTTTTCAACACACATGAATCTGTGAAATTACTCTTATCTAACTAAAACACCACAAACAGCTAGAAACTCTAAAATTCAAAATGGCTTACATTTTCACTTCTTTGACAAATAGAGGATATTCTCCTTAGTGTTTCACAAAGATGCAGATGTACATGTTTTTGCTTTAATTGTTGGCTGTTACAAGCATGGGATTTTCCTTTATTACTTCATGCGATACAATATAAGCATTTAATCTACCACACTTGATTTTCCCCCTTACTGCATGTTAAATGGAATTGAGAATTTAAGCCAAATGCCTTTCTATGATTTTTCCATTCCTTACATAGTTTTCTTCAATAAACCTCCTGTTTTCTTATAGATGTCTCATTACATAAGTAAATATAAAAGTAAGCAATAAAAGCAAAATATTCCTTATGAAAGCTGATAGATTAAGATAATTTAGTGTTGCTCCAAGGCCCTATTATTTATAACAGTAAAGGTTATAATGGTGCCAAGATGACAAAGTGTTTTAACTCCTTTTCTCAAGTAAAAAATACAGAACTCACACAAGAAATTATTTTCCTAAAAACCCCAAACTACTAAGGACACAGAGTGAGAAATGAGAAGGACAACAGGGAGCATTGTTTCCCACTAATGGTAAGGGAACTAGAAGTCTCCTTAGTAACAAAAGAACTCAAGTGCCTATTTTCACACAGAAGTATTTGTGTGGTGCTTCCTTTTGTAAGGAGAGCAAGAGCTCCTTCTACAAGAAAGGATAACATTTCATAAACTGTACAATATTTGATAAATTGCAGGTTCTTATATAACTCATTTTCAGCATTGAAGTATGGCTGAAAGAAATTTGAATATTGTTAGATTTAAAAACCTCCTCCATAAAATCATCAAACTTTTGTTCATCAGCAACCACAGTACTGAAACTGTATACAGATCCTGCACACAAAGTTCAGTAAAACTTGGAGAGGTACAACCATGTTCAAACATAACAAAAGCATAGTGAATAAAAAACTGTATTTGAAGTTATCTCTAGCTGAATTTTTCCACATAAATGAATTTTTAACATTTTGGGGACATCATACTCCTAATTTTTTGCTTGTGTGAGGCTGGCTGCACCTGGCAAGCCATTGGCACCATTTCAAATACAAGTAAGGTATAGTGTGATTCTCATTCATATACTGTGCTTACTAGGAGTGGTGAGTCATTTTTCAGGGAATTTTGAATAGAATTTGCAAAACTTCACATAGGAAAATGGGTCAGTGGGTTGGGAATTAAAGAACTGGGTGACAATTTCTCCTAATGGAGTGGGCTTTAAAAGATTATTAAAACTTTTCATGTTTTAGCCATTTGCAAGTGAGAGGAACATTAACTTCTATTTACTAAAAATCTTTGAGCTATACAGGTGTGATCAACATCCAAGCTTGTCAGAACAGTAATGTGGTTTCAAACACATGAGAATAGTTTTACAGCAATTACTATCAACAGAATGAAAGTTTTGTCCCTTCAGTTATTATTTGCAGATTAATCCCTTTAATGAGTCCTCTACAATATCAGACTGCAGGCAATAATGGTGTTATTTCTACTTTAATTAAATTGTGTTTACTACTATGACATGCTTAAATCAATGACTCCAGTGTATGCAAAATTCCACAACAGCTTATTTCTCTCAGAATTTTCTAAAGCTGAGCCGTTAAAAAGAAGCAGCAGACTTCCATTTCAGTTTTCAGGTAAAGTTACCATACCTGTAGTTATGATAGAGATAAATGCCACAGCAACAAAAAAGACCACAAAAATAATTTCTATCCTCATCTGGAACCAGCGCAGTGTTGACAGGTAGAGGAACCAGTTTGCCGTGTGTAGGTTCAGCGCTTTGTGAAATAAGGTCTCAAAATACGGCTGCCGCCCGAAAGCTCGCAGTGTCCACAGCCCTTTTAAGCTTGTAACAAGATGGGTGAAAATTGGACTCCGAGCTGCAAAGTGTTTAAATTAGAACAACATAAACATGCATGAGAAAATGCCTTTGATATAATGCAAACACCCCACCATGCTCTACCTCACAGCGGGGTAACTACTGCCAGTGTGCAATTTACATATATTGTCAAACTACACGACTGAAGTAATCCTAACAAAGGATATACAACAACAGTCCTTGCAAGAATGGGTTGAAATTGCATTCAGTGCATTGACAGGAAGAGATCACAATAATTCTTCATAGTTAGCGCGTAACTATTGGTCTCATATCTACTTGGGGATGCTCCTGGCCTTCTGTAGGATGCCACAAGAGAAAGACTGCTCCTCCCCAGACAAAATTAATTCCTGAAATTTTGATAACTCCAATATATGAAGCATTCTTAGCATAGACAGAGTACTTTAATGCTCCAGATTCGACTGCACTGACATGGTAATTTTAAGCAAATCTTGCATTACATAAAAAGTGGTGAGCCAGTGCTGGATCCCTGTGAACATCAAAGAAATTTAATTTTAGGTCTGAGGAACTACATAAATACATTTAAGTAAAAGGGAAGAAGATCACCACTGTTTAAAATTCAGGACTGATTTGCTAAGGATCTGTCAGTTTGCTGCACAGCCAGGCAACAGTACATGGTCTGCAAATTCACACTTCCAAATGAGATTTTCAACTTTATTTGGAATATTTTAGTCTCCTAATGGGGGGAAAGAAAGGAAATTTAATCAAATAACTTATTCCGAAATCAGAGCTCTTTGAGATATATCTATTGAAATTTTTTCTTACAAAGAAACAAACTCCAAGGGTACATACCAACTCTGACCACAATTTTGCAAGTTATATTTACTCTCAAGAAAACTGTATGTCAGGACTTTTCAGCTGCAGTGGTGATAAAGCCCATCTTTTAAAAGGCCTTTTTTATTGCTCTTTGGCAGCAGAGCACTCAGTATGGGCTGGATCAGTAACAGCCCTGGCTTTAAGGAGATATGTGTTCTGCTCCCAAAGACAATGTCATCTTGCAAGAGAAGACACAAAAAAGAGGAGAAAGAATGAATCACTTCTCAAATGATTTGTTGTGGATTTAAAAGTCTACCAACTTTGCTGCTCCTACCTTCAGATTCCAGTTGTTTCAGCTGCTGAGAAGTGTGGAGGAAGTATGCCCTTAACAGAATAAAGGCTGCTATCACAGGCACTGATGCCAGGAAGATGTAGGGTTCTAATATTGAGACTACTGTTATAGCGCCAATCACAATCAGTATTAACTGTAGAATGAAAGAAAAATACTATTGATATAGTAAACTTGTATTTTTATAGACTAGAGATTGGTGATGAATCTCCTTCCTAAGGCAGCTATGTATTGTTTCAACAAACAAAGTGCTAACCTAAGATTTGCAGCTGAGAACAAACCTCTGTGAAAAGATGATTAATAACTTGGACCAGATCCATAACCTGTTGCAAGAAGCTGCCATCTTTTCTAATAGATGGGAAAAGTGTTTTCTATAGTACAATCTGTATTGCAGGCTTCTAAAATATGAAGCCACAAAAAAAGCAATGGCAGCTAGGCACTCATTCTCCACTTAAAATATAAGAATGACACTTGCAGTATCTGCAGCCACCTACCAAACCTACCGGTGCTGTCCCTGCCTTGCTGGACTAGGTGTGCAAGACTGTCAGGAGCTGAGGACAGCCTCCTGTAGGTTCTGGGCAAAGCAGTCTTGCTGAGGATCAGAAAAACTGGGAAGTTGTACTTCTTTGGTCAAGGGACTGTAATTCATACATGAAACTAACACTACTACTCGTCCTGATCAGAAGACCAGAAATAAATTGTATGAGAACCTGTGGTATGACAAATTAGCAGTTTCAGGAGAAATAAAAATGTGCTTAAAGGTGTCAGATGACAAAAGGAACAAAATTGTTTCAGAGTTAATCTATTTTAACCTACTAGAGACTACTACCATTTTAAGACCTCCTTCTCAGTAGCTCGAGACAGATTTAGCTAAATCTGGTCTTGATCTTTAAGAAGAGACTTAAGCCAGTAGACTGCTTTTTTCTCGTGTCTAAATCTAAAGAAAATCAAGTATACCAGTGTACATAGAATAGCAAAGTTCTGCTTTGTATCAGGGTGTTACTTCTAACACTAAACAACTACTTCTTGCTACAAACTTACCAGCGTAAATCAACTGCAAATGGACAATGTGGGGCAAAATTATGAACATTGCTTTGAAACATCACTGCAAATGACCAGTCAACAAAGAAACAGATGAAAAGAAAAACTAATTTCATGTTAGGAAGAAACCTGCAGTGGGTGATTTTGCTACTACATCCACATAAATTCAAGGAAGGATTTAAATTCCCAGTATTCCAAGTTAGAAGTCTTTCATGAACATGTAAGCATGTACTAAGTTTCCTATAACTTTTATTTTTTTCATCAGAAATCTGAGCAATGCTAGTAGCAACATCACATTATATAAAAAAAAAATTGCATTACAGCTGTACTAGCTAAAGAAGGAATGGCTCTGAACTGAAATAGAGCAGGTTTAGATTAGATATTAGGAAGAAATTCTTTACAATGCAGGTGGTGAGGCATACAAACAGGTTGCCCAGAGAAGGTGTGGATGCCCCACTCCTGGAAGTGTTCAAGGCCAGGTTGAAAGGGGCTCTGAGAAACCTGATCTTATGGAAAGTGTCATTGCCTTTGCAGAGGGGTTGCAACGAGATGATCTTTAATGTCCCTTCCAGCCCAAACAATTTTATGATCCTGTGAGTTCTTTCACTATTTTCCTCTTTTCTCTTAAAGGAATGGTGATAGGTGTGGGTTATGCCTGTGCAGGCTGTTTAGCACTGGTCTGCAGCAATGCTAGAATGGATTTGTGTTTACTCATTACTTGAAAATGCAGAAATTAGTAACACTTGTATCTCTCTCTAATTGTTAAGAAGCAAATGAGCTATTCAAGTGATATTGAGCCAAGTTATACATTTCTCACATTACTTGAGATTACAGTCACTTAGTGACTGTTAAAATTCCCATTTCTCTCATTTACTCCAATTTTGTAAAGGTCACCATGATGTCATACTGTTCTAACTGCTGGTCCCATAGTTATTTCACTAAAAAGTTGAATATGAAAATCTGTGTTGTCTCATAAACTCCAAAGTAAGCCTAAAGTCAGACAGAAGATGATATTTTCTCTAAAAAGACAGAAGCAAAAATCTAAACCACAAGACAACTGTATTGGCATATAGTTGAGGAGTTGCATCAGAGGGCTCCTGCAGCCCAGTTCAGTGCCTCAGATGCTGAGCTTTCAGCCCTGGGACAGAGGCCAGATGGGGAGACATGCCCCACTGTTTCCCAGTTTGGAAAATGCAGATGGTAGTAGACAAAGCAACTCAGCAAGTGTTCAGGGTAGCAATGACTGCCACAGCCAGTTTGATTAACCAACAAGAGTTTATTATTTAGGCATGAATGATCATGATCACAGGCATGAATGTTCAGTGAGTTCACTATGAACTTTTGGGTGAGACTATATTAAACCTTAGGGACAAGTATACGTGCTAGCAGCATCTCACAGGAAGGATCTTCAAGAAACAAGGACTGGCTGATGGAACTGGGTTTAGCCTTAAGACAAGGCTTAGGAGGACCTCATAACTTTGTATGACTATATGCTGGTATTTATTATATTTATATAAGTTATAAATGTGTCTGTATATGCAGTTTATTATTATTTATATAATTAAAAATATATTCTGTTTATATAAATAATAGTTGGTATTTCTTGTGGACCATATGTGCTTGAGCCAAATTCTTTTAAATGGCACAGAGTGGGAAGATAGGAGGCAATGGGCACAAGCTGAAATGCACAAAATTCCATTTAAACATAAGAAAAAGCACTTTTAGCATGGGGAAGGTCAAATACTGGAATGTGTTACTCAGAGAACTTGGAGTTATCCAAAACTCAGCTTGGCCTTGAGCAACCTCCTCTAGCTGAACCTGCTTTGAACAGAGGGGTTGGAGGGGTTCCTGGTTCTAGGTCCACATATCCCTTCCACACTCTGTGACCCTTCAACGATCATCAGAAGGAAAAAGTCCTATCTATAACTTCTCTGTATCTTTCAGAGGAATCTGACTTTGTTCCTTAGCAGAATCCATGGAAGTCTGAATCCTCCTCTGTGGAAGACCAGAAGAAATTGGTTGTGAAGGAATGTTAAAATTTTTCAAGACTATGGGTAGGTTCAATGATATTCATCAGAAGAACCTGGAAAGAGAGGGCAGCTTATGATGGATGTCTAGAAGCCTCTGCAGCTGAGACTGAGGAGAGCGAGGTGAATCTATGGGACAACAGGGTATAGCTAAACCTCTGAAAGGCATCCGAGTAGAAAAGCCAAATACTGGGATTTTCCTTATTCTTGAAAACATGCAAAACTAGTCAGTTTCTTGTAGAAAGTTTGAAATTTAGAGACAGACTAATTAACATGCTTCTGGAATAACAGCCCCATGGTAGATCCAAAATATCTGAAACAAAACGGTTGTGTCAGAAAAGACAGTAGTGACTCCTGTTCACACTGAAGATTATACTGTTGATTCAGAGTCCCAATGTCCATGTTAACTCATTCAGCAAGTCCTCATGACATCAGCAGGACATGAAGTAAAGCTGTAATATACTTGAACCTCTTCATGTCAAGATGCACTGGCCCGTCTGAAGTCATGAGTCAAAGCTATCAATTCCTCACAAAGATATAGGGAAAGAAATTCTGTCTTTATCAGATAATCATGTTGGTAGGGACTGTAAAACAGGCAAATTCACAGATGGAGACAGGCAATCTGCACGGCAGAATATTTGGGTTGATTAAGTTGGACCTGTATCTCACCTTAATAATGCAGAGAGGAACAGAAGCACCAGGAAAGATTTGCTTCTGTTTTTAAAATGTTTTGGGAACCAACTCTATCTTTTTAAAGGAAAAGCTGGCATTTCCATAGAAGATAAAGGAACAGAAAAGTCAAGAATATATTCAACAGAAGAGAAGTAAACTAAGATTGATGCTAGCAAACTGGGAACAGAAGAGCTTAAGGAGGAGAAGTTATGAAAGTGACTGAATGCAATAAAAAAATAACATTTAAAAACCAGTTTACTTGACCCAAGATAACAGAAAAAAACTAAGGAATGCCCTTTATGACTTACAGTTGAATCTGGGCAGCAGGGATACTTGTCCTGTAGGGGTCTGCAGGACAAAAATATTTCTGAGCCTGAGTACTGAGTGGTTTGCATAAACAGTGGAGGTAAGTACACAGAGAGGCAAGCATTCAAAAATGAACCCATAAGTTGAACTACAGGATAAGCAGCTATGTAGATACATAGATTGAAAAAAATTCACATTATTTCCTTTGCAAGATGTAAAGCTGAAATATCACATTGCTATAAGACAGCAAAAGTTTCAACTTTTATTCTACAAACCTGAATGAAGTCAAATACTGTGAGTGGAAGTAAGTCATCCAGTACTGCCGTATCTTTTGAGAATCTGTTGAGCATACCACCTATGGATTAAGGGAGAAAAAAAGTCAAACATTTTAATACCCCCCAAATCTCGTATTTATTAATTTAACAAAAGGTACAATTTTTCTGAATACAAAATATTAAATACAAGAGTTTTTTTAAGTATAAGCAATTCCATTACAGTTTAGTGGAGCTACAGTTTCGGTCCCCCTGGAGAATTCAGCTACGCAACTTCTGTTTTAGCACTTGGGAAAAAAAACGGGAAAATGTAATTTAAAAAAAATAACAACTAAAAGAGGCAGAAACAGAGGCACAAAGCATAAGGTCAGTATCCCTTATTCAGCAGGCCCTGGTGATACACAGGTAATTTGCAAATCAGCATTTGCATGGGTTTGTAACCTGTTTCTTAATTTTTGAGTAGAATTACTGTATTAAAGATTATGTAACAACAAAGTTAAGAATATAAGGGAAAATTGAGAAGATCATTGCTGCATCATCATTTAGCAGTGTCTCCTGTGATCTAGTATTTATCAGTAAGAAACATGATATAGGAATTTCTTGTTAAATGGGAGATGGAACTTGTTGCACCAGTTATATAATGAGCTTTATATCAACTCCCAAATTTGAATATGCATACCATCATTCACACTAACTGATGTTTTATGCCATTTTAGTAGGACTATTCATTAATAAAAAGCACTATTTATCATCCACATCTGATTCCTTGTCACTCATGACATAGCTGACAATATGTTTTCTATTGCAGTTTTTGACAAAGTCTACTCTTTAGAAGTTATTCAGCTTTTATTGCCTAGAACAGTTAATGGTTTATTTTCTCCAAATTTCTTTCTTACAGGATGATATTTCAGAACCAGAATTGACAACTGAAATATGTCACACTTAAGTGCAATCAAGTTTCATTAAAAGATTCGCAAATTACCTTATGTGGCAAACTTCTAACATTCTGCTTGACTGAAAATGTAAATGGGAAGTAACACAGTCCTTTAACAGAATGAAAACCATTAAATGGAAAATAGATGCCTAGATGAGTCAATCACCTCCCATTTCAGTTACCTGCTTTCCAAGAGTTGAAGGTTGACATAGGTGCATGAAGAACTGCATGCACCATCTTTTGATGAAGAGTCTTAGACACTGTTATAAGTGTATGCACAAGGGGCAAACCTCTGAAGATTCCCATGGCAAGCAGGGTATCTGCCACACCCACATAGATGTAAATGATGTAGTAGCTGCTAGTGTCAGTGACAATCACAGGAGGTTTGTCAGAGGTGCTGTTTTCTGACTGTGTTGAATTTGCCTTCAAAGCTGTCCTGAAAAATAAATGCATTATGGGAATCGTGTGCTTTTTCTCTTTTATTTACTAAATAAAACCAAACAGTACTCCAGTGTCCATATGCTAATGGCTATAGATATTTCCAGTCATTTTTAAAATATTGTCGTGAATGTACGAAATATAAATTATTAATTGCTCTGGTAGTCTCTTGCAAATCTGCTGCCTGTTTAATCACTGACAAACCTAACCTAATCCAGGAAAATACACCCACTTCTTTTAAACAGAAAAATTAGTTTAACTCTTGAAAAAACTGAATTACTACGGAAGTAAAATTCTATAGGTATGCTATAAAAATCAAAGCCCTTAGTGACTTAATGTAGATGGAAATCAACATAAATCACTCCACCTCCAGGGAGACCTATGTCACCATTGACTTCTACACTCACACACACTCATTGCTGCAGGACAAAAACAGGGATTAAAAGCATTAACCCAGGGAAAGCCACTGGCTTTTCCGCTGCTCAGTACATTTTAACCTACAACTGCTGACCCTGTAGCTTCTGGGAATTCTTCATAGATGACCAGAAGAAATTTTACAAATGGGGGTCTTACAGAAGCTGCTCCCTTGAAATGTTCTTTAGCAAGTCTTACCAGACCTCTGAATCATTGTATACTGAAGATAATCAGGTCCCTGCATCTCCAGAGTGAGCTGACCCAGGAAAATCTTGTGTACACTGTTGTGTACTCAATAACAAGGCATAAACCATTCAACTGTTATCACTTAAAGAAGTATCAGATACCATCTACACAAGGTATTTAAATCATCCATCTATGAACCATTTTGTTGACTATAAAATAGTGACTATCTACATAGAATTCTGGCAGAATTTATTCAGTCTTTACAGAAAAAAAATAATATAAGGGATACCCTAGTTTCTCAATAAATTATCACCACTACTTACTTTTGAAGAAACCAAACCCCACCAAGAGAAGCAGCTACCTGTGACCAAAAAAAAATACAGTCAGATTTTGGTTTATCACTTTATGCAATCTTTCTCTCTTATCATTTATATGCAATCTTTCTCTCTTACCTTTTTCATTGACTTTATGCCTGTTTTTAGAGGGAGCATAACAAATGGGTTGAAGTCAAACCTACTGAAAGCAAAAACCTTGTAATATCTGCCTCTCTCTCCACGGAAACAATTTAGTGCATCCCACCACGAAAGCTACATTTAGACTTGTATTACAATCAGGCTCTCAAGTGCCCGAGAGATTCTTGAATTCTAGAAATTCTTGTGTTCTTTTTTACCATACTATTAACAAAGGCTTGCTAATGTCTTCCTGCTGATAACTGTATGCCTTTTATGTTTTAAGGATTAATATTTTTTATTACCCTAGAAAAGTCTCTTCAAGAGTACGTATCTTCAAAGGCATCTATGCAAATCAGAATGTCATACCTTTAACACACCTTTAACATTATTATTTTTGCATTTTTGTTCTTGCTAGCTGACATCTACATTTGGTATATTCATTTGACTGATACTGCTTTGCTGCTTAGTTTTACATAATTTTCCACATAATCTATTGTAATATTTTTAAAATGTAGAATTAAACCCTTTCATTGTGAGATGGTCTGGCATTTAACAAGAATTTAGTCTGTAATATATTCTTGTCTGTCTACCAAGATACTGGATATCTTCATCTAGTGTATTACATTTTAGTTTGCTCTGTTCCTGACTATGATTATTTTTCTAAGGGTTGAAACAATTTTTACATTTTCTTCCCATACATTTTTATGTCACTGGTACAGAAATCTATCGTGGTAATACCCCAACTGATACACATAACTGAAGTCTTCTCTATGGTAGCCACAAACTTCTGCAGGTCTTACAGTAAATAACTCAAGATTGACCATGATGGTCCTGAATTTAACTATTTGTAAGAATCAGGCTTCTTTCACAATATTATTTTTACATCTCTCAACAGAATTCTGTTCTCATCTTGACTCCTCACAACAGAGGAATTTTTTCAGCTGTGAAGATGATGGTAGGTAATATTGTCACACAATAATTTCACAAAGCCTTTCTCTGTGTTTCCTTCCAAAACTGCTCTTCTTGCAGTTCAGCAGCCCTAGTCTCTGGGTATTACATCCATGAGACACAGTTTTGAGCTGCTTAAATGGGCTGCAAAACCTACACCTCACAAGCCTAGGAAATAAGTACAGTTGATGTCCTATTTATGGTGACATGTGTGAATTCATCTTCGAATCTCCAACAATCCATTCAAAAGCAATCCATCCAAAATCTAAAACAGCTTCTCTAGAATTTCCACAGTTGTCCCATCCAGATCTGAAGGGGGTAAAACCAACACTTTCAATTTACTTGGATGTTCATGACTAGCCTCTCTTCATTGTCTCAAGTTAGCACAGGACACACAAACACTTGGAATGGTATTTCAGCTCACACACAGAGGTTTGCTGAAGACTGGGCTGCAGCTGGGTATTTTCCAGCCTATTTACCAATAGGCTTTTACTTCAATGATAGTCTCACTGGAAACTTCAAATTGTATGGAAACATTCTTTGTCGTGAGATTTTTTTTTTTTTTTTCAGTTAGAAGATGAGGCTTTTTGAACCATTTAAAAAATATTTAGTCTAAAATAAAAGGAAAAATGTGTAATCAGCATTAGAAATATATGCTGAATATACAGGAAAAAAATCTGATATATCTTAAAATTTAAATTTTCTTTACCTCTAAAACTCACATTCAGTTTTGCTGCTGTTTACATAGCCATTTTCCACAAACATGAAAATAAAACTTACATGATAAGAAGAGCTACACATCTAAGTACTGCCTTGCTTCTGGAGTTGGTTTAAAAGTTAGGGTGTTAAACTAGATCTAAGCTCCAGGATTTATTCCTGGTCCAAGAGAAGTACCTTAAATCACCTGCAATAAGCGTTAGTGTAAATTCAGAATACCATCAGTCACATCTTTCTCCAGCTATGGTGATACTAGAAGTCTGAATCTCACTGCAGAATTGCTTAACACCCTTTCCTGACAATCAGACAGAAAATAATCCTGTATTCCTGATGGATTCATCTTTTCATTCAGTTGGTGTTGAAAATTACCAAGAGAAATTGGCACCATAGTTTGTAGGTTGACATATGAATACAGTCTCATTGATTTCTCTCTATGAAACATCTTCCTTCCCTTTAAAAAATACTTGATTTAGGAAATCTACTATAGGAGAGAATATTAAGAGGTTATATATGCCTGAAGTCTTTTCTAAGTTGAGAGACAAGACAAAAAGCAGGCAATTTCTGATATATGAAAAACAGTCAAATGTCTTCAAAGAGCCAGATGTTCTTCAGTGCTTGTTCTGGTGTTTTACACCATCCTTGGAAAAAGTCTTCTCTGCATGCTACAGGAACACCCCTTCCATCCTTCACTGCCACCATGGCATTCAGCACTCTGCCTTGCTCACCACTCTTCTTTCACTAGGAGCAAAGCTAGTTTTCACTAGGAGCAAAACTCATTTTTCAAAGCAATTTTCCAGAATTTATGTATGTGCTGATCAAGAAAAAATAAGGCAATTATTGTTGTTAACTACCTAAGGCTCTGCAAAGGTAATTTTTAATGAAAAATGGAAGATTATTAATCTGTGAACAAGAGACTTGCCTAGGGTAATAATTCTTATTTATGATACCACATAGAGAAAATAACCTGGATCATTTGAGAAGATGGGTCTTTTGCTGCTGTGCACTAACCACTAACTTAGGTGAAGAAGTGCTCATCTAAGCAGTAGAAAAGTCCCTGCAATTTAATTTAGCAGCAGTTTTCAATAAGTGATACATAGAAGAGCTTATGTCTTAATACTTTATCCATTTTCACAAAGAACAGTTTGAACAAACATGTTGTAAACATTTGTTGCAACATGACACCAAGCATAGATTTTCTTACCTCAAGTAAGAAGACAGTCACGCACAAAATCAGAACAAAAATCAAGTTTTTGTGGATAGTAACGTATCTGAAATAGGTGTTCCATGTAGTAACAGTACCCATGCTTTCAGCATCATCACTGAAGCACTCCTGTCAAAAAAACAGGAAAATAATAGTAAGAATGCTCATAATATCTCTGTGTGAGAATTTCTGACACAAGAATGCTATCATTCTTTCTGCCAACTCACTGCAAATAATTGAGCTGAAGCATTAAATTGGCTGATAAAGGCTAGAGAGGAAGGTACTGACCAGTTGAGTCACTTTTGATGTAAAAATACAATCAAGAGATTATTTGAAATTTTCAGACAACAATGAGAGGCTGAGATTTGTCCAGTGCTACCAGAATCAGAAACTATTAATCAATAGCTATTTTCTTTCAATGGAGAATTATTATTCTGATTTTACAGTAAATTTGTAAGCACTTTGAGCTTTTTTTTTTTCTGTTGAGCTCAAAAGAAAAAATGGGCAGTGCTTCAGCAAATGTTGAATTTAAATTTTCCTTGGACATCTCTTTCCACCTAGGAAACTTCCCCAGAAAATTTTCCTATCCTGAGAAAATCAGCAGACCATTTTGAAAATGAAACTCATCCACCATGACCAATTGAAACTATCAGAAAAAAAGAAATTTTGGTCCAGTTTTTGGTATAAAACTCAACCTTCTGGGTTTTTTTGCACATCCATAAACCAAAGTAAAATCAAGCTTACTCCTCCATTCATTATCTGCATCAGGACACAAGAACTAAACAGTCTGACAAATTTATCAAATTTTATCATATGCCAGTTCCAAAAACTGTGCTAGTACTTCAAATGTTTTTGTTTTTTTTTTTTTCCATGACCCTTAATGTTTCAAAGGCGAATTTTACCTAAATGCTTTAAAATAATGTTTTTCCAAGTTATGGCTTCAAATTTTATTTTATCCTAAGTAATCTGAAAGGTAAAGTGCAGGAGATGTAAGTTCTGTATTGAAATTCCCTACACTTAGCACTGAAAAATGAACCAAAAATAAGGCAACATAATTTTGTGAGGATTTCAATGATTTCGAGACTATACTTGAGTCTAAAAATTTTCACAGGTATTCAAAATACATATTCTGCAGAGAAATGCTGCATTAGGAAGGAAATGGTCCGGTAGAAAAACTGATGAGGAGTATATTACACTACACCACCAGCATAACCAAACCCAAGATGAATTCAAATCAACACACACCTTCAAATCCTCCTCATTGATTTCATCAGTTATGTCCAAGACGCTGTCTCGAGACACGCGCCTGGTGTAGATATCCATCTCAGAAGACAGGTTTGTCTGAGGCACCATGGACATTTTCCGAAAGGTTGTGCTTCCCTTCTTGGGGAAGTTTGCTCCGTAGTTGACAGAGGTGCTCGTCATCAGGTTCAGCACCGACTGCCTCCGGCGCCCTTGCAGCAGAGGGTCAGCCTTGAGCATGCCAGTCCTCAGCAGGGCCACGTCCCCCTGCTCCACGTCAGGCACCAGCGAGAGCCGCCTCTCCAGTGGGTCACTGTGGCCATCATCTATCCCATTGACCTGCACCCCGTTCTTCTGCACCACTGAGAACTTCCTGTTTGCATTCAGGGGGTTAATAATTACAGAGTTCTTCCTTTTGTCGTTCAAATCTGATTTTTGTTTAAAAGATTGCTTCTTTATTTCATTGCGTGATCCCATGCCTTCTCCTTCAATGGAAAATCGTCGGAGAGTCTCAGTAAGGATTGAATTTCTTCTCTCTGCGCTGAACTGATCAAAAGAGTCAAATCCCATCAGCTCTGAGCTGAAGTCTGGCCGTTGACCCTGAAGTTCAGAAAATGTTCCATAGAAATAGCAGCTCCCTTCATGTAAGATTAATATTTTGTCAGCAATCTTTAAGTGTTCCAATTTTGAAGTAACCAAGATCCTCGTTTTATTCGCCATCAACTTGCACACACAGCTGCAAAAGATGGAAGTGTGAACATTTAGATTGTTCTGTTCCCACCATTAAATGATGATTTTATCCCTTTCATTTTGCTTTTACCTGCCCTGCTGCAGTATGAGCAGTCTTGGGTGCTCTCTCAAACTACAAAGGAGGTGGTAAAGCTGAGATGTGTAAAGGGTGAGTACTTTATCGCAGGAACCAAAAAAGAAGTAAAATTTAATCATGTTCAGGTCAACCAAAAAAGCACACTTCATCATGAAGTATTTCTTTTCATCTTAGGGTTACTCAGATCTGCTGATCTGAGACTTAGGAGTATTACTCCAATTCCAAAACTTAAAAATTACAGAGGCTGGAAAAGTCATGGATGACAGCGTGTGTCCTTACTGATTTCATCAAAAGGACAAACAAGAAGTCTCTAACTTGGGCCAACTTGCACCAATCATCAGCAGGCAGTTTCAGGTGATTCAACGTTCAGTGTTTAGAAAAACTGGTCAAAATATAGATTTTTGTAAAAAATTATACTTACAAAGCAGGTAATTGTTTTAAAGTGAAAGCCTTTCTGATACAAAGACATGTCAGATATAAAGCCACACGCACTGGGAGTACGAGATTACAGCAGGCTCAATCTGTTAAAATGGAAGAGGGAGCAGCAATGCTCACACCTGGCCCAGCCTTGTTCCCCACACAGTGCATTGTCCTACTACTAACAAAAAATACTCAAAATATATACATAATACTACAACTTAATACTATGAGAAACCCTAAAAATTAACATCCCAACAGGCATAATTTTGATCACTTCTATATTTTTGTACTGCTGTTAAAAACTCTTCCTTTTACTTTGTGCTGCTTGGTGAGATTCTTAAATACAGTCTACCAAAACATACAATACCTTTCAAATATCTCTTTTTCTGTAAAAATGTCTAAGTGTCCAAAAGGAGAATCCAGGAGATACAAATCAGCATCTTTGTACACTGCCCTGAACAGAAAAAAATGGAAATGGCATTAACTTTTGCATCTCTTATTAATTTAAATAAATATGATTTAAGAAGAATGCCTCAAATCTTTCAATTGATAGGTTTTCTACAGCATCAGTATAGAGCTGAAGTTTAAGATGAAACGTGCTTATAAGACATCTTTTAATTAAGCCTTTTCTTGCTGCAGACCACATTACAAACTAACTCAGTTTTCCATTAATTTTGGTGCAATGAAACAAAGCTGTCATTTACACTGGTTACTCTCTGTAAAAAGAAATCTGTTTATGGCCTGAATCTGACTGTCCCCATCGATGCACAATGACCATTTCAATAGCAATTTAATGTCTACTGTAACATCTACTGGTGCCTGAGGGAATATTGCATATATGTGAATAAACATGTGAAAAGACTTAGGTCTCAGCACTTAATTTCAAAGGTACTTAGAACAAAATGGTGAGCAAATAAAAGCGTATCAAGGAGGGATGGTCTTGCAAACAACATTTGCAACGGGGCTGTACAATTTTCAAGTTGACAACATCAAATAGGACCTTAAGCTGTATGTACTTGGATATGGCTCACTGAGACCTAAAGCTCTGGTTAAGAGGGTTCTTTAAAAAAAAATTTAATAGAAGTTCAAAAAGACCCCCTGCCTTCCTCTGTGAGAATAAAAATCATGATGTGATATCAATCAGAGTATAATTAATAAAGAAATCCAGCCAGCTGCATTTATGTATTTTTTAAAGCATGTTAATCAGTGTGAAAATGTTTAATCACCAAGAGAAAAAGCCCTCAGTATTAGCTCATTATGTTGATAAAACTAGCAACTTTGTTGAAAAATCCTCTAACACCATGGACTTCACATTTTACATTTTTTTTGATGTAGTGGCTGCACAGCAACAAAAATTCACACTTCTCTGTGTGCTTTTATAAGCAAGAAGTTTTCAGGGTTTTATTGATATAATTTGTGTGCAGCCCTTAGTAGCTACAAAGCTACTGGCTTTGGGGTACCAGGCCAGCAAGCTGACTCAAGTCCAGGACACACGCTGTGTTTTCCCTTGGTCCTTTCTTTCCCCTGTTGCAGGTGCAGGCAATGGCAGTGCTCTGTAAGAAAGACAGGCTCATGCAATCTCCACCTGCTTCTCATGACGGCTGGTCGATGTCACCTCTGTCACAGATTCTCATTTCACTTGACCTTGCACAGATTACACCAGATAGGTTTATCAGATAGGCAGCCAGTCCAAGAACATAATGCCCAGTTTATCACCAGTTTATTACCTAGGTACAACTCAGGGCTGTAAACCTAAATTTACACCCCTGACTCCTCAGAGCTTCATCTGCAACCCACACCTCAGTACCCACACACCTTGTAGCGCACTGAGCTTGGACTGGAGCCCAAATAAAATCTAAGACAGTCACATGTAATTGTTTTTAAAATTACTTTTCTACAGCTGACAATAAATACATAAGTTCTGTGACCTCCCAGGAAACAAGCTATGACCACCCAAGAAGTGACAGACATGATTATCCATAACATCTAAGAAATAGTCCGTGTAAATGTTGAATTTTTAATTAAAATCTAAGTGGGTTTTGTTGTTTTGGGGTTACATGCTTTGAAAGCTTTGCCTGATCTTCCCCTTCTCTTTCCTCTTACTGCATAAACCAGAACTATCCATTTGTCTCTTCAGTCTCACAAGCCCACACTGAAAGATTCTCTATTTTAATGATCCCATCTTTTAGCCTCACACAGATGTGCACATCTTTCATGGGATGCCAGTACGGATCACTATAATGTGATTTTACTTCTACACAGTGTTTCTGGGCATGGGAATCAACACAATTTGCACTTGGCACAGAAATAAATAGGGCCATTTACACATCAGAGCTGTCATTACTGGATTTCTCACAATAGCTAAGTGATTCTGCTGAAACACATAGCTAATTTATAAGACAAACACCTATGTTATTGTTCTGTAGACCTTCAGAATTACTTACTAACATTGGAAGGTCAAACAGACAAGGCAGTTATTCATACGTACTAACTAGTCACTGCTTTCAACTTTTTCTTTTTTCTTATGACAGAGGGAAGCCCAAAGTGTTAGCACAAAATGTTTTGGAGCATGGCTGCTTTTTTTTTCTCTCCATTTACCTGTAGACAGGCAGTATGTCATTGATCAACACATAAACCACTGTGAAGAAATGCCGTAGCGGGGAAAGGTCCTGGAATATTTATTTGTATTTTCAGTACATAAAAAGCTACACTTAGAGGTCAGAATTTCCAAAGACATCTTGCATCAGGGAGGGAAAGATTGATCTTGAGCTAAGCCATAGCATTTGTCTGACATCAAACTTTTAAAATACAATAAATTAATATGCAGGTGTTTAATAAACAAAATGACATAGCTGAACTCAGATTTCTGATAATAAAATCACATTCCTGGTATATCTGGAAGATAATTATTTAGCAGGACATAGTCCACATGTGTTTACATCCTTAGTCATAATACATTCCATATCTGTGAAACAGTACACTCCATGAAGAGCAAAATACTCACCTTGCCAGTGAGATCCGTGCTCGTTGACCTCCACTAAGAATGATTCCACCTTCACCCAGCAGCGTATAATCCTTGTCTGGGAACTTGGAAATATCCTGTTAACAATTTTTTTTTAAGAATCAGTATTTTGAATATCCAAGAAACTCAAGCTATAGATTTGAAGGAAACATGGTGTACAATTGTCTACAGACATGTTGGACAACAGTCGTAAAAAAAAAAAAAATCCCACAGAGGTTTTTTAAAATTTCATTTGTTTGTGTAATCAAAAATGGTGATAAGAGAAAACCTATCATTCTATTGCAGAAAGCAATCATAAGCTGCAAGATCTTAAGAACAAATATTTGTCTGAATAATTAATCTCCTTAAAATGTACCTTCATACAATGTCAGTCCAAGACATTAGTTGCTCAAGGGTTCTGTCAAGTAATGATTAATGCACTTGCTACTGAAGTTAGGGAAAGCAAGAAGCAAACCCTGTTTCTGAGCTCTTCAAAACCAGAGAAATGTATTCTTCAGGCAGGTTCATTAAAAAGGCTTGACAAGCATTCCTAGCCAGGGATGCTCATGGTTTGCAAAAAGTTTGGGAGCCAAGTTGCACTGCTTGGGCTGAAAGCTATTTAGAACTCATGAGTGTGAGTTAAAAATGGATCTTCAGCCAGGGATAAAAGCAGAAAATACCATTTCACTCTCATATGAGACACAGAAAGGAGAACAGGACACCCTTGCATCCCACCGGCAGGAGTAGCCAGAAATTTTCTTGAGAGCAGTATTTAGCACTGAAATTGATGATCCATGTCAACCACAGAAATTCATGGAAGTGGAGACAAGGAGAATGGCTCATGTGCCTGAAGGTTGTCTAGCTTTTCTACTTTCAGAGTTGCTCTAACAAAAAATGTTAATTCTGCCTTCAAGCCTTACCTGACCTACATCTGTAAGCCAATAGAGTGACACGCTATCACTGCGGTGGGTGTACCTTCAGCAGGCTTTTCCCCAAAGCACAGGCTGGATGAGCTGCCTGTGCCTCGTGGCACCCAGGCTTCCAGGGGATACAATCTCAGGGCAGTTGGCCTGAGTGAAATTTGTGAGTGGGGTCCCTGACTGTGCCAGGAGCTCCCAGTGCCTGTGCTCACTGCCCAGCAGCACCAGACTGCCTGTGCACACCTTCCTGCTCCCACGGCAGGGATCCCCCGCAGCCAAGGAAGCTGACTGAGGCATCCAGTGCCAGACAAAATCAGCTCTAGTGTTCTCATGCATCACCTGTATTTTCCTTTCAGTGCAGCTTCTCAGGTAAAAAAGGGGGCCATGCGTTATCTCTCAGAACCTGAGCTTCTGAGAAGGATCTTAGGCTGTGATCTGGAAGGGGTATCCTGTTTTGGGGTCTCATCCTGCAGGCAGCCAAGAGGCAGGCAGGAACTCAGCTGTCTGCATGCTCTCTGCAGCACCCACAGAAATCCTATGGCTTCCACACTGGATGACACACAAAGCACTATCAGGGCAATGCTGTCTGGGATTCTAAGTAAGCTCTCTGTAAGTTCATATTTCATACAAAGACACATACAATCCAATTTTGATGGCCCCTGCTGTGAGTTTGATAGTTAATCACTCTCTGTTGGGCAGCCTACTGGCATTCTAGGCCTTTGAGGTTTTGCAGAATAAATAAATAAATAAATAAAAGTCCTACCAAAAAATGTTTCCTTCTTCCTCCCCTGCAAATTGCCCTGACCTCAGGAACAGAGTGAACAATGCTGTTCAGACTTGGAACAGTGACAGCTGAAGCGTCCAGCCGCTCAAGAGCTAGAAATTGACTGCCCGGTCTGTCAGGAAATGGGAGATTCTCACAACTCTTTAATTTGATAATAGCATTTACTTCCTGACTTAGAGGATTCTGACCTTAAAATCAAGATGCTCTTATGTGTGGAAAATCTATTGCAGGTGATTTGTAAATTATTCTCACATTAACTTGTTCTTTCCCTCTCGTAAATGGAGTCACACAAGCAAATCCCTGATATTAACATACCAGCTCAAGCATTTGCAGAAAGAGGAGGAATGTGGAAAACAGTGCCATCAACAGTTTCAAAGAAAAATTTTCTAAATGTGACAAAATCACCTTCCTATAAGTCATGAAGTATTTTGAGAGAACATGTGAAATTCTGGCATAAAAAGTTTTTTGGCGTTTCTTTGAGACAACCCGGTCAGATCACTTGTGGTCTCATTATGTATTGAGGAGTCATGTTGACCATCTGTAAATTTGGCCTTAACATAGGGGTTTGCATGATTAAGTATCCAGATCTCCAAGCTGATTTAAGCTGTTTCCCATTCCTAGCAGTACTGCAGCCTGTAACGGTGCTGGTGCCCTTGCTGTTTCCTGATTCTACTCCTTCCCAAAAAACCCAGATGAAGAACTGGGCCCAGCACATCTTCTCCTGCTAATGGGGTAAAATTTCAGCTCTACTGAAATTAATTCCAGGGTTCCCATTGCTTTAAAGGTTGTGGGTTTCATCAGATATATTTCTTTGCAGGTGTGTCAACATGGAATTTTAATCAGACTTTTAATGAGTTCCCCTTCTGCTCTCCTCTACCCTTCACCTCAAAATAATATATGGCACGGAACAGACAAAGGACTTTTCAGGCTGTAATTATAATAATTAAGAAATGTTTAGTAATTTCTTTCAAAGGCGTAAACAAAGCAATGAAGTCCAACAGACACACAATGCCATTTGTTGGAACACGCATGACCTATTGTAAGAAAGTACATAGGGCTGGTCCCAACACATCCTTGCTGTCATTTTGTGCAGGAAGTGAAATCAAGCCAGGGACAAACCTCATGTAATGATGCTGAACGGCACAAGACTCAGCATATTGATGAAATAGGAACTAGCCACTGGATTTTCTTTAACATATCTATTTCTAAATGCTTAAATTTGGAAACAGGTTGGTAACTAGTCATATGTGAAAACCACTACAGTTCCCACAGGCATTAATTACTTTAGAGGATGCTTCTAATATCAGGAGCTAAAAGTTGCACACTCAAGGAGAAGGCACCTTTTTTAATAGCTATTTGCATTTTTTGCAGTGAAAATGCCATATTCATCTACCTCAGCAGCAAAGAGATGGCCCTCATAATACCTTTGGGCTTGGTAAGGAAGAATACAGCCAGGATAGGTTCAGGGTGAACAGGAAATATGATCTTTTTATTAAAAAAGGAAACCTCAAAATGGACTTCACACTCCAAGTCTTTTCTGTAGAGATTAATTGTTATCAGAATCATTTGATAAATCATTAGCAACAATTAAGATAATAAAGCATGTCAGAAAACAGTCTCTAAGTTGCTTAATATGTCCAAAGTTACTCAAACTACTCAAGCAGTTCTAATGATAGAACCTAAGTATTTTACTTATGTGACTTCTTTTTCTTACTTAAATTTGTCCTTAATTGTGTGGAGTTTGATCATCTCTCTTCTGCCTTCTCTCATAAAAGACAAAACCGTCATGAAACTGACGGAACAGAGCAGCAGTCTTGACTCTCTGCATTTCATCTTCATTCTATTTCAGTTCTCTATTTACCTTCTGTTTTTATTTTAGTCACCTCTACAGCAGTCTTTATCCCCTTCCTTTTCTTCATTGACATTAACATTCCCTGTGCTTTTTTTCACAGTTCCCAGAAAATCTCCCTACTCTCATTGCCAATGAAGTACTTCCTTTTTCATCATCATCATCTTTTGAATTTTTAAAGTTTTGAAATCAAGACTTGTGTTGCAGACTCATACCTACTACAGAATACTTCTATGAATTTTTAAAATGTGAAGAATTTTCAATAATTTTTTGTATCTTGGATTTTAGGTAACCAGCCTGAACATACTTGAATTCTCATTTTCCTGGGAATAAACCAGAAAAGAAGATCTATTTAAGTATTTTCAAATAAGTATTTAAAATTTTATTTTATTTAGGTAACTCTCTTCTCTCTCCCCATGATTCTGCAAGCCAAGGGTTTTGATAGACTTTAGCTGAACCATTTATGAAGGATTTGTGATCCAAAAGCATAAGCTTTGTTTTTGCAGCAGTTTGTGACCTCAAACACAGCGTCAGGCTCACCCAAAACTCAGACAAATGCTGGCAAAACTCGCTTTCTCTATGGCAAAATATTTCCTTGGAACAGATTTTTGAAAGGTGAAGAAGTCAGTGCACTGCATGTGGGTAGGTTAAATGCAGGGTAAGAGAATTAAACATGATTCCAGAAAAGACAGAGAAGATAGGACAACATCCAAGTTAATCAGTCCAGAGCCCTGAACCTAAGACAGGCAAATGGATGGGGAGACCTGTGTTTACTGAAACAGTTTTTTAACAAAATGATATCAAAATAGAACATTGCAGAGGGGGGTGGGTCAGTTATACATATTTATGTGATCACTGATAAACTTCTTGAAGTTTATTTGGGAGTTTGTCTCCAATCAAGAAGTTCCCCTGCTATGAAGAAACCGTGCTAGCCTCTTAACTTCCAGTTCACCCAGAAAACTCCCTGTCTGCAGCTTCACAGCTGATCTACCAATGATTTTGGGCCACAGATAAGGATTTCAGTTAGAGGAGTTGGTGTAGGCCAGCAGATCACACCAGTGAGGGATGGAAAAAGCAAAGGTAGCCAGCTGTGGGGGTACATGTCTGATGTGCAGTGGTAGTGGGAGGCTTGATGTGGTGCTAATAACACCCAGGTTGGGGGTTCAACCCCCAGATGGCCTTAAGAGCTGGACCTGGTGGTCATTGTGGGTCCCTTCCAGCTCAGGATATTCTGTGAATTTGTGACATATTACGTGGACTTTCTGCCTGAAAGAGGCATTTATACTCTTTTAGCTGTTTATATTAGGATGTGATAAACTTCACCTTGACATGCCAGTGGCTCTCCCCAGCTGTGAAGACAGGTTAAGTCACTTGCTCTCACATAATTTACACCATAGACATGTACCTGATTAGATAACCAAGTTACCATTTAATACCTCTTGTAGAGAATTACATACCACAAAGGACTCTGTTCCACACTTGAACCCTTTATTGTTCCTCTTCCACACAATTTGTAATCTGCCCATTTCCCTTGTGAAAACAAGGCTCAAAATCACGGCACAAAGTATTTCACTCACTGACAGAACTTCTCAACACCTACTGATTTAGTCATGCGACCAAAAACAAAACCAAACAAGCAAAAACAAATAAAAACAAAACCAAAAAACCAAAACCAAAAAACCAAAACATCACCAAGCCAACCAAACAAAACCCAACCCAAAACCAGCACAAATAAAAGGAGCTGGAGCAGTATATGGGATGCAAGGATGTGTTTCTGTTTTGGAGCATTCTTAGCACTGCAATGAACTTCTCCCCCCGGGGTGGATACCATCCTTTGCAAAGCGATGTTGAACACAAGGGAACACAAACCTGGGCTTGGCCTATAGAGTGTCTCTTTCTATAGTTAATCTCTCCACAACCTAGTTATTAGATGAAAATTAATCTCCTGCACTCCCAGTAAACCCAGCTCAAAACCCTACAGAATCTGACCACAAACTTCTTTCGTACCATTATATGATTGAATTTCACAGGGAAACACTTCCTCTATTTGCATGCCATGTTAAAGATTACATTCATGAGCAGCTGGTGTCTCTCAAATCAGAGCATGTGTTTACTTAAAGAGTGGTAATCTCTCAAAGGTAGACTGCCATTATGTGTTTATGGACACTTAAGTAATTATTGAAGGATCACATGAATCAACTAGGTGGAAAAATATCTATCTTACATAACAAAAAGGTAAAAGTGAAAGTTATGGAAGTATGACTTCAAAACTCATGAACTACTGGACCCACTCAAATGGGATAGGATGCTTGTTAATTTCTAAATACAAATAACTGTAACAGGCCTGCTGCTGTAGTCTTGACTGGAGAAATGCCTTCTCCTAGGATGAGTTTGTTCAATGTTAAAGCATTTAAACATGAAAATTCCCATTTCAACTGTCCAGAGGTTTTATCTGCTTAACTTTTCAAGTTATTACTTAAGTTACCACTTACTGTGATAAAGTCAAACAAAAATCCCATACCCTGCATATAGCAGACTATTAATGCTGATTTTTCAATCTAAATATCTGAATATCAAGGTCACAGTCTTTTCCCATTTTTCGTAACATGAGTAAAAAGGATTTTGCAAACCCAAATACCACCTACAAATTCAATCCTACAAATTACAATTTACATCCATGTTATCCCTGCCATTACATTAATACAACCTCCAATTAATACAATCTTTAGGGAAGCTGCATTTTTAGAAGTACTTCAAATTTAGTGGCAACTTTCCACAGACGTACAAACTCTGGAAATTCACATCCCTCAGTGGCTTTTACAATATGCTTGGTCCTTAACTTGATGTTTTTGGCAAAAGTTCAGACTCTGTTGTTGCAATTTTTTATTATGAATGTGATGAAAGGTACTTATAAAAAGGGTAAACCACTTTGTCAAAAGTGCTGCTGAGGCAGCACCAATTCATTTTATCTTACTTTCTGAGTTCCTTTACACTTGCCTGTGGGGACTGCCTTTAGAAAATGTGCTCAGAATCCATACCAATTACATCTTGTCTACTCTTTATTATAGCATGCCAATATAAGACAGAGGTAATAGATTTGAGGTAATACCCACAAACTCACAAGTACTCTTATTAAAACAATTCAGTTCAAAAAAGCTCCTAAATAAAGGACAAATGGTAAGGACTACTGATCAGTGCTGGAATGGTTTAACCTCCTAGGTTAAACCTTCACCTTATTATTTGCTTACTGGGACATTAATTTTAGAGGCCATATTAAATTAAGCATGCATCCTGCTTTCTTGCTTGCTAAAACAATCCCTGTTTCTCAAGAAAAGGAAAAGAAAGCAAGAAGGTAGTGGAGAAGGTACAGATAGCCCTTTTCCTATGCATCTTGAAAACTTCTTACTGTGATGTTTTGGAGAATGTGTCATGAAATTTAAATGCATTGGCATTCCCTTGAATTCAGCACCACACAAAAATATGGGCAATGCCTACACACAGCTTACATCTCATTGCAGTCATATTCAGTGTGTGCCAGGCATTCAGAAAGAATTTTTTGCCAGTAAGGCTATTTCTTTTGGCTATCAAGAACACTAATGAAACTCTTAATTACAATCCCCTTATCTCAACTCCAAAGCACTCATTTTTGTTCTTTCTCCTTTGACTGCTTTTCTCTTAACCTCTTCCCATTTACAAACTGCAGTAATGAGAACAACATTGTAAAACATGATTTTAACTCTTCTGATGCCCTACTTACTCTCAAAGGAAAAATATAATCAGGGAATGTAATTGCAATCAAGTTCTGAATCATTTTACACATATAAAACCGTCTACACTACCATAAAAAATATAGATAAAAAGATAAGCTTAAAAAGCATCCTAGGCATACTTTCACTGATGCACAGAGATGCAGTTGAGAACCCTTCTCGTGATTCTTCAGTATGATGTACCTGTGACACCCTGACATGATGAGGAGCAGTGGTACTTGGATCTGACAAACTTCCCTCACTGAGCCTTCAAAACGTGACTGTCTTTCATCATGGATCACTTCTACAGCTCACATCTCGTGCACTCAGGCTGGGTTGCACTCTGGTGTCCCTTGCCCTTGCTCTCCCCGTGTGCCAGAGAACACTACAGAGAAGAGCTGTGAGGACCAGGGACCATGAATGAAACCTCTGACACTGCACTGCTGTCCCATGTGTCATCCAGTGGGACTACACTCCAAGGAGCACCATTAAAACACATGCTTCCCACACATGTGGACTTTTTGTGGACTCACAAAGGCATACCCTGCATCTGACTGCCCATCAGTCACACAGCCGTGTCAGGGGCACTGGGTGGGACAACAGCCACGCTGTGCAGGAGAAAAAAGGGTTCTTGAGAGACATGTACACCCTAATTAGGCTTGTGACCTGAGGCACAGACTGACACCCTAGGGCATTGTGCCCTACACAAACATGCTTTGTCAAACTATCTTGGCATAGCCTTTCTGAAGTGTGCAGATCTCCAATACAGCATAACAATTTTCTCCCTAATCTTCATCTATCTTCTGTTTCACAGTACATCATGAACATGTACAATGGCACAACTGGAGGGGAGGTGAATTGCATCAAGGCATAAAGATCAAGAAGCTGAAGGGAGAACTCCCTTATGAGAGTTAAGGAAGTACAAATGTAGCTACCTGAACTACTTGGACAAAAAAAATGTCCCATTCCAGTGCTCTAAATTCCTATAAACTTATGTAAGCTCAGAAAAGAAATAAAAGAAAATCCTTTTGTTGCTCATAGTTTCACTGCTTTTCAGTATTATTTTTTTTTGTGATTAATCAAAATTACTTGGAGAAGAAATCATCTTTTTAACCTTCCTTTTGTTGGTTCCATACACAAATAGAACAAAATGCAAAGCTATGAGAACATCTTTTAGAGCAACATAAAAAATTCTTCCCTCCCAGATAAACCTACCAAAGCAAACTTGTTGTTTAGATGATGGCTAACATAAACCAGGTTTGCCATTCTCTACAACTTTACAGAATCTAACAAAAGACAGATTCTTACCTCTGAAGATCTGATTTCCCATACAGGGAAAATTCTATTCTTGGACACTTAAAAATATGGAAAGCTCTGGGAAATATTTACTTGTACTTTCCATCTTTCATAGTTGCTTAGAGATACATCTACTTTGCATACTTAGCAACTCTAAAGAGGGTCTTAGTGATACTTCCTTAGTAAATTAACTACATACCAAATCAAAAAAGTCAGGCAGGAGAATGTAGCAGTGAATTTTGTGAACATTCTCATGCACCCCAAATTATATAAGTTACATTTCTCTAATACCATTTCCATATCTCTATAGACCTAAAGCAAAGTGGATACACCTTGTGCAACATCAGCTGGCTTCAGCATCCTGTCCTGCAGCAGACAGGAGCAGGCTGTGTGTGACAAGAACAGACTTCCCTGTGTGCCTGGGAGCCTCAAACCTATCTCAATGGGTTTTGCTGTGACCCACATAGAGTGACCTGCAGTATTTCATTGGCACTAATAAAGAAGGAGGGGAAAAGACATCAAATTTACAAGCTGGACTAGATCTTCAGTTTGCTTCCTCTATAGGTTCATGGTGGAAATGGCAAAGTTAAAAGGGCACCTGACAGGTATATTACTTTTCACCCTACTAATACATCCATTTGCCCACTGGGTCAAAGAAGAAGTCTTTGTATTCCAGAAGCATTTTGGTGAGTATAGAGCTTGGAAATAAATGTGACTTATGCATAGTTAAGAGCTCTGTATAAACTGACTTGGAGCATATGCACAATAAGGAAAGAAACTCTTCTGTACCACCAACCCCTGGTTACTTGAGGGCTCTACATAAGAACTAGACTCAGCAGGCCTGTTTTCAGGTGGAATATATAACTGCCTAGGAAGGCTGCAAAGAGGGCAGAGTGAACTCAGGCAAAACCCCTCTGATTTCTCCTCTCTGAAGAACAAGAACACAGACACACAAACTCCAATACAAAGCACTAATATAATAAATCCCCAAAAGGTCACACTTGGGAATAAACAGGGAATTAATATTTGAAATCCATCCTTCAATCTGCCATACTGAGTCTTGTTTGGTAATTAACACATGAAAGCTAACAAGACAAGAAAGCATAATAATAGCAATAAGGTAAGGCATTTGGCTTCCTTCCAGACTATTCTGCCTTCTCTTCAGGGCAGCCCAATTTACTCAGTCCAGGAGAAAAAAAAATGCATAAGCATCAGACCTGATCTCAAATAATAAGCCCTGCTAGGAGGTGAAGCATATCATTCTGCACAGAGCTGCACCAACCCAGATCAAAGCTAGCTTGACTGAGCCTGCCTGGAGAAAAAAAGAGCTGCAGCCATGCCACAACCCCTGAGACCCCAAGCTGTGCCACCAGCACTGAGACACAGCCACCAGCAATCACCTGCTGCTCCAGGAAGGGCCTGCCTTGGGAAGCCTCCTTGAGCAAGGGCAGGTTTGAACTGCTGAGGCCAGCTGTTTGTTGGAGCTTTGGCATTGGCTATAACTTTCACAACCAGAGTTAAGGACAGCTCTACAGAAAGCCTGACACAGAAGTTGTTAATTCTCCCATCTTCAGGAGCTTCCCAAGAGATTTCCAGCAAAACAAATAAAAAATCAAAACAAATCAAAAAATCATAAGCTGAAATGGCCAGAAACATACAGGGAAATATTTCTTTATTGCTTAAATGAGATAAAATGCAGCAGTCACCTTATTTGTAAACAGACTGGCTTGACTGGTGCTGAGGAAAAATACATTTCACTATGTGGCCAAAAGAAAAATCCTGTTCAGCACAGTTAAATATTTACTGGTTTTATTTGTGTATTACAGACAAAATCTTAAGCCATAGCAGATTTTGCAAAGATCTCAAATACTGGCTCCTTTTGTATCTTGCCACGTGTAAAATATATTTCACTATACTACCTTCTGTCAACATCAAACATATACAAGGACATTTTAATGTGATTGTACTCATTGTGGGCTACATGTCACATAAGGATCAATCCTGAAACTATTTCCAGTGCAAGAACTTTTAGTGTATACATAGAAAAAAATCCCAAATTTAGTCAAGAGATTCTACTAAATAATTCAGATTTCTGCCACAACGTTCCAGTTATCCTTGCAGCCATTTTTGAAATGCAAAAGAAAGGAGAAAAACTGTAAGGAAACTAAACTAAAACTGTAAGGAAAAGCTTCTTTATGTGGAAGAAATATGACAAAAAATTTAGGAATAACATATTTGTACATAATTTCTTCAGCATCAGTATGTTTACTCAGGTTTTTAACTAGCAAGGAAGGCTGAGAAGGCAGACACAATATAATAGCTGAGCCAGCTTACCCAGCTTCTGTTGTGCAAACTGCCAGAGCAGTCAGTGTATCTCCCAGGCAGCTGGCAACAAGGCGACTTGCAATTCCACAAAACTGGGTTGTCAAGCTGAGTTCCTTAAACATCAGAAATTTCTCACTTGCTTTAAGCCCCATTCCCATACCTTTTTTGGGGGTTTTTCACTTGGGTTGGGTCACAGGTCTTAAAAGTCCTAGATGACTAACCTCTTCTAGTTGGCAGGCTTTGATGACGCTCCTGTACCGGTATTCATCATAGGATACCCCAAAAATTATGTTCTCTTTTATTGTTCCAGGCATGATCCAGGAGACTTGAGGTGAAAAGGATATCCTTCCACTGTGCTTTATTTTGCCCTGTGAAGGCTCCAATTCTCCCATTATCAACATCAGAAGAGAAGTCTGAAAAAACATTAGCACTTGATAAATACGTCAGAGATCTGTACAACAAAAAGAAATGTTGCACATAGTGAGAGTCACTCTGCTAAGGCACTTAAATGGCACATTTGTCTCAAGAGTGTCCCTGTAAGTGACAATTAGTGCAAACTGCAATTAGTGGAGATTTTCTTGATATGTGTGATTCTGAAAGGCCTCTAATAGAAGAGAAACTTAATTTAATAAATGATAAAAATTGTGTAGGATATCTTGTAAAAAAGGCATGCTGCTGCAAAAGTATGTAATTTTAATGAAGTTATCAATAATCTTACAAGGTAAAAATCTATCTATGAAATGCATACAGACATAAGGTACACGTATTTGTAGAGAATTCTATTTGATTTTCACATTATCAGTGACTGTTTTGTTTGTTCTTTCTACAACATAATTCATGTTTATTATTTTGCTAGTGCTTATAAGTGTTTTATCTGTATTGCCTTGAAAAATACAATTTCTTTGTGTATGTATATACAATTACTCAGTATGATCTGAATTTTCCTCTGTAACTGTTAACTCATTTACGTGAATGCATGACCTAAGTATATTTACTATTTCCCTTCATAAAAGAATTGATTGCAATTTCAGTACTGACATGTTATAATTTCAAAGTTAATGAGTAGCTTGTAGTAACCTTGTCACACATCATTGGCTACTAGATCAAAGAATGGAATTGAGAAATACACGGAAAATTTTGTTGCAGAGCCATTGCAGTGGTGTTCTTATCATTAATAAACAGTCAACAAAGCTGGGACGTAACAGCCAAAGATCTAAAAAATCTGTCTAAGTCACAGTTTCATGCTGTCAAGCCCAGAGATCCTTTTGTTAGTTATGCAATATACTGGGGGAGTCTCAGGAGATTCCTTCCCTTATACCAGAATGCAACTTTTCCAAAATGCTGAGTGAGAAGTTCCCAATCCTGCAAAGGACAGCTGTTTGGTAACTTTTTGCACTCTGGATGTTAAACCACTGCATCTTGGGCCATATAACACAAATTAGGAAACAAAAACAAAACTGAAACAAACTCTATCTATTATTGAAGCAATATTAAACAGCTGATGTCAGGCTTCTTACCTGTTATAGATTAAAGAGTTAATATAGATAAAGTTGTGCAGTCTGTTTCATGGGCCTGACAATTCCTGGAATATACAGTAACAGCCTCAAGCACCATGAAGGAATCCTTACATGAAGAATGTGTAAAGGAAGGGCAGCATTTTTTGGGAGGTGGTAAGTGGGAGGTGAACCTTAATTTTTGACTTTTATAACATTAACTTTTTTGAGTTAACATTATAAGGCTTTTGTTTTTATTGCCTTGGAAAGTGCAAATTTTTTGTATGCATATACTCACATAGACTGTTCAGTGTAATCCGAATTTTCCACAATTTCCTATGTAGCAGATTAAAGGAGATATACATACATCCTTCAGCATTTTCCAGTTCACATTTCTACATTACAATTCCCAGCATTAGCAATAGCAATAAACTATTTTGCTAATTCAAAAGCATCACATTAAAATGCACCTTAACACATCAACTTGAGGGCAATCTCATGGTCTGAATGTCTTGCTCTGTCTTGTGGGGATCATTAATGAAAAATAAGAAGCCTTGATCATACTGAAATGGATGGGTCCTTTGTCATTGACTCCAACAGACCAAAGATTTTACCCCATGCAAGTAAAAGAAATTTTCACCTATAATTTATTAAACAGGAGAAGCATAATAAACATTTTTTTTTAACTTTCACATTTCCTCAAAAATCATAGCAAAGATGAAAGACTCGTCAAGACTCATCTAATTACTTGCTGTTCAAAGAGAATAAGAGGATCACAGTTCAACTCATTTTATATTAATGATGTTAATTGGATGTGTCATCTGCAAACTAAATGCATTGATAACATTTTGGGGTAGTAAAATGATGAATAATCTAAACCACAGTTTTTGACAGGAAACAACCAGTTTCAGCAGCGTCTCCCCAGGCTTCCACGTGGGTCTCAGGAAGCCCAAGTGAGGCACTGCAGGAACCAGAGCTGAGTGATCAGGTACACCACCTGTCCAGGGCACACATACCTGGCTATATTCCTGTCAGCCTTCTCAGGTTACAAACCATCTTGTGTTCAGTTTTTATCCTTAAAGTGTTAGCAAGGCAGGGAAAAAATGCTTTCTAGCATACTGAGCCATCAGTGTACCTATTCTATAGTCTTCATTTTTTTAAAGGCCAGGAGATTCTCACCATGAGCCTTAACTTTAGGTTTCAGTATGCATTACTCCTGTAAAATTTCCTTTTCCAATGGGGAAAACATTTTGTCATTAAATTGCTATTTCCTTATAATTCTGTAATCTTCTATTACAAAAAATATCCAGCAAACTCTACCTCATAGTGGCCACAGTATAAAACTTCAAGTAACTATTTCAGTGAAAGTTGCAGATTATCCATATTTTTTCCTGCAGCCATCATTTCTGCAGCAAGCACAGGATAGCAAAAATACAGTAAAAATAGAAGTAACAACACGATATTATTCCTTATAGTTATTAGGACTCTAGTTGACAAGCAGAAACAGAAATACCTTGCCTGCTCCAGTAGATCCAGAAACAGCCAATAGCTGCCCCTTCTCAATCTTGAAATTTATATCCTGAAGAACAGGAGAGGCATGAAGGGGAAAATTATTGAAGAAGAGATTGCTGTCAGTGCTAGGAGCTTTGCTGTTGTTGTTTTCCTGGTTTGCTTTTACAAATAGCTCTCCAATTCCCTGCAACATACGTGGATATATATATATTTGATGTACATAAAAAATAAATAAAGCATGCATAAACAGAGTATATATTTACAGATATACATCATGTATATCATACTATGGATTTAGGAAAACATGAACTTACTTTTCTCATGTTACTTTTCCTGTCAATAAAATACTAATTATATTATTGAATATGTATATTTTAAAATATATGTGTTGGACTTGTGCCAAATTTGTGGACACAGACAAAATTTGCTTATTATAGAACTGTTTTCCAATGTATATATATGACATAGCCTGATCCTGTTTTCAGGCTGGCCTAAGTCAGTAATAATTACTTATTACAGGCCTTAACACTTATTAAAAGGTTTCTTCCCAAGTTTCTCAATGTGCATAATTTGATATCATGCATTACTTACTTGCTAAGTATTCCTTGCCTGCTGAAAGCTGAAGTTAGTTAGAATGAAAGAGTGTAGGCTGCTCTTTTTAGAGAGCATCATGGCAAATATTAATATATATATATATATATATATATATATATATATATATATATATATATATATATAAATAAAATAAAATATATATATACACTCTGTGGTTTAATGTAGTTTGGGTAAAAGTACCAACCTCATCCCAAAAAGCTGTTACTTTGTCCAGCTCAACCCCAGTGGTTGTTAGATTATACTCCAGAGCTTTATATTCTTTTTTCAGCAAGAAATCCTAGAAACACCATGAAAGCAGATGAAACAGTAAGGGACAGGTCATATTGCACAAAGCAGTCTATATTTGCCTACACAGAGCACTAATACTTCTGGTGGCACTTTTGCATTTCAGTGCTTTCAGCAAGAGGCATAAATATAAATTATACAACATTTTTGGATGCAGCAGGAAATGTTTTTGAAACTACCAATTCTTTCATTGCTAGTGAAAACATAGCCATAAAGGTATTTGGTTCTGATTTAGAAAGAATATTGAAACTTGGCACTTGTTTTGCTTTCAGGACTTGTATCTGGCAAGATCATCCCTCTGAGTTTAACCCTTTGCAAATAAAGCTTTGGTTTTGGAGTAAGATGTAGAGGGTTGCACTCTGGTAACCAGTGAAACAAAGCAGCTACATGCTGGTACCTCCCTTTTCCAAAACTGCAAGAGTTTAAAAGAGTTGGAATGATCTCTCCACCAACAAAAATAAAAGGCAGATAATGATCTGGCAAGTGCAGCACTGATGCAGTGTAATTTTAAATTACACAAGTTAGCAACCTGGTGCTCCTGTTGCCTTTGGGGGTAGCATTTGGAAATAAGAGTAAGGCTGTGATGATGTAGGAAAGGCAGCCTCTCTATTCTGTTATTTTATTAAGGGTATATAGTCTGTAGATATCGTCTCCTCCAAATTCTACTCTTTTTTAATTATGTGTAAGCAAATAGATCTACATGGGCAACACAATGGAAAACCTAAGCTCATGGGGAAATCAGTTCTCAACAGTACACTTGCAAATTCCCCAAGTAGAACAAGAAGAAGGGCTCTGTTGGCATAACAATTGGGCAGCTGATTGAAAGGGCAGGAACTGAAAAACTGGAAGGCATGACACACATGGTTTATGAAAAAAAAAAAGGCTATGCTTTCATAAAGGGGTCATCCAGTGGAGCTCCTGTAGCAGTGGTAGTCAGAGAGAGCACACTGATTCTGAAATGTCATGGTCTAAAAACCATGTGAAAATACAATAACACAGGGGATGTACCTGGCCTGGTCAACTCTCTAAACTGATGTGGAAATTAAATCAGAGAGATGTGTGAGTGGCTTAATATTCTTATTTTTGTTTCTCAAGACTAGTAAAAGGCTTTGGTGTTCTGGGACTCTGTCCTGTCTATGGGAACTGTACTGAACCTGCCACAAAGAGATGATTATTTATGGGTTCTGGAGCACCCATTTGTTAATATCTCCAAAGACAAGCATTCAGTGAAGTGTGGGCAATGTGACTACTGGGCTTGCCAGTTCTGTGACTGTGTCCAGGGCACTGGACACACTCTTCCAGGAAACAGGAGAGACAGGATGCTTCCACTAATGCCTAGGGAATTTGAGAGCACAAGGAAAGCCTACAATGGAACCTAACAAAGCAGCCTTCTGAATGTCCAATGGAAAGGTTTATGGCTAGATTTCTTGAATTTTCTGCCCAGTTGAAAATCATAAAAATCCTACACCTATTTCTTATTCTAAACTGAGGTTCAGACATCTGATTAAGAACTTTAGGATCTGTATTAGTTATTTTTACCCCACTAAAAATGATAAAATCTATGTTCTATGAAAAACCCCACATCTGTAAATATACAATGAAAAAGGTCTAAGGTTTCACCCCAAATAATGTAAGACTCCTCTTCCTAGGGAGTAATTTCAGAACAGCAGGTAAAAAATATAGAGTTAATGAGAATCCACCCTGATTTTACTCTGCAGATAAGCCTCTCATGCTGGTACATGAGCAATTGATCTCAGTAGTTAAGGTGGGCAATAATTATTTGACTGATACCTTAATTATGTTTGCTACTTATAATGAACAAGATGCACATTTGCATAAAATGCACAGTCTCCTGCTGTTGTTGTCACAAATGTCCAGAAAAACAGAAGATCTGTGACTGCAGCTCCTGGAAGCCATGCTATATAAAACATGTACTAATTTTGAACTTCCTTTTCTGAAGGAAAAACATCTCTAAGGCACCACAAGCCAGTGATTTTATTAAGTTTCTTGTTCTGCAATGAGAATAACTGACTAAGTGTTTAAAAAAAAAGAAAAATGGTTTCAAAAAAAAAAAAAAAGCAGCAAGCTGGTAGCATGAGACTTGTGTGGTTATGCTGCCTGGGGAACAATATCAAGATTTATAATGACACTTCATGGTGTTTAGTCAAAGCAACATATATTGAAAAAGTCTGCATAAATGCTGTGTGCTTTTGCTGATCAGCTGACAAGATAACACGATAGAAAGAAGTAGCTTACGTACTTGGGAAGATTTTAGTCTGTGCACTGTACCTGTATTTTGTTTATTGCTCCAATAGAGTCATACCAGGTCTGCACAGAGCCGGGAAACTGCCTGGTCACTGTCATTCGAAGGACAATGCAGAAGGAAATGGTGGTAAATATTTTTCGGAGAGTAATTCCTTTAATCACAGCGTACGGAAGCACAGCTAAGAACACCACAAAAAAGCCTGAGAAGAAGAAGGCTGAGCTGTTGAAATATCTCACATAGGCAGCTTTTCTGGTAAGCTTCAGTTCAGTTCTGTTAAAAAAAAAAAAAAAAAGTACAAATAATTAGTGTAGGATTTCACAGTTTACAACTTACAAATATTTTGGATGGAACTTCTGGCATAACAATTAACACAGAGGTTCACTTATCCTTCTTCTTTTCTAGAATTGCAACTAAAAAGTAAGACTCCAAACTATTTCTGGGCCTAAAATATCATTAGAGTCAAATTTTGACATCAATGTTCAGAGATGTCAGACAAAGTAACAATAATCTGTCATGATTTACATGCTGAATAAGCCACAAGCCTCTACAATTCCTGGCACAACCAACCTCAAGCATCTAAGGCTGTGGTATGTGATGTGCTCCCAGAACATTCATCCCTTACTCATTTAGATGCATAACTACTATAGAAAAAAGATACTTTGAAATGCCAGATTTGCTGTATGTTACCATAAAAAACCTTACAATAGACAGTCTGATTATAAGGTCATTTTCTTTTGCATGGCAAGCCACTAATGGCTGTGAATTAGGATGCCACTTAACCTCAGTTTGAAGAAGTGGAAGGCAGGGAGTCCACCCTCCACCCTCTTTTCTCAGCTCACTCTGCAGAGAAGCTTACTGACTCCTGCGCAGTCAGGAATGCAATCAGTGATTACTCCCAGCTGTTTCCACAAGGTCCATGCATCTTATAGCAAGCTATTAAATAAAAAGATAAATAATCCAGGGGATATAAATTATTTTCTGAGTTGATAGCTCTAACTCACAGTGCTGAAGATTTCTATTGACTGCTCTCATTTTGATCCTGCTCAGTTCACATCCCCCAGGTGCCCTGCAGCTCTGTTTTGCCTGGACAGAAGCGCCTCTGCTGCAGTGACAGAGCAGTTGCTCTCAAGAGCAGTTGCTCCTGCAAGAGCAATTAACTGGGGCTAGAAATGGTACAAGCCCCAAGATGCCCATTCACTGGGTGAGTGCTGACCACTGGAATACAGTGCAGAAATTTGCAGTCACACTGCTGATGGCAATATCTGGTGTTGCAAGGCTGAGCACCACAACCTTCATGTGTCTTCTCATATTGACCCAGCATCTGCATTTCTTGTTAAGTCTGTGTTTCACAAGAGAAGCCTGAATAAAGTAGCCAGATGTGCAAGTCACCACCATGATAGAGCTACTGCCTGGGAGGAAGGGCCTTGTAAGTCCCTCCAGAGCTTGTATGAAACTGCCAGGGGGAGCACCAAATAGGGATAACAAAGATTTTGGGACTTGGTGCTCATCCATTCACACATAAATGTCTGGCAAGAAGCTATCAAAAAGTCCCCCAGTTCTGAAGAACACAGCCCTACTCCAAAGAGGGAGAATGAAAGCATTAACTTTTCAGTATGTTCCCAAGCACCAGCCACAGACTGATACAGCCACAAACAAAAGTTTCCCAGAAGTGGTTCTGTCTGTGATACAGACTTGAAAGCTCTGTAGACAACACACTTACTTGGGACAGGTCTGCTGATACAACATGGGTCCTTGAAAAGAGGTGTAAGGGACCCTACAAGCCTTGTGCACATACAGAGTGTAGAGCAGTGTAGGCCTGGTTTTGGAGTGATGCAGCAGGAACCTGTACTAACACATATGCGTGGGATCCTTTGCTTAATATAAAGATGTGTCTCTGCTGGCAAAGTGCAGACACTTCCAACCTTCACCTTCTCCAGTGCTATGCTATGGTTCAGAGGAACAGTTTGGTGGGATGGTTTTTTTCACTTCTCTGAATATATTGCACAGCCCATAAGAGTGCAGGTATGTTTATTCAGGCAGCTGCTATGAACAATTATTTTCAGTGCAGACAGCTCATATTGGTGTCTCTGAAGCTGATTAAACTGTCTTGCATCAGAAAATGCCAGCGTGAAAAAATGGTTTTGTGATGACTGAATTGTAACACACTGGCTAAAACACAGACATGGCTTCAAACACAAGGTCTTGTTTGCTAGCAGCTTAACAAGCCAAATGACTGGGAGGCCTGCAGAGCTGATTCCACAAGCCAAATTCAATTGAAATTCTGATATTCCTGGGTTGACTTGCTCTGGTGGTGTCTTCACTCAGTGACCTGCTGGATGACTTAAAAAAAATGGAAGAATCATCAATTAGAGGATGGTTTGGGTTGGAAGGGACCTTAAAGATCATCCAATTCCGACGCTCCAGCCATAAGCAGGGACACCTTCCACTAGACCAGGCTGCTCCAAGCCACATCCAGCCTGACCTTGAACACTTCCAGGGATGGGACATCCACAGCTTTACTTGGCAATCTCTGCCAGTGCCTCAACACCCTCACAGGGAAGAACTGCTTCCTAATATCTAATCTAAATTTACCTTCCTTCAGTTCAAAGCCATTCTCCTTTGTCCTATCACTATGTACCCTGGCAAAACATCCCTCCACTTATTACTTGAAAACTCCCTTCAGGTTCTGAAAGGCCATAATAAGGTTTACCCAGTGCCTTCTCTTCTCCAGACTGAGTAATTCCAATTATCTCAGCCTCTCTTCATAGGAGAAGTACTCTGATCTTGTAATATTGCTTGCTTTCTTGTCTTTTAAAAATCCATGCATCATACAGTAAAAATTAACTCCAGCATTACAAAATTTATTATAAATTATTGTAGAAAATAAGGCTAATAAAATAACAGTCCAATTTCCAGGTTTCTGTGGCCAGTTTGTGGACTACAATTTATTTAATTAATTTCTAGAGGATTTGCTAGCATGATGTGTTCTCAAATTTCCTAAAAGCAATACATGTGACTAGTGACATCAGGGGAATACTAAACTGGTTCCATCCTTCAGCTAGCACTCATGACCTGGATTCAGACTGAGTTTCTCTGATTGTTTATAGTAAATAATTACAAATTTTAATGGTAAAGAACACTTCACTTTCCCTGGATTGTCTTTCAGAAAGCAGCTGAACAAGAAGGTGTTTGCGGAACAATATAATTTTATGTCTGTTATTTACACGATAATATGACACTTATATTTCTTTTATTTTCCCAATTACACACCTGGCACAGAATTTTATTTCTCTGTAAAAGACTAAACAAACACACAGGACACATGGGAGAGTTTTCATGCAGCGTCATCCATCAATAAATATGTCACTTCTCCTCCCTTTCCCCTGAACTCCTTGCTGGTAACAAAGACTTCCTTCTCACAGGTCTCAGCTAGCTTTTACCTCTTTTCTCCTTCAGGTCTGGCAGTTACAGTTTAATCCTTATATTAATTGAGAAGATAAGCATTCTACAAGGCCATCTACAGACAATAAATGTTAATGTAAATGTGCAGGATAAGTACATGAATCTAATTTACTCCTTCCACAGATTGTATTCAAATTTTATAACCATCTTTATTGCATTTCTCAGAAAATGGCTGCACAGGATTCATATTGTTTCCTCCACCACAGAGTAGGGATGTCTGTTAAGCCTTAAGTAACCGTCACAAAAGGGCTTTTTATTTTAAGATGAGGACAGGGCTGGCCAGAAACAAACACAGATCCCACAATTGTTTTACCTGTGCAAACTAACCCATGAAACATCATTATAACAAATGAGGAAGTAAATAAAAAAAATTTAAAATCTCACCTCCATAGTAAACTTTAAAAAAAATAAAAAGGAAAAAACCCCAAGCTGCAGTGTGGGAATGCATGTTTAGTTTATTGAGGATTAATAGTTGTTGCTTTACTTCTTAACTAACAGGACCACAGATGATGCTCATAGCCACCTAATATTCTTTTGTCTGAGCACATAAAAAAATTTGTATAACAAATGAGTACACTTACTCACGGATGTTTTCAATCATTTTTTCCATTGCATCTTCCCAACAATAGGCTTTAACTGACTGTATATTTTCAATTATTTCTGAGGTGATGACAAGTCTCTCATTGATCTTTCCCGCTCTCTTATTCCTACAGAGTAAAAAGACATTAGGTCAATCTTCATCATTTTCATCCCGTATAGGTAGCTTGTATCCTATTGTATGTAATGAAAACAGCTTCTATATATGCCTCTGCTTAAAATGTTTAGTTTAACAGAATTATTATGGAGAATTAAGAAGAAATTAGTAGAAATCCAAAAATTTTAAAAGGAGAAAATACAAGCTCTAAAAAGAATGGATTAAGTAACTAACAAGTAGTTTTATTTCTAAAAATTCTAAATTTAATGCTAAATCTAATTTTAACACTATTTACTCCATGTTAGACTTCCAATTTTTTTAAGTTTAGACTTTAGACCTGCTCCTAAATATGAGAAATTTTTTCTGTAACTTTTCCTACACAGAAAACACTCTTTGAACACTCATCCTACATAATGTCCTAACCAGAGTCCCTTAATCAAGCGATATAAACTTCTTAAAACCAATGTGTTTCAGGAAAATATATTTAAATATTTTAAAACATTCTTGTCACCTGTATTTCATCATCATTTGTCCCAGCCAGGCTTGGAATAAGACCACAACTATAAGAAAAGCAAGTCCAGAAAATGCAGAAGCTTCTAACATATCCCAGAGCAATCCCATCAGCAGTGCCACTTGTAATGGTGCAATCCATACAAAATGAGCCAGAGCAAGACCCTATGGAAGGCCACAGTAGAAAAAAAAATAATGAAAGTTAGAGGTGTGCTCTGAAAACTACATGAAAAGGAAGTAGCCATTAAAGTGACACTTTGAAAAAGATAATGAAGAATGGTACAAATATTCCAGTAGAAAAACAAGTTTATAAAGGAGGACTTGTGATTCTGAGTACATAGCATTCTGGGTGTTAATTATGATGACAGTGCAGCAATACATATAGATTTCATGCCTAAACTTTGATTTTTCTAGGGCAAAGTTCAATCCGCAGCTGTCTCTTTGTTATGCATATGCATGAGGAAAAGTCACAGGTCTGTAAAAGTAAACAGAGTTTGGCATCAGTGCTGGCTTTTTCAACCACTGTAAGATGAGAAAAATACTTGTAAGAATCTTCTGAGTGTTTTAATCTGATCTAGAAGGCAAATACTACTTTGGTGAAGAGATGACTGTTGTATGAGCACAACTAGTTCAATGCAGTTCTCATTCAGGGGATTTTGGGGCGAACCCGGTGGTCAGACGCACGGGGTCTGTGTTACTGCAGCTGCACTGCTGCCAGGACAGACCACTTGTCTTAACTTGTGCAGCACCTGCTGACATTACTCTATACAGTCACGCAGTGCTTCAAGTAAGTGCACCCTGCAGTTCCAGCCACGTGTCTACAGACTCTCTGATCTTGTGTCTTTCAAGGGAGGCAAATCTCATATACCAAAGGGCCAATTAAACACACTTGAAAAACAGAAGTTCATAGAATTTCCAGTTCCTAAAGGCATTAGCGGGGATTTGCTGTAGTCACTAACAGAAAGAAGTTTTACAGAAGACTCTCTAAGATTTTCTAAGGCAGATGTCTAAGACTTCCTAACACAGTCTTACATGAACAATCACTTTTTAATGGACTGGGTAATAATAGGAATTTTTTTAATGACAGAAATGGGCTGGATCACCTTAGTAAAAAGATACAGTCATCAGGAAGCAGGATGTAAGGATTGAACCAACAAGTTCTGTGAAACCAACTGTTTAACAACCTTAGTATCACTGGACTGAAGAACAAACATGTTTTTATAATGTAACTGCTTTTTAGGTTTCCTCTTCTAATCAGAATAGGACATAAAGAATGTCATAAGTATCAGAATGAGCATTTCTATGACTATGTGCCAACACATTTTCTTAAGGTAATGAATGAGTATTTAGTCTACAACGAGCACTCAGGGCAGTTCTCCATTTATGCTCTTTCCTTCCTCAATATCTGTCATGAGCAGCTTGACATTTGTATTTGATGGATCATCAAGTGAATTAAACAACCAATGACGCACCTCATCAAATTTGTTCAGATTGTTGGAAAGAAGACTGACCAATTGTCCAGTACTTATTTTATCTAGAACTCTGCTTGACAGTTTCAGGATCTGTAAAAGAAAACCAAACCATAGAAAAATTGTCATGTAAGTTATCTCCATAAAACACAATAAATAGAGATAAAAACTATAGGCAATGATGCAGTAATATAAGTAATAATCCACTTATTTGTTTATGCTAGAAAGAAAGTCTCATTAAACTTGTTATTTATGTCACTTGAATTCAATATAGCCATTAAATTGTTTAAAAATATTGATGTATTGACTTAGTTCTTGCTTTCTGTTGAATATTTTATGGATATAGATATATATGCAAATGCAAGTTTTAATTAAGCACACATGCTGTGTGCTGCTGTGTATCCTCAAAAATCTCCTACTGTTGCCTCTCTTGACAAATATTTTTGAAAGATGCTTTCACAGTGAGCTTTATACTAGAATAACTAACATGTTTGTTTCAATTATCTTCTTTGGGTACTGGTAAAACAAAGACATTTTTAAATCTTTGTATTTTTTAGCATGTGATGGGTCAGTATCTGTTGATTCTTCATACTGTAGCAATGTCACACAGTATCATTCAAACTCAATCCCTTCAATGTCACATTCTCTAATTCTTCTATTTCTCTTTTGAAGATATTCTTTGGCCACCAGCATGTTATTCTTCCTCTGCAGTACACATTTTTAACAGGAGCACAGTGGTAAAGCAATTAAAGCCTCTCACAACATACGCAGCAAGTCTGAAGTCACAGAGGCTGATTTCAGTCAAACCAGCAGTAGACAGGTATTTAATTCTTTGGGCTGAGAAATTAAGAGCTGTCAGAATGTGTTAGCCACAATATTCTCCCATGCACTTTGTGTACCTTAACAAAACTATCAATCTTTCAACCAACTAGCCTAAAATTTACATAGACTACAGAAAGAGGCTTGGCTTGGGGTGTACACGAAACAATTACCTTCTTATAGATCAAGCTAAACATAGCTATCCTCATTTGCATTCCAATATGATGAAGACCAAATATAGCAGGGTGTATAAGCAGTGTTCTCACAAAAAAGAGGAGGCACAAGCCAATTCCCAGGTAGTAAGCTATGGATCTTTCATTAGAGTTGTCTGGGTCATAGGAAGCTATTATTCTCCCCAGCAGAAGGGGTTGCACAGATTTGGTGACTTCCTGTAGAGAGAAACAAGAAAAGTAATTTTGGTCAGCAGTTGGTTCATTTTTTCCGAAATGGCTAACATCTCAGTTCAAAGTCCCACCAATTGAGACTTGAAATGTTCTATCTTAAATGAGGACATCAGACCTATTTGCTCTGCAAACCACAGAAAATTGCAGTAATTGCACAGGAGAACAGACAATTGACAGGTGTTTTAAGTCTGTGATGCTCCTGCAACTGCACCAAAGCAAATTTGGCCCATAAATTTTGTTTGATCATTTTCCAGAAAAGTGACAACTGAGATTATCTTCCACATTTCCTTTACAGAATTGTAATGGATTAGCCATATCATATGACTGAATCTAGTTTATGAGGCTGGACCTCTGTTTTGGCCCTAGGGAACAGTTCTCACTGCACTTTACTGGACTTACAGGACAAGGGAAGCCTCAGAACTACCAAAATGAACACTACCATTCTCCCAAGACAGTGAGAATATAGCTAAAACAAAAACTAAATGGAAATAGGAGCAGAATAAAAGTATAAATAATTGGATCATCTACTCAACAGTTTTAGACACTATATCCAGTTTTGTAACAAAAATTGAAGGAGAGGAAGTAAATGGTAGGGGAGGCAAGTTTAATAAAGGTCCCAGAGAGAAAACAGTCCCTCCTACACTGGAGGCCCCAGCACTTCCCATCCAGGGATGAACAGCAGGATAGAGAACCAGGGTAGGAGAGGAGAAAGAGGTAAGGTCAAACCACTAAACTACAAGGTATCCAAATGATTTGCTAAAGCCCTGACTTTACTTTAGTCTGCTATTACATTTGTCCTCAGACTCCTTTTCCATTGTGATTGAATCCCACAGTGTTACCTCACCTTTGCCTTTCATTTCCCTCCCTGCCTCATCATTCTCATACTTTCACTCCTCTAACCTCATTTTTTTCCATCTCTGCCTCTTGTCTTTCCTTACCCAGTCTTTCCCAAAGAACTGCAAAAATCACCTGTGTGCTATGGTTAACCTTTTGCTTCATCTACTGCATGAGCTTCAGAAGGACATGAAGTAGCATGGGCTCCTTTGCTTCACTGTTATGGTCAGTTTAAAAATACATAGTGCTATGAACTTGCATGAATCTCCTTATTCTTCCTTCTGTTGTGCTGCAGCAGAAAGCATGTGATACTTCCAAAATAACAAGACATTACTGAATTCTTCTGTACAGAGATGTATTAAATTCTGCCCAAAAGACCACTATTGCCTTCCAGATGAAAACCACACAGACCACCATAGAGACTCAGAGAAGGGAACTGGTGGTGTTCAGCTGTGATTAAAGTTCTACTGCAATAAATAGATTGGGAAAATCCCCTTTAGTTGTATTTTTTTTTCTTCTCCTTTGGGTTCTCTTATACAAAAGCAATTGCAGGTACTTCTATAACCTGGATTGTAATCCCTTTTAAATATTACTGTTGGTGGAGCTGATAGTCATCATTCACTTTTTCCACAGAAGAGGTAGAATTTTACATCTCAAACAGCATACCTGTACTATGTGCTACATTACCCAAATTACCCACTCTGCTGTGAATCTGGAGCCAGCTTTGACAAAGACTTCAGTGTTATTACTAGGCAAAGGGAGGAGTGTTTATTAAAAAACACATGACCCAAGACAGCTGTGCTTAGACCATATGCATCCCAAAGCACCGAACCAAGGCTCCCCAAAACTCATAAAATACAAAACAATCACCTCTCAAGGACAATATGGTGCTTTCATATTCTTGGAGATTCCAAGATAAGCTTTTCTATATCAGCTCAAAATAGCAACATTTTTTTTGTGTGTTTACTTTTATTCCAGAGAAAATGACATGTTCTGCTGCTGTGTTTGTTGTGACTATAAATGTATTGTATACATTCCGAGCTTGCTGGAAAAAAAGATTTACAGACTAGAATAGTGGCTGGCAACAAGCCAAGTCATACATTATCTCATGGAGCATAAAAGTCCACTGGTTTACAATGGAGATTTATCAGCTTGCTTACCAATTATCTAGTCTATACAAATCAAAGCAGAACTGCCTGGTTTTCATTTCTCCTCTTGTAAATTCAAAATTACCCACTGATATAAATATGAATAAACTGATTAAAGCAACCTGCCTAAAAAAAAGAATGGCATTTGTACACCTAAGAGAAAATTCAGTTTTCAAGATTCATATTTTGCCTTTGCCTGTCTTTATTCTCCCTTCTGCACCCATCATAGGCCACTGAGAAACCTGTAAGTGTCCCCCTCACTCTTAAGTGATCTTAATTAAAAGAGTAAAGATCTGAAGAGAAATAAGATTATGACACAGCATATTGTGTTAATCTGACCTGGTATGATTCTTATGCAACAACAACTTTTATGTTACGTGTATCCCCCATATGCTCAAACACTCTGCATTTGAGGACAATAATGCACATCTCTTCTTCGGCACAGGGCCAAGGAGCACTTCCCTCCCGGCCTCCTCACTCACACCCGTGACCCATATGCGAGAACTTCAGGAAATCCTCATGAGGGTCCCTTGGGGAATGATACTAAAACCACTTCTAAGTTAATGCTAGCAGCTGCTGTGCCTGAGTGGAAATATAAATTTCATGGCAATAAATATAAGACCAAAATACAAATAGAATCCAATTGATCCTCACAGCAAAGCACCTAGTTGGCTAGCTGGTATCAAGCTATAAAGCAAGATTTTTATTTCATCACCATAACGCCTTTTCTTTAAATTGTAAGACTCATATTCTGACAGGATGAAGGATGGAAACCATCTCAAACAGCAGGGGAGCAGATACATTAAGTGCAGTAACCCAACGTGCCTAACATAACACTATTTATGAGGGGGAGTTGTAGTACTCTAGGGGGCCAGAGCACAAGTGTCCACCCTGCAATAACATCAGTACCTACAGTGCATCAGGGACAAGGGAGAGATGGAAAAAAGGCTAGACTTAATGAGAGCAAAGCTGTGATGCCAGCTGAAAGGACAACTCCACAAACAGCAGGGATGTCAGCACACTTTAAACCACAGGCCAAGAAAGATGCCATGCAAACGGCTCCGAGATTAGACAAGAAAGGAAAATGAAGCTCAAAAGAACGCACAGCTCGGTTACACCTATGCCAGCACGGCACTACATCCTGTCCCCTTCAAATTCATGGCAAAGCTCCCACTAATTTCCGTGAGCAAGGCCTGCAAAGAATGCCAGCAGCTTTAGGAGCATTTTGGTTTTTTTACAATTCCTCTTTCAATAAAACGAAGCTGCTTTAAATAAAATGAATAATAATGATAATAGAATCAAGAATTTAAACTAAGATTTAATCTTTCCATGTTCATTGTGGAAGGTGCAGATTCGTTTACTATGTGTGTAATTGCACATATCTGTGATTTCTTAACAAAATTAAAAAAAAAAAAAAATCACACAACCAAAGAATATGACCCAAAAATCCTGCAGTCTTGTTGTGTCCTCACCCCATCAAAAATTGTACTCCATTGAAAAAGTGCATAAGGAGAAATCAACCCTGCACATGCATGCCCACACACATTGCCTAAACTTTGGTAAAGAGTGTTATCCTCAAGAGTGCCTGCGAAAGCCCTCAGACAACTGCTTAACTTTTAGCAGGAATGCATTAGTGCAAAGGTTCTGGCTGGCAGACTGCAGGAACAGCTGGTACAGGGCGTGGTAGGCTACATTTGTAGAACTGCTGTGGTGTCGGTGGGTTTTTTTAAAAGCAAGCCTATCATGAGTAAGGAGTTGCTGGCTTGGTGAGTAAAAGAAAATCTAAAGGCATTGGTGAGATCACAGGAACACATAAAAGACACGTTTGAGTAGGGGTCTGCAAATACAAGGTGTCATCCCAAAAAAGAGCTGACAAAAGTGATAAAGGAGTAGAGAGAGAACAGCTCCCATGCAGCTCCTTACACAGCAAGAGGCCCTGTCCTGGACAGTAACTGCCTTCCCTGGACAAAGACAATTTAGGGTGAGTACCTAAAGGGCATCCTCCTGACACTGCACTGCCCCCTGCATCCACAAAGAATGGAAACTCTCCTTTGCCTTCCTTTTGCTGCCAATGTATTTATAGAAACCATTTTTTTTTTCTGTCTTAAACTGTAGTGCTCAAATTAGTTAAAATTTGGCTTTATCCCTTCTAATTTTCTTCCTACATAACCTCAAAACATCCTTTTGGTCCCAGATTGCCTGTCCCTCCTTATAGAGGTGTTGCACTCTCTTTTTTACCACTAAATCACAGAAATTTGAAAGTAACACAGATATTTATTGTGCATATTGGTTAACAGCAATTTTCAGATTTACAGTCTGGCTACACATGCCTAGTGAGACACCATTAGCAATAAATTATTTTCACAGCTCTTAACCCCAGTGATAGGATTGTCAAACAGGTGGCATTTGGTAAGTCAAAGTAATCCTACCTAACATGTTGGAAAGGTGATAAACATAATCAGTTCAGGCTTTCACATCAAGTTCCTAATCATACACTTGGGAGCACTAACAGTGCTAGAAAAACTGGAAACATTTAAAAAAGATATAAAGATATTATCAGAAAATACCTTTTATAATGAAAATACATCTCTGTATTTATCACCTCTGTAAGCAATACACAGAGGAAAAATCTGTAGCTATTCACAATACTCTCTAATAATTTAGCAGTCCCTACAACTTACATCTATTTAAGGAACACTAAAAGCTTACTGAAGAGGAGAACAATTCTTACCCCTAAATATAATATTATTCCATAGAACATAAATTTCCAGAAGAAGCATCGTCGAAGAGCATTAATGAGTTTGGGTTTCTTCTCTGAAGTTGCCAGCTCTCTGTCCCATTCTCTGAAAAGAAACCAAAACCACAACTATTAAGTTATATGAGCAAATACATGAGTCTGTGGCTGTGACATACTTCAAGCGATTCAAAGATCTCCAAGGAGATTTAGCTAAGGTGGCTAATGAAAGAAAGCTTTGCAGAAACCCCGAGAATCTGGCCTTCATGCACTTGATAGATCAATAAAAGTTCAAACCCAGTTCAGCCACATATTTGGTAGTTTCAAATACTCAGTCATACATCACCCTGCAGGGAATTACTTCATGAAAAGGTCACATTGTATGTTTTAAAGAAACCTGCTGTACTTAAAACCAGAGTACAATAATAGGCAAATAAACATTTTGGAGCTCTTCCAGTCTGCAAAAAAGCACCAACTAGGCATCAAAAATGTGACTTTTCTATTGCACAGCACTATTTTAAACCTTGTTGCTGGGACAATAACCTTCTTTTCAATAATAACTTGTAGACCAGAAGCAACGCTGTATACAGAAAACATGTTTTGTCAAAATTCAATTCACAGATTAAAACACTCCAGAGAATAGCCTCAATTAACTATTTTATCAAATTTTCAACAGAATATTAGATAACCAGAATATTTCATTTATAAACTATCAAAACATATTTAGCATACCAACGTTCTCTATAAATTCCAGTGGTTCTTATTGATGTTGGAGAGACAGGGACAACTGAGCTGGATCAGAAGCTGATTTTTATTGAGAATACAAAGTGTTTATATATGGTTTTACAGGTATGGTACTTATATAGGATTCTGCTTTTGGTAACAATTTACCATTGGTTACATATTCTTCAGGACATCAGTAGGGTAATCATGACAAAGTTTCATAACATGCCTCTGGGTCACTTCTACCCCAGGGAGCAGTTATCTCTGTCTGTCTCTCCCATGGTTTCTGCTCAATCAGGCCTAAGATATCAGGCTGCTCTATCCGTTCCATTTTACCCTCTTATCTCCCATAGTTTGGAATGCTTATGCCTCACTGCAATTGAAATTGACTGGGTTGGCTCAACAGTGCACATGTAAGCTGCCCTGGCACATCAGTGAAAGCTACAGCATCAGTTGGTGGGGAAGGAATGGGTTTAGGCACCTCTGTTGTAAGAGTTAGTCACAAGGGCAGCACAACTTCTAAATTAGGACCCACTGAAATTGGGTAAAGAAGAGTGGAAACCTAAATGAGGAAAGTCAGAGTACGATATCTGCAGAAACAATTAGTCTGTCAAGAGTGGTATCAAAGGAAATTAAGAATGTTATTTCGTTGAAGAAAAAAACCCCAAGGTTTTACAAGGTTATTTTTGGGAGAAAGAACAGCATTTCTGCTGTCTCCCTTTTCAGGGAACCAACATTGATCCTCTGAGTCTAGCCTTGCTCATCACCCTGAAATTGTGCAGGATCTGTTGCTCCAGCTGGATCCCTTCAAATCTGTGGTGCCTAATGGGATTCATAGGAGAATCCTCGAAGAGCTGGCTGCTGTCATTGCAAAACCTCTCTCAATGATTTTTAGCACTCTTGGGAATCTAGAGCAGCTGACCAGAAAATGCTGTCCCCGTTTTCAAGAAGGGGTAGAAGAAGGACCCCAGAAAATACAGGCCTGTCAGTCCAACAGAACTATGGAGAAGATTATTCTGGGAGGTATTGGACAAACACCTGAAAGACAAGGCAGTCATTGATTACAGCCAGCACAGCTTCATGAGAGGAAAGTCCTGCCTATCAAACCTGATTTCCTTTTATGACAAGGTAACCAACCCAGCTGACCAAGGGAAGCCAGTTGATGTAATCCCTTTGGATTTCAGCACAGTTTTTGATACTGTCTGTCACAGGATCGTTCTGGACAAAATGTCCATCCCACAGCTGGATAAACACTTTATGTGATGGGTGAGCAGCTGGCTCATGAGTCAGGCACAAAGGGTTACAGTGAGTGGGGTGACATCAGACTGGTGACCTGTCACTAAAGGGGCTCCACAGGGCTCCAGCCTTGGCCCTTCAGCATCCTCATACATGACTTGGACATTGTACAGGAAGGGACACTGAGCAAGTTTGCAGATGGTACAGAACTGGGAGGAGCTGTTGGCTCTTCTGAGGACAGGGAGGCCCTGCAGAGAGACCCTGACAACACAGAGAGCAGGGCAATCACCAACCATATGAAGATCAATATTGGAAAGTGCTGGATTCTGCACCTCGATTGGGGCAGCTCTGGGTGTATGGACAGACTGGGGAATGAGACACTGGAAACAACACCACAGAAAGGGGTCTGGGTGTCCTGGTCTGTGGCCAGTTGAATGTGAGTCAGCAGTGCCCTGGCAGCCAGGAGGGCCAACCCTGTCCTGGGGGGCATCAGGCACAGCATCACCAGCCTGGCAAGGGAGGGGATTGTCCTGCTCTACTCAGCACTCCTGCAGCCTCACTTGGAATATTGTGGGCAGTTTTGGGTGCCGCAATATAAGAAAGATATAAAGCTATGAGAGTGTCCAAAGGAAGGCAATGAAGATGGTGAAGGGCCTTGAGGGGAAGCTGTGTGAGGAGAGGCTGAGGTCACTTGGTCTGTTCAGCCTGGAGGAGACTGAGGGGAAACCTCATTGTAGTTACAGCTTCCTCATGAGGGGAACAGGAGGGGCAGGCACTGGTCTCTTCTCTGTGGTGAGAGTGGCAGCACCTGAGGGAATGGCTTGAAGTTCTGTCAGGGGAGATTTCAGTTGGATATTATGAAAAGGTTCTTCACCCAGAGGGTGGTTGGTCACTGGAACAGGCTCCCCAGGGAAGTGGTGACAGCACAAGCTTCTAACTCAGCATATTCTGTGATTCTGTGATCAATGGCAGATATCACAGGTGTCTGTATATAGTAATTTAGACCATCTAGGTTGTACACCTGCCCCAGGGATCACAGTCATGCCCAAAGCACAACTGTGTGCAATCAGCTTGCACACGACAGTACTTAGATATTTCATCCAAAAGCTTTGTAATGAAAATTGCATTGTCATTCCTGAAACAAATTTATTTAATTAACCTTTCATACCTTTCCAGTTTTTCAGAAAGATTATCAGCAGAGTCTGCAGAAGGGATTTGATAAATATCTGAGAGCTCCAACCGTCGTCTGTAACCCTTTTTCAAAATTGGGTTTGTCCATCTAAGTAAATATTGAAGAAAAAAAAGTTAGCATTAAAAAAAATCTAGCATTAATTCTGGAGTTACTTTGTCTCACCCTGAATATTTTCTCCACAGCACCCAAATATATCTAAGTGCACATGCACTCACATACACACACATACACATATATGACACAATATAGTGCAGCCCTGCGTTATATTTACAAAACTATATCGACAAATATAATATTAAAAGAATAATTGTGAAACTCCTGCATTTTATAAGTTTTGAGGTCGGATCATGCCCCAAAATTCCTACTGAGTCCGCAGGAGACAAATGAACATAAGATTGAAACCTCTGTACTGTATTTCCAAATATGCTATGTCCATATAAATGAATAATAAGTCAGAACGACAGTAAAGTGAACATGTAAGTTTCACTCCTATCTGCTCTGCTCTGGGGAGACCCCTCCTGGAGTACTCAGCACAGGAAGGACAGGAACCTGCTGGAGCAAGTCCAGAGGAGGCCACGAAGAAGATTAGAAAGACGGAGCACCTATCCCTATGAAGAAAGGCTTGGAGAACTGAAATTTCTCAGCCTGGAGAATAGATGGCTCCAGGAAAGCCTCAGAGCAGCTTTCCAGTACCTAAAGTGGGCCTCCAGGAGAGCAAGGGGGAATGGCTTTAAACTGAAAGAGAGAAAATTTAGATTAGATATTAGGAAGAAATTTCTTACTGTGAGGGTAGCCAGACACTGGAACAGGTTGCCTAGAGAAGCTGGGGATGTCCCATCCCTGGCAGTGCTCAAGGCCAGGCTGGATGCAGCTTGGAGAAACCTGGTCTATTGGAAAGTGTCCCTGCCCATGGTAGGGGTGGTGGAACCTGGCAATCTTTAAGGTCCCTTCCAACACAAGCCATTCCTTGATTCTATGACATTTTACACCACAATATGCACTTAACAACACAAATCTTGCACAGGACTCCTCTTGAGATCTTCATTGTGTCCATTATATACATATATTTTGCATTTGTTTTTTCAAATGTCATGTTTAAAATTTTAATACCAATTTATAGGGCATGCTGAGACAAAACAAGGCAGGAAAAGGCTACTCCAAATGGCTACTCTGTAGAGAAAACCTTTATAAGTCATGACTAATTTTATCAAACAATTCAGCTCCAAAAAGGCCTATGAATCCCCAAGGATCAACTTATACAAAATTTTTCACCAGATTCTATTCAGAAATCTTTTTGAAAGCAAAGGACTACATTAAAATATAAAAACTGTTTTGAACTAGTGATGTTTACTAATACTAATGGTGTATTTTGAAACTACTTGAATTTCTGCTTTACTGTCATCAATAAAAAATATTTCCCTAAAAATTAAGTGCCTGCAAAATATTTCCCTAAAAATTAAGTGCCTGCAAAATAAGTAGCTTATGGTTGACTGCTATCATACTTCCCTATGTAAACCAGTGTTTGTAAAAAACCCAGCATGGTTCATCATTATGATAAAATTCAGCAAATCCTCAATAATTTCAAAATTTTTGTTTTAAACTGTGTTTGTATACAACAGCTAAAAAACCACAAAATATTTGCAATAATATTTTCCACAGTCACTCAGAAAATGCAAACAGCTTATTGGACATGCTTACCTGTATGCCTGTAAGAACAAATGTCACACACACAAAGTAATCCACATTCTCAATTGCAGCCTCTGAAGGTGCAAAGTTGATACAAAGGTAAAAGAACATCATTGAACACTACAAAAGTGCAAAAAGGCTTTAACAAAACAGATGAAAACTATTTGTGGGCAACTGTGTGTACACACATGCACACTTTAGCCTTTACTTTAGTGAAGTTATGAATTGCATGAGACAGCAGTCTATGATCCCCATAATTCACTAAAGCACCAAGATATTTCCCAAGTTCATGGCTACATCACACCCACTGGAAAGAGAACATGCTCTAAGAAATTGAAGGAGTATCCTTCATTTTTGCAATTATAGTATGGTTTCAGATTAATCATATGACTTCTAGCTCAGTCTTTCACACCACTGTAGCTGAGAAGTAACAAGTGATTCATGGTACGTTATAGCAAGGGAGTTAAGAGAGTCCACTTTGGAGAGTCATTGGACTCTTGTCTTACCATTTGGAGATGACAAAATATCCATAAACTTTACAACTACTGTAAACAGGAGCCAATATTTTTCAGAGATAATATGGATTAGAAGAAAACCTTTGAGTTTCATGAAAGACTTTACATTAAAGTCTTTCATGATTACTGCAAATGCTATACCAGGTATTGATTTTTATTTTACCAGCTCCTGAAGACAGAAAGGACCAGCTGCTATTGGCTTTGTGTACATCTTGTGGAGAGCTGGCTAATCCTTGTCATTCAGGAACAGAAACTTTCACTAATTTCTGTTCTCAGCTTCCCCTATGTCCCGTGTACGTAGATATTTCAGTAATGACAGAATGAATACAAGTTATGGGACACAAAACCACTACTGCAGCTAATGCAAGGAAGTAACAGTACTTCCTAGGCAACTTCTTTAATTCACAGCACTGTAGCTAAGTAATAACCTTCCTAAGCCCCTTAATAATGCTTTGAGACTACAATAAGCAATTCCCAACCTGACAAAAGATAAGTGCTTTACAGTTTCACTTTATAGGTTTTGAGAAAACATCTTTTATTGCACTGTTTCCCTCCACATATTTGATTTTATTTATAGTTTTGATTAGCACCTACCCTGGCATTTTGCCACAGCCTGAACTAACAAAATGTGACTGCATTTAGAAAGAGAGCTGAGTGGCTGTATTATCATTTGGGGAAGGCAGCACACTTAGCAGATCTACTGCATCTCTAGAAATGTCTCTTGTTCAACTCTGTGCTTAACTCCGTGTTAACCAGGTGCATTTATCATTGCCATCAAAATTATGTGGTCCCTAAACTACCTTCCTCTCCCAAGTCAGAGTTTGATACAGACTTATGCAGTCCTCATCTTCGTCTCACTGCTCATCTGGTAGCTGCAACTGTGCTAGATAAACTCCTCCAGCCAGCTAAAGGAGCTGTGCTGACCCCTTCCCCGGGGACCTCCTAGTCTGCAGCCGGGTTCCTTCTGCAAGCTGCTGCCAGGGCCAGCACAGAGAGCTTCATCTCCCGGCTGCCCTGGCCTTGCTTGGAAGTCCCACCCTACCTAGATCTGGCCAATTTGTGCACTGTGCCAAGTGGCTTCAGGTAGGAGTGGTAATCGTGGGAGGAGTTGGCCTGATGTGTGATGTTTGTCTCAAGGTGGAATTTCAACAGCTGCTTGAGTTGTGCAGTTAAGAACTGCAGGAGACTGTGTTTTATTGAAAGGAATATACTAGACATAAAACACATAAATATCTCATGAAAACAAAATTTTTTGCCAGATTCCTAAAGCTATTATGTTCTAGATTCTTTGCAAAGATTTGAAATTCAAAATGACTACAAATTTATTTTAACTGGCAATATAATCTCTAGTTATCCATTTTTCCATAACACTAGGTGACATGGCTCAGTTAGAGTATGTCAATGAATATGGCTCCTCTATTTTTTTGGCTTATTGGAAACAATTTGTCAGTGTTAATGCTGAGGTTTTTCCTGAGGTTGTTGAGAAATTTATTCTTAAAGGAAGGGAGCAAGAAGGAAGGGAAACAGATTGGCTTTACGGCATTATGTTGGCAAATGCCATCGGATTACTTGCTGGCATTTAATGAACCCTTTCACAGAGAAACCTGTAGTGCTGTGAGAGTTTTGCCACTAACTAGGAATGTTATTATGGGTACACACGTATGAAACCCAGCAGGGAACAAGTTTCAAGAGTGTACAGAAAGAAAAAAGAAAAGGAGGCAAGTTCCACATCTATTAACTACTGCCTGTAGTAAAACATACATGATGAAATTGATATGTAAATATCATATATATAACACACTGTTTGGTAGATTTCTAATGACCATTTCTTTGTCATTTACTTAAGCAGTATGCAACAGATTTCTTATTACAGCTATTGCTTTCTGCTGCATATTCAGACTCATCCCACTCAAATTGTATCAATGGGACAGATGTCTTTGGCTTTCCAGAGAGTATTAACACAGACAATTTGTCAATAGGATTTGACTCTCCCTTAAGGCTGCTTTACATGTCACTGAAGACAGGAGCATCTGTGTTGCTAAGCCAACTGCTCAGATCTTTTTCCTGAGCACAGGAATACCATAGCTCCATCGGGCTCTTCAGATCAAGAAGCACAGTTTGCTGAGACAGTAACAGAACAGTGGTGCTGGGCCACCCAAGACCAGCAAAAGAGAGCAGCTCTCCTACAAGGGTCACTGACCAGACTGGTGCCATTTCAACAGGTGCTCTGTGCACAACACAGCAACACCTACTGAGCAGCGCAGAGGTCACCGTGGTTTCCTCACCTCTACAAAGCATAAATACCTGAGCAAAATACAATTGGGCATAGTGACTGCAACTTCTAGGGAACTGGACCTAAAACTCGATGGAGAGAGCAAGAAGAGTGCCTCTGGCTTTAACTTATCCTTCCTCCTGACAATTAAGGGGGAGGTAGGGCAAGGCCAGGGAAGAAGGAACATCATCAAGCCGCAATTATGATGCTTTAGAGCCTAAGTTTTATGTGATGTTTGTAGAGCCATGAATTCTTACCAACTGCAATAAAAGGCTGAGGTACCATGTAGATCTCAGACATTCCCAAAGAGTCCCTCTGACCAGATTATGTCAGAGGCTCTGCACTCCCATCCTCCCACAAAAGATACCCATCACTCCAGGGGCAGCAAATTGTAAATTCTTGCTTACTTTACACTGGAAGTGTCTCTACTACACCTTCTACTTCTCCAGAAGAGTGTCTGCACCACCAGCTGTCCTCTCTGAGCATCCTGTAGTACAGCTGTAAAAGGTGACCCTAGCTTTTTGTGATCCTTGCTAACAGATGGGACAAGTCAGCATGCTCATGGAGCACAACAGCCTTATTCCTGCCCCCTGCCCCTTGGTTACCTCAACAGAGTAGGGTTGCAGATATTTTGTTTGAATAGTAACCTCCTGAAATAGCATGTTATATATTCTGACAATTATATTAACTTTAGCATGCCCCCCTTTGTAAACAACAACAACAACAAAAAAATGCAATATAGTTTAATATTTAAATATTATTATTGCAGTATCTCAACAAAAGGTAAATGCAGACCCTACCGACTTATGTTTTTTTGTTGTAGTTGTTTTCCCCCAGATCACAAAATTTAAGATTTTTATTTCTTCTCTAATAAACAACTCACTAATAAACAATTCTTCCCTATGAGGGGTTATTTGACATGGAAAGTATTTAGCTGCAATATTATTGACTCTGCCACTAGCTGTGAGCAGCACCATTTTAAGAATAATCAATGTTCTGCTGAAACCCCAGGATTTCAATAGCAAATCTTAATTAGGATTATGCCACAGCAATTCTTGGGGAAGTCTTCTCTTTAATGCCCAGGTTTTGTGAAGTGACACTTATTCAAATTATTATCTAATTGCTAAATGTTTTTAAACAGAAATTAAATGCTTTTAAATATTTAATACTTAAATATTTACAATTAGTAAGGTAGTCAAAATATTTCAGTTTGCAGAAGTACTGGGACATATTTGAGAGAAAAAAAAAAAGCACATCAGGGGACAGGCTGTGCAAGATGGAAGGACAGAATATAATAATTGTATTGCAACCTGTCAATTGTTTAGGTACCAAAGTAAAGTGTAATATATGTTTCAAATATTTCTTTAAGAAAGCCAACAAACAGTGGTGATAATGTGCTATGAACAAGGTTTGCAAGGCTCTTTCAGCATTCACCTACAGTTAGACTAACTAGGTGAGGCTATTCATCCATCTTCACTCTTTTTCTCAATTATATATCCCTCAGCAAGAATAAGAGAAAGATTTCTTTTCTCCTAGTCCTTTGAAAGAACAAGGAACATAACAGAAATTTTGCATCAGCAAAACTGTTGCAGAGCAGTGCTATTCATGATTTAATTGAATTTTAAAATCTTCCAGATGTGTCACTAAGTGACAGCAACACATTTCACCCAATTTAGCACTTCACTGTGTTAGCCATGGATTTTTAAGATATGTTTCATAATAAAATAACATCAGGTGCAATGGCCCTTTCCAAAACTATGATTTGTTCCCACCCCAATGACTGATATCTGGTCAGGTATAAACCAACAGGTGAACACAGTCACATTAATTTTATTACCAAGGGTCAAAATGTAAATTACTATTACAGTAATATGGAATCAACCCTGAATTAGGTGCTGCTTCTCTTACTACTTGTTCTTTGCCATTTTCTCTGTATCCTGGTATTTGATGATTCTACTCCTTAGGATGATCCTTGCAAATTCATGAGAAAATGCCTCATATCTTTTGATTTCCAAAACAGTCTTGGGCTTTGAGCAAAGCAACACTGGGGGACCTCTGTGGTTTTGTTTTCTTTGTATTTATTACCTATAGAGAAATAAAAGCATTCCAGAACTTAGAGATTAACTTTAAAAATAGTTAAGGTGAAAGTTAAAGTGAGATGTCAGGATCACTCCAATACAACAAAGGTTCACATCCTTTATTTTAAAAGTTGGGGGAAAAAAATAAAGGATAAATGCACCCATTAAAATATGGGAATGTACCTAAAACCAAGAACATATACCATATCACTTAGGATTTTCTCCTGGTTTAAATTGGAAGCTTCTGGTTTAAATTGAAAAATGCTGTTTCAAAATATGTCTTAAATGCCTACTTATTCTCTCCTAATTTGAGGAGTTTCATAACAATGCAGCCTTGGATTAGCTACTTGCTGACTGAAAGAGCTCACGCAGATCATTTTGCTTCTAAGAGAGGGACTGATACATAAACAGCCTCTGAGTTCCTGCTTGTCTCATCCAGGCACACCCCCATTCCCATGGAAGGCAGTAGAACTTCATGTACAAATTCACATGGCAAAATTTGGCAGTGTTTCAATGTCTCCTTGTATACTAGTTAATTTTCACCTTCAACTTACATATTCCAGAGGACATAAAGTGACACATCATTACCTGGGTATCAACTTGGCACCATCCTGGCTCCACAACTATACCTACACACGGATGCTGCAAAGCTGGGGGTGGGAGGTGGGTGAAGAGAAAAAGCATAAACCAAGATAACAGCAACCTCTGACCTCTTGCAATAAGTCACACTATTCCCACCACTTGGAAATTTAGCATATCCAAAAATGTAGATACTGAGAGACTCAGATTCTTCAGTATGAAAGAGGTGATAATTGTTCCCTGCAAAAATATTCTGAAATAACTTTGTCACACCAGAAATACCCTTGTGCAATCAAAGTTCTGGACAGGAGATTTCAGGCAGATTACACTGACTCCACCACATGCTTCTAGGACAAACCACAATCCTTGTGTACCCCACTTTCTTCTCTAAAGAATTAGTAAGGCAACTTCTTTTTAACACATCCTGTGTGCTATCTGCTTGGACTTCAAGATCTTCAAAACATACTTCCTTATCAAATATTTTGCTTAGTACAGAAGACTTGAAATTTCTGTCAGTGCATTTAGATGCCTCTATAACACAGATAACAAATCTACTAACCATATCATTGCCTACAGTGTTAAAAAAAAAATCAAGGATTTAGATGGATTACTTTCTATGTCACCAAAATCAAACAAGCATGTAGAACATAACAAGGTACAGACAGGTCTGCAAATATTTCAAATGCTTGATAATTTATTTTGAGTATCAAGATAGTAAGTCTTCTTCCTGCAGGAAGAAAACAGACCTTAAACATATTTCAGAAGTCAGATGCAACTTGATCTAGGCATCTGTGCTGTAGAGCTATAAAGCAGCCAGAGAAGATCCCTGTGCTACACAAGGTTTGCCTTTTTGGTCATTAGACCAAGGATGCAGTACCAGGCTGAGCCAAGGACACAATTTAGCCTGATAGTTAAAGCAGGTATTCCCCTGACTGAAATCACTTGAAATGTAGAATACTCTACATCCTTTCTCCAGATCACTTCAAATTTCATATTTTAACTTGGAAACAGCAACAGAAGTCAAATTTTCAGGAGGAGTCCAAAACTTGCATGCACATGTTTGAATCATGTGGCTTTCAGAAGGTGACACCCTCCTGTTTTCGACAGCTCTGAAGGACTGGCAGACCAGCAGGTCTCCAAGGACCACTTGTGGCACCAGACAAATGATCAGGCAGCCTCACAGGGCCATAACCTGTGCTGCAGCTGCATCTGTGCTTGGTTATAACAAACAGCCATGGTTTACAATCCTGGGATCAGTGAAAGGCAGCTCACCAGGGCTAGTCTCACACAGGGCCCTAAGAACACAGCACAGAAACATGGCCTTGTGTAAGTGTCTAAGCTGGCTGCCCCAGAAGGAGAGGCGTGACACTGTGCCATTCACCTGCTACTGCACACAGAGGCTCCTTATTCAAACAGGAAAGATGACCAAAGTGCTATAGCTAGGCATTGATAAGGGAGGGTCCAAATATATATTGGTTATGACAATTTGCAAACACCGGCCCTCCAGAGTGAAATTTATAGACATGAGTTAGGTATTTAAGCTTCCTATACAAAATCTGGAACTTTTAGGAATTCAAAACAGTGTCAGGACAAACTTTGAGTTAAAATGTACGCAGTAAATGCCAAACTTTGCAAGGAAAACACAAGATTTTTCAATTCAAGAATGAAAATCCTAAGTAACTTGTCATTGAATTCTAAGATACGCAGTTCAAGGATAGAGCAGGGACTGCCCAGGGAAGGTCTGGCTTTAGCTCCTTTTTCTGAAGGGAATCAATTTAATTCTCATGAAAATGTCAGAAACTATCTTTTACAAGGCACTCTTAAATTTGAAATTATGACTGAAATAAGCTACAAAGAGTGATAGAATAACACTACTGCAGTGTACGGGCTAAGTACTTTCAAAACTTAACTCCTGAATTTTCTTATCCACTTTAAAGATTATTAGCAGACTTCATAAGAAGCTCACACCAGGAATTAGGACTTGCAAAGAAGTTTTTTAGTCAGAAGAGTACGGAGTAATGCTTGATTTATGCTCTAAAAAGTAGCTGAGCCAAAGATAGATAACTAAAACATCTTCACTGCCAAACAATGCTAACACTTGGTTCTACTTCCTAGAAGAGGTGAAGTATAGGATTGAATTCCTTTTCCTAGCTCTCACAACACACACAGGGCAGGAGAATGAATCCAACATTTACCCCATACTGGCTAAATTGTTCTAGGAACCCCTGGACAGCTGTGTAAATGTACAGATTTCTTTTTCTCTGGTTTGGAAAGTAAGAAGCAACTAGGGCAGATCTGATTGACTTGACACAAAGACCATGAGAAGACTTGACACAAAAGCTAGGTTAGTTTGTATTTTTCATTTGGATTTAATAATGAATCAGGCACTAAAGTACTAGGTCTTGCCAAGTGTTGTCATGTTTGATTGGTACCAAAGCAAAAGTATGTGCTTAAAGAGTTGGACACAAGCACAAGGATTAGTTTTTGAGAACTTGTATTTTTATATCTAAAGTTGCTTGTAAAAGAATAGCAATAAAATCAGAATTGTCTCATAGTTGCAGCCATTTCTGAAACTCCAGCAATAACTCTGCGTGCCAGTTCTCAGATAAAAATTGATTAATTAACAAGACTTCCTCATCCCAGTTAATTTTCAATAAAAACTAGGTGATTGCAAAGATGTCTGATATTGTTTGTGACAGAAGGTATGGCCTTGACCCTGCATAACCCCAAAACTCCAAAAGAAAATATGTATGGTTATAAAGACAAAAGTGAAGCTTCACAATTAATATGGAGCTAAGCACATGATGATCTGAGTGCTTCTGCATAAAACTCTGCTTTCTTTAAGCAAGGTCATAAGTTGCCAATGAACAGAAATAATGTTTTGCATGAGGTTGGGAACAAAAGAGATCAACTTTGAAAATATAATAAGGAAAATACAGCAAAACACAAAAGAATCTCTGAAACTCCAAACTCAGTATCTAGTGTTTTCTCTTTTCTAAGTGTCCCCCTAAGGGAAGAGCTCAAACCACTTGTTTTCACACTTTGTTTCTTAACCACCAAATCTCAGTTTTTGAACGGAAACTATTTAAATTTAAGGTGAAAGTTAATTTCTAATTTTAAATACTTTCTATCATGACCACTTCTAGCAATTATCTTTTTTTTCTTTGGCCCAGTAGTATCACTATCAGTAATATAACAAAAAGGTAACACTTTCTATAAGATACAACTCTTTGTATACCGAGACATTTTCTCAATTTTTTTTTTTTGCATAAAGAATTAAGAAAAAAGGTTCAAACAATATTGAAACACTTATAAACTATTCAGTTATGAGCAGAGAAATACATTCTGACTTTAACACATGTTAAACCTATCTCTCCCACCCAAACAGGATAGATTATGAAACAATAAAACCTTGCCAATATGTTTACACACCTATAGCTGATAACAGCTTGTACAATATTAAATATTAATATATTATCAGCATGATTTCTGGAATAATCATAGCTAATATTTTAACATCACTTGTGCTGACATGATATTCAACTTATCACATTATATTCAGATTGGTACTTGACACATAAATGCATTGCAGGCTCTTATAAAAGTTACTTCACTGAAACATGTACTGTGTTGTACTTACAGCATCTATTTCATTATCATTGAAAAAAGTAATCTCTCTCCATACATCTTTTTTCCATGTCTTGGCTCTAGTTTGTAATCATCATGAACATCTCCTTAACTTCACATATTTTATTATTATCACTTTGCTTACAGTCACCTGACCAAAGCTGGTACAGTATAATGCATCATGCATGATAAACATGATTAAAACAAAATTCAATTGACTTAAAGACTGTGATTTAAAAGATGAGCTCAGGCCTCAGGATGGTTAATTATGTACTTACTGAGCATGAACTGCATCTGGTTTCAAACATGGAAACTTTCACTATGGTAGGAATCAGAAATGTATTTGCTTTATTTATTGGGGTTTTTTCTTCACACCTTCAACACCCTAGGTTCTAGGATGATACATTTATAGAAGTTTATAAATAGAGCAAGTGGTCCCATCAAGCTACTGCATGAAGATACAAACTCATTTCCTACAGATTTCTGTCTTTTACTTGACAGGATTACTGACTGAAGCATCACTTATGGAGATTTTATAATTGCTTACACCCTTGTCATGAATACTCTCTCATTCCAACAGTATTTCGCAGCAAGCAAGGCTTCTTTCCCACTGCAGCACCTTTGGAGAAAACGTATAAGACCACTACATTTTCCTGGATGTTTGTAAAACTTTAGGAACAGGTTATATTTGGGGTTATTCCCCTCTATTATATCTGGCTAAAATGAGCCAAAGGGGGAGAGACAGGCAAACAGTGACTCATACAGAGTCCCATTAAGAAACTTTTAAAAACATACACACCAACCTGCTGAAAGCTATCCCAAAAGGATTTAAAAGTGAGCTAACAGCCCTCAGTTCTTCAGGCAGAGACTTCATGACAATGTTATAGTTTTACACCATGTGCTCTCATTTCAGTCATGATGTTCACATCTTACACAAGATTTCCTCCCTCCCTTCCTTGCCATGCAAGAGACCCTCCAGTAACAAAAGCGGGAACCACTACTCTGGCAAAACCAGTGCCGTGTGAGCCAATGCCAAAAAGATTATTTGTTCTTTCCAGTTCACAGTGTCATTTCTAGTGATGTCACATAAGACGTATTCAGCTTCCATATTGTCTTACAAAGTACATTGTGCCCAGGCACTGGTATTGGCTCCTTCTCCTTTTATTTGAAGTTTTTAGAAAGAAAAGGCACTAGGGAGTTTGTTTGTTAGAGAACATTTTCAATGCTTGCAAGGAAGTGTTTCCAGTAAGATCATATATTACACTTGCACATTGAGCAAATGCTAAACATTCAAGGAGGCAAACAGAAGGAATCCTTGTTCTGAGAGCATTTCCCCTCTGCTCCCTACCACGCCACGGTGTTCTCAAAGTTTACATGAAATAACAGATTAACTAGTTGAGCAACTACCAAAGGTTGCTCAAATTATGTCATAAATTCATCTGTTCGGGTCCAGCAAAGGTTTATGACACCTGATGGAGCCCATTCCTGGTGCTAAAACCCCAGCAACAACAACAAAAAAGAGTGATCTCATCAACAAGCGAGACTCCCACCGCTCTCCCCGCAGACCGTTCCAGAGCTCACGGGCTCCCGGTGCTCGGTTCCCCTCTCCGCGGCGTGGGCTGGGCGGGGGGCGCGGAGCCCCCGCTGAGCTCCCGCCCGCCGCTGCCCAGCCCGGCCCGCTGCCCCCGCCCGCACGTGTGCCGCCGCACCGGGGCTCCCACCTGAAGAAAAGTTTGGAGAAGATGTTCGCCTTCTCCAGGGGAGACCTCTGCATGGTGAGGTGAGGTGAGATGCGGTGAGCGGGGAACCGGAGGCAGCCGCTAAATCGCTGACGCCTCGCTCGCCCACTCCGCTCCTGCGGCTCTCCCACCTTATCCGCCCGGCCGCTCTGATGTCACCGTCCGCCTCCTGCCCCGGCCCCTCTCCCCGCCTCTGCTTTGCCCCGGTTCAAAGGCGGGCGGGCTGGGGCCCCAGCCCGTGCGCTGCCGCCGCCGCCGCTCCTCCCCCGCCTCCCCGCCGCGCCCGGCACCGCGCACCGGGCGCGCCCCGCCGCTCCCCCAGCACCCTCTCTTCCCCGGCTCCCCGACGGCTCTCGCCCAGCCCGTTACCTCCACCTGCCGACTCTGCTTTCCGAGCCACCCCACCCCGGTCCCCTGCCTCTTCCCAGCACTAAACCCGTCTTCTGACCGAGTGCGGGGGTGGGGGGAGCACCCCTCCAGATGGGCCTTCTGCCCTCTGTCCAGGACAGCGGGGACAGCGCAGCGAGGACAGCCCCGTCGGGGCGTGGACACCCCCTCGCCCTCCCGAGCGCGCAGCTCCTCTCCGCAGAGCCCGTCCCGGTACACAGGGCTGCTTGCAGCCCACCGGGACCCGCGGGAGCAGAGGCGGCCTTTGGCCTCGGTGGGTACCTGCGGCCAGGAGCCCCCGTCCACCGCCCCTACGCCTGTGCGCGGCCCCGAGGGCGAGCGTAGCGGCACACGGGCTTAAGGCAGAGGGCGGGCGGTCAGCCCAGGGAAGGGCGCGGGGCAAGCGCGATCATAAAGTTGATCATACGAGATCAACTTTAAAATACACTTGCTTCAGCTTTTCAAGATCTCTTCAGGCCCGTACCTGAACCGAGACGAATGGGAACTGAAGTTGTATCTTTAGTAAGTTTAGCTCAAACACCCAGATCTAACACTAAGGCTATTTCTGAAGCTTTATATGTGTGACATACAAACAAAATCACTGCTTTAATGGCGCACAACAGAAAGCACACTTTAGAGAGACAAAGATGACAAGAAGCAAGAAAAAAGAACATGTGATTTAATTCAGGATTTTATTTTATTTGCTGCTTTATTTTATATTTACACACCTCAATGTCCTTTCATTTCTGTAACTTAAAAAAGTACGAATGGAAAAGACCATGCTTTCTTAATCATGCAGGCGCTGCCCTCTAAACTGACTCCGTAGAGAAGCGAACGTACTTTTCCACGGACTTATAGCTTGCGCTACAATTTAACCAGCTGTTACTCTTTGCAAACTTTGCCGACATTTTTTATTTCAAGTTTCTCGCTACACCCCGCTGTGCTTTCCGAAGGAATTTCTCTTTGCCTTGGCAATTCTTCCTCGCAGATTGCCGAACCAACAAGTGCCTTCTTACCCTGTCACGGCACCGGGCTCCTTTGTATCTCAGACCTCCCTCGAATCCTTCCCGATTCTGCTTTATTAATGACAAAACCAGTAAGAAACGCGGGGCAGGCAGGACTCCAGGAAACTGTCCGCATTTTATCATGTCCTCAGACAATACGTAGAGGCAGGGCTAAATCCGCCCAGGCTCCAGGACAGCAGCGCGGAGCCCTTCGGCATCCTGCCACCTAGTGGAGCCGGGCCCGGGGCGCCAGCGCATCCCGCACCGCACCGTAATGCACCGCAGTGCACCCCCTACTGCACTGGGCCCCGCACCACGCACCGCGCACCGCAATGCACCGCCTGCTGCACTGTGCACCGCACCACAATGCACCGCAGTGCACCGCAATGCACCCCCTACTGCACTGGGCACCGCACCCCGCACCGCAATGCACTCCCTACTGCACTGGGCACCGCACCACAATGCACCGCAGTGCACCGCAATGCACCCCCTACTGCACTGGGCACCGCACCCCGCACCGCAATGCACTCCCTACTGCACTGGGCACCGCACCACAATGCACCGCAGTGCACCGCAATGCACCCCCTACTGCACTGGGCACCGCACCCCGCACCGCAATGCACTCCCTACTGCACTGGGCACCGCACCACAATGCACCGCAGTGCACCGCAATGCACCCCCTACTGCACTGGGCACCGCACCCCGCACCGCAATGCACTCCCTACTGCACTGGGCACCGCAGCGCACCCCGCACCGCCCCGCGGCAGCCGGGAGAAGGCGGGATCAGCTTCTCCTGCCGTTCGGCGCTGGCCACCTGAAAGGCACCTCCCGCCGCGCCCTGGGCAGCAGTGACAGCCCTCCAGCCCCCAGCCCCTCCAGAGTTCAGGGAGCTTAAGTAGGAACGCGAACCAGATCCCTCCCCTGCATGAGCCGGGGCAAGGCTGGGATCCCACATGCTCCATCGGCCTCTGAAAGAAGTTCTTTGGGTAGGCCCTGACATGCAGACCACCCAAACTTACCAAATTTTTTCACTTCACTAAAAAATGGTGAAATGTTAAATTTAAAGACAGAATCAGAGAATCCACTTCATTGGAGAAGACCTTTGAGATCAACAAATCAGACTGGAAACCCAATCTTCTAAACAGTACACCCTAACCTGCTATAGGCTCTTCCCTTCCCTAGCCTTTGGATCTCTGGTACAAATGAATAAAGCAGAAACTGAGAAGGAGATTAGACTTTTTATTTTTAAATTTACATTAGAAAGTGAGGTATGTTAGTCATTTGAAACCATTAGTGGATCAGGTCCAAACTAGTTAAAATGTCAATTGGTAATGAAGTATTCTTCATAACAGTATCTCCCTGTGGCTATTACCATAAGAGCTGATTTGCACACACGTAGCAAATTTGGGACTAACAAAGACATCCCATCAATCATCATCGATTATGTAATTTTTCTTACATGAAAAATTCCACGAACTTTCCCTAATTTTGAACACTACTTCTCTAAACTTAGAATATTTCTTTGCCTACTTTCTTAAGTACCAGGTATGGTTCATCAAAACCCATGGAGTGATGACTTCCCTGCCCTGTGATCCAATAGTTTTGCAAATAAATCAGATGCTTTCATATTCACACATCCCTCAGTCAAAAATTCCTAAACTCTTGGTTTTCTTTAACATATTTATTGTCATTTTTCTCTCATGTATCCACAAAATTTCCACTGGTACATTTCCTTGCTTATTTCAGAGTCCTAGCCTTCCCAGGATCTTGAACATACTCAGCTGACATGAACATAAAACTTGTCATTAACGTTACTGTGAGCAGGAATAAACTGTAATATTTCAGTTCTTCTCTAGGGACTGAAAAACCTCCAACTTAAGTATTATTTATGCATTTCAATTAAATGAACTTCTTTCACTTTTACAGAAATGCAGCTTGATACACTGAGAAAAGAGCTATTTTCTCCTTTAGATGTATCCACATCCACCATCTATTGGACTTTGCTCACAAGAAAACAGTGAGGCTGAGTTAGGCAGCCAGGCACGAGAATGGGAGGATGAGTAGAGCTCGTTCCCTGTGCCATCACAGGGATGAGTATGTGAGTAGAGCTGGTTCCCTGTGCCATCACAGGGATGAGTATGTGAGCAGAGCTGGTTCCCTGTGCCATCATCACAGGGATGAGTATGTGAGTAGAGCTGGTTCCCTGTGCCATCACAGGGATGAGTATGTGAGTAGAGCTGGTTCCCTGTGCCATCATCACAGGGATGAGTATGTGAGCAGAGCTGGTTCCCTGGCTCCCACACTCGTGCAGGAGTAACTCAACCAGGTGAGAACCAACAGGCTGTGGGCAGTCTGAAGTCACACACGCGGGGAACAGACTGGCTGGTTAGGATGCTTCCATGTTTATGGCAACTTAAAGTGATTTCTGCCCTGGGGGCTGTACCTTGACCTCTCTCCTGCCTTTGGGTACATATTCCCATTCTGCTCCAAAGCCACCAGACTGCATGTAAAGCTGTGTAAGGCTTCTGATCTAGCTGAGAACCCCACCAGAGTGATGCATTTTCACTGGGATCTGAACTTAGGAGGAGGAGAACTCAGTTCTTTGCCATGCTGAGTAAGGGTACAAACCCATGGCATGGGGCAAGGCAGAGAATGGTAGGGCATGGATTTGCTTTACATGCCATGAAGTCACCAAAGGAGCTTTGCATTCCCTTCCCTAGGTACAGTAATACCCTGGGGGTCTGGGGCTTGTTTGTTTGTTTTTTAATCCAGCTGCTGGTTTTCAAGAAGAGGAAAAGAAGATGGTTTAGTTGATTGGAGGTCATTATTCAAAGACTGGACTTTATAGATCTTGATGGTCTTTTGCAACCATAATGATTCTATGATTCTAAAAAAAATAATTATATTTGGATTTTTGATTAATATCACTGGACAAAGGGGTAGAAATTTTTAGTAGACAGCATGATCACATTAAATACAATCTTCTCAGAAAATGAAGCTAAAGAACTGTCAAAACTAACACTTTTAGTCACTGTTTTTCTGTTTTTGCTTAAAATGAAAAAGTTCTTTGTTCAGTCTCTCAATTCTGATCTTCTGAAAAAAAGTGCTGCACTGACCTATCAATCATATTTCTAACTAAACCCTCATTTTTTTTCTGAATATTTTAATTAACTGGAAACTGCTTGTTTTGTAATAATAATTTTACTTTGCAATGTCTCATTCAACCCCAAAGAAATCTGCTTTATTTTCTATATTTATTTTTAAAATAAAAGCAGAGAACTTTATCCACAAATCTGACACTTGTCTTTCTCTCAAGCTTCCCTGTACAGTCAGTTGGACCTGGGTTCCCTTCATCATTCCAAGTAATTTCAACAATGGTGGGAAGCCTTTCTTCAAATCCTTTTAAAATAATGACTTTAACACATGGGTCAGGTATAGGTCCTCAAATCTCTTACAAGCTGGGAAAGTAGTCTGGCCACTTTTCCATAGGGTAGGGCTTTAATCTACCCTGTAGTTGTCAGTCACAACAAATTGATTACTCTGTCTCAGAGCTGCTTGCACACATTAATAAACTACTCAAAACAAGGCAGCAACAATGAAAGATCTCTGTCAACTACAGTTTCAAGTAAATGTATAATTTATTATTCAGCACAAGCATTCTACCTGATGACCTATAAATATCTACTACTAGTTGCTGAAGTCCTCACAGTATTCTCTAGCTATGGACAAATTAGCAACATCTTACTTTACATACTGTTTGTCAGTTTTGCTCATACCACCATGAATTCCAAAGAGCTTCTCTATTCCTGGGAAATATATTGAAAATTGAATCTTAACCAAGATAAAACCTATAGCAGCATTCACTTCCAAAGTAAACGATTCTCAGATATTTACCAGACAAATATTTTTTGAGTCCACACTCATAATACTTCTAGAATATAGATGGACATGCAGAAAATGCCAGACTGACAGCTGTTGGATCCATTTTCACAAGCAAAAAACTGCATTCTAGTACCTTGTCTTAATACTACTAAAATTGATTCAGCCAATGCTTCAAGTATTTGCAGATTAACATTCTTAATCTGTGCACACTGAATGCTTTTGGCAAGCAGTTATGTATGCTTCACCAGTATCTATGTTAATTCAGTACCTGGTCTCAAAAAATCTGGAAAACAGTTTAATATTCCAGAGAAACGAAACAGATCTTTAATGAGGCATGTGCTTCTGTGGCACAACACATGCAGCTGGGAGGTGAAGTACTGTGACAGTATCAGACCTGTAATTCTGGACAGGTAAAATGGGCAGATCCCATTTTGGTAAGGTCTTACATGGAAATAACAAGAGGGAAAACAGTGAAGAATACTATTCCTTCATCAAGCACAGGCTTGATGAAGGAATAGCAGAATAGCTGTGTGTTGGTGTCCAGTATGGTGCAACTCATACTGAATTTGCAGAGATTGATTTTTCAGGCACTACACACCCACTTCTCCAAAGCACTTCAAATTGCACACAATTTTCAACAAAAATTGTAACATTTTACTACATGGAACTATCAGACAAAAGTCAGATATGTTCATGTGCTGTCATTTGGTCTATGGAGTTAATAACTAGTACAAGAATACTTTTTTAAACTGGAAGGTATTTTTAAGCCTTTTGAAATTGTCAACACACTATAAGGGAAATGTAAATGTATTATTTCATTCAGAAGCACATGACTCTGAGGGAACCTATTTCTATTCATTTATTTTCCAATACATCAAAACAAGTATAAACTTTTAGACCTAACAAAGTGTCATTCTGATCTGCCTTTCTTCATGATCTATCAAAGTACCGACTGAAATCTTGCTGGCTAAGTTCATGTCAAATAAAGTCCTAAAGGACCTAGAATCTGAACTGAGGAACTTCAGACTTTGGCCTTGATTACATAAGAAAATGACACTGCTCATTTTTCTAGAAGATTTCTTAAAATTGTGAAAACCCTCTGTTAGTAACTCTCATAATATCAAGACTTGTTGTGGGTTTAACCGTTTATTTACAGCTTAATCAGAAAACAATAATTGTCCTGGCAGATAGGGTGTCTGCATTAAAAAAATAAAAAAAAAGAGAGAGACAACTTTTGACAAATATTGAAGCTAATAGAAAAAACAACAGGTACTAAATGTAGGGTACATTTTTCCACTTTTCACTTGATAAAATATATTTGGTTCTTTGGAAGTTGCAGTAGAAAATAGTTTTCTGAAAATTTCAGGTTTTCTTTTGCTTTCAGTCTAGAAGTAGTGAGGGGAGTTAAGAGCCTGAAAATCCAAGTCAGACAAGCTTGCAAGGTTTATGTTTCCAAAGATAGCTCAAACTTCTTCCTCTTCATACTGTCATGTAATAATCCCAGAACAATGGTATTATTGAAGTTAAAAGGGCAAAAATCCAAGACTGATACCTTCTGTGACTCAATAAAAGACACACGCTGGCAATCTTAAACAGCTGAGCAACAAAGATTATTGAACTACCTAGAGCATAAAAAAAAGTGCTTAATTATTTACAACTGCTTAAAAGAGAAAGAGCTTGAGTTCCTGTCAGAGCCCTGAGACTGGAATCATCTTTACTGGAATGTTACCGCAAAGATCATGCAGTATAAACTCTACCATGTGAATCCATGCAGCACAATGGATCCTTTAGCCATTCTTTTTGAAAGTATGATTAGTTTGCTGTATGCTACTCTTGCCTAAAACAACTGTATGTGGGTCTAAATATTTTCTGAACTTAATGGAAAAAGTTGGAAGCAAACCATTATTCCAGCTCCAAAAGAACTGTATGACTTGGTCTTTTTTTCTAGTCTTGAAATAGTCTAAAATTGCCTCTGCAATTGCCTCTTCAATTAGGAAGTTGGAAAGGGAAAGGGAAAGGGAAAGGGAAAGGGAAAGGGAAAGGGAAAGGGAAAGGGAAAGGGAAAGGGAAAGGGAAAGGGAAAGGAAAGGAAAGGAAAGGGAATGTGAGATAATTGCTCCCCCTAAAGATATCCAAGAATTTTGAGATGACTGTGTGGTTAAAAGGGCAGACAGGGCTCCACATGAAGACAAAGGGTGGGGCAGCATACAATCCCTTCTTTTCCATGCACTTCTCTCAGCCTTCTCAGCCCACATCCAGACCATTTCCAGAGGCCACACTGAGATCCATGTTAGTAGGTTAAAGCCCTGTATTTAGTCAAGCTTTAGAAAATCAATAATCTTTTCAAGTACAAAAGAACAAGCATTGGGTCACTGACTGACATTTTCACAAAGGGTTTTCTCCAGCCAAAATGAGAAGTGATGTCTTTTCTTTTTCTTGGTTGTTTTTTTTTTTTTAATGGCAGATGTCAACAGAATATCATGAGTTTAATCAACAACCTTTCACAGTGGACACAGTGAAAAACTTATATGAAGTTAAAAGTTTATCTTAATGAGACCTTGAATTTACTTGTGATAAACCAAACAGGTACAGCTGTATTTTGAATAGCTGAGAATTTCAAGGCTAAAAGCAAGACTTCTTGAAATTATGTAGATTTATGTCAAGCTGTGATTTACATGAGGGACAGCAGGACAAACCCACCATTGTACAGCTATGGATAAAACTCCCTTTTCCCCCCTCTTTATTTACAAATTATCCTATGACTTTTCTGCAAGAAAAAAGTTCATAATACAGGATAAGAATCATGTTAGATAGCATAAGAAAATCGTGTTAGACAATCACAGCACAGTGGTGTGTGCTATCAATGACAAAGCAGGCATCAGTCTTGAAGCTGTCCACAGAACTGGTTGATAAAAATGCATTCCTCCACTTAAAAACGAATTCCTGAGATGTAAGAAATGATCTTTTAAGATGACACTTTTTAATAAAAATTGCTAAACGGACAGAACATGAAGTTTGATCACCAGTCTGCCACTGTTGTAAGTAAACCTGCAGAGCAACTCAATCCTACACACCCCTAGGTGATGCAGACCAAAAAATACTTCCCAGGGCTGTAGGCAAATTAAGCCTTATTGTAAAATACTGGCTGTCGTTGTTAACACTACAAAAATAAAGGAGCAGGCAATACAAGGACATATAAAGCAACTCAGGTTCCTGACTTTCAACTTATTTACTAAAAAACCCAAACTTTACATACTGATATAATAACATATATATAGGGAAAAAAAGCTGGTCAAGAAAAGGCTAAGGCCCTTTACAGAGACTTACAAACTGGTGATGAAATTCATGTTCCGCTGAGTTCTGCCCATGAACTAGTGCCACCATCTCCCATGTCAGGTAAGAGACCTGCCTGGATGATAACTCTAAGATGAGTTTTCTGAGTTTGCTCTGCTAAAGCTACTTGACTTGAAGACAGTCAAGCACCCAGTCATGAGCTGCTTTATGGAACCCAAATTGCAATCCTTTATTTGAATTCTATCTTTCAAATGAGGCACAATGTGGTATTTTCTTTTGTTTGGTTTTGTTCCTTTGTTGTTTGGTTTTTGGTTTTTTTTTTTTTTTTTTTTTTTCTGAAAGGAAATGTGTCATTTGATATAAGAAAAACAAACAAACAAACCCAACCAACAAAACCAAATACATCACACTTCTCAGGTGTCAGTTTCTTCCCACAGAAGAATGGATAATCTCTTTTTTTTTTTTTTTGCATGAGAGAGACATGGTAATAATGAGTTCTGAGAGAAAACAAGAAAAAATGGACAAATTTAACAACACTGAGCACTGAAATGATAGACTCAAGCAGTTCTGAGGAGTTATCAGAGAAAGCATTTTCAGATTAGACTCTAGAATCAAAAAGGCTCTTTTAAAAGTTCCATTTTATTTCCCTACCCAGGGGTTTCTATAATTAGCTAGCTACAATTAGGACTATAAAGTTGGTTAGTGCCGGCACTGACCAACAATACTTTTACAGGAGAGTTTTAAAAGCCAGGTATACATGAAAATTGTTATAACTAACAAACCAGGCTTATTACCTAAGAAAGGGAAAATATTTGCAGTTTTATTTCTAACCGCATTTACCACAGAAATTAAAAACAGGAATTTAATACTATTCCCTTACATAGGTATAGTATTATACCTTGGTGACTAACAAAAACTTAATTTACACTTCCCTGCGCCTATGTGGAAGGAAAAATGCAATCTATTCATGCACACTAACAGATTATAAATTAGTATAACCATTGAGGGAAAGAAGCCTCTGTGGGTCTAATTGCAGACAGCACAATGAAAGAAGAATGGACAACACAAGCTGTAAGTTATGAGATAGAAACTAATAATTAAAATATTGAATTATATTGTACAGAAATTAAATGATTTCTCATCAAATACTTGTTTCAGTCTCATTCATGTTTTCTCAGAACAATAGCATGGAAAGACCACAATGAAAAAATTATGTGTTCGAAATAATAATCAAGAAAGACAGTTTCAAGACTTCTGTTTATACTTTTGCATAATACATAAGTAAAGGGAAATGCTTTTTTATTTGATGATGGTTAGGCTGTGGAAGTCAATGGCCCACAGCTTTGTTAAACTCATAAGGAGTCAAGACACAAACAGACACATGCAGAGGAAGGGAAATATTTAATGCATTTACAAAAATTATTTATTAAAATCTGAAATTAAAAAAAATTAAAATCTGAAATACCTTTTTATTGAGACGACCTCTATTTCTGTGAATTTAGGAGGCAACATCTGGTATATGTTGTTTATCACAAAACATCTCTTACTACAGCTTTACTTTTTTCACTGTCATATCCTGGACAGGATCCTGGCTGGGGTAGGCAACCACAGTAGAGAGGTCTGTCATATACTTTTGGCAGCAGGAAATGAAATATTTTTTTCTTGATACAAAAAATACAATTTCATTCTGGCAGAAATATAAAATGGTGTAGATGCTTCTTTTAGAGCTGGAAAACAAGGAGCAACACCTGAGTACAAGATGTACAAGAAAAGTACAAGTACAAGAAAATGAAATAATATGAACACTTATGCATCTCTTTGCTTATAAAATAATTTCATTTTGGAAATCAGAAATAAGATATATTTTCCATTTATTTACTTTAATACCTTGTAAGCTGTTTTCCCTATTATTGCAGTGCTACCTGAAGTCAGCTAAATCAGGATTCTAGTCACTCTCCTCAAACTGCTTTCATTCTCAAGGTAAGATATAAAATATAAGTGAGACAAACCTTTAGATTGTGATAAAACCTGTAAAAAGAAGAGCCAGCAACATGCATATGAAAGGCTTCTCTTTCACCCTTTACCCAACCTCAGCTCCCTTTCTGCTTGTCTCAATCAAGCATACTTTTGAAAGAGCAGGTTCACCCAGTTATACCTGGGTGGGAAGAAGGTGGGCAGGGGTTTGTAAGTGGCGAGAAGTCAGAAAGAAAAGTAGACATTTATGATTTTTAGAAAGAGGAGTAGTTAAAAAGAGGTGTGGTGAGATTCCTAACTCCCTTCCTTAAGAGATTATTAAGAAGACCAATAAAAAAACAAAACTAAAAAAAAACGTTGAAGGTTGTGTTTCCTGAATTCTAGATGCTAAGCTGAGAGTAGAAACACTGAAGACTAGAAAAAGGGATTAAGAGAAATAATTAAATTTTATTCTTCAAAGACTAAGCTTGGAAAGAAAATAAGAAGAGAATTTATAAATTGATACCATGCTGAAAAATGCAGATAGAACCACTGGCATGGCTGACATACCTCATTTTATGTATGCATCGATTAAAAAAAAAAAAAGTAAAAAAAAATCCCAAACACCAAAATGGAAAAGAAGATATTTGTCTTGAGCTATCACACAGAAATTCTGAACAGTGAGCATATGGGGAGGCAGCTTTTTGAAGCAATGGGACCATTCCAGCACCTTCTTGCCTAATTATAAAAATGCTTATTCCACAATAAGCAATTCTACAAATGCCTGGGGAAAAGTTCCCTCTCAAAACAGAGGCTAGAACACCAAGTGCCTTCACCCAGTCAAGCACATTGTCTATATCCAATGAGCTTGAGTTGGTAGCTAGTCACAAATAGTCTGCTTGGGCAGACAGGAACAGCAAACAGATTCCATTGCAAAATGACAGCCTTTTAAAAAGGAAAGACTAACCTACCTCTATCTGGACATAGCTGACCCCCAGCAACAACCTTGTTAACATCAGAATAAAAGGTGATCTCTAGAACAGTGAAGAAGAAATATCCTCCATATAACAGAGCTCATGAGAAGGGGGTGCTAAAATTTTCTGTGTAGGTATATCAGTTGTATACACATAGAGACCAACTTATTCCCACTTGGGATGTCCCCCCATAACATATTCATGAGAAACTAAATTAAAACTGGTGTGGACCAGTGCTGCCCTGACAAGGGAGCAACGACTTGGTGATATTTCTGTCTAAACTATGATTTTCAGGTACTGAGTTTCTATTTTAAAAAATATCCTTTGTGTTCTTCTAGGAGGTTGGTTTTTTTTCTTAATCATTCAGCCTAACCCAAGCCAGGATCCACACCCATCAGAGGCTTGCAAAACCCAGAATGCTTCAGATATCATTTATCTAAAAAGAGCCCTCAGATCTTACTTCCTGCAATTTTTATATATATATATATATATATATATATATATATATATGTGCTAAAACAATGAAGGCAGAAAAGGTAAATAATAGCAGCCCAACCAAAGTAAGTGGGATGTTCCTTAAGTTTCTGCTGCAACTCAGTAACAGATGAAGCATGTGATCCATCTGTCTGATCAATCAAAAATCTCTTTTTTTGCCTTTTAATCATCTCTGGATCAATTAGATGTACTACTCCCACATGCTATGCTCATGATTAAATTTATTTTCAAACAGCAGTTTCAATGCCATTAACTGAACTCTACATTACCAAATGCCTTTCCTTATACTTAATCCACTGTTCTCATTATGCCTCTGTCACTGCTGTTTTGATCATTAACTGTATCACCAGAAGTGGCTTAATAATTACTCATTGCTTCTAGAAGCCTTAGTATAAAACTCTTCCTGATTCCTCAGGTTTTCTGGAAAAAAATTTCTTTTTTATGCTATTTCCTGTTAAAAACTTTTAACACTATTTCAAGAATAGTTGCAGTTTTTAACAGTCTCCTGAAATTATCGCAACAAGTACAGCAGTGAGAGTAACAGTTCAGTAGAGCAAGTGGATGTTCATAACACAATCATTACAAGAATCTGTAATAAAAAGCAGTCCTTCCCAGAAGTTCCCAAAAAACAGTGTAATGAATCACAAGCAACTACTGTTTCACAAAAAAACTCCCCAAGCCAAGATCTGTATTTATCATCTTATAACAAAGATGATAAAATTTAACACTGTTCCTCAAGACCTCTTGGTAATAGATTAGACAGGTTCCCAGGTTGTGAACTTTTTCCTCCATTACTCTAAATTTCAGAGACATCTAGACAAAAAGAATTTTTATAGGAATTAAAGCTATGTGCCTCTGCATGAAAAAGGCCACTCACTTGAGCAAGATAAGGCAGAAGACTTCCTGTTGGCGGTATCCAAATAAACTAAGATATGTCAGCAAAAACTACAATCAAGAAAATTGTCCTTAATCCAAAAAGATTGTTTATTGCTTTTTCTCAAGTAAAAATGAAAAGTCTGAATTTAGACAGTGTGGATACTAGAATCAAGCATTCACACTAGAAACCATCTAGGAACTCTTACTTCAGAGGGAACCTGCCCTTCAAGCACACCATGTCAATCATTAATGCCTTGCCCCTACCACGACTCTGTATTCACTGCACCACCTTCTGTCTCACATACCCTGAGAACAGATGAAAGCAAAATATCTTGGTACCAATTCAGGAAAGTGCTTCTGACAGATCTAAAGAGGGATGCAAGAAGTGGAGTTGCAATGACTCACTGTGGGAATATACATTCTCAATACCTACTTGTAGCACTATGGTCCCTGAATTGTCAGGGCTCTGGCCAGCTCATTGCCAGTTAATAGCCACCACACAACATGATGTGACTCTGCTGTTGACTGTGATACTCTCTTCCACACAGTGACTCACAGCTATGTAACCTCAAAGGTGTAACATTAGAAGGTGTTGCAAAATGATCAGCAGTGTCATGGGCAGATAAAACAAGACTATTTTGCTACTGCATACAAATAAAGAGGCCAGAATAACAAATTGATGTTAAACAGAACTTGCATTTACGCACCAAAAGTAGAAACAGTGCAAGCAGGAGAAAAAAAAAAAAAATCATTCTAAATTACTTGAAAGCATAGACAGCCTTAAGAATGCTTCCAAATGTGATGAAGAAATTGAAGTCTTCTTTTTTTTTTCCCAGACTAGTGCTGCTCAAGATAAAATATGCTTAAAAAGTCACAATAATTCCCTAAAAAAGTCGTTTCTTTCAACAAACACTGCAGTCTACAGATTTGTTTGTAAATACTCTTCCTATGCTGCTTAGGTAATGTGGATGAGACTTAGATGAGGTTTGTCCCATTTAACACTTCTGTTAAAACCTTTACATAGAACACCAAATATACATAGAAAAAAATAAAAATCTTAAATTAAACAGACCGAAAAGAGTCCTGAAAAGAGTCAAGGCTTATGGAAAAATAGAACTTTCCCATACTGGCCACCTAAACCTATACATAATGTGCAATTTCAAGTGTTACTTTCAGCACTAGCTAATTTTTGCAACAAAGAAATTATTAGCCCAAGAACATAACAAGTTCAAGAATGTATTTTCTTTCTCAATATGTCTTCCCCTCTCTCTAAACAGGTACACTGATGGTTTTAATAGTTCACTGTTCAATAGAACACATACTTTAAAACATGTGACAGACTAAGAGGTATGTAACCACAATATTTCTATCATCACAACCTATTAAACATTTTTTAAATGTTTTTTCATTATTGTATTTCTTTTAGCGCTTGTTCCTGTAAAAGATTTGGTGTGTAAAGGCCTTCTCAGTTCAGTATAAACACAGCTTAGTAAAACATTAAAATTCCATTTTTAAAGTGTTGATCTCACTTCATTTTAGCCAAAGCAAAGCCTAGAGAGGACTGATGCATTTTTAATGGTATTTTGTTAGTTAATGACGTAACAAAGGGCTCAAGGAAAAAGTGATGACTTGTTAAAAAATGAAAAAGTCTCAAAAGGGCTTCCAAACAGTCAGCACTACTGAGCTGCACAGTTTTCCTGGTCCACTGGCCTGTTCCTAACAAAAGGAACTTTCTCTGCCCTCTGTTAGAAAACATAGGTTTATCTACCTCCGTGATGACTGCAAAGAGCAACTTACTTCCCATCCCTACCCTGTCTTTTTTCCCCCTTTTTCCCCTGTCTTAGCGCGAACTTAATCGATATTGTATCATTAACACAGCCTTCTTTCTTGCTTGCTGTGATACTTTTAGCTCCTGGTAAAACTAAGCAAGATCAACCGTAGAGGCAGAAAAATCTTCCACGTACAGGAGGAAGTGGAATAGCATGCCTTATTCTTCAGAGCTGGAATGGAATAAGAAAGGTTAAAAGTAGGAATAAACAGAAAAGCAGGCTAGGTAAAAGTAAGGTGAAAGGGCAGTAAGTCTTCTGACTTATTTTAACTGTTTGTTAAAATATACAGTGTTCGACTTTGAAAAATTCAAAGCCTAATAAGAACTAGAATATAAACACTTCTAAAACCTGTGTAGTAAATATGCGAACATTGCAGAGAAAAAATTCAAAGAGCAAGCACACTGAATCCCTTTTTATTCTTTTCTTCACAGCATTATGATACAGCCTTTACTTGTGTTGCCAATTAATCTAAACCTGTCCATCCCATTCCAGGTAACAGAAACCAAGTAAGTCTAACAAAAAGAAAACCAAACCAAACAAAAAAAAGATGCTAGCTAGAACCATTGATTTCCCAAGGACTCTCCTAAATTCAGAATCAGAGGTTAGATATCCTGACACCCAGATGAAATTTCCATGTACTGGGAAAATCTTATTTAAAGCACGCAGTCTTTTGTCTGTTCTTCTAGATCCTGACAATAATAAGAATCCCACAAGTGTCACTCCTGCAAGGTAATTCTATTATATCATGAATTATTTAAGTAGAGATATTAGCAAATTATGAAGCATTTTGGTGGGAATATTTGCCTATTACAAAATCCTGTCAGCTTGAAATGACCAGTCAGAGCTTGCTGCCAAAGGAGCACGTGGAGGTTTTGCAGAAAGTTAGCCAAAGGGTTAATGGAGGTTTGTTACAACTGGCTGATGTGGACAAGGAAACCGATGATCATGGCTCCTTAGTGCAAGCCATATGGTCCATTTTTCCCTCATATACATCTCAATATTCCATGATGAGTTTGGATGATCTGGTAAAGAAATGGGTATTTCAAGGAAAAGCATAGAAAATAACTACATGGGACAGAGGCAAATTTGTTTATTGCAGAGCTTCATAGGTAATTGGGTTTCCAAAACTTAAGTGCAAGTTAAGCTTTGTAGGAAAGCACTATGAGAAAGAAATCGATATTAAACAGTTGTTGGCAGCTTATACAGCTGCATTAACAAAGAAGCTGTCTTCAATAACCTGGACAGTTCTGGTATGTAGGATGATTAGGACTCAGGGAATTTTACAGTATCAAAGTAGATAGGAACTGCTGAGTATTTACTGCACCAATTAGACAGAAGGTATCTTTTTTCATATACTAGTGCCTGCTGATTTCATGCACTGAAACTAATGAGGTTTTTGTAACAAGAGAACTGTTATATCTATGGCAACAGCAACTTGAATGAAGGAGTTATGTCAGTGGTTAGAGACTTTGGAAGGAAAAGCTGCAGATAGATTTACAGGATCCTATGTACAAACACGATTCTATATGAGCACACAGGAGGCTGGACTATGGCCATTTAAATATTAGGGATTTATTAGAGGGAAGGAACCTTTTATTATAAGCCAAATAATCATTGCTTTAGAAGCATGGAATTGTTACAGTTGGAAAAGATCACTGAGTCCAACCATTAACATAGCACTGCCATGTTCACCACTAAACCATATTCCCAAATACCACATCCACATGCCTTTTGAACACTATCAAGGTGGTGTTTCTACCACTTCCCTGGGCAGCCTGTTGCAAAGATTGCCCACTTTTTCAGTGAAGAAATTTTACCTAATACTTAATCTAAAGCTTCCCTGGTGCAGCTTGAGGCCATTTCCTCTCATCCTATCACTTACCTGGGAGAAGAGATTGAACCCCACCTCACTAAAACCTCTTGTTAAACAGTTGTAGAAAGAAATAAGGTCTCCCCTGAGCCTCCTTTTTTTTCAGGCTAAGCAACCACAGTTCCCTCAGCCACTCCTCATAAGAAGAAGTGGTTTCTGGTCTGGCTTCTGCCCCAGACCCTTCACCAACTTTGTTACCTTTCTCTGGATTTGCTCCAGCACCTCAATGTCTTTCTTGTAGTGAGGGGTCAAAACTAAACACAGGATTTGAGGCCTCACCAGTGCCAAGTACAGACGGACAATCATTGCCCTAGTCCTGCTGGCCACATTATTTCTGATCCAAGCCAGGGAGCCACTGGCCTTATGGCCACATGGGCACACTGCTTGGTCATGTTCAGTCTCAGTCTGCTGCCAAAGACTATCAGGGCATTCCCGGTGTATACCTGCTTCCACATGCCCAATAAGGAAGAGTTATGGTTTTCTTTTACTTGGACCAGCTGTTATAGAATAGCTCAAATTCCTATAAAAGTCTCTTCCACAGGTAGACACTTCTGCACATAAGTTTGGACAGTAGAGTAAGAATGCAAGTATAAGACAGCTAGAAAACAGTACTACATCTTTGAATGGTTTTCCCACACAGTATGTTCTCATGATTCAACTGTTGGCATTTGTAACAATTTTAGTTTAAACCACTGGGGATGTGGACAGTATCACAATTACTCTTGAAGAGAAGACCTTAAAGCAGATGTAAAGGATATGATGACTTTGCAGAAAAAGATGGATGAGATCAAATGAATCGGTAGCAAAGTCCAGTTAGCACATCCTAGGAATTCAGTGAGGGACTGAACAGTTCCTCTCAGAAGAGAAACTGAGATTTTAGGAGCTCTGAATTACTAGTATCACTTTGGAGAATAATAGATCATAATACAAAATACCATCCAGACTTAATAAACTCAAACAAAACAAGTCTAAAAGAGGATATATGTGTGGGAATTCTCACAATGCCCAGAGACTACTGGTGAGCAGCCCCAGCAGCTGGAAAAGTAAGAGATAACTGAAGACTTAACATCCTGTGGTAAATAGCAAGGCCATTCAGTATGAAGACATGGCAATTATATTGTATGCTTTACTAACAAAAGAAAAGAAAGAGAAAAAAACAATACAAACCACCAAACATGATAAAGCAAAACAGCTTTTGATTCAAAACCAGTCCCTTTTCCAAGAAGCCATATTCCTTTTGAATTGGTCAAAGCAAAATAAGAATGTGGCAACCAATAAAAATACTACATATATGAATATACTGAAATATGTGGATAACCTTCAATCCTGACAAAAGTGGTAAGCCAAAGTGAGATATCAGAATAAAAGGTAAATGGTGTAGAAAGCTCAAAGCAGCACTTGATAATTATAAACTGCCTTTAGAAACTTCAAACATTTGAGTTTCTAAGAGACAGGCAATACTATTACAAGTGGTTGCCTGAGTACCAGCAGAGAGTCAACAGGCTGAAACAAGAAGGCACTCACCATGATAACGAAGTGGGAGTACTGCCAGTTAAGATTAAGGGGACGAAACAGCATAGAACAGACTAGAGATAGTGAAGGAATGAGGAATTTTTAATAGAGAGGTTGCATCTAGTAATATCAGGAATTGTTCTGACATGGATTTGCTACACAGACCAAAGCTTCTAGGTTATATGAAAAGAAGCTAAAAATCTGCATAAATGACACTAAAATAAAAGAAAATATATTCAACACCCTAATTCTTTTTCTAGGTTTTTTTATACATTACTGTCATAATAAGAGATATTTTCAAAACAAGATTCAGATTTACATCATGTCCAAGAATTCCCCACTAAGTACGGGGAATTTTGACAATGGTTTAATGCTTCTACCAGAAAACAGGTTTTACAAATAGAAAACCAGTTGGTATATAATTTATACTCCTGTGTTTGGCAGCAGATTGAAAATTTTACATCAGGCACCATCCAGATAGATTTGGTAAAGTGTACAGGAGGAACACAGCCGTAAAAAATGAATCATAAGTAAAACAGGTAAAATGAAATGCTTTCCATCTTTTAAAGTCCTTTGGAATGATGACTGAAATAATTATGAACAACTCAATTTGCTGCAGTGCAGCATCTAAACCAAATTTCATGATGGCAAACTAAAACTGATTTAACACTAAGGGTGATTTCAGATCACCAAAAGAACACAGACCACTTAAGTGTTTTTTAGAGAATAAGTATCCGTCTTTATACTTGAAATACCTTAAATATAAGAGATGCTACAGCTATGTACAAGTCAGCTGAAAAATCATCCAGGACAATACAAACTACATTGTTTCCTACTTGTTTCATAAATGTGACCTGTTAAATTGCAATCACTTGTGCTACTTTACTGGACTTTTTTCAAATTATGTAAATTCCTGGATGTACTGCTCTTAACCATGGAATTGGTACAGCTGCTAGTTCACCATTTCCCATTTAAACATTTAGTGGCAATTTGGCAATTCTGTAGACTGAGAGCTACGAAGCCTCTGTGAGAATGAGGATCTCTTACAGTTTTCCCAGCTTGAGCCATTCTCTAATCACCTCCTGCATGTAAAATGAGTACTGCACAACAACAAGGAAAAGATGTTAGGAAGTTCCTACAGGAGTAAGTAAAAACATAATGATATCTAGCAAATATGGATGACAGCCAGGACTTGCCATACTATCAACCAAAATAAGTCTGCCTGGCTGAAAAATCAAGACAGACTTCAAGGTCACAAATAAGCTGGAGTAAGAAGAATGTGAAAAAGGAGAGTTTACATCAACAATAATGTCTGATTTACAGTACCAAGCAAACACAAAAGGAGAGATCACCTGCTACCAGCTTCTGTGTGGTTGCCTTGTTCACATTTGAAACAGCTATAGGGTACACTGGCTGCAAGGGTACACCTCTTCTACACTGTGAGCCTTTGAAAGGAGTTAGGATTTTTTCTTTTAACTCGAGGTACTATCAGGCCTGTTACTGAAAATGACCTTCCAGAGTGGTGCTCTTTGAGAAAGCAGTAGCTTGCAGGTTGCTGTTGTGACATTTTAATTTGGATGGGTTATAATGCAGAGAAAAGGAAAAAAAAAATCACAAACAAACCAATCAACCATCTCCAAATCTGAAACTTGAACCAGTACAAACAAATCACAATTGTCAAATACTAAGCAATTGGTAGTGTATTAAAGGTAATGAATTTATTCATAGTACCAGCACCAGTTGGTAATAACTGTCTTGGAACGTGTGATGTCAGTTGTAAAACATCACACTCAGTTGTCTTTAGACTTTAGCCACTGGGGATATAAGTTCTACTAGCAAGACCATCTTCTGTAACACAGCTAAGCTAAATGAATAATAATATGGAAGCTTGATTCTGGTTATGGTTATTATAAAGTTGAGCACTGGTAGAGTCAATACAGATACAGAGAAGCTGCACACAAAAGACATAAGTACTACTTTTCCTCTGCAGAAAACAAGAAATATTCAGACCAATACTAAAAAAGGCCTGAAAACTTGGAATAAAAGTTACAATGTTATGAGAAGTGACATGGCTACAAAAGCATTCAATTATTGCACACGGTAAACAATATATCTTCATTACCAAAATATTTTAAACAGAGATTTAGTGTATACAACTAAAAAAAAATAAGTATATAAAAGCTAAGCCTTCATATAGAAGCAGGTACTAGAGCTGAGTCAATTTTAGCAACCTTTGCTCTGAGGAGGCTGTGTGAAAAGAAAGGGGTTTGCATTTCTATCAAGTTTCCAGAACTGGAAGTTGCTCTCATGGGAGTTAATTTAAAATGTTCACCTAGCTCTTACACCAGAGTTCCTCACTGTTAAGAATCTGACTTTCATTATATTTTAATGCAAACAGGCTGTCATATTTAACAGACAAGCAAATAAAATCCAGAAAATGCAGCTATTAATAATGTCAAGTGGGCACTATTGAAACATGCAGACCGTGTGGGTTTCTTTTTTAATAAGTGCAATTTTTATAGCACTTAGTATGTTCTAAGCTAGCTAACCTGCAAATCTCAACATCGAAAAGTTGCCTTACACATTGCATTGCATTAAAAAACAAAAGTTAAGCAAAAAATAGAATAAATAGGAAAACTTTCAGACACCTGATCAAGATAAGGGTAACATGTTTTAATTACGTTTTTACAGTGTTATGGGCACAAGGTCTACACTTATCATTTTGTACTCTTCTCCAAGACCAAACTCCTTTTCTGTCAGTGAATGCTCAATTTCGTTGGGGCAAAGACTGAGATGAGCTCAAGGAGCCATGATGCCGGTGGATGAAATGAAGAACATCATTCCTCATTTGTTCTTCAAAGACTTTCACAGGAACCTTGCGATGGATGAGACACTATTATCGGTCATTAGAAAGAGCTCTAACCACAGCTCTGGAACTTAAAGCAGTGCCCCGTGTAGCCAGGCTGCAGGGCTGGAGGTCCAAAGTCTGGCTCATTATGCACAGCTGCTGTTCAGCGTTCCCACGCGAGTGTCCCCACGGCAGGCTCGGGCTCTGGGACACTGCGTGACACACACACGTAAGTGACCTCAGAGGCTGCTGCTAGGTGAGGTGACGTGAAGGAGTATGTTAATGATGTCAGCAATTAAAGAGAGGAACCGTATCTTTTACCTTGAATCCACACATACAGACCAGCCACAGATCTGAAGACACAACTTCACGGCTCTGCTGCTTCTCCCAGCACCCACAAAGCAGCGGAGCCACGAGTACGCCGTGTCACAGCCCACGTGCTAACAGCACCACTGTCCCCGATTCCTTGTACCCGGAGCCGTGCCGCCGTGCCCGGCGCGGAGCGGCACGGCACGGCACGGCGCTGCCCTTCCCTCCCCAGGCCAGGCCAGGCTAGGCTGGGCTGGGCTAGACTGGACTTCTTCCTTTCCTTTCCCCGGGCACGGCTCTGCCCACGGCGCTCCCCTCAGGGCCGCGGGGCGGGGCCGCGGGCGGAGCGCGGGAAAACGGCCGTCTCGGCCACGTGCCCCGCCTGCGCTGAGGCGCCCCGCGCGCGAGAAAGGCCGGCATGGCCGACGTGGTGTGCTCGTTCCGCGTCGTGGCGGGCGGCGACGAGGGCAGCGACAGCGATGACGGCGACTGGGACATTGGCGTCGTTCGGCAGGAGCCGCAGGTGGGGCTGAGCCTCCCTGCGCCTGGGGCCCGCCAGCTGTGGCCGGGCGGTCGCGGGATGGGGGGCGGCCTCGGCTTGGAACCGTGAGGGGAGCCGGGCGCTGTGGGTCGCACGGAGGGGTGCGGCTGGTGCTTCCTCCCAGGCTGTTTTCTGCCAGGGTAATGGTAGTGTACCCTCAATCCAGTTGATGAAACCTGGGCTGTCGGGGTTTATCTTATTACCGAAACCCTTAATGTTTATTTGAAAACTTTCTCCGCTTAAGTAGCCGACCCTAGTACTAATCGTATTTCAGGATGAGAGTAAATTTGAAAGTGAGCGGCGGCCTGTAAAGCTGTTTCATATCTTAAACCTCTTGAGACTGTTTCTGGCTAACTTGAAGATTTCAATAGTTTTATTGCATCTAACAGGTGTGAAGTATCCATCAGTGAGGCAGAGGAGAGAAACCCTCACCATCTGTGAGGGTTTTTAAGCATGGGTTTGTCTCATGACCAGAATCGAAAAATGGAAGTATAACTGAATTCTTGAGGTCTTAGGCTAAAGGTTACAGCTAGTGTTTAAGAGGCCTTGACCTTAAGATGGATGTTCTGTCCAAAGATATGTGTTGTTTGAAAATTATTGCCTGAGTAGAATAAAAAAAGGGTTAGATTGTTCTGTTGACTGTTTCTCACCTATGGTTCCCTAGACACTTTTGTTAGTCTTTACAATTAGTTATTGGAAAGATGGGCTACAATGTGCTGTAAGATTTGTATATTTCTAAGTTATAAACTGGGATTTTAAAATTTATGATAAAAGACAGCTTCATTTCATACCCACTAATGTCTCTAAGGAAACTAGTGAATAATCCGTCCTCTGCTTGCCAGTGTATGTAAATGTTTTGTACACTTGATATAGCTCCAGCAGCAATCTTCAGCTGCATCTGCAGCTTTGGGACATTGGCCTCATAAATCTATGATGCTTTTGAAAACAACTTAAATTAGGTAGCTGTCTGATGCATAAACTGGTCAGTGCTTTTTTCAGCCAGAACTTTTATGATGCAGCACTACAAATCCCTCTGTTACCACAGAATTAGTATGACAGAGGAGCTGTAAGCCTTCACAGCAGTGGGCTTGTGCTGTTAGGCCAGACAGTTAGTCACTGGGGTCCCCTGACTCAAGCTCAAAGCTTCATATCTGTTAGTTGCATTTTTTAATGTTGTACGTAACAATATGTGAAATGTACCAAAATAAAAAGGTATATACATGCATTGCAGTTTTTTTCTAGTGTCATAAGATGAAAAATAATCTTAATTGAAATCAAATTATGGTAAGTAAAATTGAGAGCAGCATGGGAGGACAGCAGGTCTGTTGAGAAAGAAGATATTTCCATTTTCAGAGAAAGGGACCTCTCAGAAAAATTGATTTTACAACTTAGGCTTTATAGTAGACCCAGATCTATGGAGATGAAAGAACAAAAGTTACATGATACTTTTCTCCCTCTTCTTCTGTGCTGTGTCCTTTCAGAGGTTATCAGTGCTTTTATGCTGAAACCAAGCTATATTGTTTTTGCCTTGAAACAGTCTCCAGATTTTGACTTAATATTTCTTTGTTTATCTAGCAGTTGAGCCAAATGTTGCAGGCAGACAAGAATGAGGCATTAAAGAAGGCTCTGTTTCGTGGTGATGTGGCGTTAATTGAAGAACTCTTAAACTCAGGTGAGGAAAAGTCAGTTACAAAGTTGAATAATTTTTATTGAACTCAGTGAAAATTTCAATTCTCATTTAAAAAAAGACTTTATATCCTTTACTGGAAAGATTCATGTGTTCCTACATGCACTCAACACATTATTTTGAAAGATTAAATTACTTTTTCAGTGACTCAGATTTGGTATTCCAGCACATTCCTTCTAATATATGTTTCTTTTGTCAGTCAGGAGACCTGAAAATTAAGAAAACTATGTTTGAACTGTGAAATAGCATGTTTCCTTGTTTTCAGATACATCTTTAACATCCAAATAGCAATTAGAAGCACTGAATTAGAGGTGGTTTAAATTGAGGTGAAAAATTCAGTGGGTGGTCATTGGTGTTGAATGTTGTACAGCATGGGGTAAGAAGGGAGGCTAGGCTTTTTTATTTTCATGTTTCCCCAGTTTGGAAATTCCTTTTCCTCTTTTTTATTTTTTTTTTTTTTTCCTCTCTCCTTCACAGCACTGGTAAGTGTCTGGTATGTGCCCTATGTATAACTGCTGTCCTGGCAACATCAGCTGAACAAAGATTTTGTGATTCTGAAAGGTCTAACAGGCTTTTTGTGGCATTTGTCACTAAAAAGTAGTCTGTTTTAACACTGAAAGCCTTTTTCCCTGTTCTGTTACTCAGTATTTGTCTTTAATGTGTTTGTTAATCAGTGTTAGGAAGATTGGATCACTTATTCAAGCATCCAGGGCAATCAGAAACTGCATAGCTGAGTTGACCTGCCTAGTGATAATTGTCAGGAAGTTCTGCTTCAGCAAGCAAGGAGAATATAGTAACCAAGAGCTTGTTCTCTGAGGAAAATTTGTCTTAGGGAAGAAAGTAGTTTCTTGGTTAGCAATGGTCTTTTCTGAGTTTTGAAACAATGACATTATTTGCCCTTTTAGATGCCAACTGTTTCTCACCACAATGGGGGAATGGTTTTCTTTTTAAATTAAGCAAAACTACTGCATGGATTGAAACACAAGAAGTGCAGTACAAGCATGAAATACATCTGTCTTGCTTTTAGAAAATATTTTCTTATTTATGACTGGAGTTGTAGTGATGTGTGTGCCTCAGATTGCTTTTTTGTTTTGCTACACCATCTATTTTAAATTGTTGTGTTGCAGTGAAACAGCAATAGTTCACTTTCTGTGCTGATGCCTGCTACACAGTGGACGTGTTTGTGCTATTGGAAGATGATAATAGGTTTCTGTAAGAGCATAGATTCAGGCCGAGGATTCATGCAGTCTAGTTTCCTGTCTCCTGAAACAAGCAAGGCACTATTATAAAAAAATATGTAAGTTCCTTAAAATGGGACCAGCAATATATTCTGACCTATCCAGCACTGTTCTGCAAAGCATTATAACACAGTTCCTATTATGGAGGTCTTCCTGAAGAAAGGTGACATTATCCATCTGGGATCTGTGCTCAGATTAAATCTTTGCCACCAGCAATACCTTTAGTATAGAAGAGCTTGTAGGAGGCTCACTACCAGCAGTCAGCCAAACTCAAGGTTTTTGTTGAAAGTGGATTTCCTAGCAAGTGCTGGGGCTATTCCTTCAGGTAGAGTGAGACTGTGTTGTTTTCTGGCTTGGTTAGATGTTGCCTTAGTATTTTTGATGCTAAAAGAGTTTTACAGAGCTTCTTTAGGAGATGGACAAGCACAATGGTTTTCCTTACCACTGTTAAATGGCAACTTAGGAAAAAGTTTCTGAAGTACATGTCACAAAAAGTAATGCAAGCAAGTAGTGCCTTCAAAGATGATTTAGACATTTTGGTTTGCTTTAGAAGTAAAATAATTAACACCATGTGTTCCATTTCCTAAAATGGAATTAGAAGTTACGACTCATGACAGTTTAGGCTGAATAAAGATATAACTACAGTCAAATCCTCCATTTTCCTTCAGCAGTTTGTTCCACCTATATCTTTGAGTGTGTGCTGGAGCTCATCTCATATTTTGTGAGCCAGTTCAGGGAATTATAAGTAGTAGTAAACAACAGGAATGGGAGGGTGCCCAGTGTGTGAGAGTAATTTTTCAGCTAGTTTAGGACTTTGAACCCTGAATCAGGTGACCACCATAGCTGGCCCAGCAGAGGGAGACATCAGCAGCTCTAATAGGACTCAGCTTTAAGGTTGTGTGGGAACAGACCTAAGTGCAGACAGACTTCATACTTCTACTAGAGAAAAGTCTTAGAAAGAAGCATTTTAGAACTTGTCAGGTAAATGGTGTCTGAATGTGAATGGATTCCAACACTGAGAGCTGTTCTTTAACTGAATGGAAGTCAGGACTTCATATTTTTTGTGTCAAACATGGAATTATTTAGCAGAGTTACATCTTTCTCTATAAAAACAGCCTTTCTACTATAGCTGTAATTAGCCACCGTCAAGAAAGTATGTGGAAGGGCTATGGGAGAAACAGTAATAATCACCAAAAAAAGATTCTTACTTTGCTGTTCTTTTGCTTCGCTGTTATTCATATTCTTTACATGATTTCTGCTGTTGTGTTTGTCTGTGGCCAGAATGTGTTTATCCTCTTTGCTGCTTAAACAGGAAGATATTTATCTGTAACTCAGATTGTAAAGAAGAATGTTGCCTCTAGTTTCTTGCCTAGCTATAATTTGTGGGGCCATGTAACTGAAAAGCTCCTCTGCTCATACCTATAGAGGAACACGGATAATGGCAGGTGGGGGAGTCCAAATAATGCCATGGTCCAGCTCCTCTCAGGCCCATCATGCAATCCAGTTGAGACCATGTGCAGACAAGTTACAGACTCAGAGCAAGGGACTCCTAGCTCTAATAAAAGGTCCTTGTGCCTGAGTGCCAAGGAACTGTAGAGACAGGAGTGAGTGAAAGCTGTGCCAGTCACAGGAGTGGGACCAGAGGTCAGATACTCGTGTGTCTGTGATGCCAGCACCTGGAGGGGATGGGTGGCATGCTAATATCGGTGCTGCTGTGTTTGTAAGAGTGCTCTGTTTGTCTGTGTTGATCACTGTGACCAGTGGGGTGTGTGTGTGCCCCTGCTGGGAATACATACTCAGCATTGATATGGGTTGGACCTGCGGTTCTGGAGTGCAGCAGCCTCTCTTCTCTCTGGCTGTTGGATCTGGCCTGATTTTTCACTAAAAATTTTTTTCTGGGCTTCACTGTTCTCTTGAGAAAATCTCAAGGGTCATTTTAAATGCTGAACTAACATTGCTTACTTCAATAACAGCTCATGTAATGGGAGTAATAACCTATTTGAGTAGTCATTAAGGTGAGACATTTCTGGTTCAGTCAGCAACTCCTATAACCAAGCAGCCAAGAAGCCACATGACTTTTACTGCTTCAGTTGTCCTTTCTTTGTCTTCCTCTGGGATTACAGCTTGTTTGCATTGAGACCATCAGTGCCACTGACTGATACTTCTAGACAGTCACTACCAGGATGGTAGGCAACTATGCCGGACAAACAACATATTGCCAAATAGACCATTCTACTTCTGGAAGTTGGAAAAAGCACCAGCATCATAGCAGATACTGACTGCGGTCCATGGAGAGAAAGCATTGAGGAAAATCCTTCTCAAGTGTTTTAATAAGTCATATATAAACTGCCAAGTAGGTTGTTACTGTTGTTCTGATGTGTATTAAAGTAAAAGGTTTTAGATGGGGCTGCTTTTCTTCTCATGAGGAAAAGAGACTTAAAGACTGACAGGGTGACAGGTTTTGGGTATTTATTTTCTTACTAGTATTACTTCAGTGGGCTGTTGAATATCAGACTTGCTAAATTCTTGAAGTGACTTAAAAGGAAGTTCTAATATGACTGCTAAAGGATATTTGCTGGCTCCCCTTGTAGAACTTCTGTGGTTTTCAATGAAAAGTTTTATACAATGCACATAGGCCAGTGTGCTAGTATGCAACTAGTATGTGTAGGTTGCTAAGGAGATTGGGTTGTAAATTCTGTGGCTTGCAGGTGTTACAATGCTTCAACACATGGCTTTCATTGGATTGCTACCTCTTTATTGATTCTGCAGTTCCAGTGATCTTGAGAAATTTAAGACTTGATCCAAGAGCAGTGACCTGTTAGTCCCTCAGCTTTAATGACTTTATTTTGCTACACTGAGCACGTCTTTGATGTACTACTGCGACAGGGAAAGTACAGATTTTGCATGAAAAAGCATGCATGTAGCTTAACTGTCACAAATTTCTTAGGATAGTTGGGGGGCCTTTTTTGGAGTGTTTTTTCCCAAATAAGTATTTTTGATTATCCATGGTCACTGTAGGAATAATATAGAGCCAACTGATGGAAACTTTTCTAGAGGAGCTAATATTTGTTGGAGGATTGAAAAATCTATGCAGGTATTTAATAGAAAGTTGTCAGATGACTCTCTCAGTTTGGTACTTGGTTCTCAGTGCATTTGGAAGGGCTGGGCTGACAGGCATGCTTCTAGCCCTTTTAGCCTTTCTGGCTATTGCAAAGAGTAACAAACAATTCTGGTGATTGTGTTTGAGCCTTGCATAGTCTCCTATTTTCTCTTTTTATTGAGATAATATTTTGTTAGTATTGAACACAAATGTGCAGCTAACTGTCTTGTAGGACAGAGAATAAAAGGAGCTGTATAGCAGGAAATCCTAGATGTTGTGATCCTAATTGTCTGACAAGCAGTTTGCTTCCACAGCTGTCTTCCTGGCTTGGCAAGAGTCAAATTTTTTTCATTTTGATTAAAGAAAGCTGTTGCACAGAGGTATAGAAAGCAGATTCTGTGTGCTTATATGAAATTACTTTTGCAGCTAAATTTTGGAGGTTTTTAGTGTAGTTTTTCTGTGGTACTTGACTCCTTGGGTTGAGAACTGGGCTACATTGATGTCAGTTTTAAAGTTGTTTTCTGGTGTTCTAAATAAAGGTGTACTATAAAAAAGAAAATGCCATAAGAGATTTCTCTCCCTTGTACTAAATGCAAACAGGGTGTAACCTTTGTAATGAAATATATTGAGAGTAAGTTTTATAAAAAGCATATTTGTAGTAATGCAGGTTGATGTTTGAAATTTCTTCAATTGTGACAGGTATCAGCATTGAAACTAGCTTTCAGTTTGGATGGACTCCCCTGATGTGTGCAGCCAGCGTGGCTAACTTTGCAGTAGTACGTCTTCTTCTGGACAGAGGTGCTAATGCATGTTTTGAAATAGGTAAGATGGGAATGAAAAATACTGGCTGGTAATGCTCAGTACCAGACATTGTCCTCATCCTTATTCTCTTGTTTATATGTGTAGGGAAAACAAAAGTTCACAGCAGAACTGAGACCCACTCGACCTTTCACAGTTTTGAAGGAAAAGTAATAGTTTTACAGTTAAAATTGTGTTCTTGGAATTGATCTGGAATCAGTTGCTGTGTTTTCTTGTTCTTTCTCTCTCAATTCCACTTTCTCCCACGCCTCCCAAATCCCAAGTACTTTTTTAAAAAGTGTTTGGAAGTACTTGCTCAAAAGTTGTAGTATAAAGTTGTACAGGTAAATCTTACTGTATTTGATCCTGTTATGAACTATGTGCAGAAACCAGATAACATCTCGAACAACATGAATAGCTCTCCAGTTCATGGGAAACTAATGTGGGCCTCTCTAAAACTAGACTGCAATTTTTCTATTAAGAAAACTTCTTCAGAGTGCTGCTAGATCACCTTTTTCTGCAAGACTTCAGTGTAGCTTCTGAGTAGTATCAGTTCCTCTGTCAATTTTATTGGCATAATAATAACTCCTTTTCTTCTTAAATTGGGGTTATTTTCAATCTCTTCCCTTGCACTGGAATATTTATCCCACAGTACTGCCAAGTATGTAAGAGCAGTAATCATATTTTCCAGTAACTTGACAGTAGTTGCAGTAGTAGTAGAGGGAAATGCAGATGGTACAAATCTGGTTCTGAAAATTTTCTATAACCTCTTAGCATTTGATCAGAGTATGAGATTAGAGTAGATTGCCTACACCAAAAGCACTAATGCCTTCTTCTAGTCACTGTCTTTGTAGCCATTTTCAGAGAACTTCTATGTGTCTGCCTACAGCTTGTACCCGTTCCTTTCTTATGGCTATAGAAAGCTATAAATGGGGCAGAAACTGCTATGGGCAGTAGTTTAGGCTGGCCAGGTAGCCAAATGCATGGCATTTTCCCATGTGTGTGATCGACTATCTTTGCCCAAAGTGGCACCTCCCTAGGATCATATTTCTTGGCTTGTTTCCCTGTTAGACTGTATAGGGAAACTGTAACTAGGGATATGGGCAGCAAAGTACTGTCTAGCCAGGAGCAGTCTTGTAAGTCATTGATTTGGGTCAGGTCATGTATGTTCAGTAAAGCTGTGCTATCCTAAGGGGTACTGAATCTCACCAGCCCTCCTGCTATTTTTTATGTCAGCAGGCAATCATACAAGTGATTCTATAACAATAACCCTTTAATGCCTATAATGCTAATAAACAACTATACTGTTAATCAACTTGAGTCACACTTCAGTCATTCTCTATAACTAGTTACTTAATTTTACCCTTTTTGGTGGTCCACAAGAACTAATATATCATTCACTGTGTGGTGGGTTCAAAATGGACATCCTTCAAAGTGGCATCCTTGAGGAATAATTTCACCCGAATTACTGGAGTTTTCATGTAGTCTGAACATAAACTTATATTTTTGCAGTCTTTTAGCAATTATTCTCTGTAAAAGAGAAATCTAAGAATTCCAAGGTGTTTCTTTCCTTTTGTCTCTTGCTCACATGTATGAGCTATAGGTAGGCTGACAGAAATTAATTTTCCATTTTTCCCTGCTGAGATAATGAATACAAATACAACTACAGGTCCCTCCCAAATACCATTCCTAGACTAACAGTGCTTTATTTAAAATCCTGCCATCTTTCCATTCATGTTGTAGTTGATAATCAGGTTAAACATTTTGAGTAAAAATTTGTCAGCATATGAAGTAATTTCTTCATGAGGTAGTTGAAAATTAAACAATGGTATATTAAAAAACTAAGTGAATTTAAATGTAGAACTAAGTTGTGGAAGTGGAGGACAAGAGGTGATAAGAACAGTGGGGGTAATGTACGTGACAAACTTTTAACGTCTAAATATAATGCAATCTGACTTCATTGAAGAATGAAGATGTTAATTATACACAGTCTTAAAATTTCTAAAAGAACATTAGAATATATGTTGTAACATTTGGTAGGATATGCAGCTAATATTACACTTCTTAAATGGATGAAGGCATGTTGGAACTTGTGAACAAGTTTGTGCAATAAACAAAATGGGCAGTTACTCAAATGGCAGTCTTCTAAATGACACTGGGGCCAGCTAAATAGGATGCTGTGTTTCCCAGATGGAAACATGGTAATCATGGAAAAGCGGTCTCCTGTGTTCTGTGTGCAAGCAGCAGTTTGATTTCTGAGCCAAGATGGTGTGTAACACCCAGCTGTTTTCAGAGCTGGAGAAGTAAATATGCTGGTATTCCTATGGACTGTGTAGGTGCTATTTACATCCACATCTAAACCAATACTTTTAATACTTCTCTTGCCATTGTTGGACCATAGTAAGTTAATAAATTTAATTCTTCCTTCTTAAGACCTATCATGAAGCCGTTTTGCTTCCAGTGTCTTTTGTATGAGCCTCTGTTCTCCCCAAAATTGGTGTCACTGTGTGTTCATAATACATTTCTTGTAATACCTTTTTCTATCCATTGCAGTTGTTACCTCCATTTACTGGAGGGGAGGAACAGGGAGTGACTATACTGGTGTAGAATGTGTTTTGAGAAATAAGCATCTATAGTTAAGCTCCTATTGTAGCTTTGGGGTGCTTTCAAGCAATTTAAATTTCAGTAGGAATGGATGTTTTACTACTGTGATTCACTCTCATGTTTCTGAGTATCTCCTCAGGTGCCTTTTTCTTACCTGATCATTCTAGTGATTTTCACAGACAGGAAAACAGGACTGTTAGCCTTTTCCAAACATCATAGAGTATCAAAATCTCAGTAGCAACTCTAGTAAATTTAAAGACTTTTAAAGGAGCTTCTGGATTAGCATGGTATTTACATTTACATATGTAATTCCCTAACTGCAAATTTCCAAACAGATAAATACAATGTGTTGATGGCAGCATGTACTGCACAAGCTTCAGAGGAGAACATCTTGAACACTGTCGTGCTGCTTTTATCAAGGAATGCTGACCCTAACCTTCCTTGCAGGTAATGAAAACCTCACACCTGTGAATACAGTACAGAAATAATATTATTATACAGAGATGTGTTTATAGACATAGATCTTGGTGGTGATTGAGATGAAGTGCACATACTTCTTGTGATTTCACTGCTGTTTTTATAAGAAAATATTAGTACTCAGTAACTCATACCTGTTAGTACAGTTGTTAATCTGAGTAAATAAGACTGTGATCAGCTTTATCCGATTTTAAATATATTCTTCAGCTGAATAAAATAAAAATTAATCTTAATTATTCACTTGACTGAAGTATAAGGGCAAGAAATATGTCGTCTGCCTTTCCTAAATCATATTGCTTCTTCTGCATAGGGATGGAAGTCAAATCAATTCATTCTTTATTTAAATTCATATCCTACTTTGGAACTTTCTTGTGGATGTCTGGCTATATTCTTTTCACAGAGTGCTTCCTGTGGGAAACAAAATTCTGTAAATAAAATACATTTATTCCACTGCAGTGTGGAGTAATTTGGATTAAAGAGGTTAAGCTCCTTTTAGAAACAAGTAATACAACTTTGTGTCTCAGCGGTTTGATGCAGTGCATTGTGAGATGTCTGTAGTTTTGTCTGATGAAATGTTTCTGATGAAATGTTTCATTTTACATCAAAAAGAAAGAAATTCTGGACTGACCCCAGGATAAACTGTCTAGCCTCTGCTAAAAAAAATACTGCTTAGGTCAACTAGTTTTTCATCTAACAGCTTTTTTTTTGTACCAACCTCTTTCATCACATTACCTGGGATATACGGACTGAGTAGCTCTCTAGAAAGAATAGAATTGAAGGCCTTTGGTTTTCCTTAGTAGAATTCAATTACTCAAGGCCCTGAACCTTGCTATGAGCACAGTACTGATAGAATAGAAGGAAACAGAGTTCTGCTGAAGTGTAACTGATGTCTGGTACCAAATTTAAATGCCATTGTTTAATCAGAGAGACTAGAAATTCTTCACAAGAGAAGAGAAAGCTATATACTCTGAAATAATTACATATTATTGTTGTCAGATACCTGGGTGTTAGAATAAACATCCTGCTTTAAAAAGTAGGGGAAGGCTTTGCATTATTGACTTTGTTTTGGGTGTTGGAAATGGAAGCAAGAGTGCAGAGCTGCAGGTTTGCATTTGGACAGGCCTTTGGCTAAACTTTGGGGGAAGAGAGTGTGAAAGCTGACACAAGAGGTAGGAATTCTAATTTTTAAATTTTATTTATAAACTTAGGGTATGTTTTGCATGGTTGATCTTTATATACAAATATTAATTTACTACCTTTTTGTGTCCGTAGACCTTTTGCTAACATGACCTATCTACGCATCCAGCAGATATGGTTGTGGTTTTTTCACTTTTGCAGTAGTAGTCTTTCTCAAATGAAAAGATAAAATGAAAACTGACAATCAGAAATGTCATAGTTTTGCTAAATAAAAGTAGAGACTTGAAAAATCCAAACCTTGTAATCTCAAACCTTTGAGCTGCCTTTATGCTTTTCCAGTATTTGGCATATGTGCATGCCCCTCTATTATTGGGTCTGCTCAGACAACAGCTGCTGTTTCTCATGGACTTCTTGCTCTGTGCTCAGAAATGAGAACAAAACACAATAAACTGCTTTATGTGATGATAAGGGATCAAAGAGCCCCTCTCTGTGGCACTGCAGTCCCATTCCACCTGTTTCATTAGAGCAAGCAGGATGTTCTGTGGGGGTGATCAAGAACTGTCAGTGAGTTGAGGTTATTGTGAAAGTACTTCCTGTGTGATCAGCTTACAGCTGGTGAAGAACTAAGGTTCTCATTAGTCTCATGGTTTTCTTAGCATGTAAGAACCAGAATGATTCTAGGAAGCTTCTCTTTTGTCCACCAGCCACTGGAATGTGTGTAAATGCAAAGCAGTGTACTTAAACTTCATGTAAGCAGGGTTTAATGATTATCCTTTCTCTTTTGCTCCATCAGGGCAACCAGCAGGTTCTTTTATTTCATGTCATCTGGACGTGATACACAGAAACTTGGAGGCAGTGGGTCTAATTTATTAAGTGTGTGTGGAGTAGGGAAGGACTAGTGGGAAAGACGTGATTTTTGAAATGCAAAGAAAGGAGGCGAGTTTAGGAATGGATAGGTAGATTGTTTCTTTGCAAGGGGGTATGGTTCTGAGCAGAAAGTATTTAGTAGCATAAGTTAGGATATTTTTGTAAAATCAAAATTGGAAACTGTATACTGGTGGCTGTAAAAACAGTTTTGTTGATGAGAATGTATTGTATCAAAGCGTAAGTGCTAAAGGGTTTTCAAAGTCAAACAAGTAATGGCTAGGTGGGACAAGGCATTTTAAGACCTGCTCTGAATAGCCTGAATGCTTCATTTAAGTGATTGCTACCTTGAGGTTTTACTTACCTCATGACATTCACCTTCCTCTTGCTCCAAAATGTAAATGATATACTTTATCCCTTTGGCCTAGAAATCTTTAGGTAGTATTTTTAAAAACCCCTTTTAACCTGCAATGCTTTCCTGAAGTTATACTAAGGTATGTTATTCCAATATTACTTGTTATATAGGATTTCCCACTTCATCACTAAATCCCACTAAGCCAAAAAATGGGCAAATAAAATATCTTCTGTTGCTGTGAGACAGCTCTATAGAGACCTATAGAGATAGTGAGATATATGGATATCAGTTATTAAGTTGAAGATGGAGATTATAATCTATCTCTATTTTTATAGTAATCTCCATAGAGTAATTCATGTCAGAAGGGATTTCAGGAGGTTTCTAGTCCAACTTCTTTAAAGCTATGTCTGCTGTAAAATTTGGCTGGGTTGCCCTCTGGTCAATGAGATTGGAGAGTAAAAAATTTCTCTGAGCAGCCACTTCCACTGACTGGCTGTGCTCCATGGTGAAATATCACCTCACATACGTCAGAACTTCTGCTTTTGTAGTGTTGATGAACTAAGCTAGAGACTAGTTCTAGAAAATAAGAAATAGAAAATAGAAAGAAATAGAAAGTCTTATTTTCTGTTCTAGACTGATGCAAGTCTTTTTGCTTCATTACCAAGTTACTTTGTGTTGTTGACCGTATGTCTTGAAGGTCTGGTTACCTTTCATTTTGCTTATTTCTCTGGGATTGACCTTTTTCCCCTAGCATAAGGTTGTTTCAAATTTTTAATGTTACTGGATTTCATTCAGTACAATTTTAATTCTATTTGCGTAATACAAAACATTATCCTTGTATGAATGATCAAAACCAAAGAAAGATGTGCAAAGCCTTAATTCTAGCAGTATTCTCTGGAAGGAGGCAGAAATTTTAAGGCGGTTGTTTTTAGACATATGAATTTGGGGATCCCTCTAGTGGCTGATGAACTTATTATTAAGAAACACACTATTGGGAAGAACAGTCCTCCCATCAGGTGTATCCTAGCAAAATAGAATAATCTTTAGAAAGCAGGTTTTTGACATGGAGCTATACATTACAAGCAATACATAATATTTTTCATTAGAAACTATTGCTCTTTAAAATGAAATAGATTTTAATTAAACAACAGTAGTAAAATATTTTACCTTAAATTTTATTACTTAGCAGCAACCAGAAACTCTACAATCTTTTTCCTCCAATACTGCCTTTTTTTTTCCTTAATTCTGCTGTCTTGTTCCACCAAAAAATGTGTCAGGCATCTGGAAAGATACTTTACAAACAGAAGCTTTTGAGCAATATTTCATAATGGCTTAATCTTGTAAGCATCTCTAGAAGCATAAGATGATGTCTTGGTTTGAGATACTCGGAGGAGAACACTTTGAAATGAGTCATCTCATTTAAGTATTCCAACAGTCCCTTCCCACCAATAAGAAATTAATAATAATAGATGAAAGATGAAAGAGAAAAACAGTGGTTTTTTTAACAAACAGAATACCGAAAGGCACGGGGAAAAAAAGTAAATAGCTGCTAGACCTCGTACCCCACTGCAACAAAGAGAGACCCAAAATGGTGGAAACTATCCGTTCCCAAAATGATCCCAGCAGGAGAATTTCAGGCTTTGTAGGACAGAGTGACAAGATGATGTGAGAGCCCTCCCTGGAAGGCAGGGGCCTCACAGAGCTGTTCCAGCAGCAGGCAAAGAGCTTCCCCATGGCAAGGCACTGTAGAGTGGGCACAACAGGTGAAGCAGCTGGGCTGAAGCCACTCAGTGCATCTTCTCCCCAACTTCATGTAGTCAACATCGTCTTGGGCTGGAGCAGGGTGGCTCTGCTACACTTCTGCCAACATGGTGCCCACCTGGTTTTTCAGACAGGCAGCTGCATAATTCACCCTCAGAGTAGCTCAGATATTGCTCCGGCAGCTTCTCTGAGCCAAGGGGGAAAAAACCAAACAGAATGGCCATTACCTGAGCAAAGATGAAGCAGTCAGCGATGCAAATACCACACTGGGAAGAGACCCAAGAAACCTTGCTGGAGAGCTTTGAAAAACTCCGGCATAAAAGCAACCTCCACACCCACACACAGACAGACACACAGACAGACGCGCGCACACACACGAAGTCCCCTGCTGCAGGGTCTTAAAGGTACAGATATTTTGCTTACACTAATTCTACTAGAGAGAGTTTTGCATTTATGAACATAGTTGTTGTTTTTAATATTCTTTCTCTTAAGTATTCAGTTGTGATTTACATCTTGCCCTCAATGAAACTGTACATTTTTTCCAAACTTTGGATTGAAATTGTTCTGCATGTAGAGCACATCACTTAGGCAGTGTATTTTAAAAATATATTTTTTAATGAAAATAGAAGTGTGCCAACTTTTTTTGCATTTTGACATACTTCATTTCACCTGGCACCTTTTCTTTCAGAAAACAAATGACTGCACTGATGTATGCAGCTAGAAAAGGCTATCCTCGGGTTGTTGCTTTTCTTGTTGCTCATGGAGCACACATAAATGCCCAAGATGAAAATGGATATACAGTAAGTGATTTATTTTGTGTGTTGTCTTTAATGATAAAAAATTTTAAAAGTTTGTACCCACCAGCTTGTTTCAAAGTACAATTTTCTGAGAAATATTTCTCAGAATTTTCTCCTTTAGCACTACTTTGAGATCCTCTTGAATTAATGGTCTTTGTTTCCATATTGGGCTGTGTTTTATTGATTGAAAGTGTGGTGGTTTGCTTCATTTTTAAGACTGGTAAAACAAAGTTTTTCTTTGCAGGCATTAATATGGGCGGCACAGCATGGACATAAAAGTGTGATTTTGAAGTTGCTTGAGCTAGGAGCTGACAAAAATCTACAGACCAAGGATGAAAAAACAGCAGCAGACCTAGCAAAAATCAACAAACATTTAGAGGTATTTAATTTCTCTTAGAAATGCAAATTCTGGTTTTTGTGTCCAAAATGTTTTCATTAATCATATAATTTTCTGTAGAAGTATGACTTTAATAACTGCATAATAGCAGCTTGTTGAATACTAGTGCTGTTACATTTATGTTTATAACAGACTATTTTCTGCTGTATCATGGCTTTTCATGGTGCTGTAAAGGCTATATTGTAGTGTTTTGGAAACCTTTTTTCTTTATTCTTTCAGAATCATTGACTTTAGATGTAGAATTCAGAACAAGGGTAATTCATGTTTGCAGTGTTGATACGAGAAGTAGAAAATGTGTTTTAACCTATATGCCAAAGTATGTGAGAGAATGCAGAAATCAAACTGATTTGTAGTGTGTAGCTTCTCATTGAGTTTGGAAGTAAAAAGGCTAAAGCCAAAAAAGGAGTAGTTGGTAGTGGCCATTTTCAAAGTCCATTTTCTGGAGTAAGGTGTGAAGTAATGTAAATTGGCCATCAGATCATGGAAAGAGCAGCTGCTAATTACTAATACAGAGAGCTACTGAAGACAATGTGTATTCTCCTAAAATAAATGTTTGCTGCTGTTATCAGATGATACGTGGTGGATCAGTCAGACCATATTCCTGTGTATTTTGTTTTGAGTTGCTCTTACCAATGATGTGGCTTTTTACATGGCTTCTTCAAAGATGTATAGTTCACTCTTATGAATTGTAATTTACAGCTTCTTATCTCTTTTTTTTTTTTTTTCCCATGCCAGACTCAAGGGCTAGGCAGGAGCAAAAATGATAACTATGTGCAGAGCTGTCAGTAGGAGCTAGCAAGATCTGTGTCTGAGGCTCAGTGATCTGCTAGCTCAGGTTACTGAGAAGGGTTACAAGTACCTTCTGCCTTTGATAAACAACTTGTTCAGCAGGTTGCAGCCATACAGTCTTATAACATGACTTTCTCTGACGTGGAGGGAATACAGGCTTGTCACACTTGAGATGGCTCTTGCCTCTCGACCTGAAGTGCTTACTTTCACACAATTGGTGCAAAGTCTTGCAGATGGTATTGAGCTATTTAACGGTCATGAGCTTCTTCCAGCTTCAGAGTCTGCTTTCAGGCTGTTGACAACCCAAGGGGCTGTCATACAGATGATATCTGCAGAAACTGTTTCTGGGAGGGAAAATATTTTTCTTTTGTATTCTGGATTTGACTGGGAGTTATTTTGTCTTCCAAACAGCCTGTATGGTGCTGTGTTTTAGGATTGTGACCAAAACAGAGTTGATAACATAGCAGTGTTTTAGCTGTTGCTGAGCCATGTTTGTGCAGAATCAAGGCCATCTTTATTTCTCACTCTGCTCCCCATCTCTTGCAAGTAGGCTGAGGGCGAGCAAGAGGTTTGGAGAGGGAGCAGCCCTGGGCTGCTCGCTCCAGCTGGCACAAGGGGTATTCCAGGCCCTATAACGTCATGCTCAGCAATAAAATTGGAGAGTGGCTGGGCATTGGTCTGTTGGTGGGAGATGGTCAGGGCCTGCTTTTGCATTACTTAGCTTTTGGGTTTGTTTTTTTTGTTCGCCTTCACGTATCAAATTGTATTATCTCAGCCCATGAAAAGTTTTCTCACTTTTACCCTTCTCATTCTCCCCCATCCTGCTAGCCTTAGTAGGGGCTTATTTTCCAGCCAGGATCAACCCACATACTTGTATGTGTGTATAAAACTGGCCAGTCCAGCTTTAAATTCTAGGCAAGTGGTTTCACCATTCTTTTAGCTTTATTGAGGTTCTACTTCTTTTGCTGAATTTTGTTGTAACTATCTCAAAACTCACACAGAGGCAGTTCAATGTCTGCAATCCATCACCACTGCGTAGTGATGCCTACCAGAAGGCTTCTTCTTTAATCAGTTAAAAGAACCCCTGTCTGTCAGATATAGTTAACTTAGATTGCCGGTTGTAGATTGGTAAATTCTTATGTTTTTATATGCACTGGAAGTGGAGATGTTAAGAGTCATGTTCTTTAGAGAACTTATTTTGTTCTTTAGAGAACTTATTGCATAGAATTCTTGTCTACAAGCAGCAAAAATTGCTATGTTGGTGTTTGGCTTTTTCCATAGTGGCAGATGGTTTTTTTAGACCATGTGATAGATACTACTGTGCTCAGTGTTCATTGTTGTGCTGGAATTTGGTTAATTTAGAAATGCTCTTGGTAAACTCTTAGTTTAGCCTTAACTTCTCATAATAGATGTATGCTTTAGAGAAGTGGCAGATGTTCCATGTTCCCTGTAAGTAGTAATTGATTGTAATCTTACTCCCATATATTTTTTTAATACACTTTGAGTTTTAATAATAATTAATTCATTTTGACTGTTCCAGATATTTAGTTTGCTCTCGTTGGCTGCAAATCCCTTGCAAGGGAGATACCATGACACAGTTGAGCAAAAGGCTATCTGCAAATTTCCGACAGCTGTTTCTGACCACAGTGTTGGGTAAATACACTTGTAGTGTAATTTTAGCTTATAAGCATTCCTAAAATATTGTATTTGTTCATATCAGTGATAAAGTTGTTCTGATAAATAATGTGTCTTGTTTGGAATGCTGCCAAGAGTCCACAGTAAGTATATTAATGAGCTATCAATTTTTCAAGATTGCAAAGTTCCTTGGCAGTATAAACAAAGAGCATGCTCTAGATTTTTCTTACCTCTCATTTAGTGTAAAATGCAGGAGAGCCAGGGTCCAATGTCCCTTCAGTTCGTTTCAGCTCTGTTAAACCCCTGTTGCATACTTCTTGTTCTGTGCTTATCTTCATTTGATGTTAAATTTTTGATGCTTTCACTGAATGCTTGTGTTCAGCTTCATTGCCACCAAGAGCTATGCCCTTTTATTTTTTCTTTAATCAATTGGAGAGTCAAAATTAAGTTTGAACACTAGTTAAGCTCTGGAAGTTTTGACAGAGTATGCCCCTGACCCTGAGGCTTGAAGGTGCCCTATGCCTGAAATCAGAATCTGCTTCAGCAACTTCAGAGATTTCTGATACAATTTTGTACAAGAACTTGGCTAAGAAGTCCTCAACAAACAATCTGCTTGCATCCTTCAGCTTGAGCTGTGTGGTCTTAAAAAGACAGCTTGCAGTGCCCATAGTCTGTTCTGATTGGTCAGATTGCCCCTGCTCAGCCAGTCCTGCTGAATTTGGAATAAAGTTTTGTAGCATTAAGCTGATGGGAGCTCACAGGGTAGCAGTTCACAGTGAGGTAGTCCCAGACAGAGTACATCAGGTAAAGCCTCATCAGATTCTGTTTTTGGAATCCTAGAATCATTTAGGTTAGAAAACACCTCCATAGAGGCCTACTCTTGACCAAACACCACCATGTCAACTAAATCTTAATACTAAACACCATATCCAGTCATTTCTTGAACTCTTCTAGGGATGGTGACTCAACCACCTCCCTGGGCAGTGTCTTCCAATTCTTGACCACCCTTTCAGTGAAGAAATTCCTTCTGATGTCCTGCCTGAACCTCCCTTGTGTCAGCTCTCGTTTTGTTGCTAGTTGCCTGGGAGAACAGGCCAACCCCCCCCCCCCCCCCCCACCTGGATACAGCTTCCTTTCAGGTATTTGTAGAGTGATGAAGTCTCCCCTGAGCCTCCTTTTCCCCATGCTAAAGAACCCCGGCTCCCTCAGCCACTCCTCACTTTCTAGACCCTTCACCACCTCCATTGCCCTTCTCTGGACACACTTCAGCCCCTCAATTTCTTTCTTGTAGTCAGGGGCCCCGGACTGGACACAGAACTTGAGGTGTGGCCTCACCAGTGCTGGGTGGAGGGTAACAATCTCTTCCCTAGTCATTCTGGCCACACAATTTCTGATCCAAGCCAGGATGTTATTGGCCTTCTTGGACACCTGGGCACACGTTGGCTTATATTCAGCTGTCAGTGAGCACCCCAAGGTCCTTTTCTGCTGGGCTGCCTTCCAGACACTCTTCCCCCAGCCTGTAGGACTGCATGGGGTTGTTATGGCCAAAGGGCAGCACACAGCACTTTGCCTTATTGAACCTGATACAATTGGTCTTTGCCCATTGATCCAGCCTGTCCAGATTCCTCTGCAGAGCCTTGTAACCCTCCAGCAGATCAGCGTTCTCACCCTGCTTGGTGTCATGTGTGAACTTACTCAGGGGTACCCCCAATCTCCTCGTCCTGATCATTGATAAACTATTAAACAGGACTGGCTCCAACACGGAGCCCTGGGAAATACTGCCAGTGACTGGCCACCAATGGATGTAACTCCATTGGCCACCACTCTCTGGGCCTGGGCATGCAGCCAGTTTTTAACCCGGTGGGCTACCAGCTTCTCCAGGAGAATGCTCTTGAAGACAGTATTGAAAGCTTTACTGAAGTCCAGATAGACAACAATCCACAACCTTTCTCACATCTGCTAGGTGGGTCACCTTGTCTGAAAAGGAGGTAATGTTGGTCTAGCAGGACTCATCTCTCCTAAACCCATGCTGGCTGGGTCCGATTCCCTGGCTGCCCTGTATGTGCCCTGTGATGGCAATGAAGATGCTCCTTCAGTCTTTGAGGGGAAGAAGAGGCAGACCTTCATTTCAGGGCCTACACCAAGACAGAGCAAAGTATGTCATAACGAAGGATTTTGGCAAAAGATTTGTTGTAGCCAATACAGTAGTCCTTTCAGGATTTTGTAGGATTTGCTCTTCCGTTTAATTCTTTACATTACAGTTCATCTGATTGTTGAAAGCTGTTTAGTTATTTTTCCTCTTATATTTTTATATCCCTTGGTAGAGTAGGGAATCAAAATTGATACTTTATATTTGTTTATAAATGTTAAACTCTGAACTTACAGTTCAGTGTTAACTACTTCCTCAGTTTACCTTCTGAACAGTAGTCTTCTGACAAGTTTCTTGATGGAGTAATTTCCACTGTTTTTAATTACACATAGTCCTGTTTTCTTGAGAACCTCTTTTGGCTTAACTGGAACAGGAAGGGTACCGGTTGAGTACTGAGTCCAGTTAATATGAATATTATGTACATAATTGTCTTCCTTAACCCCACTTCCACATTTTTCAGGCTTTTGTGACCCAACTTTAGGGTTCATTTGGAATGTTTTGTTACTTAAAATTACCTTTATGTACGAAAGTCATCCCCTTTTGGTCTCAATTCAACTTATTAGACAGAAAAGACATCTAAAAATTTTTGATAGATTAAGCTGTATGTTTGTAAGGTACTTCTGTCATCAGCAGGTGTGTGCAACTTCGGGTTCCTCCCAAGTGCTATGTCTGGGGAGTTTTTCTGTAACATTTTGTTATGGATGTTTTTGTTTTTTTTTTTTTTTTTAATAATTTCTGCTGTTTCTAACTTCAATCTTGTTAATTATCTTTACAGTTCCTATTCAACTTTTCATGACATGGAAGTGTTTTTACATGGTCTTGGTCTAGAACACATTGGAGAATTATTGCAGGTAAATTTGTGGTATATTTGCTACCTGTGAAGTAACTCATGAAAGTAAAACGCACATACTGCATTAAAAAAAAAGTTATGTTACCATTAATATATTCAAATAAATTCCTTAAAAGGATTTTTTTTTTAAATTTAGTCCACTGCAATGGACTAAATTGGTTTTCTTGATTACATGCATTTGTCACAACATTTGATATTTCTAAACTAGACAGATCTTTCATTGCTTCAATAATGATGTTTTGTAGCTGGTTTTGTTCCTGAAAACTGAAGTAAAACAGGGAAGAAAATCAAGTTTGAAACTGTTTTATTCTGAAATTCTTTTTGATGGCAGAAACCCTTTTGTTTTGTACAGGAACAAGATATAGGTTTAAGACAACTTCTGACCATGCAAAAAGATGACTTAATACAGGTCAGTTTACTACTTTAGAATATAATTTAATTTTGTTTTCTTTTTTTTTAAGTGTTTTTAATGTCTTATCTTCTCATTATAAATGTCTAATTGTGCAAGAATTCTTTCAACATCTTCTGCAACTTCTTGAATTTTAATGTGAATATAGACAGGCTTTTTATGGAGTATGTAATCTCACAGATCAATAAGTGATCAGGGATAAGCAGGAAATAGTTCTAATTTAAATGTTAGTTGTTACCATTTTTAGTTTTTAATTGTGATTTCTCTGAAGGGAAGTCAGTGCTAGGATAAGCAGTAGTAATACTAAACAACTACTTTAGATGTGGTCCTCCTTTGTGAGGTGGTAATTTTTGGTGGAGAAAGAAGAGCTCTTACATTTCCATTGCTTAAATTGTAAAATCTTATCCAACCCCAAAAAAGGGAAGAAAGAAGATTTTGTTTCTTACAGTTCACTGCAGCTGGGAAGGTTGGTCTTTTGCTGTTTGTGAAGGTTGGTCTTCTGACTAAATGAAGCATTATTACAAGGCTTCAGTTCTCAGCTGAGATGTGGTGGTTCCTTTTCTTTATTCTTGCTGGAAATTTTCCTCTGGGAAGTGAAAGGACCTTCTGTGCTTACTGGAGGATGCTATGATGAAATCCACTTATAGGAGCCTCATTGGAACAACGTAAGTGCTTCAGGCTGCAGGATTCTTCTGAGCACTCTGTACTGGGGAACTTTGGAATCTCTTTTCTGGGATTCCAAAGACACTTCGTAAAAACAACTTCTTCAAGCTGCTCCCCGTACTGGAGCTAGCCATGTCCTTAGTGTCGGCTTTTTTTCTCCTAATCCCGGTACCAGGGAGGTGTGTGTTCTGGTAGCTGGATCCAACATTGTATTCCTTTAGAGTGGATGTCAACAAGGATTGATCTGCTTGATGTTTTGTCTTGTAACTGAGTAGTTAATTTTTCTGACAGAACTTTCAAGTAATTCTGTGTTCTCAGGGGATGTTCATATAGGGAGCTTTGTCAATGAAGAGACTTTCAAGAGTTCATCTGGGGCAAAATATTGTAAGACGTGTCAGTGTGTTTTGATGTTACTGCTTTTCTGAAGCCTCAGGATCATTGGACAGCATCCTGGTGTCTTGGGATTTTTAGAACTCTAAAGCCCCTCTTGATAGTAGTTTTGTCCTTTAAGGAGATTCTTGTGGATTTCCTCTCATTACTGTGTGAACTGCTGTGTTGGGCATGATTGCATTAAACTGTAAATCTGTCAGAGTGTATGGTCATACTGATCACTTGCTTTGGTATTGTAGTTACTGCTTGTTTTTGTCCAGGGAACATTGGGGAAAGAGGAGAGAATTGTGGATTTCAGTGAATGGCTAAGCTTTATGGTTCCCTCTCCAAAGAGGTGGAATTTTACTCAAAATCAAAGCTTCTGTTTCAATGTTAGAAATTGTTTGAGGCTTGCTATTATAAAAGTGAAAAACTGAAGTAACTACAGAGATCAGCTACTTCTACACAGGAAGATAATATCTGTAAGAATTTAATTGCTTTGTCTGTTAACTTTGCAACAGCAGCAAACAGTTCCTGAAAAATAAGTCATGCTTTGTGCATGGACATAAATTAATTAGTGAGTCTTCTGTTGAGAAGTTAAAAAATAGCATAACACTCCTGGCTTATTAGCTCTTCATAAGTTATCCAAAATTCCTTATGCAGTCTTGTTTTAGAGCTCTGCTAACGGTTTCTCCCCACGCTGCTGATAGAAGAAAGCTAATCTGTTTCCTTGTAACTTCAGAGTTGAAAGTTCTTACTGTGATGGCAGACTTTCAGCTAACAGCCAGCTGTTTTAAAGAGCCTGGATCTTATTACTACAAAGATTAATGATGACCTTTGATGGATGCCTCTGAACCAAGCTGCTTTGTATCCAGAGAACTGGGGAGAAATACTGTCATTAACATGATAAGCTTTCCTCCATCAAACAATATGGGAAGATATTTTCTCTGTAAATACCTTTATCTGTATTCTACAACAGAGCCTAAACAATGAGTCTTTCAAGCTGAAATCCTTGCATTCCTTAAGCTTATAAACTGTTCCGTTCTGGAAAAAAAGTGTTCGATATACTGGGACATGTCTTTTTAACATTTGGAGGCATTTTTCTCCACTACTTATGACACATATTTTTATTTTGTTTTAAGCAATTTTCTGATAAGATAAAAACAGAAGTAATTTAGCTTCTGGATGCATTTAGGACTAAAACAGATTCTTTCTTACATTTCATTTAATTTAGAATAAGAGAAATTGACATCTTGTTTTGGATTTGAGACTGTGTAATGAAAAGTTGCCATGTCAAAATTCAAAATATAATCCAGAACTTTACATAATTGGATAATTAATTATCTGGTCTATGTGCTTCTATATCACAGTTCCAGGACTCATTCCTCTGCCCCCACTCCCTGAAACAAGCATTTAATATTTGACAGAAACCTGTCAGATCGTTAAAATTAGTGGTTACTTGGGCAAAGTGGCATTGTTGTAAGAGTTTGTGCATAGCTTCACTGGTTTTATCTGTGCAGTGTATCATCTTTCATGTGTTGAGGCCATCTTGTCACATTCCTACTGGAGTCAACTTGGGGCTTGGATTTTGAAGGGCTGCCTTGTATGTATTTAAGCAAAGAATAAAATAGATGTTCCTAGAGTTGATCTGGCTAAAATTGAGAGTGCATATAGTCTGTTTTGCAGATACAAGCAAATCATTGTACAGCACTCGCACATTCTTAAACATGGCCACTTCACAATAATTCTTGCATTATTTGGACTGCAGAACACTAGTGAACCAACAGCAACTTAAAAATTCACTTATCCATCAAGAGGGGCTTATTGCACTGTGGCTGTTCCATGCATTCATTACTGCATGAACAGTCTGGTTCTGTGTCACTTCATGTTCTTGCAGAGATGATCTAGAAATTGGGAAGTAGTTGGATGGATCTATCAACCTTCCATCTCTAAGTTATGCACCTTTTACCACTAAATGCAGAATCAGTGTGGTGGTAGAAGGCTTTATCTATTGTGACATTTATTACATTCTTTACTTCCTGACAAATATTTTCAAGATACAGTAGTGCTCAGTGATCCATTTGCAGAAGAACAAAATGGTGTTTTATTTCCAGGGGAACATAGTGCATCTTCCTGATATGCTGGTCAGAAAGCTGCATCCTGATTTGCTGGTTTCAGGAATGAGAAGGTGGAGTCACAAGCAAAGGCAGTCTTCACAATAGTTCCTACTTCAAGCAAGATATTTTAACTCCTCAAGAATAACTGCTGTTGTAGAAATCTGCTTACTTATTCATGACAAAATGACTGCTGTAATGCTTTGTAAGCTTTAAGGAAATATTAGTTCATACCAGATAAGGCTCTACAAGGCAAACCTGAAATCTAATGAATTGAGCAATCTTACAGCTCAACACAAGTGGAGCAGATTATTCATAAAAAAGTCAGATCTTTCTATCTTCAAGGCTGCTAATGATATTTGCTAAAAAGACTTAAGTATAATTCTTTCAAGGACCCTTGGAAACCTATTAAAACCTTCAAAAGTTCTTGACACCTGTTGTTAAATCCCAACAAGATTAATTGGGATTTTTTCATTACTGTAGAACTTACTTGTCTATAAACTTAACACGGTTTTGATATGTTTATGGGCTCACAAGTGTACCTTTAATTATTTTTTAGCTCTGATTGGTGGTGAACCTGGAGGACAGTTTTATGCAGTCACAATGAACAATGAGTATTATAACATTGGGTCTCAGAAAAAAGCAAGTCTTTCCCTAGGCACAGTCTCTTCCCTAGAATGTCAATCTTATGTGGGTTATCAGCTGTTCATTCAAAATTCTTTCTGACAGAAATCTGGGAGACTGCAAGCACTAACATCTTCCAGATTTCTGAGGTTGTAGAAGGTAACTTCAAGTCCACAGAATATTAGTGAGGGTCCCATATAGTTTAGGTTTGGAGACTGAGATCCTTGCAGTCTCAAATGCAGGAGTGGTCTGCTCCTGTTGAGTCAGGTACTGACTGGTGCCTTAGGAGCAAAGTCAAGAGGTTTTTCACTTGTGTAGGGGAGCATGTTAGGGCTGTTAACATCAGAAGTCCTGTGTTGCACAGCAGCCTGTCAGATGAGCAAGGGAAATACTGAATGTGTCACAGAAGCATTTATTTAAAAAAAATGAACTATTCTTTTTCACTAAGTGTTCTGCAAGAAAACTCTTAGTCTAGAATTTAAATATGGTTTAAAATTTAATCTGAGATGCTTGATGGATAGCACAGCTCCCAGTGTTTTCTGCTCCAGGCATCACTTGGAAAATCTGTTACATAGTATGTATCTTTTCTGTTTTCCTTCCCTTAAAAAGATGTCTTCCTCTAAAATTGTCCATTTGATGCTGATTTGAAAATTTCCACTCTTCTTTCTGAGTTAATGCTTTATCACAATCATGATGATTCGTTATCTTGCTGTCAGAGATGACTCAGATCATTCTGAAATGGAAAGCCTAACATCCTAACAAGACAGGGGTACTTAGGCAAGCTGCTATTATTTTTTTTAACAAACCCTAAACAGATTTTCTTAGTATCCTGTGCAGTTTCAGTTCAGCAGTTCCTCATCTCTTGTCATTTTGTTATGCATAATTGAATATTTTCTGTGGTTTTATTTTTTCCTTTGTCACTTACATACATTGTAGCTGTTTGCAATAACTTAAAAATAATTTCTTTTAAATCTTAATATTTAGAAGCTAGTGAAATGTGTTACTGTATTGTTATGTCTAGTAAGTTTAAAAGTAAATCATATTTAGAATTACTCTTTAAATTTAGATTGGCATTACAAATCCTGGAGATCAACAGAAACTCCTAGATGCTATTAACGATCTGCAAGTGGAAGAAAAAAAATTTGAAGACATCTCTCAAATTATGAAGCTGGAATTGAGGTATTAACAGTGTATCTAAAGAAATGGAAGTGAAATGTTAACAATTTAAGTTGACTGTGTTGTTTTCTGTGGCTCAAAGGTAAAATTGTCTCACCTTACCTTTAATGCCTAGCATTCATGAGAATATGCAATTTAGTAGATTATGAGATCTGGTGATGGGTGTGTTTTGCACAAAGCTGGAAGCTTAGACAAGGTAGGCTCTGTTAGTCTTCCAGTCAAACCTGTCTGATTTTAAGATGCAATTAAAAAAAAGGTGGGAGGGAGAGATGCATATAAGTTCTGCAAAGGCCCTTAGTTTTCAACTCATAAAATAATATCTTGTATGTGTGTATCTTAAATCATAAATGCTACTTCTGTTTAGATTCCAGATTTTTTCATTGTTTTTGTCTTCCACTGGAAGCTTAACTGGCTTCTAAAATATCTTTTTTTTTTTTAATCTTACCAGTTAAGCAAGTTTAGATGCTATTTTCCTTATCATAGATTATATATCAGTAGGTTTATAAGGAGAATTTTTTTTCAGAAAGTGTTACTCTTTCAGACTCCCATTCCAACTTGGTATTTTTTCCCATTATAGTATTAAGGCATCAGTTCTGCAACACCTCTCATAGTTCTAGTATAGTCTTGTGCAGTACCATAGAAGCCAGGCCCGAGCTGAGAGGTGTGTTCCTTAGCAACCTTATTAAACTTATTAAGTTCCTTAAGCACTGCTAGAGCACTCCACATCCAGCACAAAATGAAGTAAATAGTAAGTACAAGGGAGCCTTAAGATTTCTAAAATCTCTTATCCTTTATGTGTAAGTAATTTTTTTTTTCCTGGAAGACACACCTAGACCTCCCTCAGTTTAAATTTCATGCTCACATCTTTCCTCTTCCTAGTTCTCCAACTTATAGAAGTACAGCTAGTAAAAATGGGTTAGACAGTAAAGGTTCAGTTCCTCTTTGAAGTGTATTTCTCTCTTGACTAGTGATGTGACAGCTGTGCTGGTACTCTCATAGATATCCCTTCCCTCTTCAAAATACTGGGGGAGAGCTATCTGTACTACTTGAATGCTGTAAGGCTAGAGCCCCTGTTAGTTATGTTGTTCATTGGCTCAAAGAGTATGCTTGGCTTCAAATTCAATCTGTACATGTCTCTGTGCTTTGGGAGAAACTGAATTGCTCTGACACATTAGCAGTGAAGTCACAATGTGATCCTGCCATAATGTTGTCTTTAGAGTCCCAGTTCCATGGAGACTGTCCAGTATGTATTCCACTACCAACCAATCATTCAAACACTGATTGCTCTCAGTGCTAGTGCTCTGCTGGTATCTTTATCCATTATCTTTGGATATCTTATCTTTATCTGTGTTTATGAAAAAGAGACTTTGTGGCCTGCTTGAGGAACATTTTTGCATCACAGTGTGAAGTTTGAGCTGTCAAACTCGGGACTTGGGAGACGTGCAAGGCATTTGAGGAAGCTCTTGAACAGCCGAGATGGGCTGCAAGAGCAGAGAGTTCGTGTCCTGATAGAGGACTTTGATGTTTCTTCTGGCCTGTGAGGAGGTTTGATTCAGAGACCACTCAGAGATACAGAATTGTCTGAATATTCACACTGGGCAAGAGTTGTGGGCAACGGCTCAATGTCCAGATGAGGACTAGTAACAAGTGACACTCCTCAGGGGTTGGTGTTGGGACTGGTACTGTTTAACATCTCTGCTGGAAACATGGAGACTGGGATTGAGTACACCCTCAGTATGTGTACCAATGACACAGAGCTGTGTGGTGTGTTGGAGGGAAGGGATACCACCCAGGGCAGACCTTGACATCCTTGAGTGGCAGGTGCATGAAATTCAGCAAGGCCAAGTCTAAGTGTCCTGGGTCAGGGCAATCCCAAGCACAAGTACAGGCTGGACAGAGTGGATTGAGAGCAGCCCGGAGGAGATGGACTTGGAAGTGTTGGTTGACAAGAATTACAGAAACAGAATATCATGAGTTGAAAGGGACCCACAAGGATCATCAAATGCAGCTCCTGGAAGAAGCTCTACATGACACAACAAATGTGCACTTGCAGCTGGAGTGGCCAGCAGGTTGAGAGGGATTCTCCCTGTCTATTCGCTCACCTGGACTTGCAACCAGCTCCAAGACCCCCAACATAAGAAGGACATCAGCATGGAGGGAGTTCAGGAGAGGGCCACAAAGATGAACAAGAGGGCTGGAGCACCAGGCTGAGAGACTTGGGGGTGTTCAGCCTGGAGGAGACAGGACCTAGAAGGGGTCTACCAGAGAGCTGGAGAAAGGCTTTTTACAAGGGCATGTAGCAGTAGGACAAGGGGGGGATGGCTTCAGACTGATGGAGGGCAGGTTTAGATGAGATGTGCTAAAGAAATTCTCTGTTGTGAAGGTAGTGAGGTATTAGAATAAGTTGCCCAGAAAAGCTGTGGGTGTCCCATTCCTTGAAGTGTTCAAGGCCGTTTTGGATGGGACTTTGAGCAAGCTGGTCTAGTGAAAGGTGTCCCATTTTGTGGCACAGGGATTGGAATTAAATCATCTGTAAGGTCCCTTCCAACCCAGATATTCTATGGTTCTGTAATTCTCCATCAAAACAACGTGTACTTTCAGAAGAGAATCCTGCAAATGTGTACATGAGCTGCAGTACTAAAGAACTAAACTTCCAGCATGCAGGAGGATATAAGCCAGTATGATACAGATACACCATAAATGCTTTAACAGCATCTGAGCCATTTGTATTAAAATAGAAGCTTTGCTGCTGAGCTGAGGTGGTAGACCAGGGATCTGTTGGGTGCCTTTGGAAATGGATGTTGACTCTTCAGCAAGCAAAAATTAGCTACAGTTTAAGGGGGCTTTTCCCAGTTTAAGCTTTAGGCATTTTTGTGTTAAAGTGTATGCTTTTTTCAGATTGTTCCACAGTAGTGTTTAGTGCATACATTCAAGCAGAGCAGCTTAAAAATCTGAACAGAGGGAGTAAGTAGAGAAATAGAAAAAAATTATCCATTCACTTTGTATGGCCAAATACAGTGAAATACCCATGCAGTATCTGGTGCAGTCTCACACACCAGTGACATATCTTATTCCTAGTATAGTGTGGAATCATATGTAGTTCTCAAAACCAGAAAATAATTGATTAATTAAAGATTGAAGTACACAAATTATGACAGCACTTCAGTTATGGCAAACACTGCATAGTTTTCTAGAAAATTGCCTGACATGTATTCTAGGCATCTGACCTTTAGACTAAAATCTTAGACTATGTTTACATGCTATTATATAAAGATTTTACTTCCCACTTGTTCAAAGTCATTCTGTGAGAAGGAGAATCAGTCATTAAGTCATAGAAAAACTAACATAGTAGAAAATCTTGAACTGATTGATTATAAACTTACGGAGTGTCCACACTGTGTAGCCACTGATGTTTTGACAGCCGTTAATTCTTTTTTAAAGTGATAATTTTTTGAAAACATTATTTCCATTCTAAATATAAGAACATGTCACCACAATGGGTATAAAATTCTATTAAATGGGGAGTTTTTTAAGAGCTATGGTGTAGTGAAGTAGTATAATAGAATAAATGTTTTTCTTTTTTCCCCTTCCCTAATTCAAGCCTATGACATACTTTGTATTTGCCAAGAATTCTTCCAGAATTCCAAAAGATAATTTCTTTTGTAATGAAACACAAGAGATGCCAACTAAAAAGTTATCTAAGTAGAATAAAGTATTTATGATTATGGTTTGACTATAGTATGGTGGGAGTTTTTAGACTGTCTCCAGATGTTTAATGTTTGGGCTTGTTACCTGAAATACTCAGTTCAGTTACATTGTTCTGAAACAAGCAATAGTTTATTTTATAAAAACAAGCTAATTAGCTTTTGTACTTCTCCATCTTCATGAAAACCATGTCCAGTACTGGTTTTAAACCTCCAGCATACCTATTAATGTTTCTTTCTATTTCTGTGTTAAATGTTAAAGTCTTAGCAGTATTCAGCGCTATTGCAAATCACAGATGTCCTGAGCAGTGGCAGAAATTTTACTCACTAATGATCCTGTGCCCAAAGTTGAAGGAAAGCACTCTTCGGCACTCAATGGCCTAAATTCCATCTCCATTTGGATACACGCACTGCATTGGTGTGTAGCTTAGTTTAGCTGTTTGAAAAATTTTGGGGATACCTTTTTGACCTCAGAAGAAAGAAGCAAGTGGTGTATGTTGCATTTAGGTATATGTCTGCATTTTATAGCTGATTGCCTAGGGAATGGAGGAATGTTGGAGTCTGAGTTAGTTTATTCAGATACTATCGCTCTGCAGAACAAGAAGTTCTGCAGTAGGAACTTGTAATTGTCTCTTGTTTTGGCCCTGCCTGTTATTGACCCAAATATCTTAGAGTTAGCAGAAACTTTCCTACTGGTGATACAGACACTTCTCGGGAGTTTCACAGTTTGAGAGCTCACTCAGTAAAAGCAATTGGATGATCTTGTTCCTTGCCCTCTTTCCCTCTTCCTGGTGAACAGCAACAAATTTCTGGCTGGCACCATGACTTATGACTAAAATTCTCTGACATTCCAGTAAAGTTGAGTCAGTTTCATATGGAAGCTCTAGAAACTTAAAGCTGAAAATAATCTGTTAATTTTTTCTGTCCTTCTCTCCACTTTTTGGAGACATGGGCCAAACTAATTTTGAGAGTTGACTTCCTGCTTGTTTGAGCACCAAGTAAAAATTTTCTTTTAAATAGATAACATCAGATTTTTTAGGATCAGAGGTATATGTTTCCAGATCCAAGGGCCAAGCCAGTATTACTGAATTCTTATTTTGTTCAACTCTGTTGGAGACTATGTTACCCTAAACTTAGTCATTTCAGTCCTAGCTCCAAAGTACAGACTAGATTTTTTCCCTCACATCTACCTCAAAAATGTAAGCTGCAGGTCAGAAATATTGTCATTCAAAAATAGGGCAGGGGTGGGAAAGGATGGGACCAAACAAGGGGAAAAAAACCCCAATAACTTGCTAAGATGTTAAATGTCTCACACCTATTTACTTTTAATATGATACTGGGTTTTTTTATATGTTAGGAAACTGCATGTCTAACTCACTAGCCAGTGTTGAAAATTCATATGTGATATTCAGCTTGCAAGAAGTTACAGCATTTGACAAATAACAAAATATTTTATTTTTCTAGTGAAGACGAATTTCTCAAGTTTCTTCAGAAGTTGAATGGAGAGTGTAGCAAGCTGATCATTCCTGTGCAGAAAATGAATAACCATTTCGTCAAAAATTCTCACAAGGTATTCAACCAAACGAAAGATTGATTTAGAGTGCATTATTCCACCTTGTAAAATAAAACTATTAGTATTCATCAACCATCTAGGTTGTTACATAGTTATAGAAAGTTGTCCAGTGCTTTTTCTCTAAAAGACACTTCTTAAAAATAATATATTTCAAAGAGTTAGGCCTTACAACTAAATGAGATAAATTTGTTTCTTCATGTTTCTACTGATAGGAGAGTCAAGGTAACAAAAGTTTCCAACAAAGGCTGCTAGGGAGTAGTAGCTTATTGTACATAAATCATACAATTACAACCCAGCATAAATTCAATTATAGACCTTTTCTGGCGCTGTCTTTTGTGATATACATGAACTGTGGAATACTAAATTAAAATATATAATTATGTAATTATGGCAAACAACTGTATTTATTAACAGATGGTACTGCAGTGGGCATCAACTGACTGTTATATTGAAGTCTGCAAAGATGTGATTTGCAATGTTAAAAAGTTGGGAGAAGAAGTTGGCAAACTGAACGACCTCATGGTGGAGGTGAGTGTGTGTGAGTGAGGCTGTTAAATACTGTGTACAAGTTTCTGATGCAACCTCAGATGTGACATATGTCAGGGAAATGTTTCATACCTTGCTCTGCCAAAAACTGTTTAGCCTTAGTTTGGACATTGCATCAATCTCTTCCCCCTTCCACCTTTTCGTGGACAGAAAGACAAATAATCTCTATTCCATGGAAGTGTGGAGAATCTCCAAAAGAAAGCATAATCTCTTTTTTTCTTTCTGCTGCATGAAGGAATTAATTGGAATGTATCCCTGTACTCTTGGACAACCACTGTGGCATAGAGGCCATGCTGAATACTTACACTCTTACTTTTTAATTAAGGAATCTTTTGTTTGGAATTATTGACTCAAAAGGAAGATACTAAGGTTTTATGGATTGAATGGGAGGCATCCCAGATAACTCTGCAGAGTGACAAAAGAAGAGGGTGGGAGAGGTCAAGGCTAGATGTTAGCACCACATCAGTCATTCTCAAGCCAACACAGTGACACTCTCTTGTCAGATGGGGTCATTTTAAGTAATAGGCTGGTAAAATGAACAGCCGCTGGGGTAAGGTAAATGGAGCATCAGTGTCAGAAAGGAATCTGTTGCTGAACGAAGCCATGTGGAACTCAGACCTTGAGTATAATGCTACTAATGCAATTTCCTGTAGTTTAAGTAAATTTAATGTAATGTAACAGCCTTCTCCCAATAAATCACTTAACACCAAATATATTAAGAGGTAGCAACCGTGGCAAATAACTTATTAGCTATTTATTCCTTTTTTTGCATATGCAATCATCAGTTGTGATATATTTGCCTCCTATATATGCAGACCAGTTATAAGGGCTGGGAGGGTTCCAAGTTTTTATAGCTGTCAAGATGAAGCATAGTGTCTTTGTATCCTGTGTGAAGCAGCCTTCTAATTACTTCAAGAAAGGAAATCCTTTTAAAATCCTGTTAGGTTTTATGAATTTCACTTGTGAAGGCTATAATACAAGACATTTTTGTGCTACTTAATTTATGATAGAGCACTTTTGAATGTAGAGCACCCTAGCGTTTATTGTGAACCTGTGAATCTAAGTGACAGAGTGTAACCTCCTGCATAAAATGTTTGTATAAATTCCCTTGAAGTTTCAGTACTGTTTGCTGAGCTTAGTCATGACAGGACTGTGCCAGCAGTAAATGTCTTAGCATATAATTTTTGAAAGTATGGTAAATGAGACTGCCTTCCAAGCATTGTAAACTAAGGTAGGAAATCAGAACGTAACCCTGCTGTTCTTTATGATGAGGCTCCACTCAGGTTCAACATGTATCTGAGAAGGCACTTGTTAGGTACTTTCCACTCTCCCTTTAATTTTGAGTAAGTCTAATCCGTTCCCTATTTAACTTTCTTTTTAAATAAACAGGGTTTTTTAGTAATTAAATGGCAGAAGTTCTAGTTGAAACATTTGACAGTCAGGGTTCAATTGTTTTATTATTAGATTTTTGTAGCATCTAATAATAGCAGTGGTTTACTCCTCAGTAAGTAGCAGTGGTTTACTCCTCAGTAAGTTTGTAAATGAACAGTTTGTTTTTCTTATATATGTTACAGAATAATTGAACATCAGATAAGATGAAAGTTTGCACACATTTATTTCAAATTAAGTAGGACAGAGACAGAAAGAAGTAATATCAATCCTAGATGTATGCAGATTCTTATGACTGGGTACTTTATAATCTACTTAAGAAGCTTTCTCACTAACTTTTTTTTTTCCCCTGTACTTTTTACATGGATTTAACATCTGTCTCAGTATGAAGAGGAGAATAAACCTAACCAAGTGAAACTTCCAGAAAAAGCAGCCACCTTGGAAAAAAGATTTGTAAAAATGGGAGTGGTAACATTGCTTGGATTTGGTTTTTTCTTATGTGTAATTAAATTAGTAGCAAAGAGAACCCAAATTTAAGTTTAGTGTTGTTTGTCATCATATCTGTAGTAATTGTATCTAGTATGTACTTTGATCTAAAAAAAAAAGTTATTAAAAATTAAAGCAGTTACTTAAGAGTGTCTTAGGGTTTTGTTTTGAAATTCATTGTTGGTACAAAATGTAGGTCTAAAATCTTGTCAAAGCTGCTTTTCATTTTTTGGCATAAAACTGTGATTATTGCTCACTAATTACTAGTTATGTTTTTTATTTTTACCTGTTCAGAGGTGAATATAAGCAAATTCTGATTATATATCACATATTTGCATTTAAAATTATAATGCAGATGTGTTTTGGAGGTTGGCAGGGTTTAAAATATTTTAAGTATCACTTTCAATTTTATGTTGATAAAGATCTTTTCTCTTGCAGAGAGATACATGTATTTTTTTTCTTTTCACAATCAAGAGAATTTTGGAGATTTTGTTGCATTTTGTCTAAAAAGTCATTTCCCATTGAACTGTGATACTTAAATTATGCCTGAAATCTGCTTCCTTAGGAATACTCATCTCTATTAAGAGTTTCATCACATCTATTAAAAGGATTATAGTAGTACTTTGCTGTAAGAATTCAGACAACTTAGAAGGTGTAGCAGCTTGGTTTTTGTTGGTCTGGTCTTTTGCTACAAATTTATTCTTAATATTTTCTCTACTTAAAAAGGTGTTTTCAATCCCACAGTGAAACATTTGTAACTGGTTTTGATCTGCTTACTAAACCAGGTATGTTGGGAAAAAAGGAAGTTGGTGTAAGGGAATTCAAACTAGTTATATTTTTGCAGGTTCCAGTGAACATTTGTAAAAATGCTGAATATTTTGGAAGGAAAATTTTTCTTTCAAAATGAAACAAAAGAGTCTAAAAAACATAAACCTTGTTGGATGTGTGAAACTTGGTCTCTGAGTTTTCAGAATGGTGTCTAGAGTCTTAACCTTTAATATTCCCTCTAGAGACTAGTAAGGAGAAGATAAAAACTTGAGTGCAATTCTAATCATTGTTACTGCTGTTTTCTGCTTTTTTTAGAGAATTGCATTGGGTGTTAGTGTGTTTTCTTGTTACTGCAATTGTTTTACCTCCTTTCGTCCTTCGATGCCAGGAACATCCTACAGAGTGATTAGGCCAGAGGAAAAAACAACATAAATTGGTTTTTTTTTTCTGTTCTCTCCCAAACTGGTGTCAGAGGGGATAAGCTGTATTCACCACCACCGTCTACCAGAAATGGAAATGAACACTTTATCAGCATGAACAAAGTATATAAAAGGAAATACTTAAAAAATAGTTCTCTGTTTCTTCATATTACCTTAGAATTAATCCTAAACTAACAGGGCACATATTGTGGAAAGAACATCACCTTTTGTATACACACCACTCCTCCTCTAATCAGCTCAAAATGCCGTTCAAACACAGTTGCTCAGTGATGGTTGGCTCACAGGTAGTACTAGAACTTTGACATGTATTGTCTTTTGGGAGTTTCTGTTGGGTGAAGGTGTTTGGGGTTTCTGGGGTTGGTAATGGAGGGGAAGCGGCCAGGTTTCCTACATGTACTTTTGCATTAGTTAAGTGGAATTATTTCAACTGCTCATAAGGTTTCTGCCCTTCAAAAGATTCTGCTTCTTAGCCCTTACTTCCCCACTTAAGTGACAAATTGCATTAACAAAGCCACTTCAAGGGACACCGAATATAGCTTTCATTTCAAGAGATGTATTTCCTGCCACTAGCAGAACTTGACATTTGGGACAACAAAAATTCAAACTCTTTTTCCATCAATTTGAAGAAAAGATCTGGTCAGCTGGAGGCCTTTTAAGCTTAACTTGGAACTCTTGCAGTTGAACCGAAAATCTGCTTCAGAAAAGTTTTATCCGCATTTAACTAAATTATTATGCCTTTGGTGTAAAGTACTTGGCGGAGAAAAAAGTAATGCGTGATAGTTACTGGTAATTTTTTTTCAAGAGTGAGTGTTACAATAGAGTGTTTTTTGGAGAAGGGAGTCAAAGGTCTGAACTTCAGGACATGATGTCCCAAAATACATTTGGAAGAAGCTGGTCTTTTTGAATTATCTTATGAATCACCTGTTTCTAATGCTTATAGTCATAATTGCAAACACACATGTGAACATCATTTGAGTTAAACATAGGCTTTATGCCAGCAGCATCCTCAGTACTGTTCAAGTAGAGTGTTCAAAATTCCATAAACCACTCACTCAAGAAACAAGGGTCTTGGAGTAACCAGTTTAAGTTTCCATTAATTGGTCAATCAGAAACTGCATTGCATGAGGAGGACATTTTAAGAGACAAAAGAACAAAACACTTTAACATACCATATCATTTTAAAAAAATGAAATTACCTTTACCTTCTTGGATTCCAAACTTAGATTATGCATTTCAGTATCCTTTATTCAATGTCATGTTGTTGCAGTGCCTCTTTCAAATTCCCTGACAAGGTGTCACAATATGGTAGTGATAGGGCAGGAAGCGAAGAAAAGATTCCTTCAAGGTCTGGCCCTTGAGCAAGGCTTTCAGAATTCTTACCCCAACCAGCACCTCCTAAGGGAGCCTTCATACTAAAATGTCCCTGCTGAGAGGCCTCCTTCTGCAAGTCATCAGATTGCAGTCATTATCCCAGAAGAGTAAGAATACAATGATTTGCACATCTATGAGGGGATTGGAGGAGAATGCTAAAGAGCTTTGCATGTATTAAGCAGGTAAACTGCAAGGCTCTGCTGCTGTTGTTCTCCTCCTACAGTAGTGCAAATTGGGATGCTGAGGATTGAGTGAATTGAACCTCAGGCCAAATCCTGTGGGATACCTGGTCTCTTAAAGATGCACTGAGGTTCCTACTTGCAGCTGTCATTGGATACCTAACTTGTCTTCATTGGGATGATTATTCATACCATGGGCTTTTCTGAATCTATAGGCTGTTGTGTAAAATTAGGGCCTTGGGTCATACCTTGGCGATCCGAAGGAACTGCAAGATTTTTTTTTTAATTTTCCTGACTAAGATAGGCTGTGACTTGTGTGTCCTGTGTCTCTCATCTGTGCTTTGGGATTTGCCTGTTCTTTTAGTTTGACTTGTGCAGTACCTGACCTTTTGTAAGGCATCACCCTTAATTATTACTGCTAGCTAATTACAAGTAATGAGGAGCATTTTGGGGTATGTGTATTCTTAAGAAAGAGTGAGGGTGTATTTCTATTATATTCTCCACTACCCTCAGCATGTGTTTGGTTTATCTTTTAATTTCATCCAAGTGCCTTGTGGAGGACAAGAATTAAAATGTACAATTTATTCTTCTATCTTTTGTTGTCTTTGAACCCTTACAGGTGTTTCCCAAAGCTATCACTTCCTCATGAGCAGGTGATTGTTTGCATTTGCCTTCTGCTTCACCAGTTCTACAAAAGCTACAGGTTATCTTTCTCAAATAAAACTCCTGTGTTACTACAAATGTAGCAGTACACACTGTACAGTACTACAAATGTTGCTTTGGATCTTTATGTACAGAGACTACAGTTTTGATGTCTATTAGTAGGTAGCAAAGCTACAAAGCCTTGAAGGCCTAACAGGTATCCGAACTGCAGATTTCTGCTTTTAAAGACGTGTGCTGTTATTTCTTTGTCCTGGAGGCGGGGGGGGAAGTGTGTATTTGAAAATTTTAATTCCCCTATTCCAGAAATAGGAATTTTCTGGTGATGGGGCTGTACTGAGATCTGAGTGAGATACGACAATGGGGTATCACTGACATGAAATTATGTGATCTCAGCAGGTTTAATACCTGATAAATTACTTCTAGTTTTTATCCTGATCCAAATGGTGTAGTTTCATATAATATAGAGCCATAGTCCCTGAAAGTAGGACTTTGAGAGATACCTCTGGGGAAGGATTTTCAGTCCTTTTAAGATGTGCTACTGGCTGTAGTATATATGGGATGAGGTGTTCTACTTAAGAGTTTGGTAGGGGTTTTCTTAAAAAAAAAAAAAAATCAGATGAGCCTTCCATGCCTTCATCTTTCCTGAAAATAGTCTTTTTTGAATGTAGAAATACAGGTTTAACTACATTATTTTCATTACTGTATTGAAAAATCTCAGCTCAGTTTCAGAAGGTATGCAGAAGGCTTTCTGGGCTCTGGCTACTCCACTGTCACATTTTGCATATGGCACGATTTTTTAACTGTATGAGAAACTGCACATAATACTTGTTGAAGACACCTACAGATTTCTAGGTTCAGTCTTTTCTTGCAGCAAGGGAGGCCAACAGTCTCTCCAGGCTGCATCAGGAACCAGCACTCCCTCTCAAGAGAGACAGTCCTCCATGAACTTCTTCAATGTGAGTCCTTTCCACAAGCTGCAGTTTTCATGAACTGTTCCAATGTGGGTTCCCCCCCCTCCCTCCCCCCCACGGGGTGCAGTCCTTCAGGAATAGACTGCTCCACTGTGGGTCCCTGTAGGGCACAAGTCCTTCTGCAGCCCTGCTTTAGCATGGGCTTCCGACAGGGTCATACCCTCCTTCAAGCCAGCATGAGGTTCTCTATGAACTGCAGATGGATCGCTGCTTCACCATGGACCTCTGTCGGCTGCAGGAGGACAACCTGACTCACTATGGTCTGCTTGGGAATTTCTGCCCTGGCAGCTGGAGCACCTTCTTCTCCCCCTTGTTTCTTCACTGGCCTAAGTGTCTCCACAGGTGTTCCTCTCACATTGTCTAACGCACTCTTTGGCACAATTGCTGTTGCAGAGCAATTTTTTGCATCATCAAATAGTGGTCCCATAGGTGCAACTACCATCACTGATGGGCTTGACCTTAGGCAGTGGCAGATTTGTCTTGGGGCTGGCTGACATTGGCTCTGTCAGACATGTGGGAAGCTTCTGGCACCTTTGCACAAAACCACTCCTGTGACCTCCTGCTACCTAAACGTGGCCATGCAAAACCAGTCTGGTCCCCCAGGTTCCTTTCCAAACTTGCCTGTTTTGTCATTCTCTATACTGAGAGTGTGGTTGTTGGTAGAAATAATGGATCCAAGGTAAACTTCTGTAGGGCCAGGACAATATGGAGGGGGTGGAGAAAGAATCTGAATAGCAGTAAAGCTGGAATGCAGATGGGGCAAATGACTAATGGAGGGGAAAAGGATATCTTTGATAAGCCACTAAGGCAGTAGCCACAGGTAAAGGAGTTCCTGTTAATACAGAAGGGTGTGAGAAATTCTGAGAAGCCAGCTTTTTACTGCAAGCCTGAGAAAGCTGGTAGCAGGGAGGATTGTAGCCTCTTTTTGTATGGGTCTGGAATACTGCTGGAATTTGCTGTCCTCACTGGTGTTTTTCTGTCCCAGTAATTGATCCAAAGTGTATTGTAAATGTAAGAAATTAGTTGGCCAAAAGCTAAAAATTTGAGTGTTTTTACACTGCATTTTATCAAATAGATACTGAATGCTCATCTGTTGCTTTTAAGACCTGCTGGAGTTAGTAAGAGGAGCTGTGGTTGCCTCTGGGCAAGTACAGTTGTAGAAGCATTCATGTGTCCCAATCTTCATTTATTCTTACTTGGAGGTCTTTGCAGTCAAAAGATTTTGACATTGCAGTTGTGGGTGGTAGTTTGATGTTGATTTCTGAGGATTATTTGGGGTACTTTATTCAGGTTAAGTTAGTAGTGGGTGAATGTTAGCACCTCAAAACTTCACATAATTCTACATTTTCCATTTTATTTCTGAAATGGTGCCTACATCTAGTACAGTGTCTGGAATCTTGAGAAGTTGTACCGAGAAACATGAGAATGGCTGTAATACACAGCCTGAAGACCAGCTCTTAAAGGGTGCTTCCTTGGTTGCTCTTCCAGGATTTTCACCTGGAGTTAACAACTGCAGGCTTCTTTTAGTAACAAGAGCTGTGTAGTCCCTAACTCACTTAGCAACCTTGGGCATTTATTTGTCTTTTTTTCAGCCAACGAATGCTGTCTCAGAAGTGGGACATCTCCTGATTGATAATGAGGGTTCGTTGTTTGAAATATGTATTACCCTGTATTTGCTGTGCAGAGATGATACGACGTGAAAAAGTTGCTAAATCCCTTCTTCTTGTCTTTGCTTCCAGCCCCGGCCACATCTCCCCTCTCTCGGGCGGGGGCCGCCAGTCGCCTCTCGGGCCGGGGAGCGGTGCGGCGGCGGCGGATTCCCCCATCCCGGGGTTCAAGCGCGATGGGGCGCGTAGCCCGTCCCGCTGTCGGAGCCCATGGGCCGGGAGTCCCCGCGGTGCGGGGCTGCGCAGGGACGCCTGGGGCGGGGGCGCCTCGGCGCCGGTGCCCGCGGAGAAGCCGGCCCGGCTTTGCGGGGCCCGTGGCGAGAGGAGGCGGCCGGGCGGTGTCCACCCTATACCGGGACTGCTCTCGTTGTCCTCTGCTTGCACCGGATCGCGGTTCCGTTCCGTGCTCGATGTTCGCGGGTGCGCGTACCGAGCCGTGAATTGCCGTCGTGCCAAACCCCGAGAGGTGCCGAGTGCTGCCGGTCTGTAAGAGCGTGCCAGGGCCGCCGCCGGCTCCGCAGCAGGTCGCGTAGCATCTGCTGGCGGGTTTGAACTCACTGTCTGCTTGTAGGGTTATTAGAAAGCAACTGGCTCCTCGGGATTCCTTGCCTAATCAGAGGTGTTACCTCCTCCTCTTCCCCCAGTGTCTCTTGACATCATTTCATCCATCAGAGTTTCAGAGGAAAAAAAACACCAACCAAAGCAGAACCCACCCAGTCTGAGAGCAGCCCACACCAGCCCCTCAGTTTCGCCGTGACTGCGGGGAAGAGCTGTATCGGGGCAAAGATGAAGGATGGGAGCGGGGCTGAACTCTGTATCCTGAGGGATTTGGTGCAGGGCGAACCGAGAGGAATCCAGAGCGGTGCACCAGCTGGCATCCCCCGTGTCCCGGCAGAGGATCAGTAAGCCCCGCGATACCGCGCAGAGATGCGAAGGTGCTTTTGACCCACAGGAAAGAAGTAGCTCCCAAGCTGCCTTTGCCCATGCTCGTCCTTGATACTCCATGGGATTTCTTCTGTCCCCCGCAACTGACCTGATGTGGACCGAAGCGTTTCTAACATGAACTTTCTCCCTGGGATCTGGTGGTCTCTTCCCTTGGTCTTGGTCTGGGCGACCCCACCAGTCACCTCCTCATGGTGGTAAGCTGTGCAATTCCAGAAATTTTTATTTGCTCTTGGGGAAGGTGGGGTCGGATTTATTGTGATTTAGGGAAGGTGGGGGAAGCCTCTCCCTCTTAGTCTTGCAGAAGCGGAGCTCGCTGCTCCCAGCTGCTCCGGTCCAGAAAGTCCGGCCTTAAAACGAGCGGATTTAGACGGTCCCGGCACCTCCTTCCACACCCCGTCCCGGCTCTCCGACCTCCTCCACATAAGCACAGCGCAACTGCGGAGGCTACCCGGGCTTTCGGCAGCGGTGCGGGGGAACCCGGGCCGGCGGGGGCAGCGGGCACCGCCCGGGGCCGCGGAGGGAGCGGGAGGAGGGCAGGGAGGCGGGCGGGGAATCCGCCCGAGGGGCGCGGGCGCGGGTTGCCGCCCGCCGCTGCTGGCAGCCGCCCATCCGCGCCCCGGCGGCTCTGGGAATTGGCTACAGCGGCGCTACTTTTCTATTATTAATTTATTTTTTCCTTCTTCCTCGCCCTCCCCCGCCCCTCCCTCCTTCACAGTCCTCGCTGAACTGCAAACTGCCAGAGCAGAGGGCTGAGAGCCCAGCGGGCCCGACTTCAAGTGATAGTTGGTGTGTGCGTGGGGCGTCTCAGGCAGCTCGCTGCAAAACGCGTTAGAATGGAAACATAAAGCTGCCCCTCAAACTGGGGACCCCGAACAAGCCCAGGCTGGAAAGTCTTGGTGTAGGAGAGGAGTTAAGCCCCTTCTTGTAATCCTGAAGAACACATTTAACCTTGACTCTGGCTAACGCGCGATCAAAGCCCGATTTATCAGGCTGGGCATGTTTCAATAAAATGACTATCTGTGTCCTAAGTCGTATAAACGTTATTTACTGTGATGGCTTTTTTTCATGGTGTCTTCTAAATGTGACGTAACTGTATATTTTTTGGAAGTTACGGCATTAACGATTTCACGATCGTATAAAATAATGAAAATTCAAGAAAAGGACATTTTCTTCTGTTTGATCCCTTCAAAAGACACCTATAGAAGTTTGGATTTTATGAAAGGTACCTTTCGAAACGTTTCAGGACTAATAGAGACCATCTGGATATAGATGATGTAATTTAATTTTTTCAAGGTTTGGTTTTTTTGTTTTTTTTTTTTTTTTTTTTTTTTTTTTTAAGTGCTGCACGGAGCTGCAATAGCAGGGCTTGGGGTTCTCCTGAATGCTTCACGTTATTAAAAAAACACAGGGTCGATGACTAATTGTAAAGGATTTCCACCAAAAAGGCAGAGGTAGCTACAGCTTGGGACCCGCCGGAGAAAGGCTCCGGGGCGCTGAGGACCCTGCTTCCCTCGGAGTCGGTGCACGGGGGTCGGCCCGGGCCCCCGGTGCTGCCCTGCCCCTTTCCTCCCGCAGGTACATGGGCGCCGTGGGCTCGTCGCGGGTGATGTGCGACAACGTGCCGGGCCTGGTGAGCCGGCAGCGGCAGCTGTGCCGGCGGCACCCCGAGGCGATGCTCTCCATCGGCCGCGGCGTGGCCGCCTGGACGGCCGAGTGCCAGCACCAGTTCCGGCGGCACCGCTGGGACTGCAACGCCCTGGAGCGGGGGCAGCGCCTGCTCGGCCGCGTCCTGCTGCGCAGTGAGTCCCGGGGCCGCGCTGAGGGAGGGGCTGCCCCGGGCTTGGGTGGGGCGTGCAGCCCCCGCGCCCACGGCCCCGGGCTAAAAGGGGCTTTGGAGAGTCGGCGTGAGGGTACAAGTGTTCCTCATAAGGGTGACGGGGGCTGTTTTGGGGCTGGCACCCCCTGGGCAGTGTGCGGGAAGGATGAGAAGTGGTTGCCATCCTCCTATACCCTTCATCCTTAGCAAGGGTGAAGCTTGGTTTTACGTCTCAGGAGGAAAGGAAGAGGACATGTAAAGTTATTTTAGGGTCTCACAGACAGCAGAACAGCATATATGATAATGTGAACATCTGTTTTGCTTAAAAACCTGTATCAAATCAGGGAGACAATGTGGAGTTTTGGCATACTGGGAGCCAGCTCTGCAGCTCCCAACTTCTCTTTTTTTTTTTTTTTTTTTTTTTTTTTTTTTTTTGTGGTTTTTTTTTTTGTTTTGTTTTGGTGCATAATGGATATCAAACCCACATATTAAAGCCTACAGGGAAATTGAGGCATCAGCATGTGGCAGCAGGACAGAAGACTTTCCATCACAGCCCAGCCTCAGGATACCAGGACTCGGGATGGGGCCTGCTGAGAGGGGCAGCTCAAGTGCAAATAGGAGCCCAGTGCATTGGGATGGCAGGAGAATTCCTCCTGCAGGCCGATTGCCCCTGGAGCGTTTCTCCGGGAAAGCGCAGCCCCAGGGTGCAGTGCCTCCAGGGCTGTGCTGTCTGCGGAGTGAGCGTCTGCGCCCATGCCGGGGCAGCACTGCCCTCCAGGCACTGCGGCATTTCGGGTCAGGCTCCGGGAGAGAGAGAGGCAGGGCACACACATCTGATAGAGCTGAGCCAGGCTTGTGCAGACCCCAAGCAACTGAGGGAGCAACATTGTGCTTCCCACCCTGAGGGAAGACGGTTAAGCAGGGAGGTGTTGTCATCTAAAAGTCGGAGTAAGGCATCTAGTGAGTCTTCGGATCTCAGATGTGGCCCTTTGACCCTAAGAAATGGCTGGGATTTGTTACTGTGTCAGAATGTCCTTAGCCGAGGGATAAACCTGCTGAGACTCTTAGTGACTGCAGCTCTTTTCACCAAGTGCCACACCCTGTGCCACATGGCCTCCCTTGGTGCGCAGCCAGTGCGGCTGACCCTGCCCTGGCACCTGTGTCCCTGGAGTGTCCCGGCATCATTCTAAGCTGTGAGCAGCCTGGCACCTGCAAGGAGGGGAGTAGGAAAGTACGGAGGGGAGGATGGCAGACACTAGGCATGCTGACCCAGGCAGGGGGATTTTCATTCCATGCTGCTGGTGAGCCATTGGTTCCTGTAACCAGCTTCATGTTCCCTTAGTAATTATTTGTGAGTAACCAGTAACGTCACCCATAGGCTGAAGTTTTCAGTGAGGTTTGTCTGATACTCAGGAAAACATGTCTGGCAGAATAGCCTAATAATGATGAGGCTATTTAATAAAAAAAGTAAAAATGCAGTTTTTCCAAAAGTGAAGTTTTCACTGTTGGCTCATGTGAGAGAGTGACAGCATCAGGCTTTTGAGCTCTGCACTGAGCCTGGTCAGGCTGTGATTGCTATGGAAATGTAGCTTGATAGTGCACTAATAAAATTGATTAGTTCAATAAACTCACATAAAACTTTTCCAACAATATCAAATGTTTCTTTTTAATTAACACTTTGAAAATTTTTGATATTTCTGAATAAGTTTTCTCAGAAATAAGTCTTCAAAAGAGCGTGATTTCTAACAAGCCATGGCAACTTCTGCCTGATTTTGAAGGCAGTGTAGGGAAGGCATGGTTTGCCCAGTTGCCATTTGCAAAAGACTTGCACAGCATGTGGAAGTTGAGCATTAACTTACTAATAAGTTAAACATCTTGATGCTACTTCAACTGAAATACTAAATATTAAGTTCTATGGTGTAATTCTGCCTCTACAAAAAAGTCACTGTTGGCATTTGTCTTTGGGATCCTCTTTTACTGTGCTAACATTACTTAAGGCTTACAAGCCCTGCAAAGAGGTCTCTCTCTTTGCAAGTTGTCTTAGATTTTGCCAAAAAAATCTACTTCTTGTCATTCCTATGCTAAAAACTTTAAAAGTAGGAAAATATTCCATTACCTTAAATAGATTTGTGGCAGTGTAATGTAGCTCTGTATTGTAAACTACTGCATCCTAAAATAAAAGCAATTATTACATTGAAATAGGTACCTGATTGCCTATGAGTAGATATAGTCTAGAAATTCAGATAATCTTTGGTAAAATAAAGTATCTTAGTTAGGAGATGGGAAAGCTGCCAGAGCAGCTGGCATGAAGAAGTCACAGCTGCCAGACCAAATCCTGCCTCAAGCATGACACAAGCGGTGCCATTGATTTAATGGAACTTATTTGTGTGAATTACAGTTACAGGCTTGATTCTAGGCAGAAAACATAATATTAACTTATTTTTCAGAAAATAACACCCAAGTTTTCTCTCTAGCACATTTTAAACAGAAAAGTCTATTCCAAGAGCTTCAGGAGAGGAAAATCTAGTTTCAAGAGTTACTTGCAGTATTTTGCAATATGTGTGTTGTTTTAGTGTCCCTATTTAATAATTTCTTAAACTTATCTCTCACATAGCACTTCATATATTCTTCTAAATCCATGAAACATGATAGGAATACCAGCTGTCCTATTCACATATCTGTACAAAACAAGTGATCCATGAAAGTGTATGAATCAATATCAGAAGCAAATGTTTAATGTTTTCCAACTCTAACACTATATTGATGAGCTTTTACCAGGGAGGGGTCCAAGCTTAAGCCATGACTAATTCTGGCTCCAGTGAATGTGTATTTGTGTGATTTCAGCCTAGTTTATCTTTTGCTCTGCAAAAAAAGTCCAACCTAGCTGTCTTGGGTATAGGACACCCACTCAAAGTAGCTACCCCAATGATATTTAAAGTGACTTTTTTTGTTTCAGGTAGTCGAGAATCTGCTTTTGTACATGCCATCTCCTCTGCTGGAGTTGTTTTTGCCATCACGAGGGCATGTAGCCAAGGGGAGCTGAAATCCTGCTCCTGTGATCCCAAGAAGAAAGGCTCTGCCAAGGACAGCAAAGGCCATTTTGACTGGGGTGGCTGCAGTGATAACATTGACTATGGCATTAAATTTGCCAGAGCATTTGTGGATGCCAAAGAACGAAAAGGAAAAGATGCCAGGGCACTGATGAACCTTCACAACAACAGAGCTGGAAGGAAGGTGGGTGTCCATGCAATAGATGCCTAGAGATGTTCTTGGACAACTCTCTTGTGTCTGGGGGAGTTAATGCTTGGCCCTTGCAGTCTGGTCTCAGCAGTTATGAAGAAATACAGGAAGAGCAGAAGCCTGAGCTGCTGTTCCTAGCTTCCTTGGAAGTTCAGTGTGACAGAGATCTACAAACAGACTGAATTCAACTGCCTAACAGTATTCCTGTTGTAGTCACTTCAGTCACTCCTTGTGTGGGAAGTTAAGCAGGAGTCTAAGCTGCAGGATCAGTTTGGATGGAGGTTTTGTTTTGAGCCTAGTTCTTATATAAGCAGTTTTATTTTTTCATTAATACAGAATACAAATTCCTAAGAGAGGCTGAAGATCACACTGAAACACAGGCTTGACAAAGAGCAAATCCAAAATAAATCTCAAGGAAAAAAAAACATTCTGTCCATTTCTGTATGTATATGGTAAACTTAATCACAAAGTGAGCAGGGATAAAAGGTAACTGCTTCACTTTTAAAGGAAAAAAAAATCCAAAATACATGTCCCTCCAAAAGTGAATGGCCTCAGAGCATGACCTGCAACCCCTTTCCTAAACATTGTATGAAAGTGCCATTCCTGAATTTCAGCTAAAAAAGTCTTTACTTTCACATCATGGGTGAGTAGGAGGAGCAGTTGCCAGGTGTATTGCCCACCTCTGGTGCAATGGCTGAGGAATATCTGCACTAACATTTTGTGGTGGTAGCTATAAAAAGTAAGAATGGTACATGAAACTGGAATATGCTGCTTCATTTTTTAAAGCATGTTAAAATTTTGCTGCTCCCATGACATCTGAAATACAGAAAAAACCATTTTATTATGCTGGACCAAGCACTTCTGGAATTATTTGTAGAGACTTTTTGTGTCTTATCTTTATGTTTATTTAATGCATAAAATCTTCCTTAATGTCTTCCTTAACGTATATTTAATAGGAATTAAGTTGTTTGTACTCTAATCGATTTTTGTACTGCAAATAGATGATTTTCCTGAAAAATTTTTGTTCTTCAGCATCTTTCTTTCACCTGCTTATTGCCAGTAGGTGCAATTAATTGTAATGTAGGCAGATGAGTCTTTTCAGATCAGTGATAGGTACATGCAGTACTGTGGTCATATTTCTGCTACAACACAAAGATTTTTTTTTTAGGCGTGAATAAGTTTCATGATGGGAAGTACTTTCGGTAGTATTTGAGCATCTTATTATTTTTAAGTTTTAAAAAACACCTCTGCCAAATACTAAGGTTATACTGGTAGATTTTTAGAAAAAAAGATAAAGAAATTTTACTAAATATCTTCAATTAAAAATAATGAGTATGTTCTCATATGCTCTAGAACCTGCTTTATGGACAGAGACACTGTTTTGTATTCACAGTGCAGTTGTGTAGGTTTAGCTTTGCAGGGATCTCACCACCTCAGCTGCCCACAAGCCTGGAATTTTGACCTGGGTAAGACCATATGTGTCCTTGGTTTTTTCTTTCCCCCAAAAGAGGTATTGATGTACGTCTTTTAAAACTAGACTATTCCAACTGTGCTAATTAAAAAAATAAATAGAACAAATATTTTTAATATTCCCATATGAATCATAGAACATAATATGCTGTATATCAGTATAGGAACATTACTGACAAAAAAAGAAACCATCTTCCTATGTGCTTCTTCCACTATTCCAGAAAAATATTTTAAACATACAAGTAGTTAAGTTGATTTCTGCTCAGATAATTAAAACCAAGCATCTGCTTAAATCCCAGATTTGTGGTATGGCAATGAAATGGGGCTATGGGAATGCCAGTGACTCCTTTGAAGTAGTCATATCATTTACAAGTTGGAAAGAAAATTGAAAGTCCTTTGGTTTTGTAATACATTCTCACTTTATTACTAAGTGCTTGACTGAAAAAGGCTGCCCCACTGTGCATCAGTCTCACTTCTAATCATGGAGCTTTCCTCTCTCTTACCTTCCTCCCATGATGGCATTCCTCTTGTACAAACTCTAAAAAGTTCATATTTCATGAACCCTTAAGGTGTAATATTTATAGATCAAATATCCATATCTACATAATTAGGAATGAATTATTTACTATCTATGAACCCATCTGTTGTTCTCCAACACCATACAGATAGCTTAAATGTCTGAGATGAAGCTGAAAGGTCTTTAATAATATCCAGATGTTAAATTAATGATAAGGGTAATCTCTCCAATGCAAACTAATGCAGGTCTTATCCTAAAATGTTTGTTAAAATCTGTATAAGCATTTTAAGCATACTGTATTTTAAAATTCTGCATAGATCTGATGCCTAGCACAGGTACAATGCTTTACACAGTCTTTTAAAAATAATTTAAATATGAAATGCCTGTGAATTTCTGGGCAATATTTGAAATGCTGTTCAGGGTAAAGGACAGCTTCATGGAGATGAGCTGGAGAGGGTCAGCGTTGTCAGCGCGATGATCCTGCAGCTGGAACAATGGGGAAAGGGGGCACCTTCACCTCCCAAGGGGCTGAATGATTCTGGCCATTTCTGATTATTTGCTCCTGTCCAGTCTGTGTCCTAGCACTAGAGACCCCGCCGATCCTAGGGATGACTGGCAGGAGCAGGAAGGTAAGCTCACCAGCCGCAGGATTGGGTGTGCGGTGACTCAAGCAACCAGAGCCGAGCAACCACATGGGGATGACTTGATGCTACCAGTGGGTGTCACTACAGACCGTAATTTGGAGACCCATCGCTGGCCTGGCACTACAGGATGGATGGAAAAGGGCAGAGAAGCAATTAATTGCACTTCGTTTTACTTGTGTATATTTATATTAACCTGTGCATTTCTAAACAGGCCGTGAAGCGGTTTTTGAAACAGGAGTGCAAATGTCACGGTGTGAGTGGATCCTGCACTCTAAGGACCTGCTGGCTGGCCATGGCAGACTTCAGGAAGACAGGAGATTATCTGTGGAAGAAATACAATGGAGCAATTCAGGTGGTCATGAATCAAGATGGCACGGGTTTCACTGTGGCTAATAAGAAATTTAAGAAGCCAACTAAGAATGACCTGGTATACTTTGAGAGCTCTCCAGACTACTGTATCAGGGACAGGGATGTAGGTAAGCCTCTGTCATTAGATGTGAATGCTTTTATTTAAGACATTTGTACTTCAAAGGTCAAAAATTATAATACACTCACACACATACATATATACATATATATACATATATACACATATATACACATACATATACATACATACATATATATATATATATGTATGTATATATGTATATATGTGTGTATATATATATATATCTATAAAAAAATAAAAATCCATGCATTTAACCAGGAGGAAAGATGATGTTTTGGAAGGACTCCATACAAGAACAATAGTTCCTTGATGTCTCTAGGTGTACAGCAGCCCGTTGTTCTAATATAATTCAGCAGTTTCTGCCAGATGCCATGGAGCCCTGGAGATGCTGTAAGGCAGAGCTGCTTCAGTACAAGTTTGAGTTGTACTCTAGAGGCAGGTCCATATTGGGCACAGCCACACTCTCTCTTGTGCCACACAGCTCACTCCAGAGCTGCCCCAAGTCCCGTTGATGCCACCTCCTGTTGCATTGCTCCTTTCCACGTAGTTATGCTGCCACTGTGGGGCCCTCCTTTATCTGCACCTTCCCAGAGCTCACTGTGACTGTGGAGCCTGGTCACAGACACACCTGTACCCTTCTAATGTGGGAGGTACAGCCTGTGACAATCCAGCCCTGCTTGCACCAGTCAGGGCAGCTGTGGGTAACCTGGGGTGAGGCAGCTGAGGATGTGCAGGTGGATGGAAGAGTAGATCTGGGTGGGACACAGCATGTCTGGCTGAGTGACACAGCTGTTCATTCCTCTTTTTGAGGCAGTGTTGGCTCTGTCCATGACAACCATCACATTTTCTGGAGAGTTGTGCCAGCCCCTGTGGAAAGAGATAAAGTATTGATGCTGCTGTTAACACTGGATTTTCCTGCTTCAGAGATTCGATAGCGACACATTTAGCAGTGTTACAGAATTCAAGGCCCTGCCAAGCACCAGGAAACCTGCTAACTGCTCTTGACCCATGTACAGTATTTCCTGATATGGCAATTACAAACTAGCAACTAGAAAACCAGACATTTGGAAAAGAGAGGCAGACTGAGTAATGTACGAGAGAAGTTGTGGAACTAATTAATAGGTTGTATAATGGACCAGATTGCACCCCATATGACAAATCTGTAAGTATCTGGATAGCTATGCAGCTCAACTCTTTTTGGCACTGCTGCATGTTTACAGTCCAAGTTTGCTTGGAATAAACATTGCAAAACAGCTGTACTTAAATAAGAACAATATGTGAATTCCTGGTCATGTACTGTTGACTTCAGTGAATGCAGAATTTCATCCAGTACAATTACATTGTACAGTGTTTCTGGTTAGTTGAGTCGTCAGCATAATTTTAAATGTTATTTATTATTTTGGCAGGTGATGTTTATTACCTGCATGAGCACATACCATTCCTTGAATAGTGGCTGATACTGTAAAGTCTAATCCAAGTGAATAAATGGATGTATTGTGGCATCATGCAGAGATTAACTTTGCAGACTAGGATTTTTTCAAAACATTTATCTCTTGATGTTGCCTCATTCATTGTAAAAAACATGATTTTTTTCCCCTGGAAGAAGAACTTGTACACTACCCAATTCTATGTCAAAAAGCCATTTAATAATCTCTTTGTCCTAAGCCAAATCTCATCTGTCAGTCTTGTTACTGTGGAGGAGAGCGGGCATTTTTCACCGCAGTGTATTACATGCATTTGCCAGGCATTGACAAGCCTGCCCAGAGATGGCAAAGTCTGATATGTTTTTTTGGCTCAGCTCAGTATAATGCTGCACCTGGGGTGGTGTTTCTTTGCTGCTCAGAATTCAGAGAATGTGGTTGTTTGGAAGAGCATATTCTTAGAAAAATGCAGTAAACCTTTGTTGGGATGTGGGATGCCCTGCTGCTTGTATGGAGAAAAGAAAGACGCACACAAACAAAACCTGGTCTGGTTTTGGAGGGGGATGATTTTGGCAGCTGCACCACATTTTTTCCATTTTTTGGTTTGCCCTGTTGAGCATTCCTGAGTGCCAGTCTTGTTAAATGACTGCAAATGAAATGAGATTATGGAAGTCAGAGTTTGGAAATAGGTGGGGAGCATCTCAGTGTCAGCTGAATGTAATGCCACAGTGTTTTAGTATGTCAGTGGATACAGTTCTGCCTACAGTTCTCCAGGGAATTCAAGTGATTTAGGGCTTCAAGGGAAAAAAAATTATCTGGAGGTTGGTTAGTGTTGGAGCTGAATGAAGGATTCACAGAGAAAACCTTATGAAGCATCATGACTTGACCAGGAGACAACTTCACAAACTAAAATGTCCAAGCCAGTGTGCTCTGTGGCTTGATTGTGCTAACACATAGGAACCAGTGAGTTAAAAGTGCTCAAGGATTCTGCCATCAGCAGGCTACCCAGGAAAAAAGCAGATACCTTCTCTTCCCCACTGGAGCTTCCACCCTGGGTCTGGCATTCTGTGTGAGGGGGCAGCTGGACATACAGACATGGAACACCCCAAAATGTAGTTTGTTGGATTTTTTTGGGGGTTTTTTTCTCTAGAAAGAAAAAGAGGAAAAATTGATTTCAGGAGGGGTATAATATGGGAAATCACTAGTAGTAACTCAATGCCAACACAATTGAATAACCTGACCACCTCTTTCCTTGCCTTAAGATTTCACAAAGGACTAAATGAAGATTTTTCAGAAGTGTTCAGAATTCATTTAACCCTGCACATATGACTCTGCTGAAATAGGTTTTGCTCAAAATTTCATACTCAAAATTTGATGGAAACAGAGATAGAACATCCCAGAGAGCTTTTAAAAGTCATCCTAGGTAAACTCTTGTTTTTATCAACACATGGCCATCTCTTCAGTGCTGGCCTGGGAAATCCCAGCCCCTCCAGGGAAATCTGCCTCCAGTGTGTACTGCCTGTTCTCTCCAGCCCTTCTCTACTAGATGTTGTCTATAAGATCCAGTAGGTCCAGAGCTACTTGTCTGTGAACATTTGCTTCCCTTGTTTTTTCCCCAAGAATACATGTGAGGAAACTATCACTGGGGATTTCACTGGGTTTTTTTGCTTTTGTTTGTGTATATGTGTATGTGAAAGTCTAATAGTGGATGTTCTTGCCTGACACCAGATTTTAATCAATAGAAATAGAAGGAAAAAGCTCTCATTATATACTAATAAATATATTTTAGGCCTTTAGGAATGGATAGAAAATATTTTTCAACATAACACATGTTGACTTCCAAAAATAACTGTGCAAACTAAAAAGAAAGGACTTCATGTACAGGCTATAAAGTTGGCAGTATGAAAAGCTGTGGATGTTTTGGCAGGTAAAATGTGTGTAGGCATGGCAGTTCCAACATTTGAAATAAAAACAAAGAGGTTGTACAAAAACTTTTTACAAGTTAGAACCTACTCCTGCCTCATAAGTGATGAGGAAGTGCATTGCAGGTAGCAGGCAGAAAACTCTGCCTTATTTTGTGCGGTGTCTTCTGCTGCCTTCATCACTCAGGCCTGCCAAGGAGTGCAGCAATTTTTCTGGCTCCTCACTGTTGGTTGTTGTTCCTTTTCCTTCTCACTAGAGAAGCTGCAGAGAATCTGAAAATGCTTTTTGAACTTTAAAAAAAGGTTGGTTTTGCTCAAAAACTAAGCCATTGTATGAACTTGTTTTCACTTTTGTCACAATCTGTGACAATTAAGTCCCCTGTTGTAGTCATGTAGGAAATGTTGATGCTTTGTGGTCAGCATCAGATGATAACACTTTCTGTCTGTTAGTGGCTGAAATAATTTTGGTTTTGAAGCTGGTGGCAAAATTCCTGTTGAAATCAGTGGGTGCATCCTGCTTAGGTTGTCCTTTAGTGCTGTGTGATTTCCCCTTACATCTGGAAACAAGAACATTGGACTTGGAAACTAACTTGTACCTCAGCTGAGGAATGTGGTCAGACCTTTCTGGGCAGCTCCTGATGGATGTGAGGGAACATGGGTCTTGCTTCACCCCAGACACAACCCCCTCTGCTCCTGGCTGGGAGTTGTGCTGAGGTGGAGGGCAGCTTTGCTTTTCCTCCACTGGTGTGAATTCCTGATACAGAATGTTAATCACGCGGGTCACAAGCTTGGCCTTTGTAACGTTTTTTTGGTCTGAACAGGGAGAGCAGGACAAGCACCTTTAAAAGTTCTTCACAGAATCAATTAGGTTGGGAAAGACCTCTGAGATCATCAAACCCAACCTTTGAGCAAACACCAGCATGTCAACTAGATCATGCACTAAGTGCTACACCAAGTCTTTCTTTAAACATCTCCAGGGCCAGTGATTCCACCCCCTTCCTGGGAAAGCCATTCCGATGTCTAATCACCCTTTCTGTGAATTTGGTTGTATTTTGCACAGTCTGGGATGTGATGGATTTTGCTGTGGGCTGACACAAATGGCAGAACTTACATTCAGGTATCCCAGCTGTTTGTTCAGCATCATGGATGGAGGAGAGTGTGATGGCTGGGAAGCAGGATCTGGCTTTTTTTCTGTCACAGGCTTCCTTTGGGACCATAGGTGCATCATGTAGTTTTGCATCCCCCTGACTCCTCAGCCTTGCCTAGACTGGGGTCACTGGAGGCCACTGGAAGTCTCTCTTCCCCCATCATGGAGTGATTCCTGAAAAACAGATCTGGGAGAGGTCTCTTGGCATCACTGCTATGCCTGTTATGCCAGTTCCCCTGGTGCAGCTGGCTCTGCAGGGAGAACTGCATGGCTGAGGGCTTGCTGGGCGTAGTGTGTGCCCGTGTGGGTCACTGCTGGGGGCACCTCTCCTCCCTTCCTGCAGGGGATCCAGGTGCCAGCACTGGCTATAGGGGCAGTAGGCCAGGAGCAGGAGTTACTGCTGGTTTCCTGGTGCAGGGTGTGCCTGATGCACCACATCACTGGTTGTTACAGCCAACGGAGATGCTCCCCCAAATATCAGAGGATAACTTTAAAGTACCATTCAGCCACCTCCCCAAGGACGTTATGCAGAGCACTGGTCCATAGGCAGCAGCATGAACATGCTCAGACCCCGAGGAGATTTGGGATTCATCAGGCTGCAGGTGCAGGAGCCTGTTTCTGGCTCCATTCAGTGTGTTTTCCCTTCCCTCTGCCAACTCCCTCTGGGGTGGCTCAGCCCATCTCTGCTGGCTGGTGCAGCAGCACCTTTGCAGCTCAGGAGCCCTGTGGCAGGGCCGGGCTCAGCAGCTGGGAGCGGCTCCGGGATGGGCCGGGAGCCCTGTGCTCAGCCGGGGGCCGGTGGCCGTGAACACCCTTCTGCTCTGCCTGCAGCAGACATCAACCAGCCTGTCCATGGTGAAGCTCTCCAGGTGTATACCTCTAACCTATGAATATTTAAATATTTAAATAAGTACAGGAATCTAGGCCATGGGAGAGGGAAGCTGAGATGTGTTCTCGGGGCTGAAGCCCTTCTCCAGGACAGCAGCTGAAGACTGTCCTAAGTTTGATGCAAAAAGAGGAAAATTTGCACCCCCATGGCTGAGAGGTTGGATCATGTGTTGGTCCCATGAAAAAACACAGTTTGAGAAGGTGATTTTGGTCCAGTTCCTGAGACTTCTCATTGCATTAGTGGTTTGGGGTCAGCCCCCATATAAGATGAAGTCTTCCTGATGCTGGGAGGGCAGCAAGGAATGGAGGGACAGTGAAGACTTGTATGTTATAAACTGCTTTGAGACAGCAGCATCACTGCATACAACCATAAATTCACCATAGGGGGGAAAAAACCCGAAAATTGGAATTTATTCAACCTAAATTATTAATAATTACAATTTAACTGCTGTTTACATTTTATTAATTAAGATTGGTTTGCTATCCTAGTTTATGCAAATTTTAATTAATGATTGCATGTATTAGTTTTCCTTAATAAGGTAAATTGTTCATGTTTGGTGTGCACCTGCAAATACACTTTGTAAAATCATTCCAGTTAATTTACTGACCACAGCCATTACTTAGGGAATATCACCTTGCCCAAGAAGAGAAGGGAGTTGTAATCAGGTCTGTAGAAAATGTCAGAAGAATGTTAATTTTTGGATATATCTGCATTTGATTCATAATAGCAATACATAGGAAATTAGGTGAGGCAATTAATTTTTATGAAGTTTTCAGTTTGGTGGTAATAACCTGTCAGCAGCTGTGGTATTGATCCTAAAATCAGTTTGTGTTAGATGAACAGTGGTACAGTCATTGTTCAGACTCAGACATGCCTTACAGAGCCATTTTGTGCCATGTGGATTTGGCACAGGCATTTCAGCCACTCCTCCTGAGTGTTTGAAGAACATGACAAGGTGGGGTATGATTCCTTTACCTCTTTCTGTCCACAGCAGGCTATAATTTAGTTTCTTCTAATCTTATCATGAAAGGGAGAAGAACCCTTGGTGTTACCCCACAGAGATGAGAGGCACACAGAGCAGCATCTCTTCAGCTGCCACCTGAAGTGGTGGAATGGGGCCTGTGGGTGGACATAGCAGTGATGCCGAATGCCCGGGGTGCTTCTGCACTCACTTCTGCAAGACTTTAATCACAGGCAGCACAGTTACTTTACCCATTGAGTCCCTTGCAGCCACCAAATTCTGTGGTCTTCTCTCCTAGCCCTCTCCTGCACACCCAGAGCTCCTCAGCAAAGCTCATGAGATCCTGAGCACCATGAAGAGGCTCCACCTGGGCATTTCAGACAGTCCCTGGGGGGCAGACACCCTTCCCAAAGGGAAGAAGGTTCCTGGGAAAGATGAAGCAAAACATGATAATATTAACAGAATCAAGCAGACTCTCAAGTATTTCATCCATTTTCTTCCTCTTCATCTTCAGGCCTGATTCCTAGGGGAAATATGGGAGGAATTTTACCTTTATAGGCATTTTCCTGGCTTGATATTGAATCCTGGGCAATGTGATGTTAAAGGATCAAATACATCACAAATTATGTCTCCCACACCTATTTTCATATGCTTGCTGTCTTTCCTTAGAATCTGCCTGCTGACTTCTGCTGCGTTCCCTTTGCAGGGTCCCTGGGGACAGCGGGTCGGGTGTGCAACCAGACCTCGCGTGGCATGGACAGCTGTGAGGTGATGTGCTGCGGGAGGGGCTACGACACCTCCCGCGTCAGCAGGATGACCAAATGCGAGTGCAAGTTCCACTGGTGCTGTGCTGTGCGCTGCCAGGACTGCCTGGAAGTGGTGGACATTCACACCTGCAAGGCGCCAAAGAGCGCTGCCTGGATGTCCCGGACATGACACACAGGCTGCTGGTGCTGGGGACCTCAGCCTTTGCCCTTCCTGGTCCGTGCAGGGAACGCATCGGAGATCTTTTTTCATTTCTATGCCTGGTTTGCCTTTGTTGTTCATTGCAGAGTTGCTGCTGAAAAATTGATATAAACCCTGCAGCGTTTGCTTTGCATTTCTGCACGACAGTGTTGCTGCGGAGTTGTCTGTATAAACTGATGCAGCTCTGGAAGGATGTACTTATGCCAGGACTCTTCCAACCACCGTGTAACTCTCACCCAGAACACTTGTGGCAATTCATTCCTGCCATCAGGAACACGAGAAGATACAAAATATGGCACTTTTACAAGATCACCACCACCAACCGCATGGGCTAGGCTTGCTCAAGCATCTTCTGAAGGATCTTGGGCAGGTCACAGTTGGGCCCTGGATACTGAATGGCTCAGGAGTTTGAGCACTGGTTGGTGATTTCTCCACGAAAGAAAATTTGCAGCCAGATTGGTGAAAAACTTTACTGGAAGGGTGTTTGTTCATCCCTGGCGGACTGAAGTTTCCAGTAAGGTGGCCACCTGAGGCAGCCCTGGCCACCATTAGCACACTTTGGCTTCCTGTGGGGCAGGAATTGACCCATGGCCTAAAGCAAAGGAAATTGCAGGAGATATATTCAGCCACAACACTTTGATGAACTATTAGAGTCAAAAGCAAATGTCTTAGTTATGTTTGTGAAAACTTGCCTTAAAAGCTTCTAAAAATAATTAATTGCTGAGTTTTTTGGGTTTTTTTCTGACCTGAAGGGTTGAAGAGAGTGTTTTTTTCACCCTGGTGAAAGCTGGATACAGGACACTCAACTACCTAAGGATAGGGTTTCCTCTTTTTTCACATACACAGTAGTGGAAAAATGTTTGCGACCAGTGATGGAGAAGGAAATGCCTTGCCTCAGTAATGACTTGGATTCTAAAGAAGTTATCAACGTCTATGTTCTTTTAAAGTTAATAAATCTATTAAATGTGCTCAGAATGATACTTTCCACTCAGATGGGGACATCCAATTTAGATTTTTTCTGCATATTTTCTGCAAAACCACGTATCTGTGATTTGGAGTGTATCAGCTTGTAATGGAGGCAGTTACAGGTTGTGCCAGGTCCATATGCTGGGCTGGGATCAGCACAAAACAAGTTCCTGTAAAAATGTGCAGGCACATGAGGCCCAGAAATTGTAGCCTTGGTGGAGAGGAACTGGGTCAGAGAGGGACCAGCTGCCTCTCCTCAGGGCAGAGATCAGCAACATGAACCAAGAGAAAAATGGGTTCTGTGCCAATAAGTATAGTAAGGCTCTGAAAAAGCACACATGAGGAGTAGAGACAGGCAAGATAATGAAAAAATAACATAGGAAAAGGAGATTGAATGAGTGATAGAACACACTGTAGATGAAGGTACAATTTCATGTGAAAATTAAATAGACTGAAGAATCCTAGCAGGTACAAACTGTGCAGGAAAAAGTAATATCAAAGTAGCTAACCAAGGCAATAAAGTGAATACTCTGGGAATGTTTTGGTTTTGGAACTTTCTTGAAAGACTATTTAAAAAGAAGGGGGTTTGGCATTAAGTGGCCTTGAGGGAGCAGTCATTTACATCTGCAAGGCTTTCAGAAAAGTTTGTATCATTGAAATGGGTAATTCATCTCCAGAAGACAGCTGGTGTTATAAGATTAGGAGGCTCCAGAAAGTTCTTTATTTGGACAATAAGAGAATGTTTCAGTTACTGTATATGGAAATGATCATGGCTAGAGGTAACAATAATCACACTTCTGTCTGTAAACCAACTGCTGGTGGGAACAGCCCTGCCCATGTGTCCATGCACATGCAGAGTATGTATGAGATGCAGATATGTGCCCACGGCCAGCTCAGGGGTTATACTGCTGGCCTCTTCATTGCTGCCAATTCTGGCTCTGGGCTGGATAAGGAAAATTTCATACATAATTGTATTTAAAGGTGAGCTCCAAGGAGAATTTTTATTGAGATTTCACTGTGAAATTAAATCCACATGTAGTTCATAGTCTCAGCAATATCATACTTTAAGCCTTAAAGAATTTAGAAGCAGTATAATAATTTTTAACCTTTTAGAGCCATTTCTTTTTCAAGATTTAAGGAGCCTGAGTAGTCTAAAAGATTATCTATTTGATAAAGCTGAAAATATTTCAATGTTCTGGAAAAAAGAAAAAAGGCTCATTCTTACAAGAGAACTTGTTATAGGTAATTGAATGAAAGGTAATGAAATCAGATCTCTTCTTAAATCTGTTATTTGTTTAATATTCCAGAAAATCAACTCACCTGAATTCTGCAGTCCCAGATAAAGTGTTTTGAAGTCACTGTGTTAAAAGTGTATTAACTTTTATTCCCCAACCTGGTCCTCCTCTGCTAAGGCACATCTTCCTGTTCCAAACCCTCTCTCTGAGTCAGAGGCCTGTGGTTCCTGAAGGCTGGTCTTACCAGTAAGACAAGGAAGATGGGGGCATTGAGTCCCTTGGCCTTTTCAGTGTCCTTGTCACCCTGTCCAGCAGCAAGGCCACCCAGGTGTGCACAGCAGGCTCATGTTCCCATTTTGGGCACGTGCCATATTGATAGGCTGTGATGCAGTGCCTGCATCAAAACCACTGCAGTAGAGGAAATACAGAATATTTCACAGCATGACAAATGGGTGCTGAGCTGGCCACTTCCTTGATGACAGCTTTTTCTGCATTTATGGGGTTTTCTTGGGTTTTATTTAAGAGCTCAAGGTAGACTTCTCACAGCTGTAGGCATTTCTGCTGCCTCTTCCACAAAGAAAGAAACTCCTAGAAACTTTTTTCCACTCCTAGAAACTTTTGCTATTTCTTAGTGGCAAGAGACACTCAGAGATGTAAATATTGCTAGGAAAGGCGCCTCCATGATCTCCAGCAAATCCAAAAAAGAATATAAGGAAAGAAAACAGAAAACAAAAAAAAAAAAAAAAGAAGAAACAGAAATAGGCATGGCAAATGAAATAATACTGTAGTTTTGTTCTATGGAATAAATGTACTCATGTACTTAGTCATGATGAGGAAACAGCTGTCTCTAGGTAGACATTTTAATGTCAGAATAATGTTAGCTGAGGCTAAAGGTTGTAAGATTATTTTTTTAAATGCACAGTCCAATTTTCTTGAGGGAGTTCCCTTTAATTTGCTGCATGAACTCAGGATCTAGCAGCGCCCTGAAACACCGTTAGCCTGCCAAGCTTTTTGGGATTGCTTCCTCCCCACTATTTTCAACAAACTTTACCCTCAAAAGTGTGTTGCACTGTTATAGGTGAAATCTCATAAAAAAAGTTTAATTTTCCTTTGCCACATGGAAAATGAGGAATGACTTAGGAATGGTGGTGGGCATGTGGGCATTGAAGCTTGAGAGATTGCTGCTTTTTCTCTTTCTGGAAAAATATCAAAAACCAATTTGCGCATCTCATCCTGGCCTCCCATCCCTGTGTGCACTTCTTTGCAGAAGTGGATTAGAAGTAAAAGGCTGCATTTCTGGTACTGCACTGCACAGCTGCTGAAGGGCATCCAGCCTGCATGCCCAAACCAGAGCTGCTGGTCACTGCCTGCCGGCCCCGTGCCCAGCTTCTTGTGGGGCTCAGTGCATGGTGGCAAGGGGGAAGGGAATGTTCAGGGATCAGTGAAGAGCTGGGGCTGGGGAGGGTGCTTTTGCTAAGAAAAACCAGCTCTTACTCCAATGTGGCAGCACAAAGTGTACCAAGGCTCTCTCTTCTCCATGGTGTGTGCCCCACACTTTTTGGAAGGGCTGCATGCAGGTGGTGGCCGCCTCCAAGGGCAGAAGTGCTTTTGTGGTCACATGTCACAGCCTGCCGGTTTTACCTGCCCCTTCAAATGACAGAAATGAACTAATTATCAGAAAGACAGAGACAGCTCGTGGGCTGCAACTACAAACGTGATTTTGGGTTGTTGCTTTTGTGTAAAAGCTCATTTGCCTGGGGAAATGGATGCAACTTCATAAAGTTAAGATCTCTTGTGAGAAAGAAGCAAATCCGTATGAGTCAATGCATTGACAGCTCCCTCTGTTGTGGGAGCTGGGCAGGAGCCCTGCTGGAAGCTGGGTGGAGCCAGGGGCTATCTTTTACAATCATCTGCTGTAACTAGAGCCACTGAGGCTTTCAGGGCCACCACAGGGTGACAGCCACACTGGGTGTGAAGGGGTGTGTGTGGCAGTGTAAGAGTTCAGCTCCCTTTGGATGTTCAGCTTCTGCAGTTTCTTCAACATGGCAAAACTCCTGACAATTTCCCTCCTTTCTTCGAGGGTCAGGACTTCCATGCTCTGAAAAAACTGGATGTATGCTCAGCACACACACCAAATGATAAAAAAGAGAAAGCAGCAGCCCGTCCCTTGGTGTAGCACTCACCTCCCTGAGTGCAGTTCCTGCAGGGAGCAGCTGTTACTCTACCCAGTGGGAGGGAGGGAGGGAGGGACAGAAGGGGCCAGCTTGACTTGACACTCCTGGGGGGGTCCTCTCCTTTTTTGTTCTCTGCAGGTTATAGTGTAAAGAGATAATGGGCACACAAATTTTATTAAGTTGTCTTTAAAGAAAAAAAAAAAAACAAAATAGGAACTGCTAACATTTGGAGTTAAAAAGCTTCCTCCACCCTTAAATCTGAAGATGAGTTATTATCTGAACCAGATTTCCACAAGGCTCATCTCTGCACTAAGCCAGAGGCTTTCCATCATTATAATCATGGGCTTTGTTTGCTTTTTGATCTAAGCCATACTGAACTTCACAGGAAACATGTCAGAGGCAGCAAAGCCTAAGGCAATAAACTCTGCCCGATGAAAAAGAAAATTCTTTTGTCTTATTTGCCTACTCTTCCAGATGCCTAGTACTATAATTAAAAAGAGATTTTCCAGATTAAAAAAATCCATGACCCATTACTGCTTATTAGGGAGATAGATACTAGAAAATAGTAGAAATAAAATTGCATAAAATTATGCTTGAATTCCTAAATATTCCCCATAGTTCAAGGAAAGGAAGTGATTCTTCTAGGAGTTAAGCATTCCTCTTTATCAGAGTCATACAGATAGTAATTCCCACACAGATCATAATATCTTCGAATAGAAGGCCAAATTACTACCTCAACTGCTGACAAATATGGATATTTGTACATAGCTGGTATATACACTGATGTGCAAATGCAAGCACGTTTGCATTTAGGACTGTGAATCACAGCAATTTATTCTTTTGAAATGTAGGGCATGGGTGGCTGGGAATAAGTGATACGAAGCAGCACAGGGCAAGAGCTGACTATGCCTGATCCTTCTGATTTTCAGCAGCCTTAAATGATTCTGGCAGTCCTATTTTGAGGCAAACAAATCAGTATGGTTATCCCTAGTTTTTCAGTTGGAGATAGCAGCTCCTGCCGTGAGGGTGTTTGCTGTGGCTGCTCTAGCAATTCAGATGAAAATAGGAGAACTCAAATATTGGTCCATTTCATACTTCCACATGCTTATCCAGTAGCAGTCCATTACCACTGATCTTATGCCACATCCTACATTAACTGCAAGCCAGACTAAGTTCAACATTACAGTGAATTGTTTTGCAGGAGTAATAGCCAGAGATGATAAACCTGTATGGAAACCCAACAGCCACACCAGGTCTAACATTTGTTTGTGGGGCTCTCTGGTCCTTTAGACCTTGGGGCTTGCCCAGGTCTCACTCTTACAGCTGATTTCTCCTGGCTGGGGCTGCCTTTTCTTAATCTTGTAGCATAGCAGTGTTTGCATGGTTCTGCTCACTTGGACAAACATCTGTCTAGACTAATGTGTCTGTGATCAAGTGAAATAATGTAATGCATCTTCTATTGCTAAGAAACACTTTCCTTTTATACCAGTTCTAGTACTGGGAGTTTTGTCTCTGCTCACTCATTTCCTCACTGATAAACAAACTTATCTGCTAGTGATCACAGTCCCTTAAACTGCTCAGCATTTTAAGAGCAACAGCGAAGTTGAAATGGTGAAGTGGCATTTTTGATCCACTGCATTAGGGTTATGCTTCCTTATCTGGAAGTGAGCTGAAAAAAATATATATATATCCTTGAGGCATCTGTAAGGATGCACTTCAAATTCTTGACAGAGGACTACTTCCTTCAGCTTCCAGATCAAAATCTTCATTTTAGAGCTGGCCTCAGAAGTTTCCTTCAACTGTGGCTTAGTCATAAACGAATACTTAGTCTAAGCAGTCACAGCACAAGGATAAGGTTTCCTGAGGTGAGCACTAATAGTGAAACACCAGCCTCTCTATTAATAGTGCATGAACTAACACCCAATTTGCTAATGAGCCTTCAGAAGGTAACTGAAACACCAGGGGTATGAAGAAAATCTGTTAAGTATGTGGGCTTCTTGAAAATTCAGTTGAGGATATGGTGGCCTCTGTGCAGAGAAGGGACTCGGGAGCCCAGCTGCCATCCAAACTGCCTGGAGAGCCTAAAGCTGTGTAAAGCAGGAGCTTTACCTGTCTTCAAGCCTCACCTAGACTGCAGAAGTGAGGGCCTCACCCTAATTGAACTGCAAAGAAAAGGCAGTGACAATGTCGTTTAATTGTAACACTGTTTCATTACCTGAATGTTCAGCTAGCCCTAGCTATGGCCAAACAGATACCATAGGTTTAAAAAACAAAACCCAGGATCTGTGTTCTGAAAAAGTCAAAAGACAGCAATGCTACAATACACAAAAGTTTATTTTTTTCTTTTCTGAAGGCAAAATATAATAGAACCTAACATCAATGTATTTTGTACAACAAAACAGTTTTTATATGAGAACAGACAATCCATGAAGAGTTTTTAAGTCTTATAACTGCTTCCCTTTTTTATCATGCTTTCTTGTGGTCAACAAAAAGTTGGCACAGAAGATGTCAGAGCAGTCAGTCAGCGGGCATGCTCCCTCAGATCCTTGTCAGCTGGTGCCACAGGCTGGAGGGCAGGATACTTTCTACTTTTTCCATCACAAAATTTAAAGGGGCGAAGAGGGTGCTGAGAAACTGCAAAGAAATCAGATACAAACTCAGATCAAAATCTGGTAGACAATACACCTCAGGAGAAAGCTGTGCAATAAGATAAGATATTTTTGCTGTGTTCCTCTGTAAAATCCTCCAGCATGATAAAAATTACACAATTCACACATAAAGACTTTCAAATTCTTGAACCTTGCACATACAGAGAGATTTATGGATTTTGCAGTAAAGAAAGCAAGAGCCCCATTTGTACAAAGACCAAAGATGAACTACAGAAGTTTCCAGACATCTCACATCGTGGACTGAAGCTCATAATGAAGCCACTAAAAGCTCAACCCAAAACCCAGTGAAGAGAAAGAGAGGTTTTTTCATAACAGGGGTATGCCAGGCCACCTCACAGAGACAAACATCATGTCTTGAGATTCAGGTTTAAAATGGTTCAGGGTTATCTACACATCTGCTCTATACACTGAGGCCACTAACTGTAATTTATCCTAACATACTCTGCATCACTGACTAAAATTTATCTTAACATCTTCTCTCTGGTACAGAACACAACATTCAAAGAGTCTTCAATGTATTAGTGTTCAGACAGGCATATGAAAAAATCAAGATGGAGGGCATTTTATCACAGGAAAAAACCACTGGCAGCTACATGTCACAGAACTCAGGTATTCAAAGCACTCCTGAAATCCATATTGAAATACATATTTTAATTAATTATTAATACATTCGAGAAATACATGTTAACTTCTTCTGTGGCAGAAGAACTAAGTACAAAATCTCATTATACTGCCAGCATATAGTCCTTGTCCAGGATACAAGGCTGATAAACACAGGAACAAGGCTAACAGGGACAGATTTGGGACCTATAACTGCGACAGTATCAGAAAGCTAAAGATTTGATTGAAAGAGCCAAACAAGGGTCATACATTTCAGTAACTTCAGTAACTAAGGAACAGAAGATACCCAACCACTGAATCCAAGAAAAGCCTTACAGAGAAGTTCATGATCCATGCCCAGGTTCAACACTCACTGTCTACCCAACACCCACGGACACACTCAAGAAACAAGAATGAGTAATAATATTTCAGGTACATTTCAGCACTTTTTGCTGAAGGAAGAGACATCTTCTGCTACAAATGATCTTACTTTGTGTCCTCTGGAGCTAATGAAAAAAATGCTTGTTGCATGAACCATTGCTGTACCAGACCCCACTCACAGGCCTGGGCTAGCACAAGACCCAGCTCACCTGCAAAGGGAGTCTCTTGCCCTTTGCAAAAGGTTTCAAAGAGTGACAATCTGGAATTTGCCAAAACCTTTCAGCCTGGCCTCCTCCACCCCACTCCCTATACCTCCAAATCAAAAGTACCAAAGACATTAAAAACAAAGGCAAGGAGGCCAGTTTGGAAACATGAGACCTAAAACAGAGATAAATATATTTGAGAAAATGTTTTACAATGAAAGATACTCAGTATTTACTGGAGAAGGAATTTTTTACTATCCTAGAGATTTTCTGTTAGTGGATTTTTCATATCCTAGCATGCTGGAGCAGTGATGTTCTTGTTTTTGCAAAGAAAAAAGTTTGGTTTAGAATAATTCATGGCTCTTCCCACTCATACTCCAAAATTTATTAATCCTTGGTGGATTAAAAAAGCAGAATTAGGAGAGACTTCTCTGGATGTAGTTCAGGAAAGTTATGGGGGAAATATTGAAACTACTTCCTCCTTGGCAGTTCAGGGAAAAAACACAGAAATTTGTCCTGGTTAAGAGTAGACTCTATTTCTGCTCATACTGAGAGCTTCTAATGCACAGGAAATCACATCAGCCATTATGACTCTACACAAAATAGAGGGGCTCTAACAACTAAGAACTAACTGTTATTAGTTTATTTTAGTGGATGATATATGAAAATACAGATACTCACTTTTCCCACCAAGCCCTTGTTTTTTTTGCAAAATCACAAGACATCAAACCTAACAACAGAGCCGTATAAACCAGAGAAGACAAACAGGCAGGTCTTACTGCTTAGCAGCCTTGACAGTTGTGCATATATCCCCTGCTCAGATATGGACTGATGCTTCTGAGTAGGCAGATATTTAATACCTGCAAGTATTTTAGCTCAGCTTTTCCTGCCCTGGTGTCTTTATTTAGCAGAAGGGAGCAGCAGCAGAGAATACTCACAGCTTTTGCGAAGACCCCCATGAGCTCTGGGAACTGATGTGTCAGGAGGGCAAGCATGGCTGTGAAAGAACAGAGTCCAGCAGTGAAGAGGATGAAGAAGGGAAGCTCTTTCTTGGGATAAACTGAAACCTCATGAAATGCTGTAGAAAAAGATGTGAGAAGGGGAAGGCGTTATACATTAGAAAAAAGATAACAAAACATAGCACCAAGCAAAACCAAACCAATGTTCTTACACAGTCTGCACAACCTGAGACACACAAAGATGCTTTTGAAGGAAGAAGAAGATGGAAGGTCTGATACATCTGAGGACATAATTGTGTCAGTTGTCTCTGCCAAATAATTCTCTCTAAAGATCCTCTTTCTGGTTTACTCTGGTGCTATGCACACATCAATTTTGTCTTCCTTGTGTCAGCAGTAACTGTAATGCTGCTCTGCAACAGCTAATCTCAGAAAACAGACTTAGAAATTAAAATGTTTAATTTTTTTTTAATGTACATCATTCAGTAACCCCATGGCTGCATGTTTGCTAATGCTGATACACAGAGAGTGCAGAAACATGTGCCTGGGAGCAGCAGTGAGCCCAACCACATGGAAGCATTGCTGCAGTCCAGTTAAAGCAGGCTGTAAAACTACAGCCTTTGTAACTGTAAATTCTGAGGGTTTGATCTGCAGAGCAAGAAAAAATATCCTAACAGCAGGACATATAGGCATGTATTTTACAACCTGGAAATTAAATGAACAGCGAATTTTTAAGATGTTTGTTAATATACACTGATAGGAATACAGAAATTTCCTTGACTCTGGTATAAAAAAGCCTTCACTGGACTTTGGAAAAAACAGCACTGAGATGACTGAAAGGGTTAGAAAAGGATAATGACTATTTTATCAGAGGGATATATCCCTTGAACTTGTATGGCAGCTCAGATTCAAGGTGAAAATTCCTCTAGGTTGGCAAAAGGTCAGGTGGACTCTTACCTTCAGTCTGTAGTTTAGAGCTACAGTCAAGATAAATGCAAACTTTGAAACATTTTTTTCTCATATAGGATCAACCTCAAGGCTTCCCATATACTCAAATCCTATGGCTATTCATGTATATGAAACATTACTCTCTGCCTGAGTAGTTTTGCCTGCTTTATTTGCTTCAGTGATCAGCTCTCATCTCTTTGTACTTGCAGATGACATAAACACAGGGAAATCCAGCAACATTCATGACTGCATTCATCCAAAGTGGAGTGGTTCTCAAAACCAAAAGCAGGAATTTGCAGGAGTTTAAATTAGAATATTTAAAACTAAAAATGTGTATGACTCTTGAGTCTGCTAGTTTGATCAGTTAAAAAAAGCAAAAGTAGGGATAAATTACAACTACTCTTTGATTTAAAATAAATGTAGAGATCAGAAATACCAGAACACGGACTTTGTAAGTCTAGGATGTCTTGCACTTTTCTTGCACTATCTTTTCACTCAGGCTCAACACTGCTGTCCCACTCTGTTATCCAGTCAGGGAAAAAGTTTTGTAATTGATATTTTTAATTTGGAGAGCCTATCAGATTGTTGTGTTTTGATATAATTCCATCTGGCTCTCCCACAAAACACACACAATTAAAGGGTGTGGACAGGTATGCAAAACCTCTCTAACCCACCTGTGTCTTTCAGGCATTCTAAACCCTTCCCTCCTCTAACCCAGGAGATTTTGCAGTGAAAGGCATTTCCCACAGCTGCCAGAGCAGAACACACTGCCTGCATATGCTGTTAAAGATCCCCTTGTTAGCTTGTAACATTTGACAAGAACAATTAGTTTTGCATCTAAAAAGAGAATGCTGAGCTATTCTGCATGACTTTGTCATTCCTAAATCTCCTGACACTCCACCCTCCCTAGCTCAGCATCCCTCTGAGTAAAGCAAGCAGAGCACTGAGAGGTGTTGTTATAATTAGGATGATTATAATGGGGTGGGGAGATCCTGTCAGTTGCCAAGGATTTCTGCGTAATATCAGCAAGAATGTGCTGTGAAGGAGAGACTTGCAATGAGTGGATTTTCGCTGCATTATTCTCACCTAATGTTTACTCATGTAGGCTTATAAAAAGAGGCAACATCTTTTTCAGCCCAAACCAGAAAGGTTCTGAATAAAAGACTATAAAGGATGCAAATGCCCTCAAATGCAGCCTTCACAGCAGAAGCAGGCTTCATTTTACTTGTTCCTGAACAAATTTTTCTTTATTCATTCTTTGGGATAAAGAAGGTCAGAGAAAAATCTTCCTTGGATCAACTTTTATTTCCCTCCTCTGCCCTGACCCAGCAAACTTGTGTGTGTTCCACTCGTGCTCACACAAAGTCCCACAGAGAGAACACGTGGGAATGAAGTGTAACTGCAAGATTGGCTGCTTTGGCTCTTCCTCTCCATTCTTGTGCTTCACTGCATGCACTGCAATGAGTCTCATTAGCTTGGACTGTAATGCTTCTTGAGGGTTGGGTCTCTCTTTATATCTGTATCTGGGAACACTGCTGGCACTTTCCTAATGCACGCTATAAATGCACATAAAAGTGACTGAGATGACTTCACATCAACCCCTTCATAATAGTGCACACGCCATAACATGAAGAAAACCCTTCCTTGCTATTTAAACTGCTTTTTGGAAAATGTAAGCACAGCCTGCCATGAGTACTAGCTGCAGGAATGATCCAGCTGTCCTCAAGCAAGTTGGATCCTGCCTCGGAATTCAAGTAGCTCGTGTGTGTACCAAGGATTAACAAGGCTGTGACACTGTGCTTTTGGTTTGAGGGGATGTTAACCCAGATGAAAGATCAGTGTCTTGGCAAGGGAGAACAGCAAGATCTAACTGATTGGGATCTCTTTGGTAATCTCTCTCCCTGTCTGTAAGCTGTCAAAAATAATAAATACAGCTAATTGTTATGGACTATGCTGAGGACCTGCCTCTTGAACCATCACAGGAGCTCCAGAGGCTCACTGTCAATCTGGTTATTCTAATCCAGTGCGCTCAATTTAAAAGGCATCAAAGGAGACCGGTGCTGCAAGACTCAGGTAAACAATTCTTAGGTGTCAATCATAAGAAGAAAAACGTTGAACGTACATGGTAGTAGTTCTCTATCTGCAGTTTCTGTACAAATAGGGTAAGGGTAGAAAAGGTGTCCTTTTTCCAGTGGATAGGGGATCATTCTGAAAGCTGAAAAGAAAACACGGTGCATAAGTTACTGTGAATGTGGCAGTCATACTTAAGAATACTTGCAGTTCTGAAAAACAAACAGACAAAACACTTATATTTGGTTGCAAATAGCATATAAACTGCTTAATGAAATGCCAAAATAGAAATCTACATTGAGCTTTTAATCACAAGAACTCCTATGTTTATTTTTATCCTTGAGACAATGTTCATGACTGTCAGGTGAGACCACATTACAAGGACATACAAAAATGTTTGCATAATCAAAGCCCATTATGCTTCCAATTCCATAGCCAAATATACACATTTTGTCTTAGGCTTTTAGGCTGCAGTATTTTTAAATTTCAGGGCAAAGAAGTGTATCTGATATAACCGGTATAGCCTACAAAAATGAGCAGCCAAGCCTGTAAATGCAGACCAATACTCACAGTCCCTGTGCATCAAGAATAATAGGTTTTTCATGGAAAAAATACACTACTCTTTTTCCATCACACTCCAGCAAGCCAGGTAACACTGATGACATGAGCTCTGAGGATCAGTTTTCCAACACAGTCATGTTTTCATTTTCTATTTGGCAATCAAAGATTATTACTAAATTATTAAACCCAGTTTCCTCTCATGCATTCTTTCTAAATGCAGCAGATCAAGTCAGGTTTCCAATATAAATCTTCAGGTCATGGATTAAATAATACTTAATCTTATGAATTTTTAAAATTGAAAATAATAACCGAGAGGGAAGGAAATGGATTACTAAATCTCAGTGCTGATGTCATAGGCCATCTGAGTGTGGTTTATGGAAACATCAGAATACTTGACTGAAATATAGCTTTGCATCAAGGCATCCTTTTCCATTATCCTGTACATTACTTTCACTGTTAAAATGTCATCAACGTGTTACTCTCACTACTGCTATGAACACCAGCCACTGAAGCAGTATTTCCCCCACAGATGTCCTAGCAGCTCTGCACACTTCAGTTGTTAGGTACAGCCCACTGCCACACAGTAACACTACATTACCTCTGGCTCACAAGGCCATTTAAGGATTTGTTTGAATACACAGTCCCCCTGTATTTTCAGCTGTGCACACTGAGTTTGAAATAATGTTAGCTGTGGTTTTTTGTGAAATTACATAACTGTATTTTTTTCTTGATTGCTGTATTTAAAGCAATAGCAAAGAAGGCAGAGATCATAAAAGATGGTAAACGAACCTGGGCTGTAATGCTCTTCCAGCTTTAACCACCCCTCTCCATAGCAACCCAAAAAGCCAAGTACAAATACAATAATCCAAGCCATGTATGATCTTAACACACAACAAACTTGAGTGTCTGTACAACAACATATGTGGAACGCGTTCAATGCTCATTTCTTCAAAATCCCTAACACAAGTTTTTCCTTCCAATTTGGCTTAATATTGAAACAGACAATCAAGCCTCTTCTGCCTTACCCTAAGCCACAGTCATATTAAGATTTTAGTAAAAATAAAATGTGAGCTGAAGATGTTGCTTTTACAAAGCAAGTGAAAAAAGTCTGAATAGATGTTACTCAATTTAAGCAATTATGCTTGACATGAGACCAACTATGGGATATTTACAGCAAAACAGCTTTATTTAGCATGTTATCAGCCACGGAAGGAAGTGCTCTGGTTCATCTGGATGTTTGTGTCTATGTAGGTACTTCTCTGCTGTACTCCTACGGTATTATCTGATCCTATTTTACATTAATTGACTCAGGTAGCACAGAGCAAGTCTGCCATTCACCATGTACAGTAGCTGCAAGAGCTACTGGAGCATTTGGGAACCCCTAGGTTTCTTTTCCTCATGCAAACAGTAGGAATTTTAACACAAGTTTAGAAACCAATAGTGACAAACTATCACCCCAGACACTTCTGAAACTTGGTTACACTTGAAACTACAGACCTCCTGTACAGAGAACCTGACCCAAACACACTGGAGGCACTTGGGCTTTTATAGTTGTACTACAAATAAAATACCTTCAAACACATAGAAAGAAAGCAAGGGCAACTGACCATCTATTGTTTGTAAACTGTTGGTTAAAACTAGTATTTAATTACATTTAACTTCTCTGCCACATCTTCACTGGTTTTCACTTAGTTATGCAAAGATGCCAAGGTATGGACTAAACATGATTATTGGACACTGTGAAACCATTAAAACCCCTGGTTGTCCTCATGTGTGAGCAAAATTTGAACAAAAATTTTGAGGATTCGTGCACTGTTCGTATTTTTCTGAAGTCACTGTACAAAATGAATTATGGATTTTTCTGCAGAAGTTATGCAATGATATTCATTTACATCTTTACAGGCTATTATACAGCTATTAGCTAATAAATTACGAGTTCAGATTGCTGAATGTGGAGATAATAAGGAGAGGAATGTAGTTAGATGAGAATTCCCTATGTTGCCCTCAGGCACAGATAACTTGTTTCCTAAGTGGCAGGAGGACTGCAGGGCAGCCAGCTCCTGTGCCAAAACCTGGTCCTGGTACAAAGCCCTTTAGGGGCTCCCCAGCCTGACCAAGCAAAAGAAGATCTATTCAGGATTCCCTGCAAAGCACTGCTTTTACTGCTGGAATAATGAACCCTGAGCTACAGGACTTCTGCAACAATCCAGAAGAGAAGGAACACAGCGTAAAAGCAAATCACTGAAAATAAACCATTGGGAATGAACCTACGACAGAGAAAATAATAGACTGGTAGAAATAATGGGAAAAGAGCTGGCAGATCTGACAGAGAACAATGCAGCAGAGTAAACCCCAGGCAGCATGGGTATGCATTACTGAGCAAGGTGCTCCATACACCTAAAAATAAAACCAGTGGATCCTCAGGGAGCCTACACTGCAAATTAGGCAAGTTCAGGTCATTTCATACTGTAACTGACATAGTAAGTCACTTTTACACTGAAGGTATTATGTGCATTTCTTAGGAATGATCATGGTAACAAAAATCTTTTCTATCAAAGCTAAATGATGACAAAAAATGATGAAACACACCCATACAAATGAGTTGGTGTAATAACATACACAGAGGATGAAAAAGAACTGAATAAAGCAGAGCAGAAACAGGGAACTAGATTACACTAAATCAGAAAAAAGGCCAACAAAGGCTGATTACAATTTGTACTTTTAAATTCTCAGAAACCTGGTAAAAAACACATCTCAAAGACAGGATAAGATATATTAGAATGTCAGTATATGAGCTTTGGAAGTCATATGCTCCAACCTCCCACTCAAAGCAGGGTCATTTCCAAGCTACCTTGGATTTCTCAGAACTATGTCAAGCTGAGCTCTGAGGATCTCTGGGGCAGCAGATCCCACATATCCCTCTCACTGTGAAAATATGATTCTTAGGTCTGGATTAAATTTAACTGGTTTGAACTGGTGTGTATTGCTTCCTGTCCTTATGCTGGGCCGTTCTGTGAAGACTGTGACTCTCTCTTCCATATCATCTCCCTGTTGGCTGGTGGAAGACAGCAACTGGATCATCTCTTCACCCACCATAAGACTTCTCCAAGTTGAACAAAACCAGCTTCCTCAGCATTTCGTCCTATATAACATAGTCCAGTCCCCTATGCATCCCAGCAATCCTTCAATGAATTCACTCCAGTTTGTCAGTTATTAAAAAAGTCATAAAAATACAGCATTGCTTTATATTTCACATTAATATATACCAGTCTGTAAGGCACACTCGTAATTCCCAAATATCAAAGCAGAATCACAAAATGGTGTGGGCTGGAAGAGACCTTTAAAGATAATCTAGTTCCAACTCCACTGCCATGAACAGGGACACCTTTCACTAGACCAAGTTGCTTGAAGCCCCATCCAACCTGGTCCTGAACACTTGGAGGGATGGCACATCCACAGCTTCTCTGGGCAACTGTTCCAGTGCCTCACCACTCTTATTGCAAATTATTTTTTGTTTATGTCCAATCTGAATATACTCTCAGTTTGAAACTATTCATTCAAATAATGACAAACAAATCTCTGGAATTAAGTAAGTTAAATTATTATCTCCTTATCCAAGAGCAGGAAAATAAGTCTCTAAGAAGTTGGGTAATTTTGTTCAGTATTAAACAGTAAACACAAGACTTCAAACCCCTTTTACCCATTAAATGAAGTTCGTGTTTTCAGTTCAAATTTCAAATAGTTCAGTGCTGGTGAGGATGTAACAGGTGTCCAAAATTCTCACATACTATACTTGACAAAAACTATTATTTTTTCATGAAATTCAATAAAAATATTTTATTAGCTCCTTTGTAAGAAACAGGATTACTTACTGCCTTCCCATGTACAGTGTAAGAGGTTCAATGCCCCCTCTACTCTTTTCCAGTGTTGAAGATGAAAGAAAGCATATGCTATTGCTTCACTGTCCCCTCTCTTCAGAATATGTTCAGGGGGCAGAATTAGGCTTTTCATTTCTAGTAGATACTGAAATAAAAAAGCAGAGCACAATTATTGCAGAGGTAAATACAAAGCACAGAAAGCTGACTACAATTCTATAATGCACACTGAAAGGTCTATTTCCCTAAAGTACTTTTTCTCAAAAGATTTCATCAAATGCGCAACATCACCAACTGCACTTGAAGACAACTACTGAATTATTCCCAAAGACTTAGATATGCTGTCAGATGGTTCTGCTCTACAGCAGTGGTATTGGGACTACACAGAAATTCAAAATTAAACATCTCTCTTATTGAAGGAGATGAAAAAAGGGGCTCAAAGCAGAAAATGGAATTAAATTACAAGAGCTTTTTAATTAAAAGTGTTTATAATAAAATGAAGAAGACTTTAAACATTTTGATGCACAAAGTCTTTCTATAAGGAAACATAGAGGGCTCCTAGCTTGCACACAGGTTGCTACATTTACTGCACTGTCATTAACTGGTTGTGAGATCTGTGAACAGGCCAGCTTGGCAGCCACCTTAGCAGCTAATAACAAGTTACAAGGTAAAATGTTACAAAACATAACAAGTGCCTGATTTCCAGGGGTGAGGTGGGGGTAAAAGTATAGGACCTTTAAGCTTGCTACTTGTAACAGTTATTGAATGTGTCATTGAGATGAAAAGAACTACTGACTAAACCCACAAGCAATTTTCACAGAAAATTTCCCCATAACTGGCTCCCCCCACCCAGCAGAAGCAGACGAAACATACAGAGGGTTCATGACACAGGAAAAGATGGAGGTCTCAGACATTTTCCAAGCAGGTGATTTTTCTCCCTCCTCAATCCATGAACTAGACTAACAGGTAACTAGACAGACAACTAACACCACTTCAGCAGACATCCCTGGTGTTACTACGTTCCAGCTACCGGAGGGGTAAGAAACAGCAGAGGGTAAAGACACACCTCTTGCTGGCATCCTTTACAGAAAAGGAGCAACAGACAGAAAAGAAGCTGCTGAATCAGCTCTCGTTTGTCAGTTCTCCTGAGGAGTGAAACATTTCCCAGCTGTGCTCTGACTGCTCTTCCACAGCACAGGGAAACTGTTGCTCTCTTCCAGGATGCCCAAGATCAAACCCTCTCCCTGCCAGACTGTTCAAGTTAACACAAAAGGCAGCAGGTGAGTCAGCCCTAGCACAAGGCTGGGAAAGGAAAGGTATGGCTGATCCCTGGCAGTGAAGGAGGGAGTGGAAGGGGGAGGACTGCAGGACCCAGGGGCTGACAGCTTCCTACTGCAGGCACCCCTGAGGAGCAACCTGGCACCAGGGGCAAAAGGGGTCAGCATGGTGTCAGCCTTGCCCAACCCCTGATAAATGCTGGGTTTTGTGAACAGGATGTGCTGGTGCAGAAAAGAAGGCAAAAGAAAGGAATGAGGATTGAAAGTCAGCCTTGTGAAAAGGAAAAGGGCAGAGGGAAATGAGCACCAACAGCATGATTTAGGAGGATGTCCGAGAGAGTGTCACCCCTTTGTCTGATGGAGCTGTCATGCAGGTAAAGGATTTGGAGAGCTCATGATCAAAACAGAGAACTGTCAACCCTGGGGAATAAATAAATACCTCAAAGAGAAATCACATGTTTCTGATGTGGGTAACTATTAAAAGAGGAGAAACTGAATCAGCAATGGGAGTAGTTGAATATGATACTGGATTTTGCCTAAAGCCTTTCAGAAAAATCTGAAAGAGCTGCAGAGCAGGTGGATTAATGGAGGAAGTTGCCATTTAGTAGGCAGTCCAGGGGATTAAGGGTGATAGAGAGAACAGAACAAAGAGTTGACAAGAGGGAGGGAGCTGCCAGGCTGAGACAGATACAGCAAACGTTCACTGCCCTAATGAATGCCTCACCCTTTTAAAAACACACATTATACCTGTTGAGCAGAATGGAATACAGCTGCAAGAGCTGCAAGTTTCTACCTGTTTTATTAATTTAGAACATTAATTCTTATTTCCATATTTTCTGCAAAATTAAATGAGAAAATAAATTCTCAATATTCAAATATTTCAACCAAAGGAAAAAACATAAACAAACCCAATGACATGGGTTAGTAGGGAAAGAAAAAACAGGAAGGAATGTTGTATTTCCAGGAGCATTAAAAGAAAACGTGTTTTGATTCTAATGTATTGCTTGTTATCAGCAATCAAAAAGAAATCAAGTGGAAACAGAAGATGGAAGGATATATCTTGACACTTGCAATCAAGCTTAGTCCTCACTCAGTTGACTTTTCAGACAGTTAAATCTGCATTTCTCTCAGTTTCAGAAAGAAATTATTTTTAGAAGTGCCTCAGATCAAAAACGTGAACCCCTCCTCCCTTGTTACTGTATCACAGCTACCTTCCCAAACAAAAAGTCCATAACCTGGTTTGGTGATATTTAATAAGACCCCCATGCAAAGTTGTTAGGTGGCTCAAGACTCATTTGTGACTCTTAAATGTTTTTATTTGACACATAAATGACAGCCACAGCTTTTGGGCATACAAGCTGTTAATTAATTTATTCTGGAGGCATTTCCAGCAGAACACTGACTGTACACAGCCCCAGAGAGACCCTGACTGGAACACTTTGTACAGTTCTCATCAGGCACTTTGCAAAACAAAAAAGATCAAATTTCTCAAGCAAAGAAATGCAAAGGAATGGTTTTGGGAGATGGCACTTGAAGGCCTCCATCTACTCAAGTTCTCTGAACATTAGTAAAAGGTACCAAAAAGCTCCCTAGCTGTAACTAGGGCTTGATTGTTGTGGAAGAAGAGACATGACTGTCCATGAAAATGAGAAGGGTCTTGATGTCCACGAATACCATACCATTGGTGCACTGCTGTATTTTCAAGGAGAGTTCAAGAGCTCAGAGGGCATTCATTTATTGGCTGGCAGGGCTAAGGGTCTACCTAGAGGCAGCGAGGGCAGACCCCTTTTTTGGTAACTGCAGGCTACTGCTCCTGGGTCTTTCAGAGGCAGGACTGAGCCCCAGCAACCCCCTGCTGGGTTTCTAGCAGGTTGTCTGTGAAACCAACACAGTCCCTCTGAAACGTTTTGTATTGGACAAGGAGACAAATTCCAGGCAAATGAACTAAATAATAAAAAAAAAATCAAATCTTTCCTTAAAAACCATCCAATGAGCTGCAGTCCTCATACTGGCAATATAATGTGTGAACTACCGTCTTGATGGACTACTGCATGCAACAAACTTCTCCAGCTCCTGGAAAAAATCAGCCAAAGACATCTGACTATAGCTTCCAAGAGGCTGCTATTGCACTTAATCAAAGGCTAGACAAGTGCAGTCTTCTCTTGAGCCACCAAAGACTTCAGGGTGGGAATCTGACTATTTATAACTCAAAATTTCCAAAGCCTTTATTCCAGAACACAGCCCTTGTTGTCACAGAACTAACAGGGACACAAAATCCAATCATAACACTAAAATTCATACTAGTAACCTACATCTCTTGACAGACTCCCTATTAACTCTATCTCCTGATACACTGGCATCCACCCAGATTGAACCACAACCTTCACAATTTAAGTAATAAAGCATCAATACCTTATCAATCCTTTGAAAACACAGAAAAGAGGGGAGCTCTCTCTCATCCTGACAGAACTCTGAACCCAAGCTTGGTTCCACTTCAAAGGGAGAATCAAACAACAGGCTAAGTAAGAAACCTAGCTAAGAGCTAGGCATTCATGGAGGAAATCTAGATGGTAAGACCAACATATCTCCAACTGCATTTTATTTTTCAGGAACAAATGAAGAAGTTTAACTAACTAGAACAAGAAATAAAATGCCATCACCATCTGGACTTATCATGTTCCTTTAAAAAATGAACCAGCTCAGAAACAAACAGCCTAGAAAATTTCAGCTAGATTGATCTCTTCACTCTTGTGGCCAGCGACAGGACTTGTTGAGCACTGGAACAGGCTCCTCAGGGAAGTGGTCACAGCACCAAGCCTGACAGAATAAGCTTTTGGACAATGCTCTTGGGCACATGGTGTGACTCTTGGGGATGGTGATGTGCAGGGCCAGAACTTGGCCTTGATGATCCTTGTGGGTCCCTTCCAACCCTGGCATTTTCTTTGATTTGATGATTCTTTGACCCAGCCTCAATGACATTAGAAGCAAATACTGGAGTAGCACAATGATTCCTGCTGTCATGAGATAGCTCAATTAGCCATTTGCCACTGCATTGCTCTGGCTTGGATTATTTTTTGGATTGTCTTTTTTTGCTTTTTCAGATCCCTCTCTTCTCTCCCTCTAACCTAACCTTTTTTTTTTTGGCCAAAACCTATATTTAGGAGTTACAGTGTAACAGTAGTTTTCATGTACTTCTACAGAGGGCTTCTGGGCCAGTTACAGGACAGTGTGATAGATACAGCTCAGCTACAGCCATTCTGTGCACGTACAGGAATGTGTTTTAATGAGCATTTGGAGAATGACAATGGACCTTGTACACATGAAGTGCAACAGGGTGGAATTCATACTTCTCTTGCTTAAATCAATCGAGTATACATGATCTATTTCACAATATTGACAGCTCTCTGGCTCCTAATTCTCTCCTGCTGGGAGTGCTTTTAGCATTCCATATTACTCCAATGACCTTTTATAAAATAAATCAACCTAACTCAGGCAGGTTTCCTTCTTTTCCTCAATTGCAGAGTTTGACGCTGAAATTACAGCTCAGGTTGCAAACAGGCAACAGTCACTCCTGCACCTGTGACAGCATCCCTCCAGGCCAGAATATGAGAATTTAACATTGTTTGAACAGGAACTCACATTTTCCCAGTGGGATGAACAGCATCCCAAGCTTAAGAAAGTTCCAAAACACTGGTTTCTACATGCCTAGTGAAGCCACTTTCAGGTCACCTTTCAAATTCTCATTGAATTGGTTGTAATTAAGAGGTTTGTCCTTTCTGCTGGAAATACAACAACAAATCAGTGTCTCACTGAAGAGTTAAAAACTCTCTCAAACATATCTCAAATAGTTTCTCTGTAATATCATGGGGTGTGTGGAACAGATTAATTTCCCATCTGGTCTATGAATTTGTTTGCATTATTTGTTTCTATTAGCAACTACAACTTACTAGAAACCACACAAGCATACGGACAGACACAGTTCTTACTAAGAAAATCGAAATAAAGAAGAAAAAATTGAGAAGGAATGCAACAGAGAACAGATGAATCTTCAAAGTGTTTAAGTCCATGGTTTGTTACATCCATTTAAGAGATTGTTTATAGACAAAATTGGCATTTCCTAAAGTAATATCAATATTTAAGTTGTCTGATTGAAATGCAGGATACTTCAGCAAAGACTCTCTCCAAATCAACTCAGCTCCTGGCTTACATACAAACCCATACAACTGTGTGCAGGACATACTTTTGGCTCACTTTTAACAATCAGATATATGGACCATCATCTGTTTTCTCTTAAATGAATACCTCTAGTCTCATACAGCACAGAAAGGAAGGGAGTGCTTTTCAGGAGGAGTCTGAATGAAGGGAGAGAGCTCTGCAAATCAGTTCAGGAAGGGTGTTCCACAACTGATAAATGTCCAAGAGACAGCTATGGTAGCTTATCAGCATTAGCTTTTTATAGTCCTGTTACGTACAAGTAGGGAAGCCCCAATCACATATAAATAATATTGATGAAATTGTGTGTCTGTGTATACATATACCTTTTCCCCCAACCACTCCACAAATTATGCACTCTTCATGATATAGTATGTACATAAAAACCCCTCTGGAATCACAGCTTCAGTGGCATGACAACCCTGTTTAACTCCTAAATTTTTGTGTAGTATGTTAAATAATTTGTCATATTTTGTAGTTTATTTCTTCCTCACTCTGAACAAAAGACTCACTAATACTTAGATCCTAGAGAAGCACTGATCACAACACATTTGTTTTGTGGCCCTGTCAGATTTCTTGTGATGCTGCTTGCTAAAACTTATCCCCATTCCATTAAAAACAAATGGGATATGACTTCAATTACAACTGAGTGGAAGTTGAGGTGTAATATCCACGCACTGCATAACATTATAACCAAAAATGAACTTTCACACCTTAAGGTAATAGCAGCAGGAATGAGTGTGAAATCAGCTGTATATTAATCTGTACCAGGCTATTCTGTTTTAATATTATAATCTGATCTAAAAGAACCTCTGGAGTCTGCACCTATCATCCTACCTTGTCATCCTGGTAATTTATGTTTCACAAAGGTTTTCAATTTCAGAGTGTCAGACTTTGAAAAATAGAGGGAACCAATTAACAACATGAATTTAAAAGAGACTGTGATGGAAACATTTATCAATAGCATGGAGTTAAGTGAGGAAAATGGAACAGGTTCCCAGGGACTGCTCATGACAGGCTGAACAGGCATTTTTCCTTGGCAAGATCTCCAACTGGGCCTCAGTAAAACATTTAGAAGGGTTCACCCAGAGTGGGACTGCACTAGAGTTAAACTGGCAACCGGGCAGAAGAGAAACACCAATGGTTGTGCTGTTGCAAGAACCATTGGGGTGGAAGAAAGTAAACAGAGAATGCCTGGAATCAAGCTTCATTTAAGATACTACTTTTATGGTATGGCGCAATAATAGAAGCTCAGCTAATATTACAAAAAGACTCATTCTCACCTAAACTTTGATGTCTAAAAGTCAGGCTTTTACTGGAGAAGAGTTACTCCTTTCATATTCACTGTAGAAACACTGAGGAGGAAAAGTCTGTCTAAAGATGTCTCAGGCAGCTCATTCCTTCCACTGCCTGCAGATGGAATCTAGATGATTTTATTAAGCCAACAGCCTAACTTTCAGGCAGCTATTTAGTGGTTGGCATTACAGACAAAGGTCACAGAGAAAACATTTAATTCTTGCAGTGCATGAGAATTAACTTTCTGCAATCCATGTGTACATATGGAAAGGGGTTTGGGTTTGTCTTGACCAGACTTGGTGTTCAACCAAGGCTCCCCAATGACAAGGCTCCCTACATTAACACATCCCAGTTTTCCGCTGCTCACTTTCAAAGGGCAACGCTAGCCCAAAGGTTGGTGGGGTGAAGTTCAAAGGCCAAAAAAGGTCCCACTGCCAAAAATATCTGCCTTTAGCCTTCAGCAACCTCTTGGCAACATTCTTACTGCTGAGATACAAACCCCAGAGAGCAGGTATGGGAATTAGAACACAAATCTGTTTTGTTTTTTACTTTGCAGCTCTCAGCAATTCTTCCTCTCTAAGCTTTGCATTCGCAGAACTTAATGACAGGTTGCTGCATAAGGAATTACTAATGCAACTTATATGAAGTACACCATGAACTCCAAAGATAGGTTCTTTTATACAGTGTGCAAAAAACATTTTCTTACGTAGAATCATCAAAACAAATAAAATATGCTAATTTGAACTAGAAGATCTTTAATAACTAACTTGCAAATAATAATCTATCCTTATGCATGAGCTGCCTGCAGCTCAGCATTTGGTGAAATCCACATCAGTTAAAATTTCAAGTTGCACAGTCCTGAACATGACATTGCAAACCAAAAAACTGTGCATACTATCTGCTTTTCTCCCCTTTCCATTGTTTGCTCACTTTTCCACAACATCACTCATTACTCTAACACAAAAATCAGGAGTTATATCCTCAGCAGTGTTAGAGCTACAACAATGTTTTTTCAATACTCACTTTTGGCACATGTGGATTAAATTCTACTGCTCTGTGAATAGCTTCTACTGCATTCATCTCTGCAGTACTCAGCCCTCGCCTTGAGGCAGCCTCTGGAGAAAATCTACAAAAGCAAAGAAATAAACACATTAGGTCAGAAATGCTAGTAAGAAACAGTCAGGAAAGGAATCTAGAACATGGGCCCATGTAACCAAACTGAGTAATTTTCCTATGCTCTCCAAACTTCCATAGCAAGTGGAAACTCTGAGTGATCTATTACATCAAGGCCAATAAAAATCCCAGCAGAAGCGGAAAGCATGTTTGCATCTAATCACGGCAGAAAGTCAGTTCAAACAGTCCCTGCTCTGTCACTAACCTAAATTCGCTCTAGGTACCTTGCTAGGGGCATATTCAAGGCTGAAACTGCAGGGAAAAAAAAGAAAATAAAAGAAAAAATAACAAGACCAAAAAACCAATGCCAAATTATTGTTGGAGGGTTTATATTAAAAACAGGTTTGGGGAAGTTTTAGGAAGGTTCCCAACCCAATGCCCCTGGGTCAGGCTGAGATGGAAGCACGATGCAGCAGCAGTAGCAGGTGGTCTACTGGCTGCAGCACCATTGAGGGTAGCATGCCCAAACTGTGGGCAAATCATCTGCCCCAGTGAATAAAAAACCAGACCATGCAATCTCTTTCTCACCTCACACCCCACGGCTAACTCCAGAGCTGTACTTGGCAGGCAGACACCACAGGGAAAGCTGTGACAACCTTAGCCCTGCCCTCCCAAGCTGGAGTCGCTGTGTAGGGAGGAAAGATGTTGCAGTAGGTACTGGCGATCTACAGGATAAAAAGAATGAAAGAAAATTACTTAGATCTTGATGTGTACATACACTTTAAAAGCAAAAACTGTCAGGATGTCAGTCAAGAAAATGGCTTTCCACTCCACTTGCTTTTCAGCTTTAGGGGGCATTCGACCCTCAGGTGCACAGACACAACTCTGCCTGAGATTTGTGTGAAGGCATCTGAGAGCAGAATGGGGGTTTTTGAGCTCCATCTCACGAGGAACTGAGCACCCTTTCTGAGAGGGCCAGTGCTCTCAAGTCCACAGGCATCAAATAGATGTGCTCAGCACCTTGGAAGGTTGAGACCCAAGAGAAAAACATAAAAGGAATTAACAGATATCTGTGTCTCTAAAAATATGAACGCCATCTACCCCTCAGAATCCCTGATTTAATAATGCTAAATCCACCTGCCGCTATTTAATTACATGAGCACTCTGCTGGCAGCACTTGCAAAATGACATTGTTACCAGGGCATCCACATTTAGTTTTTACCTTTTTGGGGTCAGGTTTACACAAAGTTGAAGAGGTTCAGCCACACAACCCTTTTCAGTTGCATCTTCACTATACTATCTAGGAAGCCAAAGCTCACCTAGACAGTATATATAAAACCGAAACAAGAACTGAATTTATGCTATTTCTCTTCTTTTCTTCTTCCTTAGCATCTCAAGAGCAATGTTTGATCACCACAAATATTTTATATATAAAGTCATTTTATCAATTTACCGCAGGTCTTAATTTTCCTTCTAAATCAGCAGATTGTTAGGGTGTGGGCTCAGCTAAGAAAAATCTTACATTAAATCAGGAATTTTGCTGGAATGTGGTTCTTATGCACTTACTTGTCAGAGACAGCTCTGGCTTTGAGCAATGCAGCTGTGTAGCATATTGTTGCTGATTTTGGTAAACTTATATCTGTTGGAAAGAAAGGAAAAAAATTAAACATTTGAACACTTAAAAGTGTGCAGAAGAAAAGTGTTTGACTGATACTTTAGAGTAAGCATGACATAAACAAAATTAGTATGTGAACTCAGAATACTTTCTCATCTTGGGACTTATGCTGCCACGTCACATGGATTTTTAAATTTCCACCTGATATACAGGCTTTAAAATGTGTGCTAATGACCTCTGGAAGTGCTACTTAAACAGCAACTGGTATCATTAGAGAACTAATTCGAAGAGTGACGTGATAGAGGCATAATGAAAGAATTCATTACTCCATGGATAAATACATAGATAATTTGAAATACCTGGATTTTTCCATAGTTCACAAAATATCTAAGTAATACCTGAGGGCTATCTACTTCACTCTTCAAGTTTTCACTGAGAAGCATCTGTCTAATATGAGTATGTGACAGCTGTACAAGTTAAGGCAGCTATTCAAGTAATAATGGATTTGACTTGCAAGCAACCAACCAGTAGATTGACTGAAGTTCAAAATCTACAGTAAAATAAGGTGTTTTGCCTCTTAAGAAAATATTGGACCAAAACACACATTCACCAGACACTCTCTAGCCATTTTATCCTGTTCCAGAAACACACAGGACCCATGAACCTGACTTACTCAATTAGTTAAATTATACATATTTTCTAAAAGCGAATTGGCACAATGCATTCAAAAGGTAGAGAGAAATGCTGCTTAACAGACTTGAGTGATGCATTTGTTCTCACTGTTACAGAGAATTCCACATTTTTAATCTCCTGGTGTGATCCTTGGAGATGTCCTGTGCAGGGCAAAGAGCTGGACTCGATGATCCTTGTGGGTCCCCTCCAACTCAGATTATTCTGTGATTCTGTAGCAGTCACATATTGAGACTGTGACCCAGCAGTCACAGAGACTGAAATATTCCAGCATTAAAAATTTAAAGATAACAGCTACATGAAAAACACCCCAAACCACAACAAACCACATCCACTAAAGGCTGGATTCTGCAAACCCTTCTGTACACGCCAATAACTTCCTATGGCAAACAGGAGACACAGCACAGCAAACACAAGGCACTGAGGTAGGTCCACTGTAGAAGTGAGGAGCAGCTAATCTGACTGTTGCTCTAAGAAACTATCTGTCCCTTGGTTTGTCATTAAACTTGATTAGAAATACGAAATTAAGATGATGACTTGGTTACTTCAGGATTAACAGACACTTGTTATTCACTGAACTCATGTGCCTTGCAAGATAGGGCTCCAGAAGGGAGTTAAACAGAACATGCAAGTCCTATCTCAGCAGTCACCATCCTTCACTTACTAATAACTAAGCAACCAGGCTCAATGTTATTCTGTGAGACAGAAAACACTGCCAGAATGACTGTGGCACTTTGAAAAGGCTACCTGTTAAATCCTGTTATCTTTTTATGCATTTGCACTTCAAGTATGAGACGTACAGATCCTGCTGGAGGCTTCCCTATAATATATTGCAACTATAATTTCACTGGAGTATGTAATTGCAGTGACTAAAGTAATTAAAATCAGCAGCATGCAGAGCAATTTGGATGACAGATATGTTAATTACTCCAGTAACAGAAGACAACTACAGACACAGGCATGAGCATATCTTTAGTGACAGGAAGAGAAAATATTTCTGAACACATCCAATAACACTTTTTATATCAAGTTTTCCTTAACATCAGGAGTTAAAAGTTATTTCCAGCCTTTTAAACATATTAAAACAGCATCACAAAGCACTGTCTTCTAACAGACAGTAAGTGTTCCTGAGCTGGAAACATCTGTGCACATAGATTGCAAGATGATTCAAAACGAACAGCTGGCATCTGCAAGGAAGAGAAATGTGGTGAGATGAGCTAATGCTCAGATACACCATGGGAGGCCTTTCTGCAGAAGAAATGGGATTTCTCAAAGAATGCTGTGTTCAAATCTTATCACCCATGGCCAAGAACAGAAAAAGTAAACAGAAGGATTGAACTGTTTTTGTATCAAACAAAATGAAATAAAGACTGAGAGAAGATTTCCTATGCAGACCCTCATGGAACACCAGGAGAGAAGAAGGGTTGCTCAGGTAAAGGACAGCACTGGCACAAGGAGAAAGAGTTCAGAATTAAATTTAGGCTGCAAACTAAAACAAAATCTCTGTGAAATGAACATTTGAGGGAGATTTCCAGGTAGAACAGCAGGGCCAACTGGCCAGAAAAACCAACTAATTCTAAGATGGAGCTTGCTCAGCTCATGGAAGGGGCAGTATCATGCAGGGAATGCAATAGCAGGGGCCCTGATTCACCCAGGAGGCCTCTTGCAGTACTATGCTCCTAGAGAGCAAGCAGCACTTGTTTGAGGATAATATTTATAGACTCCTAGCAATGGAAGAAATAGATAAAAATGTTCATGTTTATCATAGAACCACAGAGTGGTTGGAGTTGGAAGTGAGCTCTGGACATCATCTAGCCCAGCTGAGACAGCCCTAACAGGTCCATGCCTGCTTGCTTTCAAAAGTGTTTTTCTTTTTGTTTGCTGCATATTAGACCAAAAGTATTTGGTCCTGCTATATGCTGGTCTGTGACTACAATACTTTAAAATAATTTTGGCTTTATCTCCAAAAATTCACCCTCATATTTTATAGAGAGGCATAAACAATTTTGTCTGGTAACAACTTGAATTTAGCAAGGGAATTGTGTCCAAACTAGCCCTAGGAGATATGTACTCTGTCAGAACCAAAGCGAAGTTTTAATAAATGATTGTGTCCAGCTCTCTGAGCCATCTGGCAAAATATCTTCATATATACTGTTTCCCACCCTCCTGTGATTACTTGTGGAGCTCCCACAATGTGCTGAAAGATGTGACTGCTATTCTGTTGTCAAATCCATCAGGACATTTTTGCCTAATAGAAACTGATGTGTCAATCTAGAAAAGACTCTCCTTTCTTATTGCTTGTATCATTAAACAGAATACAAAAATCTAGACTTAATTTATAAGAATTTTCTTTCAATAAGCCCCAGTCATGTATGAGGAGGGCTGGGAAAGTGAATTCTTACAATTCATTTGCTTCTTAAGCAGTTGCTTATGAGACTGAACTGATGGAAAGATGCTACAGATAGGCAAAATATGCAAAATATCATCTAATATGGTCATGGGATCTATTCTTCTTATCAATAGCAACCAAAAGAAAAAAACTATGACTCTGGATATGGAATGATGCAACATTCCCTACCAAGTCAGGTAGCAGAAGGCTCTAAACATGAAGAGACAGGCACGTTGCAATTGCTTTAGTCATTAATAACTGCAAAAATATAAGTCACTAATCACAAATTATTCCCAATTTTGCACAGGTAGATAGGAAGAATTGCTTATAGATTGAGAGCACTCTAGCAAATAAATATGTGCAGGCTGGATCAGTGATGACAGAAGAGAGACGCAGTCATCTATAAAGACACAAACATTAAGAAAGAAAGTGAATTAAGCTGAAACAAATGGTTAAAAACAAGAGTAATGTGATGGAAATCATTAAAGAAAAGTATGAGATGAATATCAGGGGAAAACTATCAGAAAGTTCTAATATCCCATTAGAACACTGATCACATTTTCCTACAAAATGTAGTAGAAAACACGCTGGAGGGAGCACAACTATGAATATGGTGCTTATGAAAACCAGTCCTGATTCTCTGTACTTTTGGCATTCTTTCTCAGTAGTGGGAAACACCCCAATCAAACATAGCCCCTATGGTACAGTGGGAAAACCACAAGTAGCCTTTATTTTTCCATAACCACAACTAAAACTTATACTATTCAGATATGGAAAGATTTAAAACTGCTGATTTTAAACATTTCATATGCCACTCTTCTTGACAAGCATTTCAGCGACCAAGCAAGTGTCAGCCACTTTAACTTGACCAAGTTCAATCCTAAATGCCTGTAGAGGGGAAGGAATCATTTCTGCTTAAGAAAGTTAGAGCAAGACTAGTATAATTATTTAAGACTTCTTGTGCTTTTGCACAAATAGGCAAAACAAAAAATGGCACAGAATCATTTGGTAAAAAAAAAAAAAGAAACCAGATGGTATGAACAGACATGAACTGTTGCTGAAACCTAGCTGAAGTGACAAGTGATTTTGATATGGAGGAAGGAAATCAGTTCTTGCAAGCATAAGCTGGAAAAGATGTGATAGGAACAAAGACAATTATTCTCTTGATATTACTGTTACACAAACTGGAGGTCTTGATTTGTGTCTCTTGGAGAAGGGAGATTAGATTTTGGTATAACCATAACTAAAAGGAACTTTCTCTTAAGATATCTCTTTCAAAGAAACAAAAGGGTTATAAAATACTGTATATGAGGGAATGGCTGCTTCCATGCTTCCACTTGCTACATCTTTAACTCTGAAGAAAACTCTTCATTGCACTTGGAATACCCACCCAATTAGCTCCACCAGGCAGAATATCTCCAAAACCTCAAATATAAACGTGGCAAGTAATGAAACTATCTTACAAAGTCGCTGGAGACCATAGCTAATGTAACTGAAAGCTGCATGCAATTTCTTCATCAATCTGCAACTCTCTACAAAAGGACTGCTTTCAATATAAATAGAATTTACATGCATAATCTGTATGGACAATAAGAAATTGGACAGAAGGGGGCAGAGAAAAGAGAGTAGCCCTTAACTGGCTACATTTTAGAAAAGTCGCTTCACTGTGTTAACTGCTACGATTTCACTATGTTATAAGTATTCCCAGAAAAAGAAGTCTCTGTTTCTAAAGTTGTCTTGGGTTACAAGATATAGCTGGGGGTGTGTATTCTATTGCCATCTGTTAGAGGTGGAGCAGTTACTTTCTGTTAATTGGGCAGTTTTCTTTATCTCTTCCACAACCAATCCTCCCTCCAGGAAATATCTTCTGTTAATGAGAAACTGAGTGTCACTGCATGACTGATAAAACTACATCATTCCACTGGGAGATGCTCTGCCCAGGGGGAGGAGCCAAGCATTCCTACCTGGATATAATCTGAGATTTGGAACACCAGAGGAGCCGCCTTTTCCCACTGGATTCCCAGAGGAAGAGCAGACCCATCTACACCCCTACCAGACCTTCAAAGGTTTGGTACAGGCTCACTGCTCCAACAGAACCACACCTGCCACTCCAGGTGGAGGACTGCAGCCACCATTTAATCAGATTGCTACCAACACCCTGACCAACAGGGTGTCAGGTCATATTCTGACTTTGCCAGTGGATTTTTTTTGTACTATAACATTTGTATTTTTAATTTTCTTATTAAAGAACTGTTATTCCTATTCCCATATCTTTGCCTGAGAACGCCTTAATTTCAAAATTATAATAATTCTGAGGGAAGAGGTTTGCATTTTCCATTTCAAGGGAAGCTCCTACCTCCTTAGCAGACACCTGTCTTTTCAAACCAAGACAAAAGTGTTTCTTCAAAGGCCTGCAGTTTGATATAACACTAATTTGAAGTAGGATTCTGCTTGAACAAGCTGTTACCAAACAGAAAAGCGTCAAAGCATAGAGCAGAATGAGATCTTTTGTATTTAAACCACATTTTCTTTCTGTGTGTCCTTTGCTCTAAAATATTGTCTCAAGTGAACTCTTCATGTGGGACTCTGGCATGGTAATGGGGTCTTTTTCCTTCTCTGAGGAGGTATGTGAGGTATGTGAGAGAGGAATCTGTGTAAGATGTTCATCCTGCAAACCAGAAGACTTTTAGTCTCACTGGAAAACACTTTTAAAAATGTACTTTCAAAAATGAGGCAAGGACAGGTTTAGAGAGGAACCACTGCATCACTAAGATTAAACACAGAGGCATCAATTCTTTCTAAACCTGACTTTAAATCGCCAGAAATGTCTGAGTTTTCACACAGTGCCCAGGTTATCACTTAGTATCTATCAAAGCAACTGGCTGCCCAGGGAAATTTATAAATCAGTTGCTCCAAGCATCACTACAAGCAGACCAACTCCCCCAGCCATAACTATTTCTGCTGTAAATAACATGGATATGTGTTAAACCAGAGCCAAAAATATTTTCAGAATTCAACAGTATTTAGGTCATCCTCACTCTATTGACAGACACTGAACTCTGAAACCATAATGATGTAGCTCAGCAACAGTGCATGCTGTTCCACTAATGAGACCCTTTTTCCATGAATAATGAGTATGGACATCAGCTCTGTTGCCAGGTACATAATATAAACACAATTTAACACATGGCTTTTGGTAAAGCAGTGCATCTGCTTGCAGAGGCTGAGGTTTCACATGATGTGGTCCAAAATTTTAGCCCAGGGTGGGAGCAGACTGCTCGAGGAAATAATTTGTTCATATGTTATCAAAATACAATAAATCAGGTTTGGTCTTAGTCAAAAAAAAGCAGTGGAGTGGGACCAACAGAAACTGAAGATAGGAAAGTATAAATGAGTTCAGTGTTTTATATTCCAATAAATCTTACAACACATGAAGCTGATGAGTTCCAAAATGAGCTGAGACTCCCTGAGACAGGCCTTCTGAGACTCATGAACTCTAAGGGTTATACTGGTTAAGCCTGTGTTTGCTGAGTCCTTTTGCAAACCTCTTGCATACACACACCATACCAAAGTGTGAGCTGAAACTGCCTATGCTCAAACAGCCAAAGTAAGAGCTTTATTCTTAGAAGTCTCATTTGTTCTGACTCTATCATATGCTTTTGAGAAAATGAAACACACTTTCAATTTTTATCAACTTCCATGACATAAAGTGCTGCCATGGTATTGTTTAAAATCAGGGATCAGTGCTTTCAGTATGCCAAAGTAGAGCTCGCACTGGAGTTTAGTCTTGAGATTTGAGAATACAGGCTTAATAGCCTGTTCTGTCACAGTTCTGCTATTTCCCAGGACTATTACCTCATAACTACATTGAAGACTAGAAAGTGCCAACATACTGTGATGCCTGGGGAATAAAAAACAGCATTTCTACTTATTTGCTTTTTAACATGGCAAAATAAAGAACTCAGGCATCTCTCTCAGCATCACAGGAATTACTGAAATACAAGAAGATACTAGAAAGACTCTGACGTTACCACTTTAACTGCCAATTTCTTCAGTCAGACTAAGTACAACCAAGATCTCTTCCAGAGTCATTACTGCTACTGAATGGCAGTATTCAAGGGCCTTGGTGACATTCTGATCTCTCCTTAGAATGATTTGACTCCAAAAAGAACTGAAAACATTTCAGACTGGACTGGTATGAGTGATTATCACTGATGTTGCTTGTAACCAGCTGCTTATTTATGTTTTTTTAATAGCCTTCAAGTTTAAAAACCTAGAGCTCCAGCAGCTGTGATTTGAACATGAAAAGAATTGCAGTGCAGCATAAACCAATGTCTACTGAAAACCAAAACAAAATAATACAAAATGTTCACCTAGTCTTCTGAGCTTTCCAAAGTTTCCCTATAAGAAATGAAGTCTGCTACTCACTAGACTGCTATGAAGTTAAATCAGTGTTCTCTTCCATGCTACTAAGTCAACAATCCTGTAAGTCCAGGGGGGAATTGATAATCCTTTCTTCAGAAAAGGTTTGAATAGCATGCAATAAAAATTCAGCAGAACCTGAACAGTCATTCCTTAAACATCAACAGAAAACAAAGAAAGCAAAGGGGAGCTGCTAGTGAGTGCCATCACCCTGATTTCAGCATAGGCTGGCAGAAAAAAATGCACAGTATTTAATCTTTGGATAAAGGATTGTGTAAGGGCATGTATGAAGCTCATGCCTATCAACTTAATTACAGTGTTTCATAAATATTAGGAGTTTGACTTAAATATATTTCTTCTGTGTGTATCACCTTGAGAAAATACAAATACTTATTTGAACTTACCATCATACTTTGCTAAGACTGCCTGGACGTCTGCATATGCCTGCAGTTCCAGCAAAGCCTCCAGCAGGTTTTCGTGGATGTTGAACATGCTGAGCAGGGGAAACTCCTTCATCAACTACAAGCAATAACATATAAAAGGGTTAGATTATTAAAATGGAGAAGGGTTTTTTGTTCAAAATGCACTGAAATAGACAACACCAAATTAAAATTCCTCAGTTCTCCTTGCTCTTAGTTCTTTCCCAAAGCTCACAATTACCTCAGAAATTTCTGAGCTCATAATGGATACAAGGTCAGGTTCTTGTCAAGACATGCTTGTACAGGATGTAATTAGTCAAATCCAACAACCCAGCTATCTGAACACATAACTCCTTCAATGAACAGGCTTCTTCAAAGTAAAAAAGAGTTATTGTTCTGGGGAAGAATCCTCACCAGAGTACTGCCAGTGTACCAGTAGTATGTAATCCAGCACCTCTCTGGTAAAACCATAAAATACATTAAAAAACTACAATAACATCAAATTAGAGATGTTACATATCTACTTACACAGAGAACTTACATACATGCAACCATATTATCAAGTATGTGATACCAGGATTTGTAATTGTTTATACTTAAGAATGCAATTGCAACAGTGGCCAACATAAAAAAAAAGAGAAAAGAGAAGAAAAGAGAAGAAAAGAGAAGAAAAGAGAAGAAAAGAGAAGAGAAGAGAAGAGAAGAGAAGAGAAGAGAAGAGAAGAGAAGAGAAGAGAAGAGAAGAAAAGAAAAGAAAAGAAAAGAAAAGAAAAGAAAAGAAAAGAAAAGAAAAGAAAAGAAAAGAAAAGAAAAGAAAAGAAAAGAAAAGAAAAGAAAAGAAAAGAAAAGAGGGGATAGTAACAATAGGAAAGGTAAAGCTTATGCAAATCAAACACCACAACCAAGGAATACATCATGTATGATAAACAATCTTTTCACACATAAGTGTCTTCACTTTATTAACTAAGCCCTTGAGAGATATCAGGAATTTGTTTTGAGATACCTGCAGTTTCAGCATCTCCATATCAAATGGATGAAGCAGATACTCAAGCGCATCTCTTTTTAAAGTCACATCTATAAGAACCATCCATGTTTTTTACTGCAGAATTGATTAAACAATATTTTTTATTGTCAGAGCTATTCTCTAAAGAACTGAAGTGTTAAAGGATCCTTCCTTCCTTGTGTCCCCTCTATGGTTGTTTAACTGCTTTTGTGATGTAGATTCAGCACTAGGAAGTCCCTGACAGTGAAGAACTGGGGTAGCTGATATTACCACTGCTTCTCAGGAACTTGCAGGGAAACACTAAAATTTACAGCCTCTCTGATAGGGTTCATGAGAACAGAAATACTGCAACATGCCAAGTAAAGAATATGATTCAAGGTCAGCCTTGCTCTATTTGAAAATAATAAGCCAGATCTGAAAACTCTGACAGTTAATAAACCTACCTTTCAAGATGTAAACAGTAAAACTGATGAGAACCAGCAAATCTTAATCTCACAAACAGATAAGACAAAAGTAAAAAGGATTGAAACGAGGGATGGATATTCACCAAGAACTTCAAAAAATGAGAAAAAGGTAATGCATTGGAGCTTCTTCACTCTGTTAAGAAAAGAGACCTTAACAGGTAAACAGAGAAGCAAAGCACAAACTATTTCTTTCTTGTGAAATGGTCTGGTATAAGCTAATGCAGGAACTATTCTGACCTTAAGGCTCTAAATTTGTCTGTCTGGAATAGCATTGACTTTGCTGCAGTTTGAGGGTTATTAGAAGATGACAGGCAAGAATGGCAGTGTTTTATTTAACTAGTTATATAAATTTCTGGTGAGAATTAGGATCACTGAGAGAGAAGCTGAAAGAGGCCCCTGAACTTTTCATGTTAATGGCATGGGCCATAAATTCCCAGCTTCATTGGTAGGAGCTGAACCTGTGAAAAAGAGAACAAACAAAACTGCAAAGCTTTTCTCCTCCATTAAAAAAAAAAAAAGACCACAGACCTTGAGATCTTGATACGCAGATTAAGTGAAAGGGTTTGAGAATAAAATAAAAAGTTTAAGTCATTGTTTGTGAAGAGAAGGAAGCGCAGGTGAAAATTCATATAATTGGATTCATTAGCTAAAGATCCATCCTTAAGTCTACTTCTCTTCATTCTTGCCCTTGCTCACTAGTGGATCTTTAAGAGAGGAAGCTACTATTTGGCAGGAAAGAGCATGACAGAATCTGGCTCTACATAAATGTGATTTAAAGTTCAAAATGAACATCTTGCAAAGAAACCTCTCTAAGGGATTAAGAAAGATTATCCCTGCTCATTGAGAATGAATAATGGCTGGCAAAATAACATTCCCTCCATCAGTGAAGAGAAGGAAAGAGCTGCTAGTTATAGATGTACTCTGGCCAGTAAAAGCTCTTACTCTGGGTCTCTGCCTCTCACTGACATCACTCACTGATTTTTTTTTTTTTGCTATTTTAATTAGGTTCTGTCAGAGTGATAAAGCCTGTCTCAGACAGCAGAGGGATAAAGGTCACTTATTCCTGTCTGGACTGCCAGGCCTCCAAACTGAAGTGTTAATAAAGGTTTCATCTGGGAAAGGTTAAGCGTTAAGAAGTCCAACCCAGTAACACTGAACTCAGTTAATACTGCAGCCTCAAGAATAAAACATCTCTAAGCGACCACTCAGCTATTTGTACACTGACTGTGCATAAATGACAGCATGTTTGCTATTAAAAAAAAGAAAAAGAAGACATGAACTCATTTTTATGTCATATCTGGATGCAGAGTTTCTAGTTCTCACTGCAAATAATTTTCAGTCACAGTAAAAATTTGTTTACTGAGAAACCTGACAGAAAGTAAAGCCACTTGGATGGAAGAATATTATGACAGGTCATCTTTCAGGTCTCATAGTGAAAGCAAACACTGGGAAAGAAAAAACTGCCACACAGGTCTGGTGGCTGGTCAGGGAAGGCCACATGCTGGGTCAAGCTGAGGAGCAGTGGGAGCAGACTGCTCCCACTTGCTTGCTCCCCTCCCTAGCAGATAAAGGGGGAGCTGGTTCATGCCCACATAGAGATGTAAAGATGGACACATTATTCCCGAAGACAAGATGAAAAACACACCCTTGAGTTCCCCAGACCTGTACATCACTGAGCTCTAATTGGGCCTCCAGTTTAAGAGGCACAGACATCCCTTTGCACCCAAATATTTATTTCCTGCAAAGTTACAGACCAGATTTTATTTGCCAGTTTGCTTGGCTTATAAATTTAAATTATTTTTACTTTACTGTAACATGAGAAATAGTTTTATTTGAGTGGCAAGCACTGCACTTCAAGACAAGATGAAGGCTCTGCTATCATTTTTCTCCACACCTTCAGATCTCAAGAGACAGCTACCAAATTCAGCACTTAAGATTTCCTGAGCCACAGAGCCACTACAGCTTTTCACATATACACTACTTAGGACTAAACATGCCATTGTAAAATTCAAGTTGGTTGGTTTCTTGGCTGGCATTAAAGAGAAGTGTTCCACTGAGCTAAACTAATTTTCACACCATGTGAAAGCAGACACCACATGGCTATAAATGTATTCCCTCCTTACAACATGAGGATAGTCATACAGCTGTTGAACATATCGTGCCAAATCTATGTTCACAAGGATTTTACTTGGAACTTCTGTTGGTCAAAATACTTTCTGAAGATCAAAGTCAGACCTGGGGCTGGGTTTGTACATATTCCCTTCCAATTGCTCTGTGTGTTTGGGGGAAGATAGGTACAGGTGTAGAAAGTGGAGCTGCTTTTCTTTGAAAAAGTCATTATGTATTCTGCAAATATACAGAAAAGGCAGTTTTGCAGGTAATTCAGTTTTAATTTTTTAGGTAAATAGCATTTTGGGAAAATAAGTTTGCAGAAAAATTCTCAAAATAAGTCTGACACAATCTGAACATATCTGAACACTAGTTCCAGAAGCACCCTATTCCCAGACTCACTTCAATTCCCATTTCAGGGTGTAGGTTTAATGATTTTGTGATAGATATGAAAAAATTATGATCGGAAAAAATACCTTATGGTACAAGGAAATCCTCATCTGATTTGTTGGATGAGGAACAAGTTTCATCTCCCAAAGGACATTTATTGAAGAAGATTCCCTAAGTGAGAGTATTTCAGTTACTGGCATTTTCATTTAGATCTAATTTTTAAAACATTTTCAAGGAATGTAGCTTTAATGTCTGCATCCATTATTCTCCCTGTGACAACACTAACATCATGAATCAATTAACCAAGAAACATTATTTCTGTAGCAACCCACTAAAACCTCCAGCTTATGCCTGCAACTAGACCTCAGGACTCAAGGGAATACAAAGGTGGACAAATGACTAATGTCATATATAACCTGCTGTTGACACATTTATTCTCCATTTGCATTACTACTGTATGCATGGTCACAAATTTTATGGGCAGGGCATGCAATCATTCATTGCTGCTTGTACTCCTATCTTCTCTACAAACAAACAGTAACATTCGTCACATCAATGTATTCAACCGAATGCATTCATAAAAAGGAAGTGTGAATTTATCTCAAAATAAAGAGACAACAAGAAAACAAGGGGAATTCAATGCAAACAGTGAAACTGCTACAACCTTAATTACTAGTGCATATGTTTCTGCAGTGGGTATCTGAAATGGAAAACTGCCTCCTAAAGAAAGAATGACTGAGGCTGCCATCTTTCAGATGCAGCTGTCCACCAAAACTGAAGGACCAAGCACACAGGATGGATAGCACTGGCATCTTCACAAGTGCTTTGCATAAACTGCTTTCTGGTATATGACCCTAATCGATAAAGTGAACAAGGGTGGGAAAGGTAAAACTCCCAACTATTTCTGAGTAGAAAAACAGAAGTTTCCATTTCTCTGAGCTTCATTGTCTGCAAATGACCTTTGAGATGTCTAAGCTCTGACTGAAGCTCACCCTGGGCTTGAGGCATTGGCAACATGTCACTCCATGCTGACCTTCTGATGTCTAATTAGATACACTAACTCTTAAGTTGTTCTCCTGGCCAGCTCAACTGGCAAGGACAGAAGGGCAGAAACACTATCAGCAGACTAAAGTTAGCATACAAAAAGTCTCAGATGCTTAAAAATGAGTACAACTCCTGGTCCTAAAAATGCAACTCATTTCACCACTGTCTCTTTATGAGTGGGATTCATGTGATAAAAACACATCATAGCTCTTGGAGTTGGAAAAGTATCTAAAACTCACTGGACCTACCTGAATCAAAGTTCTGCTTCATTATAGCAAAAGCGGGATTCTGTCAATTCATTATTTCCTTTAAGTACTGCGTTCCTTTTGGTAAATTATCACTGGTTTGTTTGGAAGCAGCTCTACAGTTACCCTTTTACAGCTCAGAGAGGATACCAGCTAAGAAACCAAATCCGCCAGATCCTGTTGTTTTGAAGCTTGGAAATGATTAGCAGTAGGATCCTTGTATTTTCTTCAAATGCGGAATTCAGGAAATTTGACAAGTTTGGAGTGTCAGAAGAGACCCAGATCCAGTTCACACTAACTCTGGGGTGGCATGGGTTTATAACTTGCCAACACTCCATTTTAAACTTGAATTTAGGCCTAGTGCTGCATAATATTCAAAGACAATATGACTTCTCTTCAGTGTAGGATTAAAAATGAGTAAAGGAAGTAAAAAAAAATCTTACTAAATATGCAAACTTGAAGGAAATATGTTAGAGCATGCAGCCTTTTTGTTCTCTCTTAACTGGAGGATTAAAGTGTTTAGAGTATGACAAGTTCTTTAAGGAATACAATTATGAAAATGCTGTTATTTGGACTATGCTGTAAAAAATGAATATATTTCAGGAATAAAGGGAATTTTAAAGACAGATGTGGCATGAGCCCAGAAGAGCACAAGTTGTTCCAGATTTTATACTTACTACTAAACAATCATGTTATATAAAACGTGTAACAGTTCTAAATTATAATAATGTTTGTTACATCAAACATTAGTAACTTTATAAAGAATGAAAATAAAGTCATTATTCACAGTCCTGCTGAAAAAAATTCCTTTATCTGCATCACAGATTGACAGAATGTTTTGGCTTAGAAAGGACCTTACAGGTCATCTAGTTCAAACCCCCTGCTGAGGGCAGGGATACCATCTACTAGAAATTACCTGCTCATGAAAATTCACATTAAATACATCTAATTCTCCCTGAACGTAAAAGTGACTACTAAGAGGTGGCAAAAGCAGTTGAGAGAAGCAAAATTAATCCCTGAAACAACATCCCAAAGTACTTTCTTTCAGAAACTGACACATTTTTAGAAGTGGATTTTTAAGTGAAAAAAGTGAGGGAAATTATCCAGGAGCTCAAAAATGAGCTAGAATGATCCAAAGAGATGGAAGACCATAATTAAAGTATTATACAAGTCTCTGAATATTGACTGATGCAAGACAGACAAAAAGGAGTCCGGTTACCAGGGCTCCCACCAAGAGTATGTGACAATACCATGTCTTAATAGAATGACAATGCTGGAAACCTGTAATTTATAGGAGAAACATTATTGTCAGTTTAGCTAGTAGTCACCAAATTTTTAGCTTTTGAGAGCTCTGGGCAGAATCACAACCATGACTAAAAGTGAGGGGTCTGAGTCATGTGAAGATAAAGGAAGGGATAAACAGCATAAGGGGAATCACAGAAGTCTCCATTTCAAGAGCACACTGAAATGAGGGATATTCCAACTTGCTCTACCCACTAACCATATCATGTGAATCTGTGAACAAACAAACTGTATTTGAATACAGAGACATAAGAAAATGTTAAAATCAGCATTTATCACTCGCCATTATTGCAGTGCTTGTGGATCAGAAAAAGAATTAACTGAAGATATCAATCTGTGGTGAAGACTGGCAAATGTCACCATTCACAGGAGTAGCAAAATATATGTAAAAGTACAATAGTAAAGAACAGTAAAATCTCTGAGATAACACTGGTCTCATTGAACCAAGTACCTTCCCTTCAAATTTTAAAAAATGGTGCTTGAAACAACTGCTACAGATGTTAATAAAACAAGAATCCCACTCACAGCCTGCCTAACCTGACCTGTGTAACACAAGCCAAAGAGTCTGATTCACTAATCCCTGCCTCAAGCACAGAAGCATTTGGGAGAGACAGACAGTAGCTGTCATGCAAGTAGCTGCAGAAATTGTGTTGTTAAGTTTCTAGGGATCATAACATCTTTATTAGGAATAAGAACTCACTTTGTTTCACACAACTTGATAATTTGAGGTGCAGAACACTGTTCTGGCTACATGTAAGTCTTACTCAAAAAGTAATCAGCAATGCACACAAGAATACAGAATTCAACAGAATCTTGAATAGAAATCCTTATTCAAAGCTCAGCAAAAGAAGTTGCCAAGAAAGTATGCTAGATTTGCAGAACTATCACACCAGCAAAAATCACTAATACAACCGATCAGAAGATAAAAACCCAACCTACCCACATCATTAAAACTGATTTAGTGTGGTTGAGTACCCTTTCAAACCCTTCAAGTAACATAACCTCTTGAACTATTTCACATCCTTAGAGCAGCCCAACTGTTTACAGAACTGTTCATGCAGCCAGTGGAAAAGCATGCAGCACTCTTGACAATACAAGCTGCTTAGGTGTCCTCCGTGGCATAAAAGAGTGACTGTAGGTGAGCACCAAGATGAACACAAAAACACATTCAACTGAAATATCCTCAGCAAGGTTCTCAGAGCTAAATATGTAGAAGCAGACTTCTAGGTCCTTTATCATGGTCAGAAGAGTAATTTCTCAGCAGAAATTACTGATACTAGAAATAAAATACCCTTTTCTGACCCTGAAAAAGTGTTTTTCTTTCTTTCCTTCTCCAGACTTAAGGAAGACCTGGAGACCCTCTTCCCTCCCTAAACCTCACTCAATTCTGAACAAAGTTGCTGAGCATAGAGCAAGTTGCAATTCCACTGTGTCTCAGAAATGAGTACTTAATAAGAACACAAAGCAATCTTCGAGGAAGTGCATGCCCATGAGGCAGGAGATAAATACACTCTAGAATGAGCTTCTTTGATCTTCTCTATGAAGGAGGAAGCAATTAAGAACTTCCACTTGCTTTGTCTACTAGCACACCTTTTGCCTGCCACCCTTCTCTTTCATAAACATACATCTCCCTTCAATTAAAGCTTGTTTCACCAAATATTCTCCACAACAATCCCAAGAAGCTCCAATGAATTTGACAATTCATTTTCTTGCATGGTACATTTTTATCTGGGTACTCCAGTGACCCAGTTAAGAAAAATGACTGTGTTGGCCTGCTCCTGAATTCAGCGGTGCAGTCACTGATTCAGTCGCCCACAAAGCAGAGAGGGAAGTTCCTTTGCATACCCTCCACATCCTCTCTGTTTTCAATCAATGAAAAACACAAGATGCAAACTTAGCACATTCCTGTTTCTTCCATTGTAATGGTGAAGGATTCTGAAAAGAGCAGATGGAAAGCAGGTGGAACAAAAAGCTACCCTTGCTCATCACCACCACTGGCTTGCAACATTGTCCACAAGGAAGATTCAACACAAGTGATATTAAAGATTACTCACAGCCACCATGATGGCCTTTTGCCTCTGCACATACTAAATCCTCCAACATCATTTAGAACAAACTACTTAAAATCCTCCTAACATAATCAGCACAACAAATAAAACAACGAGCACTGTAGACTTTCTCCTCGGGGACAGTAAAAGCAATCTAGTTCCCTCACAGACCATATCACGCTCTGTATAAACAATAATAAAACTGGAATAATTCTGTTGACTGCTTTGGAGTTTTTCCAACAATACACTAATCAAAATGAGATCACAAGTTAACTCAATATATACAAATAGTGACAGCTGCTGGTTTCTATAGCAAAATATAGTAAATAACTATCATCAGAAATACAAGCAAAAGCAACACCTATGTATGATTCCATTACATGCTTCCATGGAAACTACAGGTTTGTAATTCTCATTAATTCAACTGAATGAATTATGTCCAAGCAGCAAAGCCAGCAAAAAAATACTGTCTCAAAATCAATCATAGAAGCAACAGAAATTCCTACCCAGTTTTTTAAAATTAAAGCACCCTTGATTTTAAACAGTTTTTAAAATCAGTTTTTTAACAAGCCCCTGGTTTTAAATACCTTCAATATAATAATAAGAATTATGATTTTCCTATCAGCAGTGTATATAACCATAAAATAAAACTCTTATTTAAGTCACCAACAGCTCATTTTCCTTCCATTAATGTGCTTTACCTAGGATCTCAGTCTTTTCTTACAAAAAATTCAAGTAAGACAAACTAATCCATCAGTAATGTCCTCAAGATGGCCTCATATATGCAATAAATTAAACACTCTCAAATATTTTATTTTTTCGAAGTGGCAAAAACTCACTACATCCCAATCATATTTCCCAGATGGTGTCATGAACCTCTTAACACTTCATTTCCATCATGTTCCATGTCTTGAGAAACCTGTTTTCAATCTTTCAAACACAAACAGGGCCTCCACCCTCTGTTCCCTGATGTTAGATTCAGCAGCCCCAGCCAACATATTCTTCGTACTCTTTTTAGGATTAATAAATTCATCTCCTTCCTCATCAATCACAAAGAAACTTTCAATGACAGATTCATGTTCTTCAAAACTCTCCATAAGTGTACTATTTATGTCTTCTATGAAGAAATGGAGGATATGCATTCATCAGAAGTAAGTAGCTCCAAGGCAGTCTAGGAGAAGCATCTGCAAAGCTGACTTGACCCTTATCTTGCTCCCAGCATATTGGAGCTGTGACCTAGAGTTACTGCTGCTTTAATATTTCATCTAGAGACTTGCTGATTCTCAGCTCTGCTTGCTTAAAATGAAGAGCTGTAAAGGTATCTAATTCAGCTCTGAGAATTTGGCTCAGTGTCTCTATGTGGAAAAACACAGAATGCATTGATCTGAGTTAAAACTCTCTAAGATGAAATTCCATCTTTATACCTCCTTTGTCTTGCATCCAGTCCTTTCATTTTAACAAAACATTCCTGTTGAAGAGTGTTTTTTATTTTTAAATGTCTAATAAATGATGACTTTGTCTCCCTGTTATTGCTGCCTCTCAAAATCCACGTTGTACTTAATTTCTATGATTTTCTATTTTGATTATAAATTTCAGACAATTTTATCTCTAGTTAAAAAATAAGTCCTTCACTAATCAAAGGTCTGTTTCACACTTTGCCTAAGAAATCTAGGACTAGACAGACCACCCAAGTCCCCAGACCAAGTGCTCTGCATACACAACTATCCAAACATATTGACATGAGCAGAAGAATGCTTCACAGAGTATCTGTTCCCCATAGCCCTATCTACAGATCTCAAAACACATTTAGCAGCCCATAGTAAGCTCCAGAATTTGCCATAATTATGATGTGTGATATTTGAAGGGGAAATTCAAAATTTTATCTTTCTTGTGTATTAATGCCAGAACTTAGAATTCCAATGTCTGTCCCAAAAACATTTCAGTATTTGTCCCACAGTGCTTGTGTAACAAAATTCATGAAGAATCAGTGGAGCTGGCTGGACTGAAAACAGTGTTTTTGAAACCAACATTCTCCCAGCTGACCAGAAGACTGCTAAACCAGGTCTTTCTTCCTCAATCCTTCTTTCTCTCACTCCTAACTGTACAATGGCTGGTTTTTTTTTGACAAGCTCTTTTTCAACAACTCTGTCTGGGATTCTAGTGGTTCTGGAGATTAAGAGTTGTGTGCCTGAAGAGTCCCAGCAAGAGTCAGAAAACAAAGTCACTCACCACTTGGCATCTGTAGATACTTAGGATGAGAACCTGCATTATTATTGTGAACTGTGCTCCGTGTTTTCAAAAAATGCTTATGAGTGTTCCAGTTTCAGGAGAAGATGTCAAGTCCTGGATTCCAAGCTGGCAAACACATTTGCCCTACTGCCCCTGATGCAAGTGCCTCAGCTCCAGAGAAAGTCACTTTGCTTTCTACATTAAAATTCCCACTGACACGTAACAAGAATTTCCCTTTTCACTAGGCAGGTTCCTGGACCATTCATCTGAGCTGCCTAAAGCACACTTTACAGGTGCTTCATTTCAGTCTGGAATGAATTTAATTTTGTGCATTTTAAACTTGACACCTGCATCCCAATTTGCAGAACTATGCATCTTGCTGGATTCACCTCTTCCATTTTTTTTTTTGTGGGAGCTGGAATATGAAGTGTAAGAAACAAAGGAAACTGGGAGGTAGTTTTAGCATCATTTGCCCAGAGGTGCAGGACACCATTCCTCCTTCTGTCACAGACTTGCTACCTCAAGTGATGTAAGTCACCCAATCTGCATCCTGGGAATATCACTGAAAGAAATTCTGGGCATTCACTGCTACATCTAAATTTGAGCACTTTACATATTTGAAACACATACACTGCCTAATGTGAACAGCTGCCCCTTCTGCCATCTCCAAAATAGCTACTGTTCAGCATTTCAAGTGTGCAGCTTTGTGGCTTATAACTACCACTGGTAGCTCCCTCCCCTGCCTACAAAGACAGAACACACTCAGAGGGGGGGTCAGTAAATTACAGATTCATAACGTGGGGTTTGACTTTCCAGTGATAGGTTTTGCATGAATAAGTAACACCCTCAGAGCTGAACAGTGTGACACAAACAATGCACAGAGCCAAACTGCAGCTTTGAAGGAGAAAACAGAATACTTAAGACCTGCTTATGAAGTTAGCAACATTCATCACATGGCTCAGACAAAAAAAATGTTACTAACTTCATCATCAAATAATTAAAGACTGCACTTCATTGCACATGTACCAGGATGGGAAATTCAGTCTGCATGAGTAACCATCCATCTGGTATTTGATGTTGCTTTCATAACCCTATAAATAAATGATCACTTAGTCTTTATGTACATTACATATACAAAAGAAGTATCAGCACTGCTGACTGAAGCAGGAGAGGCTGCTAACTTGCAAGAAAATCTATAATTTCTATACTACAATTATGTAAATATCACATGTGAAAGAAATCCGAACTCACATCTCTCATCATTTTCACTGCTTCCCTGGTCCTTCCCAGCTTCCTTGCACACATTGCCAGCCTTCTTTTAATATATACTAACACATTGGTGTCCCTTCCTGTATAAGAGGAAAAAGAAACAGCATTAAGATAAAAGAAAGTTTCATTGAGTATTCCAAACCAAAAGGAAACACAGATTTTTTTTCCATTTTTTCTTACTCACTACCATCAATGCTTTCACAGGAATTTTAATAAAACGTTACCAAAATCTGAAGATTTAGATGTGGCATAATAGACCTGAAATCAGTGGAAATAATTAAGATATACAGTGGCAAAAATAAGTACTCTTGGCTTGGCCTTGCACTGGTGAAATATAAGCAGATCTGAAAGTACAGTTACGTACATGCTTGTCAAAAAGAAGTATTAAAGCAAATCCTCATCCTCTTAAGAATCTTCCTCTTAATGATTAGAAGAAAAGTATACTCTGAACTTTTGGTTTACAGCCTTTATTCATTACCCAATTACCATCCTCAAATTCCTCATACCACTAATTAGGGATGGCAAATTAATGTATTTCAGATATGATAGTCCTGTGTGCCAGAAGATTCCCTAACAGCAAAGATGACAGAAACTGAACAGCAGTTATAATTACTCTCTTGGAGAATTCTTACTCCTTACTTCTCATCCACTTCTAATGTGAACTCTTAAAATGCTTCTGGACCAACAGGAAATGAGTGGACAGATAATAATCTATAAAATTACTGAATCATGAAAATGAAATACACCTGCTACAAATTATCTTTGTGTATAGCATGTGCTCTGTTAAGATTTTAGCCTATTCCTAACATTTTCAAGCCTTTCATAATAAGAACAACATGTGTGCTGAAAACATTCCCAGTACCTACAAATCGTTTTAAAGGTGCGATTAAAATTTTCAAATAGATTAAGCACCAGGTCAAAAGGACTTCCTTTAGAGGAAAAAATAAATAAGGAGAGAAGAATTTCTTTAGCTGTATTCTGTATTACCTAATTCCTTATCTCTCTATTGATTCCTATATATTTAATACACAATTTATTAGTTACATCTGTTTCAACATGTTTATGTAATGTGCCATGAGGTATACATTTCAGGTTAAGCTTCTTTTCAGGATTTTGAGCAGGAATGGTCAAAAGGCATCCACTTACTATGAAATCAAGATATTTTTTCAGGCCAAAATTCTCTGAGGTTACTAATGACTTGGGATGCCTAACATGAGCAACCTTAAAAATAAAGCTGCCCTTGCTTTTAATAAGTTGTCACCTTCTGAAAGAGGGCAAGTTGGGTACTCAAAGTCATCATTTATTCTTTATGGTTTAATAAGATATTTTATGAAGGAGGTGGATGGAACACGTGAATAAAGAGAAACATAAAACAATATGCTGTGGTTCAAGGGATTACAGTGTATTTCATCTTTAAAAGATGAAATGTCTACTCTTCATCCCAGAATTAACTCTAAAGACCAGAAATGGAACGCAGGACTTCTCAGAACCATGGAACTGCAACACAGGTCCCTCCTCCACAGTCTCTCCTCTCCACCTTTGTAAACCATGCAGAAGTCTAGCATATCATCAAAAGAATTCTACGTGAAGCCCCTGTGTCCAAGGCAACATCTGAGACTGGAGATTCTCTAACTTCTGTGGGTGCACACTGACATTTTCAAGGGGAGACCGAGCTGTACAGAATAGTGGAATGATCTAGCCCCTCCTGAAGACACGGTCAGAGCTGGCAGTCACTTTTCAGCCTCCCTGCCGTGTGACAGTGCACTTAGTTTTGTGATTCAGTGGTTACTTCCTCTGCTGCAGTACTGAAGGGTGTCAAATCTGATGATGACAGCAGCCACCTAGCACACACAGGTTACAGAAATACCATACTTGTATCTGCCTGCACAAACTTTCCCAGGTTACCTTGGACAAAAACATCGTGACAGTGCTTACTAACCACTTATTGTGTACTTTTCATAGAATTGTTGCACTCAGGATGGATTGAATGCACAAATTAAGGTTTCATGGACAACCATAAGCCTGCTAGAGCCCAAAAATTGCTTCAAGAGCTCAGATGCTTTCTATTTTTACTTTCAACAAAAATGAACAAATCATCCTAAATATGATTTTACAAACAACAAATGCTTAAAATACTATCCCCAAGCTTTAGGAAACCTCAGGTTTTCTGGTATAGACTTGCATACACAATCGAAACCAGTGATCAGAGACAATTTTACTATGTACAATTTTTATCAGTAATCTTCAAATTATGGAGGATAGCCAGAGGCTGTGAAATCAGGTCCTGAGAAACCTGAAGATGCCCAAAAGTATGCTAGTGCTTGTATTTATGTAATTAATTTGTGTTAATTTTGCCTAAGGTATCGACTGTAGTCTAGAAATAACCTTGACTGTTTTCTTTATTATCTTTTTTGTCATTTACTGTCAGTGAATGTATTTTCTTAGATTTAAGATAAACCTGTTTATTCAAACTTTTTAGAAAAGTAATAAAAATCTAGACTTCCAATTAAAGCACTTTACTACTCCAGTTTTTAAATTTTAGGCTTCTGTGACCTTTCTTAATAAATGCAACTAACTACCAATGTCCCACTGGCTAATGGGTCTCATTAACTTTTACACAGAACAACGCAGTGTAAGCATTTACCCCCAGAGCTGATGGAAAAAAGCAGGCAAAGCATCACTTCACTCCCGTTTACACCATTCTATACTGCCTTTTCACAACATGAGCCCAGTCTGCAAAAAGGCAACTTCCTTAAAGGGTGTTCAGCTTTTTTTAAATGTCATATCTCTTTGGCTCTGATACCTTTTCTTTTCTGTTAAGTACATGCTTATGCATCTTCTGCCATGACAAAATAAAGGTACATCTGTAATCTGAGCATTGACATCTCAGCAACAACACAAGCAAAAACACTAAAACAGAATAGTCTGGCTCTAGGACCACATTCCAGCCAATGCCAAACACTGAGTACATAGTTCTTAGGGGGAAAACAAAAAACCCCAAATCCAAAGAACTCTTTGGAAGTTCTTTCCTTCCTAAAAAACTTACTGTGTTGGGCTTCATATTGGGCACCATGGTGCTGTAGCTGCTGGCTGCGCCTGTAACAGCCCTCTCCAGCTTTCAGAGCCTGCTTGAACAGCTTCTCTGCCTCTACAATTGTTGTTGCTTCCTCTTCAGCTAAGAGGATATAAGCAGTAGCACACCTGCAAAAATATCAAAAGAAAAACCATGAGAAAGGTATCTGATGTAAAAACTGTTTGAAGACATGCAGACTGGAAAGGATGTACTAAATACAGAGGCAAGGAAATGTTGTCCATGTACCTTTCTGATGAACTATTCCAATGAATAATAATTCTGTCAACAACACCATGACTCTCATTTTTAGGTACTCTATCACTCAGCCCTTGAGTACACCCACTGACAACTGTCCCAGAAAGTAAAGCAGCTGTCTCACTAAGCCTACATCCCTAAAACTCCTTCTGGAAATCAAGACTAGTTTTATGGACTATTGTTTTAATATAAACCATATCCCTTACTGTAATGATATGAAAAGAATCAACAGAACTGCAACACTTGCCATATAAAAAGAACTGATTATAGATGTAGTTGTAAAGATAAAACAACAACAACAACAACAAAGAAAACCCAACCCAGACCAAACATAAACCTAAAAAAGCAATGTGCCCTTGCAGCAGAGCTGCACTAGAAGTGTTTCCAGCAGGCTGAGGGATCCTTACCCTCTAGTCAGCCCTGATGAGGCCACATGTGGGTGTGCTGTGTCCAGCTCTGGGCTCCCCAGTACAAGGGGGACATGGACATGCAGAGAGTCTAATGAAGGTGATTAGGGACTGAGGCTTCTCACATTTGAGAAAAGGCTCAGAGAGCTAGGACTGCTCAGTCTGGAGAAGAAAAGGCTTTGGGGGAATTTGTCAAAGTTTGTAAATACCTGCAGTGAGGGGGCAAAGAGGAAAGCGCCAGGCTTCTTTTAGTGGTTCCCAGTGACAGGACCAGAGGCAATAGGCACAAAATGAAACACAGGAGCTTCCCCCTGAATCTCAGAACCACTTTTTTTACTGTAAAGGTGACTGAGCACTGGAACAAGCTGTCCAAGGAAGTTGTCAAGTCTCTCTCCTTGGAGACATTCAAAAGGCTGCTGGGCATGTTTTTGTGCAATGCATTGTTGGTGGCCCTGTTTGAAGGGAGACATTGCATACTGACCTCCAGAAATCTCTGCTAACCTCAACCATTCTGTAATTCTGTGAAATGTGAGTAGGACAGGCTTATAGCTCGCTTTTTCCTTCTATGCATGTTAAATCACTATACAAGACAAAAAAATTCTTTGTTTTCTTCTGATGAAACACCTGAAGGACTATCTGTAAAGCACCAGTTTATGGAATTCTAGAAGGTAGCAATCTCACAAGGGATTCCTTTAATGCATGCTAGCAGCATTTATACAGTTTGCCATATCAATAAATCATCACAGCACTGAGTTTATTGTGGGATCTCAAAATACTACACTTCTCATTGAAAAAATAAATAACAGACTCAAGGACCAAAAGTCACAGCAAATTACATCATGTTCTCTCATACTATGAAACGAGTGTTTCAGAATGTGTTTATGAGTCTCCTCTTTCCTGCTTCTGTTCTTGATGACTGAGAAATCCAAAAGGGAACTCTCCATCCTGTAAATGCATATTTCATATGCTCATCAGGAGGTAACTTAATTAGCATTTTTCTATGCTGTTCCAAAGCCTGCTGACATCAATGGGAAGACTCCCATTGTCATCACTACCCTAAGGATCTTCTGGGTAGCTAGCACGACATGCAGCTGTGCTGATTTCCTTCTGTTGTAAGCCTTCCTTTTACAGGCCTGTAATCGTGGTTAAAAATTACTACAGCAAACCCCCAGCCTTAAAATATCATCAAATGGATTTTTAAAAGACAGGAAATAAATCTTAATGTTGTTGTCACTCACTCATTCAATTCCAAAGCTTCGTGTGCTGCAGAAATTCGGGCTTGAGGATTTCTCTCTCTCCAGGCTTTTTGCATTACTAGTCAATAAACAAAGGAGGAGACAGAAATTTCAGTTATTAAAGGATTAATAAGGAGAATCTACTGCATTATAACAAAAGAATTTATTGATCTCAGCCTAACTCACTACAGAGCATTTCATATGGCTCAGTTATCATTCAAAAAGACACATAAAACACAGGAGCTTTTGTCCCAAATACTCAGTGTTTTTTCTTTTCATTTAATTCAACTTTCTTCTAGGAGAAAGTCTGGCTGAGAGATCAGGCTGTCTGCATTGCCAAGTATAGAGGTGACAAGCAGCTACTTCCTCTTGGTGTAGTAGATTCCACAGGGAACAAAACAATAAAGGGATAGTTGGGGTTCTTATTCTAGCTCCTCACTGAGCTGTTGCTTTGTGTGAATACTAAATAGAAACAACTTCCAGGCTAATATTATCACCTCATAATTACACCACTGAGTTCAGATAACAGGATTCACGTTTATCATGCGCCAAAAACCATATTATGCTCTCCTATGTAACTATGCCTTCAGAATGGAGCACCCAACTGTTAGTATCCCTCCCTTCCTAAGAGATAAAGATTTATTTCTTCAGAGGCAAATTCTAATGACTGAAATCATTGTTGTATATTTTTAGTAGAATAAAAGTCTGCATATGGACTTCACAGTACAGGCTTAACACAACAAAAGCTGCTTATACAAATTCAGTTGTAAATGTGCCGTTCCCATTTTTTACAGACCTAACCTAACAACATCAGGGAATGAAACACGGGTCTCAAATTTTACATCAGCTCTCTCTCTTCTGTCAGTGTAGACTAAATGGAACCTGGATAATGCAACTCAACCTACTGCACTACAGCTGGAGGCAAATTAATCTATGTATGTTTGAAGCCACTGCAAGAAAGAGGACGAAAGGAACAAGCCTTTACACTTTAAATGATCTTGAATGAGTCCAGCAACTCAGCAGAACAACACAGCAACACGAATTAGATCGTTTACATATATAGACACTTGTTCAGACCTAGAATTCTATAAATTCAACAACAGTGGTTTCTCAGCACAATTAAACTTTTCTTATCTACATGAAAGAGCTGATGTCTCACTGCATTTTTCTTGCATCAGTTTAAATCAGCCATTAATCTATTATTAATCCAGCTGTTCACAAGGTCTCTTACTAGCATCTGCAGGCCGTAAATGATCTGTGTCACAGGTAAAGAATGTCTGATGGTCCTGTGCTGAAAGATTCATATCGTAGTAAGTCAAAGGTTCTCTTCCTGTTACCCATGTATACCTGCAAACATGCCAACAAAGAGACATTTTGGTTAATGAGGTCACACTTGGCAAAACAAATCCACAAAAGAAACCCAGACCTTTGAGACAGGCACAGCCAAGTAAGTTCACCTGGCCAATCTTCTAACCAATATACCAATATATTTCACCAATATATTGGTGAAATACAGTATATGTATGTATATATATATGCATTTCACTGTACTGGGATGGCGCAATGGTAGCTGAGCCTAAGTGAATGAGGATGTTGAAGAGTACACACTGGAACTCAGTAACACATGTATTCAAATATATGTGGACTCCATGAAACCCGTATGGAATTCATTCGGATTTTTGCTATAATGGATTTGAACAGAAATGCTGCATTAACACCAGATACAACACACTTAGGTTACCCCATCTTTTTTTATAAGGTTGCCCAAAATTCGAGAAATAGCAAATATTAGAGAAATAAGAAAGTGCATCAGCATAAATTTAGATTCCTTTTAATTCAGGAATAATTTTATGAATTACAGAAAAACCTGACATGAGTGCATTTATACACAGTTGATTTTGTTTTTTCATCTCTTAAGTTAGATTAATGGAAAAGTACAGTTAAGCTCCTTAAGCCAGTACTATGCCTGAAAACTGTAATTTTGTAGCACCTACCGATTATATTCAGCTCCTCTGAACAGATTTAAAGGATTTCGCCAGACTTTGCATTCTGTAAGAAGCAGACACACACATAATTAATCTCTCACAAATTACAATGGTACTTGAGGTTTATAAAAAACACCAGTTACCACACAATGAGGCTTATCAAATGGCTTATTTTTTATAGGTGCAAATGCAAAAACCCATCAAGAGCACCGAGATGAAGGTAATCAGACTGTTCTTCCTTCCTTAAATAATAATTTAATTATAAATTAGTGTCAACAAATGCAATCATTCCAGACAAATAACTGCTAACAAAGCCCCAAATGCCACATGAAAAGATAATACTGATTAGTTCCAGGACTCACATTTACCATAATGCAGAACTGAAGAGGGATCACACTGGGTTATTGCACTGAAAAAACAGCAATTAACTCAGTCCCTACGGACTTGTTATTTCTCCAGAAAAACATCACTGTCCAGTTAATGCTGTAAATCACTGTGAATCTCAGCTACAGTTGCCAAATTTAATTCCTCCTTAGTTTGTGAAGTAAAAATCCATGGAAACATCTGCTGATCTTACTTAAGATAGAAGCAGATGCTGAAATTGATTGGCAGAGAAAAGTTGATTGCATTCCAAAGGTTTCAGAATATTAGAACATTTTATAGATTTCCCTTGGGGGAAAAATTGTGAATTTTTCACACTACAAGAAGTAAGAGATATGGAAATCAACAATGCAATTTAAAGCAAAAATTGAAAAAATATCATCAAATTGTACAGCCTTTGAAACAACGAGGTCTTGATTCTGGCTTTTCCTTTAATTTAGCACCAGATTTATTCTCTTAACTTTCAACAAAGACAATTCACTCCAGTGAAGGTGAGACCAGAATAACCCCCACTATTTGCACAAAGACTCACTGAGTGGCAGGATGTCATTCCACCTCAGGTCTGCTACTGCATCACCCTTTACATGGGGCTCTGCAAAAGCTCACCAGTAACACTGGCCCTCCAGCATTTCACTAGGTGCTTTCTACTAAAAATGTTAACCAGTATATATATATATTTTTTTTTTTCTCCCTATGAATTTTTCTGACATTATTTCTGAAGGGGTCAAACCAACAGTTTTCTGGTATTATATTGAATCAGAAGGGTGTCCTTATGGTAACAAACATGCATGTTCCCTTTATGCCTGTTCTGTTAGGAGAAGAAGTACTGAACAGCAAGTCAAGTCCTCCTCTTTTCTCATGGACACAGGTCCTACATTTGAGTATGGGGCTACAGTGGCATGGAGAGAAAGCATTTTGCATAAATTATTCACAATAACAGAAGGAGACCCTCAGCAACACAGAAACCAGTCAAGTGGAATAGGAGGGGGGCCCTCAGTTTGCTGGCTACCCAGCAAGTGCGTGGAACAGACATAGGAACAGGCAGACTTTAGGGAAGAGGCATCTTTGAAGTACACATTTCAGCTAATATTAGAAAGTTCCACTGGTTTACTCAGCAGAAATACTTGAGTGACATTCTGCTGTGCTCTGTAGTGCAGCCAGAGAGCATGGCTGTTTGACAAGCTTCAATCCCACAGTTTTTACATAACAGGACTTCCAGACCATTATAAATATTAAACCAACATCAGACTTCTCAGTTCCAGGTGTCTTGACCTGCTCTGTTTGCAACCAATGAGAATGGGTAACAACCATCTGATTGCAGTGACACTTTTTGTTCACCCTATTTGAATTCAAGTGGTTACGCTTCATCCAAAGTATGAAGTATCTTGGCACTGTAGCAGGGAAAGCTTAAAGTGAGCAACAAGAAGGGGAAGTAAAGAAGGCCTTTTGTTGCCACCTGAAGGCACAAATAACAGGCTATCCACACAGACACGCTGTCCAGAGACACTGAGAGTCCCAGCTCAGTGTCAATGCACTGAAAGCAAACACACTCCTTCACTATTTCTTTGTATCAGAAAATTCAAGATGCTTGTGTGAACCTCACTGGTTAAAATACTGTGCCTTTGCTTTAAAATGACAGGAGTTATTTTGAGCTGCTGAAGTGTGACTGAGCCCATGATAAGTGCACACAGGTGGTTCCAAGCCATCCTGTGCTTTCTGCCAGTTCACCCAAATCTAATATCCTGGACCATGCAGTGCTGCTATTCACAGCCTCTCTTCAGTGAGAATGGCAACAGCTGAATTTGCTGTGCTACATGGAGGCTTCCTTAAGTAGACTTAGTAAATAACAAGGTTTTGTGAAGCCACCTATATTATTTAACATGTAAGTTCAGAGCTAATTTTTGTTTGCCTGTTTTCATGCACACTGAGGAAATGAGATAAAATCTGCCAGGTACAGACATAGGGAGCTCAGCAGCAGAACAATGTTTTCTCCACAAGTGAATTTTTTTTCTTTCCATTCACTTTTCTTCACTAGTAAATTCTGATATATTCTAAAAGCCTGTAGATGAAATAAATTTAATAAAATTCTGGTTGATTCTAGGGCCACATCCCTGAGATGTAAGCAAGCTTGTAAGCAAAGCTAGGACTGAGACAAATAAGCTTCATTTTACAGATGAGGAACACAAACCCAGACACTACTGCCCTGACTTTAACAGTGAGTACCTCCCACTCAAGCCAGAAGCAACAACATACCAGCATTTTCATCACTCATGGGCTAATTTTTCAATCCCCAGGCAGCTAAGTCACTCAATTAGGGAGACAAGTTCCTCTGTGGCTCCTTCTGCCCACAAATTTCAGCGCTTAAGGGGCTGATTCATTTTAGGCAGGCTGGGACCATTGCCCAGGCACCTGACTCAAAGTGCCTCAGGCTTGAAGGACTTTGGGTCCGATGCCCTCACTCCTTGCACTGAAACTTGTAGGGGATGTGAATGCCTGGAAGCTTGTAAAACTCAGGCCACAGATGCCTGAAATCATGCCTCCTAAACTGGAGGCCTCTTAAAAAAGCCTGACTATGTTAGGACTTGTCCAAAGTCACAAAGCAAATCTGTTGCAGACTCAGGAACGTAACAAGCCCTTAAGCTGTTAAAAGCCACCCTGCTTCCACTTACTAAGTTGGATTGAAATCCAAATGTTGTTTACATCCTACTTACAAAATGTAATTTTTTATTTTTTTTTATAAAAAAGTGATGCAAAGCCAGATGAACATTGCTAACTTCTTAGTCTGATTATTTTTTTAAACAACTTTGTTGTTACTTAAAATGATTTCACTAAAAGTACTGCCTGCCTTTAGAATGACAGAATCAGACAATTGGTTGAGCTGGAAGGGACCACAGTGGCTGACTTCATCCAACCTCCAACCTCCCTGCTCAAACAGGGCCATCCCAGAGCACATGGCACAGGATTGCATTCCGATGGTGCTAGAATATCTCCAGGGAAGGAGACTCCACAGCCTCTCTGGGTAACCTGACTGTGCATGGTCACCTGCACAGTACAGAAGTTCTTTCTCATACTCAGGTGTAACTTCCTGTGCACCGGGTTCTGCCCATTGCCTTTTGTCTTATTGCTCGGCACCACCGAGCTCCATCCCTTTGATACCCTCTCTTCACATAGACCTTGATCAGGTCCCCTCGCATTGCCTCTTCTCGAGGCTGAACAGGCCCAGCTCCCTCAGCCTTCCCTCCTAAGAGACGCTCCAGCGTCTCTTTGTCCAATCATCTTTGGTATGGACAAAGGACACTGCAGAAAGGGCACGGGCAATTTCGCAGGGTTTTCACAACACGGAGAAAACAAATGCATTAACCGCGCAGCCTGAACCAAACACACACCGCGGGAATTCGGAAGGGTGCAATGAGCCGCTACCGAGGAGGCAGCAGGAGCAGGAGCCCGGGCCGGGCGCGGCGCCGCTCACCTGAGACGCTCTGGCGGTTCGAGTCCGCGTCCCCGCCGGCGGCGCTGGCGGCGCTGGGCGCGCTGTTGTCCACCCCGCCCAGCAGGGGGCGCAGGTGGCTCACCGAGACCTGCTCGATGAAGGAGGTGCCGTACTTGCGGAAGTACCACCACTCGAAGATCTGCAAGGCACACACGCCGTCAGGGCCGCCGGCCTCCGCCCCGACTCCAGCCCGCCCCTCGCCCCGACTCCAGCCCGCTCCTCCGCCCGCCCCTCCGCCCCGACGGCAGCCCGCTCCTCCCTCCCAGCGCTGCGCCGCAGCCCGAGAAGCGAGGAGGGAGCCGCGGCCGCTCCGCGGCCTCCCTGCCCGAGCACACGGAGAAGATAAATGTGACCCAAGTTTAGGTGGAACATCTCGAATCTTGTCAACGCAATGTTGAATTATTTTTTTTTTTTTTTAACCCAAATAAGCTCTATAACCTCAAATTGTTTCAGCTGTTAGGCCTCTTTCTTTAAGTTTACGTCTAGAGCACACCTCCCCACTGGGCCGGATGTCAGGCACGCCGGTAGGATGCTGCAGCCAGGGGTGAGCCTGCCTCGCCTTGCCTCAACTCCCTCTGCAGTCCAGGGAATGTGAGGGAAAGCAGGCTTGCTTGTTTCCCCAGAACATGCTTCCAGAGAGTTTAATTTAAAATGAGTTTAATTTCCAAAGAATTTAATAAAAAAAAAAAAAAGTTAAAAATGCCAAACAAACTCCAGGAAGCTGATTCCTGTTCCTTTCAGGATTTTCCACCCCCTAGCTGAACTGTTTTATTTTGTTTGGCTGACTTGGGCTGACTCTGAATTAATTTTATTTTCAAGCATTTGGTTGAGCTAGCAAACCAGGAAAAATAATTTATTTACAGAACTCTACTTGGAAAATAATTTCACAACCTAAGAGAACACCTTGTAATTGAAATTATACACATAAACATGTATCTGTGGTATTTTCACAAAAAATATATTACTCAGAATACACACATTTCAGGAAACCACATAAACCTGGAAATGAAGAATAATTCATATAAATATGGAAAAGGTTTAGACTGTAAAAATTGTAAAGAAACTCATGCTTATAATGAATAGATAAGTTGCACTTGAATCATCACCCAAACATCTACATACCACAGGAGACAAAAGCAAATCTAAGGAGTTTTGAGAAATTTGGCAGGATTTTGCAATAAAGATTACACTAAAAATTGGGAACAAACAGTTTCTGCCCTTCCGTTTTCCTTGGTATCATCATGTGTTACACCAGTCCTGAAAGCTTTGATAAAATCTCTTCCTACTAGGCACAGACAACAATAAGGGAAAGGATTGTGTTCACATCCTTGTCACCATCAGTGTGCTGTTGGGCAGGTTTTGGTGGGTCAGTCAATAGACAGCAGGCTCTGGAAGGCCTCTTCGGGGTCTGCCTGCTCCAGAAAAGTTCAGGCCAGGCTTCACATGCTTCTTTCTTCAATTTTTTTAAAGTTCTCTTGACCTCTTTATATAGTTGAAATTACTTCTGTCTCCATGAAATTGGACTGTCTGTAGACAAGACATACTTTTTACCCCACCCCCTTTTTTAAAAGAGGGGGAAATAAATTTTCTGACATAGAAGGAAAATGTTTCTCTCCAAAAGATGCTCCAAATACATTCTGCACTGAGGCTTCCCTTGAATTTAAATGTGTTGTTAAAGCATCTAGAGGATTCATATGGAAGGACTCTATCTGTACAGGAGTGAAAGGGAATGAATGTGTGAATATGTGAACTCGTCTCAAGGGTGGCTACTTGAGATGAGTTCACACGAGATTGTGTGGCAGCTCTGGAGATCACTTCCCAGAATAATCTAATGGCATTTCTGGGAGACATCAACAAGAATGGAGATGGGAAGAAGACAGAAGGACTATGTGAACACATATAATTTGAGAAAATAAACAGATGGTCATAGAGAAACCAGAGCATTAACATATTCAGATATTTGTGAACTCTTTCCCACCCAAGTCACCAAAACCCCACACAACCTGGACAGTTCCTCCTTACACAGAGTCTGAGGTGCATTTGTCACTGTTCTGGTTCCACTGGCATGTGCCCACAGCAGCAGCCAAGTGGGAATGCCAAGTGCCAAGGAGAGAATGCTGATGCAGTGTCACTGAACACTTGTTCCACACCACTGATAGGCTTCCCCTGGCATGCATCACTGTCTCTGAATGCTGGAGATGGTGGACAGGGAACTGGCACAGGAGTGTCAGCTTTGATTTTAGCTATTCTCATGCTCTTAGGCACACCACACTTTTTAAAGGGGTAAAGTTTTTATCTTATGATTTAAGAGAGCATCATAAGCATGTGGCTGACTGTAAGATACAGTCAGAGATCTGCTGTGAACATTTGTTTGCCCTGTCTTTGAAAACCCTGGAACAAAGCAAGGCACAAAAGCCACACTTCCACCTGTCCAAAGCCTCAGAGGGAGAGTGTGCTAGGAATGAAGGATTTTATAGTCTTGCACTGAGGCAAGGGACACTCAGGAAGAATTTCACTACAGCCTAAGTCAGGGACTCAGGCACAGCTGCCAGACTGTTGTGCAAAACTCAGACCATATCTAACAAGCTTTGTACTTTCTCTAAGAGAGGAAATAAAAAAGGTTTTGCAAAATGTGCTAATAAATTCTCGCTCATTATTTTAGTCATGATCAGCTTTTAGATGAGGTCAGTAAACCCAGAGAGGGAGTGAGCAGCACAAAAAGACACTTGAGCCCATTTGTCCTGCACAAATGTATACCAGCTGGGAAGCTGTCACACTGAATTTCAATGAAACTGAGGGGACAATCACAAAGAACATGCATATACATAATGTAATCTCTGCTACAGTTCAGCTGAGTGACAGAAACTTGCTCAAACATGTGACACAGCTGTAAGTCTGCATCCTTAGACTTACAAATACATTAATTATTTTTAAAAATGCTCATAAATTGTTTAAGGCAGATTTGAAAAATATTTGCTATGTTGAGTGAATCCAATGCCAGGAAACATCAGCCAGATCTCAATGCATACTGTCTCTTAGAAATTAAAGCCATAAATCATCCTCATCATCACAAGCCTTTGCTTGGAGTGATTTGTTCAGCATGTATGAAAAGGTAAAATCTGTAATTTGGTACTTAAGTCAAAACAATAAATTCTTTTGAGAGAATTTTTGCATCTTAGCATCATCTGGTTTGAAACTCAATTTCTATAAATCAGACTTGACTTCTAACTGCATCATCTAGTTTGAAAGCCATGTGAAGTCAACAATCTTCTGACAGTTCAGCAGATGAGAGATCATCTGATAGAATAAATTACTATAAGGATTAATTACTCATTGACAGAGATCTGGAGTAGAGAGGAAATTTATCAGAAAGGTAATTTCTGCACCACCTCTGAAAGAAAAAGCCACCTTATTTCTGTCATATACATACAGTGGGATGGGAGCTCATCTTCAAAGATCTCCCCTTCACAGCAGGGGCAAACTTATTGGGGGTCTTTCTAGTTGGTGCCTGTGCTTTCAAACTGAAACAAGGTCAAACATCTCCAAACTCTCAAGGGATTTTTGGGACCATAATGTTCCCAAGGGCCAAGTTAAAGCCCTGCTCTGAACATTTCCCGCTTTGTGCATTAAGAAGTGCAATTGAGAATTCTTATTTTTAAATCTGGTATAGGTATTGCTTAATGTGAGAGTATTTGATTTTGGAAACATTGTCTTCTTAATGTACTTCTCTTCCCTTCTGCAATGAAAATGTTATAGTCATCATCTTTCTTATCTCTGCTCTCACATACAAACAATCCCAGATAATTTTATTTAGCTCTGTAGCAATGAATCTATTCCACATCACTTGGCCATCAGATCTGATCTTCCTGCACAGTTTTTCAGAACAGATATCCCATTATATATGCATCAATTCACAAGGGATGGTTTTGGCAGTGGTTCTCACTGGACCAAGGAGCAATGTCTGTCCATGACCTGAATTATGCTTTTCTGTTTCTCACATCTGAGACAGGCATCCTCTCTTAGAGCAAACACTATCATTCCCTCCTAGTGTATGTGTACGGAGTCTTCAACAGAAGCAGGAAAGGATTTCATTTGCCAGCAACTTCCACAGCTCAGATTTCTCTTTCAGCCTAGTAATGAGACTTTCAGGTCTCAGATGGGTAGATTTGGAGTACTCTTTAACCAATCTAATGGATTTAAAGGAAACTTACTCTCTGGAGGAAGAGAGTAAGTATAGTGCTGGCAAGACTTGATTCCATGGTTAACCCTATTTTATAAATAAAAGGGACCACAACACAGGTTTGGTTCAAATAATCCATGCTGTTTGTTTGCAGGCACACTACCTGGCCTGTGTCAACTCTCCCAGGCAATGACTGCAAATGTTCCAGGTGTATTACAGCCCAGGGGCTGTTTCCAGTAGACACTATGGAAAAGGCCATCCATGTTTTGGGAAGCAAGAGTGTTTATTCATATGAATGTGACTATACAATGCTACTTGCCTTCCAACAAAGCAAGCTGCTGGTCTGTTTTATTTAGCTGTTAGGGTTAGCCAGTGACTCCTGATCCTCCAGTCCTGCCCATCCTGGATCTAGGAAACAGCTTGCCTCTGACCATGCTGAGTGTCCTTGATGACAGCCTTGAAGGATAAGCACAGCCTTTCCTTCTAAATTAAATACACCCACTCAGCATCCTCTCAGACTCTGCTCCTGGTTACTGAACCTCCATTCGTCTCATCTCAAAGAGTTAGCAGGAGAACATACACACAGTGCTAGTGGGCAGCATATTCAAAATAAAAAGCTGTTTACTTCACCCACCTCTGGAAATACAGAAACTTAAAAGACAATAACATATTGCCAGGATTAAGTGTATTACTTCTCTCAACACTGTGTAGACCCCACCTAGTTATGATAGCATTTTCTTGTCTGTGGACTGGGTTACAGCCTGCCTTCCAATCGACCCTTCCTCTCTCATCTGCTCCTTGGCAAGTGTTTCCAGTTTCTTAGGAATTCCCTTCAATGATTCTGCCCTTCCTGAGCTTGAGCCTTCTCTGAGCAGAGCAGAAATTTTGAATAGTTACCATGTATTGCTTTTCAGCCCTCAAAGACTGTCCCTGCACAATTGCCAGACTTTTGCAGAGCCTGGGGCAGCACCCAGAACTCAGCCACCTTTCGGCTCTCTGCAGCACACTACACAAAGGTAGTGAAACAATTAGTATCAACAGAAAATAAGTCCTGTGTTACTCAGGTTCTCTCTCAGACTTCCTGTACTGGTACCATTACCAGTGGTTGGCTACAAAAGGCTGTGACTCTGACAGCATGCTACATACTTGGGTGATAGCAAACAGCCTACCTGCTCAGTGCTAGGCAGTGTCTAGATTAATGCTCTACCTCTGTAGGCTGGCTTTCTAATTCTTGCATCTGAAAGACCTGGTATTTGTTCATTGCAGAATGTTTTTCATTGTGTAGCAGAAGACACTACTCTCCCAAGCTCAGAAATAGAATAATGAGGAATTCTTGTGAAGATTAGGTCTGAGGTTCGCTTCTACCTGTGCTTTGTTAGAACTGAGACTCAATCAGTTTGCAAGTGCCTCACATGCTTGCTGAGCAACTTTGGTGATAACTGTATGTTAAATATGTGGCTTTATTTAGAAATCTCAGTGGCATTTGCATAGTTCAAGTTCACAGCATTTACTGGATGTCAGGTGTGTTTTGTGACAGTTTTATTACCCTACCTGTGGAAAACCTCAGCCTCCCAGATATCGAATACAATGCAGCTCATTGTATTCTGTGAGACAGCACACTGTATTTTACTGGATTAAAAGCTACTGTGGTGGAACCAAGTTTCCAATACAGTACTTCTAATGCAACTGTGGACTAAATATTCTTATTTTTGATGTTCGCAACAGCGCATGGATGAAGTGAATACATGCCAAATTGTTAATTTTTAACTATGTGCTGCAATCAAGTAATTGTTAAGGAAAATGCTTCACATAGAAAAGTATTTTCTGCACAGTTCTGACCTATAAGAAAAAAGGTCTGAAATCCTTGCTTCAATTAAGTCACATTGTTTGCAGCGAGGCCAGAATTTTACCTAAAGAATTAAAACAAAGTATGAGACAAAATAAGAGAGGAGTATAGTGTTTTGCAAAGGAGTAATGTAGTATTCAATTGCCAAAAGCTGAACTTTGCAGTCATTGTTTCATGACCCAAACATGAGTTAGGAAAAGCAATCACTTTCCCATCAGTCACCACACTTCTGAAATGATGGAATTTTCCACTATTTCATAACCTGCGGTGCTGTGATTGCTCCTTCTGATTAGGAACTGGAGCCAACTGATAATAGAAAGAAATCTGCCAGCCCATATGGTGGAAAATTCCAAGCAATAATAGTACATCTAGCCTAAAAAGTACCCCAGTGATGTAGATTTGACAAGAGAATGTTTATTTTATATAAGAACTTCACTTTATACCATTAACAGGACTAAGAATCCTTTAGAACTGATGATGCTGTGTAGTCTGATGTGTGTTGCAATGCTGGCAATTCACCATATTACTGGTCATGGTAAACAGCACGTACAACTGGGGCACTGGTAAACAGCAAGATTAAGAAATATTTAATCCAAAGCACACTTGGGCTAATGACAAGCTAGCACTACCTCACCAGAACTTAATCAGCTGTCTTTTCTGATATGTGATCTGGTCAACTTTTAACTTCTTCTTTCTGTAACCACATCTGCTTCGTTCTTTTGCCATTATCAAATCTACAGAAAACATGTTCCTCTCAGCACAGACAGTGGTCCCTACAATCTAGGGTTCCTGGCTGTTACCTGTCTGGCCTATATACATTTTTCACATTTAGGAATGTGCCATATGAACAGCAAACAACTGACCGCAGCAGTGAAGATACAAAAACAAACAAGCAAAAAGGCTTTTAGTCTGATTACTGTGTCTACACCTCCATCACCTCACTGTTTCTTCAACTTGGTCATAATGGACTTTTTCATGTAGTACTAAGTGACTTCTTTTGATTAAGGCTCAATCTGATTTCTTTGTGAAAGTTTTCTAGTGGTGTCCTTTTGCCCCTTCTCCATATCATAGTCTTGAGTACTTCTTGCCACTTCCTTCTTGGACTTTCCATCAAAATACAGCACTTAGAAATTTCTTGCTCACAAGTTGCCTGCTGAGCTCATTCCTCAGAAATTGCCTTCATCAGTACAGTATAAAATGTACCAACATTCACAAGGATGAATTTAGTTCTACATAAATTAGTCACTCTTCGAAATTTCTATTCCTGTTTGATTCTGTAATGTAATTCAATAGGGCAAAAAAACCCCGTCTTTGTCTTGCCACCGCCTCCTGCTGTCTTCGCCCTGTAGCAACAAATACAGAACCGTGTCTGTGAAGCCCATGTTATTTCTCTCAATCCTTCTCATCTTGGTGGTGGCACCCAGCATCATTTTCTTCTTTCTGAGTGACAGTGCTGCATCTAACATTATTTTCCTCCTGTGCATTTGAGTGAGTTCTTCTGAACTGAATCCAAGTCTTACAGGTCTGGCTCTTGCTCATATTCTGAAAGTTCTGTTGATCTCTCTGGAGCTCTGTCGAGTGCTTTGGGGCTCTATCCATACAAGACTGATGAATGCCCAAGGTGTAAACATTAGGTAATTGTCTTCCGCTATGAGGAAACTCAGAGCAAGGCACAGCAGCAGTGCACCTGCTGCTTTATACCTGAAATCATCTAAGTGATGAGAGTCTCACAGGCACTAAGCAGTCAAGGATGCCATTTGTTTACCTACATTGGCTACAGGCAGTGTGGAAGTGAGAGATGTGGATTTCCCAAACAGAACTGATAGCGTTCAGTTAGGATCCCAGCTGTTTTCAGGTTTCTCTGAGATTAGTAGATCTGACGTGATGTGAACCAGCCTCTAGCCATGTTTTGCTCTCGCTCCTCTTTCCACTTATCACTACAATAGCCTACACTTGGTTTCATTGGTCCCTCAGTTACCTGCCTAGTTTGGTGTGGGGAGGGAGGGTCTACAGCTTGTATCCTGAAGATTTTAAAAGCACACAACTTGAACAAACAAGACTAAAACAAAGGCAACCATTCCCTGAGGAGGGGAAGTGGAGAGGGAGGGGCTGATCACTTCTGGCTATCTAAAGACAGAGCACATGGGAATGGTTCAAAGCTGTGAGGGGAGGACAAGATTGAACATTAGGAAGAATATCTTCACTGAGAAAGTGGTCAAACAGGATTCCTTGAGAGGTGGTGGATGCCCCTATTTGCAGAATGCCCTCAATAACGTCTTAACTTTTGGTCAGCCCTGAAGTCATCAGGCAGCAGGACTAGAGGATCATTCTGATCTGTTCTGTGTTATGCTATCCTATTTTCATTTGTGTAAGCAGTAAGCCAACTCTCAGCACTGAGGAAACAAAAAGAGACCACATACACACATGTACACCCTGTTAATTCCTATATTTTTAATCTCCATTTGTTTCTATGAAGATATTTAATAAAATTCAAAGAAAATGCTCTGCTTTGGACTTCTGCATTGTGATAGTATTATGATGCATTGTGATAGTATTATAATTCACTCCACTGCATCAATTTGCATAAAGAAACCCTCAATAATTAAATATGGGAGGAGGGTTTTTTTAAAGGGTTTAAAAATACAGACATTTAAGCAAATAGGCAGCTATTTGTACTGGGAAAGATTCTAGAAGTGAAGATCTGAAATAATTATTCCCTGGAATCCTGGCATCAGAACTGGTGTTTCTCTAGAAAGTCCTGCTGTATCTTTCAGAAAGGACCATGCTACGCCGAGATGGTTGGTACCTTTCCTCCTCTTTCTTTTATTGGCCTTTTTCATTTCAATAGTACTTGTCAAGGAAAGCACTTAATGTACAAACACTCATTAAGAACTCCTGTAGGATTGTTAGTGAGTCACACTGTTCTTCAAGACTTTTTTTATCTTCAAAGATACAGCACTGAAACACTTTTTTTTCGTTTTCATTGCCACAGAAAGAGACATACAAATAAAGACAGATTTTATGTGCTGCAGAACTGTAAATTTACAGAAGCAAAAAATATACCTATTAATCTGCATAAAGCCTGAAATACAATTCTGGATATCAAAAAATCAAATTCTAAAGTGATATTAATAGATGTAGTACTTACCAAAATAAGTCCTGAGATTAATGAGGATGTGCCTGTCAGGGCAACATAGAACTTGGGGGTTAATGTGTTCAAAAACATACTCACTGAAAAAGAAAAGAGAGGAAACCATGAGTACAAGAGCAGGACATGTTCTCCACGTGTCACTTCCTCCTCCCACCTGCAGGTAAATTATTACCTTAGGTTTGATGAAAAGGACAGATAAAATAACATCCTGTTCCATCTGCCTTACATGTGATAAAGCAGAGCATTAGACTGCCACATGCACAATTTTGATTTCACAACAAAGTCAATCACAAGGCTTTGGAAAACAATTGCACATGTCTGGGACTTTCCTATTTCAGTCAGTGCTCCACTGACATAGAGTTAAGGACTCCCCATGATATATGGAGAACATTTTATTATATGTCTTTGCTAATTCATTGCAGTTAGAAATCTTGGAAGTCTATCTCAATGTCCTGCATTGAACATTGTCTCAACATCCTGCAGATCTTGATGAAGTTTTTTTAAGCTTTTTACTTCTCAGTACCTTGGTTCCTCACTTACAAAGCAGAAAATAATGGCATTTTCCTAATTCGTTCTGCTGCTCCAAAGTTGGTGAACTACTCAGTATGACAACAGTGAATAAGTGATTAGAAAAAGACCTAACTAGCTTTCTTAGTGAGGGGTGAAAATCATGATAGTTGTCCAGATTATCTGAAATCTAGGGCAGAAGTGAAGTCAGATGAGCAATACCATCAGTATAGGTTTCTGGAAATCCAAAGGACTTTTCTACTCATATCCCATCTTGAAAGCCCCTGAGAAAATCACCAGGTAGTCTAGCTCATCCCTCACAGAAAACCCCTATGGCTGCCCTTAAGAGTACCTAGAAAATATTCTAGGTTTTTGATGACTCTACAGAAGCTACTAGAGAGAACTGGAGTTTTACTAAATTCTTAATGTTTAAAGAAAACGCAACTTTCTGTAACTTCCATCTTCCACAAATGAAAACATTCCTAATTAAACCACATAAAGGGTTAGAATACCTTCTGTAAACAACCCTACTGGTCTCATCCTTAACCAGTGCCAAAGAATTTCTCATATATATACATTTATGTATATACACACACACACACACACACATATATATATGTATTTGTATATGTACATGTATCCAGGACTGTGGAGGGAACTGACAATAGTTTAGCAGGTAGAATTAGAAGGCTTGTAGCAGAGTACTAGTCATTAAATAACATTGATAAAAGACCTGGATATGTAGGTGTGAGGCCCTCAGTTCATTCTGTTCTCTTTAGAAATAACACCTAGCAGAAATTAAATAAGATGAAGCCAAAAAATGAAGAGGAGACAACAATAGCAGAATACAAACCATAAAACATATGATTCACTTTCCATGACAAGTAAAAAGAAAAAACTGTTTTCCAGAAATGCATCACTAGAAGATTAAAGCCCAATTCAGCTGCTTTGTTTGGGTTTTGGCTGCTTACTTTCTGTGTTGTTTATTTTTCTTGAAGAAGCAGTTAAGTGTTTAAATGGAACTGTACTTCCCTAGTCCAGTGGAGTGGCATTAAGCACCAAGCTGATATAGTAAAGAATAAATCTGGTGGGTTTTAATGCCATTGTACATTTGCACTGGATGCCAGATTCTCAGCTGGTGTAAACCAGCATCACATCCTCCAAACTGCTGTGCACAACACAGCTACACTGTTTTAAGCCCCTCTCCCTCTCCCTCTCCTCTCCTTTCCAATAAAAGCAGACTTTGAAATAGTAGTCCCTGCTTTCTTCAGCCACAGCACCTACTAAGTAGGAAGAAGAACGAAGAGACTGAAATAGCTTTGGCTTCACCCATAGCCTGAGTCTTTTAGAAGAAACATTCCTCATTTTGGAATGCAAATGTAAGCCAGAGACATACTCAAACTATGTCACTGGGGAAATTTCAGACTGCCAGTGGAACAACTTCCTTTGCTTAGGTCAGGATATGCCTGAGAGAGAATATGCTACAATGGGATATAGATGCCTGTGTTCTACCTTGTAACATAATGCTACTGCAGTGCCAACATAACATCAAAAGCCAGGCAGAAAGAGGCTTTACAGGGGATCTTTCTCTTCCACTCTCCCACCACAGAGTCACAGCTTATGGAATGCTGGGATGTTTTTTTATTAAAATTTCCCATTACCCTGGAATTAGTTTGATTTCCAAAGTTGTGAGCCATCTAAGTCTACTGTGAAGATTCCACATGAGAATATCCATTGGATAAGGATATATCTATTTGCTTTAACGATTATTACTGACTCCCATCCATTAAAATTGTTTTGGGAAATACATCCCCACTTGGAAGAGCCCTCTCAACAAATTAGCTGTATGGAGCTCATCAGTTGTGTAGACTGAATACAGCTCATAGGAAATGCTATTAGCTTTCCTCTGTCACCACTCTTTTACAAACAATGTATACTGGTTTATAGAGAAACTCTCACATGGGAATGGAGATTGGATCTTATTTATCTGTAATTTCCACAAGCATTACTGCTTTCTTCTTTGCCTGCACATATACTGGTGCTCCTTTATCCTCCTTACTATAAGGTGCTGCAATTCTTCACTTTTACAGCTTAGTCACAGGAAGTGGCAAGGTGAACAGATATGATGCTGGATGCTTTTAGATTTTATGGGCCAGAATCCCAGATAACTGAAAAAACTCAGTAGATTTGATACACGTGCACTCAATGACCAGAGCTGTTTATCCAGACTGTGTATCTCTAATCCTTTGGCCATTCTTTTTCCCACTCATTAAATATAAGAATCTTCTACTTCCTTTTGAAAAGCATCACTTTTAGCCAATTATTAGCTACTCTCCCAGTTGCTTTGTCTCCATAAATATTATTAACAAAAGGAAATACTTTCTAATAAGAAACATATCTCCAAAACAGTAAAACTAAGCATGTGTGGTCTAACTATTTTTATTCTGAAGTCAATGAAAATTCAATCATTGTTTCAGTGGAAACGACATCAAGGCCTAGTTCTCATAATAATTAATCTCAAGAGTAAAAATCAATCCACTTTTGCATTGTGATATATATCCAGAAGGGAGCATTTCTTTACAATCAGCATTCTGACTCTGAAGAAATCACTATCATATCCAACATCTCCATTCCCCCAGTGGAATCAGGGTTCCTGAGTGTGTTGCAGTAAAGTAGAGCCATGAGATAATGCAACCTGTCTGTCGCAGTCCCCAGCTAGATGGTGACAGTGGGGGGGGACAGTCCCCCTGTTTCGGGGCTCCGCAGAATCCCAGCTACCAGGGGAGGTGCAGCATGGGACAAAAAGACCACAGCAGCAGCACGGGCCTGGGGTGGCACTGGGTCACTTTATTTGATGTTACACTCCCCGAGTCTCCGTCCAGGGCAAGGAGCTGGGGACAAACAGCAGGTTATAAAGGGGGGCAGATCTCAAGGGAGGATACAATGTAAGAACTGTGGGTGGAACACAAGGCAGGGAATACTAAGGAGGGAAACTGCTTGGGACAGGAGAGGTTAACAACTGGATGTGGGAGTAAGGGGTTTGAAACTTGGCAGAAAAGTAGCTAAGTAGCAAAAAGATAAACTGACACCTGGCTCAACTGAATAACAAAGGCAGGTCTGTGTCCCTCTAAAATCAGGGGGAGAAAAACCCCAAAAGGACAAATCAAACAATAACCTTCAAAATAAAAACACAATACAAAACCTGTCCATCTGCCTAAATTTGGACAGGAGTGTTTTACTTCTGTATTTCCATTTGATGGTGCAGCAGGATTGAGGAGCAGAGAGATTTCTCAGAAATGTGAGCTGAAGTCAATAGCAGATGACTGCAGAATAAAGAAGCCAGGTAGAACCATCAGCAAAAGGTAGTACTGTATGTAATTTCTTCTGAATTCCAGTGTATGCCAAATTATTTCTGTTCACAAAGGGAAGATGTTGCAGCTATTGAGTTTGCAACATCATCTCTTGTCTGTAACCTGGTAGGACTTAAAAAGGGCAAGTAATGAGTATCTAGACAAAGAAACTTGCCTGATGTTCATACAGTGGCAACTTGTTTGAGATTACTGTCAAATCCCAATTATTTGCACAGGCTTTGGACAGTGAATGATCTATTTTATGTGTGTTAGTACAGCTTGTTTTGTATTTTCTTAAAGAAAATCAGCATGACCTATGAATTCTGTCTAAAAAAGCCAAACGTACTTATGAGAGACTCCTTGCCCTCTATCCCCTCTTTCTTCCCTTCTCTTTATTGCTTTCATTTTAATAATATCTGAGACATCCTGAATAAGGCATATTTACATTCTCAGAAGTGCCTAAGTTACACTGGTAAGTCATTTCACCCTTCTGTATACTGCCTAGGGAAGGACTGTTATTTCATCATTAACTGTGCCAACTCACAGAGATGAATTTACATCCTGTTCAATTCGCAGCAAACAAGTTACAGATTTTAACATTTATATCTAACATTCCCCGTTGAGACTAATCGAAAGAGGTGATTGAAATGTTTTTGAAAGCAGATGCTATTTCATCCCTGTTATATATATTATTCATTTCCAATACTTGTGATTCATTCTGAACCTGGGACTAAACACAAGAGGAAAATCCAGGTATTTTTCAAGTAACAAAATCTGTGAAACATGTACATTGTATCACTCTAGATGATAAAAACCACTATTACTTTATAAATTTCTTCAAGTCTTGAGACATTCAGAATTCAAGCATGTGAGGAACCACAGAAGAGAATACTGGGATTGAACTGCTAGAAGTATACTATTAACTGCTACATCATTTGTTTACATTAGAAGGTCACTAGGGGAGGAAGCACTGCAAACTACCAACTATTCCCACATGCAGATCTACTAAAATGACAGCCCCATTACCTACTTCTGAATGTGAGGTGATTGAACTGTACAGTAAGGTCCAAATAAAAATTTAATAGCAAAGTAACGTAAATTGTATACACCAACAGATCAAGCAAAGACAGGATGGTATCATTTATGGCACTTCTTTGTTATCTCAAAATGCAGGTAAAATGATATATATCTCAATAACATTGTTAAATGAAAAAATATGTTATGCATAAATAAATAATATATAAATTAACTTAAATAAATAAATAAAAAATATAACTGGGTACAGTAGTTAATTCTGTAAGAGCAAATTGCCAGAAAATATATAAAAGTTTATAGTCACAGAACCCTTTGAGTGCATTGCCAATCCTTAAGTCATCATGGCTGTAATATCTGAGTCACTAAGAAATTCTGCTGTACTTTCTCCTCTGCATTCCATAATATTTGCTTGGTAAGCAGACTGATGCAAACTCTTTTAACACCAGTGCCAAGAGTCCCAAATCCCTTAGACAGGCAGCAAGCTAAGAAACTTATCATTGGAGACCTGTGACACAATAGAAATTGAATTTCTTTTCGCTGCAACCACCCATTCAGGCTGCTGTTCCACACAGTACAGAAGATAGGGCAGTGACTGGCTTGTTTCACAGGGGCCTCTGCTTGGATTAGTAAAACTCCCCAGTTCAAAGCTGCAGCAGCAAGGAAGAACTCTTCCACCAAAGTGTCAGCAAAGAGGGCAAAATTAAGTTCAATAAACTTCTTTTACTAAGTGTATAAACTTTCCCTCTCTGAGTATGAAACACTTCATACTCTTGACTTTAATTGAACTGTTTGTACATAAACTTTCTGAACTCTCAATCCCTTCCTCATAAGAATGTTGCCTATTTTTTGGGAAAACACACTAGAGTCAGGCTGAATTACGGATTATATACTGTGATGGTCTCCAGCTGAATGTAAATACAAACCCCATTAGATTTAAAGCTAGCATAGAGTATTGTCTCAGAAAAACAAAAGCACTTTCACCAATTACCAGGATTTCCCCTGGGAAGCTACTAAGATTTTTTTAACTTCTTCAGACTTCTTAAAGGAATTACCAAAGAAGAAGCAAACATTCAAAAGTTTCAGAATGCTGCAGAGATTTTCCATTTACTTGTTGCAGATGCTATATAGCTTCCTTCAGTAAGGCCTTTTGTCTGGTTACATTTTCAAAAAATTTCCAAAAATTTGAAAAAAAATTTCTCGCCTGTAAACAAATGTGGCCATTCCAGGCAAAAACAGCTGGTGTCTCATCTGTGCACAAGGAAACCCAGATGCCCACTCACTTTGTTCAGCCACCCAGTCCCATCCTAAAGGCTGAATGAGAGTCACGTTCAGATGCCTGGAGCCTGTGCTAATGGCCAGGAGTCTGCAGCTCTCAGTTCCCACTGGATCAGAGCCCAGGTGAGAGAATATGGTGATGCACCAGAAGCCTCCTGTTATTTCAGCTCTGATCAACTAAATAGTTGTGCATAATCAAAGTTCTGCACATACAGATATTTCAAAATAGTGAAATAAAAATTTCTGGACAGCAGACTACCACACTCTCTCTTCCGTGTTTCCACATCTTAAATGCAGGTTTTCCCTTTCAATGGAGTGACACAATAAAAAGGGAAAGTGAGTAGGGACAGGCTTCTGGAATAAAACTGGGTATGATGGGAGAGGCTTTCGGCCACAAAGCACAGCCCAAAGAGAAGAAAAAGCAGATGGTAGTAAACACAGAACCAGTTAGGTGTCAAAAACTTTCAGGTTCATTTACTTATAACTGAAAAATAAAGAAGTTTGAAAATGGTAACTAACATTTTTTCCACTTTGCAACCCAGTTTCCCACTGAGCAAATTATATCCAGCACAGAAAACTGAAACAAACCTTACTAAATTCAGTCCCAAAAAAATGCTGCCTGAGGATTGCAAACAAATTCTATTTAATCATTCTTCCCAACATGCTAACATGTTAAGTATCTGAAGGCCAAAGTGACACAATGATTTGTGCTGCCTTGCTTTTCAACACCAAGTCTATATTCATAATATGATGTTCAAAAGTTATTTGATCAATTAAAACCCTTGTCTCACTTCCTGGCAGGAATCAGACTGTCCTTGCTGTGGAACTTTTGGGACTTAGACAAATACACTACATCCTCCAGAGTGCATTAGCCATTCAGCCTGTTACTGTAAGTTTGCTTATCCTCACTGTGAATAGTATACAGGGAAATGTAACTGATAAGAGATAAGAACCAACACAGAGCTGAGGGTAGAAGGGCATACAGGTGCATCAAGGAAACCAGATCTGTGAGACAAAAAAGCACTTAAGACCCAATTGTGACTTGGGAAAGGAAAAAGAAAACCAGGTAAGAGGTAGACTAGTAAAATACACAGATGAGCTAAAAGAAAATTAGAAAATAGAATGGCAGTAAAAATTATCATGCACAGAAAGAAGACGACAGAGGCAAGAATGGCAAAAGTAAAAGACACAAGAAATTACACAGACAACATGAATGCAAACAAAGGCTATTTTTACTTCAGCAAGAGATGCTTTGCATGTCAGAAATACCTTTTCACTGGGAGAAATAAGACTGCCAACAATAACAGCTTTGGTCATTTGGGAAGGGATGGTATCCAGAAGTTATTCCTTGCTACCAAATGTACCCCAAAGCCTTTTCTCACAAACTATTAAACCCTTAACAAAAGGTGCTACTAAAGGTTCCCATTCCCAGCTATATTTTCCCAGAATGTCCTGCTGTGGTCAACAGCTACACTATGCCTCAGGAATGGAGAGGTTAGACACACAGGCTGAAAATGCACTGTAACTATACCCAGCCCAAGGAAAACATTCTGTCTTGGAGTTTTAATACTAAAGCCAACCTAGTATCACTACATCCAAGCACAGCGTTTTGCTATTCCATTTGTCTGAGGTCATGAGCTCCCTACCTTGCGGATTTGGGGAGAGTAAAAACACGAAGAAAAGAAGATCAACTTTCCCAAATGCAAGTCACTATTATAATGCAAATTTTTCTGTCACATATCCCTGCCAAGGGATAGGGACATTTGCTCTTGCTTTCACAATGCAGTGGCAACATGAGTTAATGACATAGCTTCTGTTAATTGCAGAGCATGCTGCATGAACACCAAGATTTGCTAATAGTTGGCAGCAGAAACCCTTCTAAAAAAACCCACCCATACCCTCCCCTCCTCCCAAACCAACGAAATCCCCACAGCATTTCCATTTAAAGAAAACAGGGGAGAAACCACTTCCCTTGGAGCCCTCAGCTATCAGGGATTGAACTGTGCATTTCTTTATGACCATCACGGGGTCCTAATGCTAAAAGCAGACTAGTGATATTAATAATGTACAAGTGGAAAGGAAAGACTGGGTCAAATAAGAATGAAACATCAAGGATGAGTGATGACGTGTTGAGTAGAGATATTAATACTTGGATTTTTAGAGATGTGGATGTATAAAGTCATGTTGTTGCTTGGTTGTCAGTCAAGTTCTCTTGCAACACTTTCAGCTTTAATTCTTCTAAAATCAGCTTGCTTGCAAATTGATTTGAAACACTGTAATTATACACATCTCCCCTGCAGATTTAGCTTCAAGAATCATGAATCCTCATCAAATTTTTAGTTCACCATTGCACTGCATGAGAAGTGCTCTCTCAGATTTGTGATGGATGTCTTCATAGGCAGAGCCAGTCCAGACACTGGAGAGAGCACCTTCACCATTAGGTCATGGTTTCCTTTTCTAATCACACACATACCAGCATGTGTATCACCGAATTCCCCAACACAAAAGCAAAGGAAATCCCGATGTGATGCAACAGCCAAATGAGGATGGATTCCCAAGAGGTCTCTCCGGTGACTGCAGAGTATCACCACGCAGAGACATCTACCTTCTCTTGGACACACATTTGTAAGAGAAAACAAGAGCAGGGCAAGAGTATGGCTGTTGCACAGTTTATCAGGCAGATGTTTTAAAGTCTTTTAGGTCTTCAGTTTAGGGTGCACAGAGATTGGACTCTACCAATAATCATTAGTAATGTATTTCATTGCAAAAATGTACTTAAACACTGCAACAAAATACCTTCTTTTCCACTCTGCACCCCAAAGTGTTCCAAGAAATCCCTATTTCAAGATTACTCCTAACACCATGTAACTGAATTGCCACATCTTTATCCAGTTTGGACAGGCACTCTTCGAAAAGTTGAACACACCTGTTACCTTAACTGCTGATTATTCTGAGGCATTACACAGATTTATGTGGTTTAGCCTTTCAAAGCTGTATTAAAACAAAAGCCAATTACTAAACCTAATTATCTAGAGTCAGTTAAGAAAATTAAAGGCTATTGTTCCAAGTGCCAGATCAGTAGAGCTCTCTAAACAGAATGGGTATGTTTTGCCCTCTTCTTTCATACAGCACTCAGGGAGGTAACTGCACCATTAAATCTTTTTGATGTTGGTTCATTAGCTGTGTAAAGAATATCCTAAACTAAAAGTTTGTCACAGTGATTAATTCCAATGCCAGAGATAACAAAGGCTAATCTGCTCTAGAGAGACAAATCATGCAAAGCGTTTTCACCAGCATTCCACAAAAGAGAAAATATCCCATGGGTTCCCATTATCCAGGAACCTCTCTCAGAAGAGGTATTGCCCTGCTAAGACAAAAGAGACACATGAACAAAGCACCCTCAGCTGCCCTGCAGCCTCCTTTTGTGCCTCCTTTTGTTCCAGACAGGATTTGAGATGAGCACTAAACCAACAGATACGAGCAGTGCTACACTTTCCATCTTTGCTTGTGTGTCGCATTTCTCGGCATAAAAAAGACAGGAGCACCATGATTTGTGCAACAAAAAAGATTGTCTCAGCAATGGGAAAAAAAAAAATCAGAAAACTGGGCTGAAATTTTTACATTAACTAAACCTTTTTAAAAAAAAAAAATTTAAAGAAATTCTGGAGAAATACTCTATTTCAGACATTTCTGTCCTAACCTTGGCAGCCTGACTCTATATAGTAAATCTATTTTGAGAGTCTCTAAGATGCTGATCTCTTTACATTCAAGAAGTTGCTTCTTGGAATAGAGGTGACTAGAAAACATTCATAACTAGAGCCAGCAGCAGACAATTCCTTGGAGATCTATAATAGCTGATATCATTATTCTATCATTGAAAACTCACCTAGTCACAAAATCAATAAGGTGTTTGTGCCGTTTTCTTCCATAAGAAATTTCAACCTATGATAAATTTCTGTATGAGGCAGGGATTTGTATTTTTCCAGTAACTTATGGCCTGGGTAACGTGGCACAAAATTAAGAGGAAAATTATTTTTCCAGCAAGTATGATTCATTATTGCTATATACCTAATAATCAGCTCTCCCCTTCAAAATATTCTTAACACTGTGTGACTCACACAGTAATTGTACCAAAAGAAAAAGAAGACAAGGCAAGTAGAAAACTTTTACCTCTTTGCATCCATTTTAGGGTATTTCAAAGAAAGCACAGCAGCAGGTTTGACAAGTACTGTATAATCTCCATTGTCTACCAGCCTCTTGGGATATCCAACACTTATTAAAATGGAAAAGGCTCTTGAGTAACTCTGCAGACAGAACTGCAATCTGCATTCAGGACCTGACTGATGAGGAGACAAACGTCAGGGAGGAATTTTGCATAATAAAGATTTTCAGTAGAATGAGCTCCAGATTAAGAATTTCCAACCGAATGCAAAGCAAATGACGCAGTGGAATTTGAGGGAGCACCCCTCTCACACAGACTTATGGACAAACAGCATGAAGTTAGACCTTTTAAAGATTATCATCTTGTGGCTGGGGTTATCCTCCTGTCCCCCACAGGCTGTGAGTCTCTCCAGTGCCATTTCCTCTAAAGGTCCTGTGTGCCCGCTAGACAAAACCAGACTGTCCATAGTTTTAAAGTTTGCTTTGTTTCATGAGAAGACAAATTAAATGACACTTGGTCTACCTCATTAACATTAACAATAATGATATTATTTGGTTTAGCCTTTGATGAAATCCCATGAGAAAAGGCAGGGCAAGACACCCATTATTTTTCTTATTGAATATTTGATGGCTTTAATTCTAAACATGACCATGGCTGACTTGGCTGAAAATAACTGTAATAGCATTCTGTCCAAAAGTGTCTTCTTTAATTTTCCTTTCTTCTGTTTAAAATTACTGAATCTTTTCAGAGGTGATTCTCCTCATGCAGCTAGGAGGGACCAGAGGAGGGGTGGAGCAGGACTTGCATGTAGGACTCAAACTGGTACTCTACCTGCGGCAGCAGTCAGGCTGTTCAGAAACAGCACCCCCACCCCCGCCACACATTAACCCCAGCACTGTGAGTTACCTGGCAGCTACTGTCAGGTTTCTTTTCCTCTAAAGCCAACCAACATGGAGGGACAAGCGAAAAATGCAGGAATAAATTAGCCAAATGTGGCACCCTTGGTAGATGTGAAACTCGTATGAGAAGCAACACCTGCACAGAACTTAGCGTAACCTGTGTTCTCATCCCTGTTCTTGCCCCACTCACATACTGTATCACCTCTCATTTGAAAATTCAAAGGTGTATTTGGAAGCTCCCACATTTAGATCCAGCTGGGAATGTGTGGAAGTAAACACTCATTTACCTGCTTAAATTCTCCAGGCAGCCATCAAGGAGCTGAAGAGCACACCCCCACATTTTAGTAAATAACTCTTGGGAAATACTCTGCATGTCATACTGTACAAAACTGTGGCTGGATTCTAGAAACGATGATACAGAAAGCAACTTAAAAACCCCCATTGTGATTATGTCCATGCCTTGGGTTTTGCACAGTTTTTTGCACACTGGCTTGTGAGAAAGATGCTGAGCTAAAGGGAAGGTGTGCCAGAAGCTCAGCTTGTCAGCAACTCTGCCCTTCCATTCCAATGCCTCATGCAGATCTGGGTCTCAAAACCGGCAAGTAATGGCTGAAGATCCTCCTTCCAAGTTCCCCCCTTGACAGTGACTAGAGCGAGTTCCTCAAAAATCAGGCCACAGTGGCTCAAACTGAACATCTACAATTAGGAAGTGGCTTTCAAAGTCTGGTCAGGCAGACAATGTCACTGAGGTGAGACAAATCTCAGGAGCTCAGCTTTCCATCCTCTAGGGCTGATGAGACCTGAGCACATGACCTGGTGGTCATTGCTTCTACTGATTTCCAAACATGACTGAGTGCCACTTCCATCACTGCACTCGGTGACCAGAGGAGGCCATGCTGCAAAAACAGCCCATCAAAATGCTGTGGTTTCCTTGCATCTGCTTGTTCCTCTTCTGGTCACGTTAGAGTATCTAGGACTGGTGACCATGGCTATGCTAATCTTCCGATGCTGGTGGTTAATTACCATAATCCCTGCACTATAATTTTTGCTGCTGTCCATTAATTTGACCTATTTAGACCGCCCTGGAAAAGTGGTCCCTAAAGCTAAAATTTGCCATGGTTTCTCTAAATGAAGTACCAGAAGTTTCTAGGGTTTTTTTGGGTAGGGGAATGCCAATGCAAAAGGATTCAACAGCTGGGGGACCTCCCATCCACTCCCAGTTTTCCCTACACCTGTGGTCAAGAACTAACTTTCCATCCAGCCTTTCAGGGAGAGTGAGAGGAAAGTGACCTCCAAGTGTGTGGCACGTGGAGCCAATTCCCCTCTGAACACACATCTGAATGAGCAACTGCTTCAACAGAAAAATCTAGAACAAAACTTTGAGAGTGGCAGAATACCAAAATCAATACAGCCATACATTCAAAGTGGGCTCTGGTACAGAAAGCTCAAAGAGGGAATGCAAAATTATTGTAGGAGGCTACTTAACTTAATGCTTTTCAAAATGCCATTTGGCTGAGAAACAGAGAGATTCAGAACCTGTTAAGTGTGTTTAAGGACTTGGAACTGTAGCATTTAAATGACCAACAAAACCCCTATTGCTTATTATTCAAAGCACAAAATACCACCGAGAGGGCAGCTGACTTTCTGGCTGGAAGTGCCCATTAGAGAGATGTGCTTAGGGATATATAATACTGGAGCAGCATGGAACTTGCAATGGATCTTGGCTTCTGCTCCCAGCTTCATGGCTGGCTTGCCTGCAGTCTTTCCATGCATGCTTTGGATCCCTGACTGTGCTTTGGGAAGAGACCTAAGTAACCTTTTGTGTGCAAAAGCAGCAGAGATCTTTGCACTAATTTCTGGCCCCCTACTGGACTCTTCACTTGTACATAGCAGCCAAAGTGAACTGCTCTGGCCTTTTCCAAGGATTGATTCTGGTGGTGTCACCCTCTGAAATAGCTGACTAGCCAAAGGAAGGCATTACATCCAGGACTTTCCAGCACACCTGGTCCCAGGACAGCACAGCAGTCTACACCCAGGGTGGTCTGTGAAGCAAACTTGCTTGCTTTTCACGACATATAAAGGGGTTGAGAGATAAACTAGAGCATGAGAGCGTACATAAAGGTGATTAGAACAAAAAACTAATACAGCCTTGCAGACTAAAAACCTCTTTTTTAGCAGAAAAAGTGAAGACAACATATAACCTACTGTGTTGGGTTTGGGTCTCCCTGTATTTGGCTATGATCTCCCTCTTTTCTTTGTTACTTTACAAAAACAGCTCCCCAAAGGAGGTTTCTTTGAGCTCCAGCAATATTGGCACTATTGAAGAATGGGTCCCTTGAAAGAGCTCTTTTTCATATTATGCAATTAATCTTTCCCATGGTGAAGAGCTGCCACTGAGCAAGAAGATCCCAAACTTTGAAAATAGGAAACATCATCATTTAGGGGAATTAAGGAAAACCATCTGGGCTTGTCAAGGCTTTGCTGCCTGAAGGAAACAGCACACCAAAGCTGGCCAGCAAAGCCAAGCTCAGAGTTGATACTGGTAGCAGAAGCCAAAGGCAAGATATACCACAGGTCTGTGAGCTTGAAATGGTATCAAGAGATGTTACCATCTTGTAGCTGCATTAAAGAATGTACTTGTCTGACATGCAGTGGGGTAAGATTTGTTTATTGTTGCATGACTATTTCAGGAAAGAAAGTAACCCTTTCCCAAAAACATTCACAATTTTCTCAGCAAAGTATAATACTAAAAAACAATATTTAACTGTTTTTCAAAATCCATGTTTTTTTTTTTTTCCCCATTAACAAGTTCTTTGCCCTGAGGACACTTATTTTTCAGATTAAATAAATAACTCCAGTATTTTTTACTTGTGAGTTATGAACATGGCTTTGTGGGAAAAATGCATCTCTTGAAATGGAAATGGAAATATTATAGGCTTCTAGACTTCTCCAAAATGGTGCTTACCTTCTTCTGGAAAGTAAGACTCCTGAGGAAACTACTCCAGGTTTGTTGCTCATGAAATACACTTATTTTTTTTTAATAATTAGTTTAATAGCACAGAATCATTATCTTCTCCCTAAAGTGGTTTTTTTTTTTTTTGTCCTGTAGGAATTTTCACAACTTAATTTAATATTGTCAGTTTTACCAAGTTAAATTAATACCACCAAACAGGTAAATCCTTCAGATATTAGTCTCAAACCAGAGCTGGGCAGACAATTTGCAGTTGTTTTTGCTGCAGTTTTAAGTATGTTGCTCTTACTGGTTTTAAAAACAAGGAAACATGTTTAATCCTATGCCTGATTGTTCCTCTGAGGTAAAGCAAGATAAAAATGGCAAGAAACATTGTTTAGAAAACTAAAGCTGTCTTTGCCCCATCTGCCATCAATGCTGCTTGGCTGTGAGAAAATGCTGACTACACGGGTATGTATGGAAGTGCCTCAAAGGCCACAACATTTTTCCCATACTCAAGTTCTGGGAAATTCTGGAAAATTAGGCAAGCTGAGCATCACTGAGGCAAAATTACAAGTGAATACATAGCACAGATATTCAAATGAATAATTAAAGCAAATCCTCCTGGGTTACACAGCCTGCTGCCTGGGTGTTTTAAAAGGAGCTCCTGAGGAGTGGCCATAAAAAGCCTCCTCACTGAAGTGGACAAGGACCCAGGGGCTGGAGAAGCTCTTTCCATACAGACTGCACTGGTACCAAGCAGCACAGCTTGCCTTGAGCTCAGCTGCAAAGGGAAAACAGAATATTAATCCTGCAGTTTCACACTTAGTTCATATTGAGTCAAGCAATTTCTGCCAAATCCTCACTGAAAAGATTGAATAAGCAGAAAAAAGGAAAGCAAAATTGATAAATGAAATTAAATGTCTGAATTCTCTACTGACAGTCTTGAAAAGTATAATTTTATTTCTGAGCAGACCACTACTGATTTTTCTGTTTTGCTCTGAGCAGACAAAGTTTTTCACCATAGTTATACTCCCTTTCTTTAGAATTGTTTGTCACCAGGAGCCCTGCACAGAGCTACCAGAGAAAGAAGAGCCTCTGCTAGCAGATGGGCCCATTAAGATCTTTTGCTTGAGGCCAGCATGAGTGGGACCAAAGTGCTGTCTGTAGGTCAGATTACCTGAAGTGGTCACATGGGTTAAAAGTTATTTGCACTGAGTTATTTGCTCCTCCACCTCTTCAGGGCACATCTGAGTTTGTAAGTTAATTTCCCCAGCACACCAGCATCCAGTTCACAAGGCCATTTTTACTTTCTTCCATGCTGCAGTAGTTTAAAAGCCTCTTATTGCCTCCACTTCTGTTATGTGCATCCACTTCCTTACCTCCACTGCAGTTCCTTCCTTTTGGACTTGTAAATTATGCATTCTGTCATTTAGCTCAATTTAGTTTCAATTTGCAAGGTCATTCAAAAATAGCACAGTAGATTTATCCTCTCCTCTTTCCCCTCCCCTCCCATCCCAATTCATTGGAGACAGTCTCAAAAGGAGAAGGAGCCAGAGTGCAAAACTTCTGTTTGTGTCTTTTCTGACAGGAATACCTAACAACACCCATTTCTGAAGAGTTAAGCAGCAGCTGCCACTTCTAAAATCTAATTGTATTGTAAACAACGATGGGCCAAATGTATAATGAATGCTGATGGGCAAAACTCCAGTCAAAGCTCCCACTGACACAGAACAATTTCCTAGTAAATTATTTCATAAAGCTTTCCCTGAAATCAGATATCCCTGTAGTTCAGCTAAAAAGGCTGGGAAGAAACTACAAAGAAGTGGTTGATGCACAGAATTAAAGGACAAAGGGATATAATCAGGAAATACAGATATTTATTTTATTTAAAGGAAGAATAAAAAGTTCCTTTAACCTTGAAGGAAAATAACCCTGTTAAAGAAAAGGAAACAAACCATCACTGCTAAGGCTCTATTGCAAGAATAATCTGTAACTGATTTTTGTATTGCCTGGTGGGCGAGTGGGATTCCTGGAGGGGTGCTAATTCATGGAGATAACCTGGGGGTACAGCAGCAGCAGCTTCTTCTTTTGATTTGAGGTAGGGCAGCCTCTGTACGACTGAACCTTGCTTTGAAAGGGACCTCCAAGAAGCTGAAATCAGTAATTGAAGGAGTTGTCACAGGCTGTGAGCCAAACCCAGGTGAAGGGCAATGCAGGCCCCTCACCTGGGTCCTTTAACAAGGGGGATGCTGTTTGGGCAGCAGAGCAGCAGGAGGAGCAGTACAGAGGGATCCAACTCTGTCTCATAGCAATGGGCTACTAAACCCCTGGCTCTGACCCCTAAACCTGATGGATGCTGAAATCAGAGTTTGCCTTCTGTTTGCCCTCACTTCTATCAGTTAGAAAATCCACATGCCTTATTTTTACCTGGTACTCCTAGATTTTGTGTTAAAATCCGCCAGGTACTGCCATTTCCTACACCATCACAACAGACTGAGCTACGCAGCTGCACTACCAGGGGATCAGAGAGCCACACCACTCCTTCCTTCAGAAAGAACTTGGAAAGAGGTTAAAACCAGCTCAGTGCCAAGGGGCTTGAGGTCTGACTCTGCTCCTCTGTCACACACTGCAGACTATCTTGCCTGGGCACAGCACCTTTCGTGGCAGGCCTGGACCAGAGATGCAGCTGCGGGTGTCAGTGTCCAGCACTCAGGGCAAACACAACTGCACAGACACATCAATCTCATCAATCACATGTGCTGCACCACATGTAGCTTCATTTCTGACTCACAATTCAAAGAGTGACACAGTAGGGTTTAACCCACCTTCTAGTGCCAAAAGAGTACTTGTTAAAATATATCTTAGAAAAGCCAAAATTCACTTCTTGTAATTTTTTTTGTCTTCAGCTTCTTTCTTCTCCTCCTCCACTTTCATGTGATGCTAAGCCACTGATTCTCCAGCCAGTTTCCCAAATAATCTATGCTTAAGATGCACTCCAAGGAGCAAGCTTCCAGCCCAGAGTTTTAGCTTTCCATCTCTAAGAGTACCAGCAGCTCAGCAGCTAAACCTTTGTGTGTAGCACCAAGCATTTGCCTGTACTATTATTTAAACTGAGGGGTTTAGTGAGATTTTGATTGCTTGATTTAATTCAAGAACTTCTCCAAAGCTGTTTGCTCCAACAGCAAAAGCTTCAGGACAGCTCCATACCCAGTAATACATGACACTCAGTTGCTGAGTGCAGTCACTCAGTGGTTTTTTAGGTTCATGGCCTTGAGCAGTATTTTCACATCTCTTTTTCTGAACCACAAAAAACGAGATAATTTACTGTCTTGTTCCACAGTAAAAGGACATTGTCAGTCTAAAGTAAGGCCTTAACAGGCACATTTCTTCCTAGTGAAGAGAAAATACTGGGTTGAGAACTCCTCATATTAAATGGAAAAGATAACCTATCTTACTGATGGGATTTTTTTTCCCCCCAATCTGTTTGACTGTTGTCTCTTCTGGAGGACAGTTTCCAGTTTATCCCCTCCCACCCCAATGCATTGGAGAGGGTCTTAAAAGGAGACTCTGACTTGCTATATTCTGGCCTTTCATACAACAATAAATGAAAAAACCTTCCAATACAGATATTGATACAGATATTACTTTCAACTACAGATATTACTTTCAATTTATAAGTTACAGCATTGTGAAAGTCTGTAACAAATGAAGATAGTCATAATTTTGATGAAGATTTTATAAAAAGTTAATAAACACCATCTTCTGCACTTGCATCTTTTGTCTCAATGCTCAGTGCACTTAAACAGAAATTAAAACTCTTTCTAATCCTGCAAAAATAGTTTAATATTAAGTCAGTTTTCATACTGACACAATCAGAGTTAAACGGACAGAAGTGCACCCCAAAACCCTGGTTCTCCTTTTCTTTATGCTCATCCTGATGCTCTACTTTATATTTCTAGTCTGGTCTGAAGCCACTTTCTAAAGTGGGATTAAGAGCAGCTGCTAAACTGCAGAATAATAATAGTGTTTTCTAATATAAAACTAATAGAGGAGGAACTTTTGGGTATCTAATAAGGGAGGCTTTATTAATGAAATCACATATGCACATTGCAAGAAGAGCTGGGACTCCAGGGAATGGCCAGAACATCCCAGTTGCTGACCTGTTGGTTTTGGTTTTTTTTAGTCACATTAGCATGGAACATGAAATACTGATGAAAAGACAGCATGCAGAGCATGTTGCCTATATCTGCAGTACATGGACTGGTGCTTGCCTATCATGAGACAGGACTAAAAGCAGGTATACAAAGAAATTAATAGAACTCAACAGCTCTTGCAACCAAAATCATCCAGGCTTTGCCTAAATACTCATTTTGCTCATTCTAAGAATGTTTATCTTTGCAATTTGCCTTTGTATTTCAATATTTGGTACGTTATTTTGCCCAAATAAAAAGGACAGATCCAGGAAAATCTAAACAAATCCCAGTCTCTGAATGGACGAAACAACATCTGGTAAAGAATTAGTGAAGTGACTGTAATCTCTTTCTCAATCTCATTTCTGTTTTCAGGCCATCACAAATCATAAAATCTTTGCAGCCATAATATGAAACACACCAAAACTTGATGTCCAAAAGCAAGGCTCTATGACTCAGAGGAAACAGGAGCCAGCGACAAGACTTCTGTTTCAGAAAGGCTCACAGGTTGGACACATACTTGTTTTCTTCCAAATGTAACAAGTGATCTAAGGAGATTATCTCTTCTAATAAATTTTGCTTAACACTTTAGTGTCCTTCCCATTGCAGATCTCAAAATGCATTGCTAAACAGTGGGCAATAAATTCACATTTTTGAAGGCAAAACTTATGTAGAGAGAATCACTGATGAACACTGAGTCTGTGCTTGATCTCAGACAGGAATCACAGGGGAAACCCACCTGCCCATCTTGATGCCAGGGAAGTTTTGCAACTGATGCTAACAGGACTAGGGTTTCACCCCAGCAATCTGCTGCCTCTGCCATTTCCCTGGTAGGGTGAACAATTCCAAAAAACTCACATCCCAGTAAAGCTGTGTTGCTAATTTTGCCCCCAGAAGGCGGTCACCCTAACAGTGGTGAGTTAAGCAGGGGGATCATTAAGTGTTTGCAGCAGAATGAAGAGTTCTTGCTCACCTTTTTCCTTGCACTTTGGCTATGGTTAACAGTCATATATATTCAACAGAAGAAAGCATTGTCTAGACCCTAATTCCAGGCAAAGAGAGAGGCCTGATAGACAAAACCCATCTGTATCAGAGCCAATTTCTTCATTTTGCACATCTGCTCAGTTCATTTCATTTGGTGTTAATATACTTCACAAGAATCTTTACTAATGAAATAGCTGTTAAAGAATAATAATTTGCTTGATTGACTACTGTTCTCTGTACTTCTGCCTTTTCTGGATCTTTCTCACAGTGCAGAATTTTGCAATCTAAATTCCCACAGTGCTGGGAATAAGCCAGTCACCCTGGTGCCTAAAGATTTTTAGCTTTTTATATATATTGTAGATTTTTAATGCATAGCTGTATAGTTTCTAACATTTTCTTACACTTTAGAATAATATATTACCCTTTCTCACACATCATGCCACCTTCTTGAAATGCTGTTTAGCATTATTTTCAAGGAAAGAATTTCTAACAAGAACACCCTGTTTTGCATCAGCACCCTGGAGACACAACAACATTAAAGGCTAAGGACCTTTGGAGAGAAATAAATTTAAATTCATGCTACAAAAATATAATCTGATATGGAAAGGGATGTATTTTCTGACAGCAGCTAGTTCAATTTTTTCCCCACCAAGGAAGGACTTAGAATTACTAATTAGTCAATACAGGGTTGAGAAAGAATGATTTTTTTATGATCCAAGGGAAATAAATTATGAAGGTATCCAGATGTATCTTTATATTAATACATGGCAATCATTAACACATGAAAATCTACAGGAAAGTCACAGGCACTTGCTTCACTCAGTGTCTCCCCTTCTCCCAGTGCCGAGTGTAATTATAGATAGCAGCAACACATTGACAATTAGCTTAGAAGAAGAAAGGGAAGTGGTGGGGATAGAAATGCAGCATCATGTAGAGAAAAAAACAACAGGAGAAACACCTAAAAATGCAGTGAGCTTCTCTTCTCAAAGGCAGGCCCATGGCAGCAGTAGGATATCCCCACTGCAGTTAAACAGATGGCTGCAAAGGCTGTAATGGCACAAAGATCACAGAACATCCTGCAGAGCCATAGAAGGAAGGAAACCAGTAGCATTGCTTAATAGGCTGCTTATTTTACAGGCAAGTGGATTGCCAAGCAACTAAGCTGTAACAAGCTCCATATTTAGGGGTAGAAATGTTTGTCTTCTGTCTGTCCCTGCTTGCAAATGGCAAGTGGAGGGCATTTCTAAGCCAGATTATTTGAGTACAGCATGTTCCACAAGCCCTGAGCCTGGGCTGCCGAGCAGCCGGCGTTAATCACGGCAACAGTTGATACGCATGCCTTGCCAGAGTCCAACTTTGTCACCATCACTGTGACTTTCACTTTCTGCTGCTCAAAACAAAGTGCAAACAAATGACCCCCAAAAACATGCAGTTTCTCAGGAATCTCAAATTCCCACCTCACTTAACACAACTGGATCACTTTAGAATACACAAATGACAACTCTTGATGACAAAAGGAGTTGATTTGGTTGTCTAGGCAGGTGCATCCAAAGCTGTTGGAGATGCACAGGGTAGCTGACACACTGACACGAAGCATACACAAATGCCCCAGGGACTAACAGCTGGTGGCCAGGCGAAATATGTTCCAGGACACTTGAAATGGCTCTAGTTGCCTCATTTAGGCAACTGATCTGAGCCCCAAATGACCCTTTTATATCTTGTGTTCTTAAATCGCGTCACCACCCACAAATAAAAAATGAATTAGTGTTGCTATTTAAAAGCACCTGTACAGAAGTACAAATACACAAGGTATGTACATTTGGGAGCACTGAAATCATTTGCAAAGACTAAAACTGTAGTATTCCTTCTGGCAGGCACATACTGGAGACACTCACCCAAGGCAATCATCTTGTAAACACAATGCTCAAGTCTGAAGAAAATTGTGATTAGCACAAACGACAGAAGACTCTAAAGGATAACACTTCAAGATCCAGGCAGTCCAGTCCCTGTCCCAGGGCATCCTGCTGCTGGTGAAGGACAGTGCAGGAACACAAGCCTAGGTCACTCACGTAGGTGGGACAGAATGGCCCCAGCCTGGGTGACTGACACCCACCACAAAATTTCAAGGATAAATGTGGTTGGTTAAACTCAGCACTCCCAGCCCATGCGAGAAGGCAACTATCTGAATGATTATCAGATGGGTGGCTTTTCAGGAAGCACCTGACTACCTTTATTCAGAAGACAAATCTTTTTCCCTGCCTCAGCTCTCTGCCATCCAGGATCCTGCCTAATGGTGCCAGAGTAACATTTAAGATACAATGAAAAGCTTTAAACTAAGTGTACAAATAGCACCGTAACCAAGGTATCTTACATGGTATTTTACCAACGTATGTGACATTAATGCCCAGCTAAAATAGTGATGAATGAGAAAGAATTGCTAAAAAGTAATAATTTAAAACAATCAGCCAATTTTGAAACTGATTATTTTTATTGGTTTGTTTTACTTCAAATAATAGGTTCAAATTAATGACAAAATTACTGTTGTCCTGCAATCTGAAAATGAAATTATTCTAAGAATCAAAATAGGATTCAGCAATGAAAATATCCACTGGCTGATATGAACTAAATTTGATTGAAATATGACTAAAACGTCTTTGCTTGGGAAATTATTGCATTTAAAGTCACTGTTTTCAGTTCCAGATTAATGTTTCACAGTCTTAACTCAGTTCCTCTCTTTATATACCAACAACAAAAACTGACAATAGAAACCCACAAACCCACAACTGAGAACAAGCCTTTTCCCTAAAAGAGGATGTCATGTAAAAGTTTCTTTATTACATACTAGCTATAAAAAAATCCCCATTGTATGCATGTGTAAAATGTTAACAACATACAGTATTAGCACACACATGTGCCCCTATTCTTTCATCCAGTAGCTACCACAGTAACAATCAGAGAACACAAAACTAGGGGTATAAATAACTACATAAAATTCTGTATTGCTTTAAGTAAGTGCTGATTTGCAGGCATGGCAGGTACCTTCCACTCAACACAGGCACTTGCTGCTAAGCAACTTTCAAATCTTGTTTGAAGCAGATGAAATTAGTTACTGGAATTGGAAGCAACTTTATGTTGTGCAGAGATTTTTGTTAGGGTGAAAGTGCTTCTGGCTGTGAAGCCGTAGCTGAAGAACCAAATTTTCTTCCTTAGCCATTAAAGATGGCTGTTGTCAGTCCCCTAAGAGATCAGAAAATCCCACTCAGCCGAAAACTTAACCACCTAACAAGACTTGATGAAAAGTTAAAACGAGGCGCTTAACAAAGTAACTCATGAATTTCCTAGAAAATGTCATGAACTCTAAGTGGACAGACCAGAGTGGCCATAGCATGGAGCCTGAAGACCAGTCAGATGTGTTTGTAGTACACAAAATGAGTAACACTGGTGTCTAAGATACAGTGTGCATCAGACTGAGCCTGATCAGCCAAATCACATGCAGTGCTGGGAGTCAGTCATGAGCAGCAAATAAATAAGTGAGGGTATGGGACAAAAATATGATAGACTGCTCCATGCCAAATAACTGAAAGCCATGTCATAGATAACAGTAACTATTTTCTCTACATGTCTGTCTACTTCCCATTACTGACAGGATAGGCTTGTTTAGGTCTTATCTTTCTCACCATTTCAGGGATTGTACCAAAAAAGCCTTTTAGCTTCAGAGGAGATTTGTATCTACTTTCAAAATACTCAGTGCCTATCTGTTAATTGAAAACACATACTATCTTCTGGCTACCTATACTTCAGACACTTTGACTCATTCATGCCAGACACCTAGCTAAGCCCTCTCTGTAGCAAATTATGCTCTTTAAACCAGATCTTTCCACCAGAAACTGATAAATATGTTTTTATAGATTTACTGAATTAATTTAGTGCACCCTTTTATACTCAGGCAACCTCTCTGGCATGCTATATGGGCAGTAATAGAAAGGAGAGCATTGTGTTTTGTACAGCTGGTCTGAGCTGAGGACTGTAAAGACTAAATGCCCAGGAAGAACCTGACACACCAGATGTTGGAAGTGATCATAAAACACATGAAACATGGCATGCTTGCTTCTCCACTGTTATCTTTAGAGTTCTAAAAATAGGGAGGAAAATTGAGGTAGCTCTTCAGCAAGTTCGTAATACACATTCTGAAAATAAAGAGATTTTGCAGAGTAAATTTTTTCTATGCTGTAGGAAAATCTCTGGGGGCCATAAAAGTGATGCTAAATGGGGGAACAAGCCTATGCTCAGAAAGCCAAGTTCTGAATAAAAATGCTAGTGCTGCAGCTGGAAGCTGCAGGAGATCTTATCAATAAGCATATACTTTCAGGTATTTTCCCTAAACTACAAGGTGCTAGGCCTAAAGGAAGAAATGGACTGAAAGGGATCTTACCATAGATGGAGCTAAAATGAGGGGAGGCATCACTACGTAGGGCATAAACGCATCTGATGTGTTCATTAGAGAAAGGAAAAAAATGGAAATACCTCATTTTCACAGCAGCTGAAAGTAGAGAGGCAGCCCATGGGAAGGCATAGCTGGTATCCAGGCTTACTGCTACCATCAGGTCTGAACAGCCAGCAGGATCAGGAACAAGTGAGGCTCCCACAAAACAGCATCAGGTGGTTTCTCTTGTCCCCAGCTCCCACCTGGCCCCAGTTCTGCCCTTCCCTGCTTGCTGCGCTGTGAATGCACATCCCTCTGCTAGCGCAGCTTTGAGCGGCAGCCTGAGCGACACGGGAGCATCATCACAGCCAGGGCTGTGCCCCTCTCCTACAGCACAGACTGCTTCCCCTGCTGAACAGGGAACCATCTGGGAAACAGAGCAAATGCTCAGCCACTTAATCGGTACTTTCAGTAAAACAGACCACAGTCAAGATTGACAGACCTAGAGAAAATCACAGAGGAAACCATCAGCCATTATCAGGGAAGGAAAACAGAGTCTGCTACCACTCCAAACTCTGAAAGACTTGAAAATAAAGTAGGAGCTGTGTCCACCCCTCCGACCCTGGATCATCTCAGTCATTGCAGCTTCTAGAACCATCCCAGTCCTAGAGACCCTGCCCCATCTTCCCACCCCAAGCAGGAGCAGGGTTCTATAGACATGATGAATTCTTGTTCCTATGGCAGTTAAGAACAGTGTGATATCATTTAGTAAGGCAAATCATCTGCCACCCACCTTCTCATCATCTAGATACTGGAATAAAGGGAGACTGACGGCTTGTTTTTAACTTCTAAAATGGCCTCATTTACTAAAATCACTTAAATAGCATTTTCAACCATTTCTGTTTTACATTTTAAGGATGTCTCTTGGTTTCTTCATGGGAATGGCAGCACTCTTTAAAGAAGGATGGGAAGGATTAAGAAAGCCGCCATCACAACTGTTCATATCTGGCCCCCTCACTCTCCCTTTCTCCCCCTTCTCTTACACATATACAGCACACATATCTATCTGGCATATGAGATTTTAGCTCTAACGCTTGCCAAATCATCCACAATTCAAGAATTTACTATTCCAGCATCTTCTGTGTTGCAGACTTCCTTCTCTCTTCTAGTTCATCACACCTCAATTTCCTTGCTATTTAAGAAAACTGATGATCTGACCTCTTCCTTCAGCTTTCCAACCACTCTCTTCAGTTTATTTCAGTCTCTGCAGATCAGCCACCTGTGACTGATTTTGCAACAGCTTGCAAAATATATTTTGTGCTCAGTTCCTGTTTTTGTCAGTATCTCGTAAGTTCTAAAACTAGCTCAAGTTTAGTATTTAGCTTCTGAAGAGTACATAAAAAGTAGTCTGCTCTGTATAAAGAGTAACTTTTATAGTACCTTGGACAATAGCTTAAGTGCTGACTACTACAGATAACATCTTCAAACAGACAGCCCTTCTCATCTCATGTTCTCAGAATTGTTGATGCTCTGCCACTATGGATTCAGGAGGGATGTCTCTAGGCCTTCCCACCAGCAAGCACCTAAGGGAAGAATGGCCCTATCCATGGGATGGGCAATTAAGTTCCTAGTACCTGTTTTCTTGGCATCCTCCAAATATCTGAATGAGTAGCTTTGCAGAAATAGCACCAAAGGGCTGACTGCACAGCAGCAAGATGAAAGAAAACAAAGTTATTCATTTGTTATGGTTAGAAACCGCAGTTCGTCTTTGGCAGATGTGAACTTCAAACTCTTTATCAGAGGTCATTCCTGCTTGTCAAAAAACCTGAGAGCACAGGAAACAAGGTGATATTTCATCTTGAATTTCTGAAAACTACAAGGAGTCTCATGAAAGGCATTGTAAACAAAAACAATACAACACATTGTCATTTTTACTCTAATATTACTACAAGTAAATTGACCTGCCTGCATGCAAGTTTTGATGCAGTATGTATATTCTTGTACAGTAGTTCATGTACTTTCTTATTTTAGCTAAGGAAGTTTACTTCAATTAACCTTAAACCCACACTCTTTAACTCAGTCTAGTCCTAATTGAGACTCTGTAGAGTTTTTACACGATCTTAATTAAACTTCTTTTAAAAAGACACACTTTTATTTAAACCTAAGTAAGAACACATCCAGACAAACCTTGTAAGAGATAATGTACTATTTTTAAGAATAGCAATCACAGAAAAGACTGATCTCATGAATCAGCCTAAACTCTTAAGAACCCAGCACAAAGATTTTCAATACCCATTTAGTACAATTTGCTCATTGCTCAAACCCACCTTGATATGCTGTCCCCAAAGAAAAGGTGACCAGCTGCAAATGACCAACACACAAAACTCAACTCAGTGCAACAACTGCTGTTCTTGATGTTTTTTGCACACTAGTGTTCTACCAGCTGGTGTGAAATAATTTTTAAAGATAAAACTTGAGTCTATGAAGGTTGTTTTTTACCTTGGACTCATTTATAAGGCCCTGGAAAAAGTTACTTTATGAAGAACAAAGGCAGTTACCTCTACTTTTACTCATAGCCAGCTCTCCATTCTTCTTGCAAAGAATGAAAGCAAATGAAATGTTGGAAAATAAGGTAATTTTTATAATGTTTAAAATATTTCTTCACAGAATCACAGAATCATTTAGGTTGGAAAAGACCTTCAAGATGATCGAGTCCAACCTTTGTCCACTGATCTCTACCTTATCAACTTAACCATGGCACTAAGTGCCATGTCCAGCCATTTCTTGAACCCCTTCAGGCATGGTGACTCCATCATCTCCATGGAGAGCCCATTCCAGTGCTTTACATGAAGAAATTCTCCCTGATGTCCAATTTGAACCTCCCCTGGCCCAGGCTTGAGACCATTTCCTCTTATCCTGTCACTGGTTGCCCAGGAGAAGAAGCCAACCCCCACCTAACTAAGCCTCCTTTCAGGCAGTTGTAGAGGGATAAGGTCTCCCCTAAGCCTCTTTTGCTCCAGGCCAAACAACCCCAGCTCCCTCAGCTGTTCCTTACATGACTTTTGCTCTCAACTTTCCACCAGTTTCACTGCCTTTCTCTGGACAAGCTCCAGCACCTCAAAGTCTTTTTTTGAGTGCACCAGAACTGAACAGAGGACACCAGGTGTGGCCTCATCAGTGCTGAATGCAAAGGGACAAAGAATGCACCTGTCATGTTCTTGTCCTATTATGATTATCTCATTCATCAATCGTTTATAGATTAATATTAGTCTTAGATTACTGTTAAGAAGTTTATTTTTATTCGATTTCATTCTGGCTATAACCACTGATAACTTCAGCTATTATTTTACTGGCTGTTCTCATTTTCTTCTTCAAAATTATTTAATCAGACCAATTCTGGGAGTTTGGATGTTAGAAAGCAAAAGGACAGCCAGACAACTGTGATTCAGTTTTAGAATTTAACTGTTGAAATAGGTATGCATCTTTTCCTTTGAAAGGTATTTTCAGACTCAACTTCAGAAATAAAGACAGAACTAATGGCCAGGTTTTAGCCAATTAAAAAAAAACAACCAACCAACTAAAAATCCCTAGAAAGCAATTTGCTACATCCAGCAGATGACTTTCAGAGATGCAATTCCAGTTTCTGAAAGCCAGCTTGGCAGTATGATCTTCCCTGACTTGTACATAAGGCAGCAAGCACCTAAGCCAGCTGCAATGCAGGCTTCCCCATGGCATCTCTGAGACATCTCCACCCCTGTTGTGTCAGTATGTCTGAAATGTTTCTGGAGATGAAAGGATAGTCCACTTTTGTATTTACATAAACTTCTGGCATACTGATATACAACAATAACAAGACTTACTGCCTGCCAGGGTACTAACTCCCTGGCAAGAAGCAGGAAGACCACAGCTTCTCATCAGCAATGATATGCTATATAGTGAGACAGCTTCATGCTTTCCTTCACTGGGAAAAAATTGCTTTAATTTCACTAAACTAGTCTGTTAAAAACAAGGTTGTAGCTTTAACTAACAACAGCTGTCAAAGTAAAAGAAATATATAAATAGATAAATACACAAATAGATAAATACACACATATAATAGATATGTACACACATATTACATACATAAACAAAAACTGGCAGATTTCTTTTTAACTCCATTGTCCATAGCTACATTGTTCAATGACGTAAAGACACTTCTTTCTTTCTTTGTAAACCAAACCAAATCAGGAGTACATACAAAGCCGTGGCCTAGGGGAGAATAGCTGCACATGCAGACACCCATATTTGCTGCCAGCCTGCAGACAGCAGCTGCTGCCTGCAGCGCCTCATTCGACAGCGACAGCGGCTGCACTGACGTTTCACATTAGAGAGTCATATTGCTTTGTTGCCTCAGGGAAGCCTCTCTGTTTAAGGGGATACTATTAAGGATGGCAAGTCCAAACACGACTCCCTTTTTTTGTCTTTTTGTATAATTCCGTGTGAATATTTATCTGAATTTTATGGAAGAATTAACTGAATGTCACTATAGATGCACAAACAAGACATAACCTAACTAAATGCCAGGCACGTAGCTCACCAAGCTGCTGCAGTACAGAGCACTGGTTTGAAATCTACCGCTTCATTCCTCTCTGACAGGCAGCCAAACCCCACAGAGACTAAGTCATTAGCATACATGCAATGCCCCAGAGCAACCAAATGAATGTCTCTCTGCATCCAGACGGTCAGAGTGATGTGCAGTGCCTGCAGCAGTGCCACCTCCCTGCTGTGATGTGTAGCCTAACACAGCAAGAACCCCAGGTGTGAAAATATTCATAGCTATAAAGGTAAGTTTAGAAAAGGCCTTGTGCAAAGGCCTTTGAATGTCCATTCTCTGTGGGACCTCCCCTGTGACAGACCACTAGTGCTTTATCCTGACAGGCCGCTTAGTCTCTTGGTTATCCTAGCTGCTGAATCCCTATGGGCTGGGCAACACGCCCTAGTCCCACCAGGATGTGGTAACTGCAAATGATACTAAAGATGATGTAGTACGTCTTATTTAACACACTTGAGAAATCCTTCATCCCGCTGCTATCTCCTTGTGCAATCAGAACATTCCAAAGTCTCAGAGAAACATCTCCAGCAGGTCAGCAGTTGTAGAAGAATCTGCTCCTGTTTGTACTGGCACGGAACTGCTCTTCTGTCCTGTGACCAAGGACATCGCATCCTCCTGGGCGAGGTTTGTGCGTCACGCCTCTCACACTTGGGTGGATTCCTGGAGAAACTTCCACTCTTGATTATGAGGCTTACCGTTCAGATCTTGCTGCTTTTTATCTGTCCGCTCATTTCCATCATTTGGAACTTTTCTCCATCCAATCACCCAGGCAGTGTGATTATCATCCTCTTTGCTCTGTACAGCTTATCTGGAGCTATCACTGCAGACCATGCAAGCAGCAGAGGATGAGGAGAACAGCCAGGCTGATACATGTTCCAGAGTCAGAGGAATGCCTTCTCCAGCTCATTCAACCCTTAGCAGACCTTTGTGTCCACTCACAGCCTATAAAACAGATGGACTGCCTGGCCTCATGTCTGTGTGGATGACAAAGCACAGGGGATCTTCACACAAAATTTGCCATGCCTCTTTGCCAGCTAATTTGACATTTCCCAGCTACTTTATTCTCTTTGATAACCTAAGCAGTCTGAGAGTGTTTTATTAGCAGATGGTTTGAATGACTCATGATTACCTACCCCAATGAAAATACAGCGGCACAATTTACTGTTGCCACTGCAACAGTCCTAGATACCTTACTAATGACAGTAATGAGTGCAGCTGACAGGAAAAAAGGGTAGTGGTGCAATATTTTTCACATTCAGCTCTTTTAGGATTTGTAAATGTATATTTTTAGCATCCTTCAGTATTATTTATCAGGATGCTTTTTTCTTTTGTGACCAGCACTATTTTCATTGTGCTAAGTCAGTTCTGAATCAGTGTGACTCTTGTTAAGTATCTGTAAGCCAGTGATTTATATAATTGAGGTTCTGCCTCGGATGGTATCTTCTTACAGCAGTTTTTCCTTCTCTTGTAGCAGAGGTCTTACAAGTGGAGTCTGCTGCCATTTTCTGACCTCCCTGGAGTTGTAATAGATGCCCTTCCTCTCAGAACTTGCTTTCTAGTGGTGTCCTCATCACAGAATCCCTTACTTGGCTGTAAAAAAAATGCAGCTAGCACATGAAAAAAATATCTGGCCTCCTTCTACTCCCATGCAGGAACTTTTAAAATATATAATTGAATACATTTTCCTTTTGCTGCACTTGCACAACCACAACATTAAGACTATATCCTCTTAAAACTTCTTCATGTACTATCATATGGGTACTTCCACACTCAAGAGAGTGCAGCAGGAAATCCAAATTCTGCACAACAGCTTTCCAAGACTAGTTCCTAGTGGTAACATGAAAGCTGGCATTTGCTAGAGTGATGACATACATGAAATCATGTCATCACTGCAAAATCACTGGGCTAGTGAGTGGCATGGAGAACAGGAGAGGTAAAGGGAGATAGCTAATCTTTCCACTCACCATCTTCAAAACCTCCTCATGGCTTTTTAGGCTACAGACCTTTTGAGTACAAGGCACTTTCTTCTAGAGCTCATTCTTACCCTCTCTCATCCCTCTACCCTGCTCAGTCAAACCTTTAAAAGAACTACCTAAGGGCTATACAAATGTGGAAACCCCCAGTATAGCTATATATTTTCTCTCACAAGCTCACTGATTTAGTGTCATTTTCACCTTAGGCTCCTGCTCTAGGCTGAAACATGATCTAGCATGTTTTAAAGGCCTGTTCAGCATCTCTCTCAAAGCATGCATGGAACTTTCCCAGCCACTCTTATTTCTCAAAGGAGGTCAGAAATATCATGCTTTAATTTTGTATCACTGCCATGTAGTTTCACAAGAATTTCACTTCTCCTGTACTGATCAAAACACCCCAAGACACCAAATTTTTGAGAGCCCTAAAAAGTTCTAAAATATTTGCCATCTAATTCTGGGAAGCCACAGCACATTTCTGGTCTAGGCAGAATATGGGTTCTGTTCTACTCCCAGTTCCTAGGCATCTTAAATTGATCTCTTAGTGTAAGTTTCACCTTGACCAAACATAGCCAATTTTTCACTGGGGTCCTCCAGATTGTGGGTAGCAAGTGTTTCTCTCTAGTCCAACTTATTTGGTTAATACAGCATCTTATCCTTTTCAATAGGGGACATATTGCCATTTTTAAGATCTTTTAATTTCATATTATACACAGTGACCTTCATATGAAAGGGTCTAAACAGTGACGTCACATCAAAGTGATTTTCACCAAAAGAGAAAGAAATCCATTGATCTAGAAAATCTGGAATACTCCGTCTCTCTGTATTCCACATGCTTTTTTCATAGCACTTCACAGACCTTTTCCTGCTTCCCTGAAGCAGACAGGTGCTTCAGGGATCAAGCAGGGCATTTTAGCTCAGATGAAAAGAGATGGCTTAGATTCTTCTGTGAATAAGTTTTTTTGCTAGGCATACCCATTAATTATCCCCAAATTACATGAAACACTACTGCTTCTACCCCAGCTCAAATAATATGACAGAGTCTTCCCTGCATGTACTGCTCGTCCTATTTGGGTCACACAGCCCAAAGGGACTCTAATAATCTTTGAGGCGTCCTTGGTCATAAAGATCTTTCCCTGTCTCTGGTTCTGTAAATTACACTGGTCAAAGCTGAAGCTTGCTTTGATCTCACGCCATTTTGCAAACATGCAGATTGATGGAGCTCGTATCTCTCACTGGCTCTAACTAGGAGATTGGTCCTGCTCTGAGGAGGGTGCTGGTCCCTTCAAGTCTAAACTCTTCCATGATTTTTGCTTTAAATCTCAAAGACCTTTTGTCATCTTTGATCATTTACAGACTCCTCCACTAATTATAGCTCATGCTTTTAGCTAATGGCAAGGACCAAAAAATTTGACAGGCTGAAGAAAAGCTTGTCAAATTCCCTTCATGTACCTTCAGATTTCTTCCCCATTCCAGAAGCTGTGTGAACACAGCTGCCTGGGAGACCATCACTGTATTCAGTAACTTTACATCAGAACCTTGCAACTTCTAAACCAATGAGACAGGAAAGGTGATCCAGGGCTGCAAGAGACAAACCACCAAAGACTATCAAATTCATGAGTCATATCCAGCCTGTGAGATGTCTCAGCTCACTTTTTGTTTTCGGAGAAAGAAAGGGCAAGGTGCACTTAAACTCATGACAGCTGCCTGCTTGTGAGCAGCTCAGCACAATGAGTTCAAACTGCCATTGGTGCTGCCTGAGTAGGCGGGCTGAGCTTCAAGCCCCTGTCCTCCTGAGCATGCAGTCAAGCCTTTTGGAAACCACATCTCAGGCACCTAATAAGGTGTTGTACCTAAAGGAGTTTGGAGAACCCTCTCTTATCTCAGGTTTGTATTTTTTAAAAAAACATTAATTTAGAATGTAAGAATACTAACATGCAGTCGATCCTCAAAATCTGCTGTAAGTGGGATGTGAGACTACATTTTCTCTCCAAGTGTCTTGAAGTTTCACAGATGAATCTGTCAAGTTATTAGAGTTCCTGTAACCTCAACCCCTTTCATAACCCAGGTTTATTCTGGCATTTCACAGCGGTGTACCTAAGCCTCTCTTTGACCTGGTTCTGCAATATTTTCACCAGCTCTAACTCTACAGGGAACAACAGGAACCTCAGCATCTACATAAACTGGTTTAAAATTACAACTTCTGGTACTTTCTGTAACCTCTCTTTGGTGTACTGTTGCCTTAGAAACCAGTATAACACCATTGAGGAATTGTAGCTGTACTTACTGCTCTCAGCCTTCTAGGATGGCAGTGGGTTATTTATGCTCAAAAAAGGAGCATTTTGGTCATCTGCTGTTTCAGTGGAGCCCAGTCTCACCAAGGCTGCTATCTCCCACCAGAATTTCAACAGTCATGTCCCACCCTTCCTTGTGCTGCTGCTCATCTAACCACCCCATGAACAAGCTGGCAGAGCCAACATGCTCAAAACCTGCAGGAGTGGTCAGGTTTTGGTTAGTTGTCCAACAACTGGGGTGAGTACCAGTGCTGGGAACAGAGGAGGCAGGCACATCACCCAGGATGGCAATCAGATGCCGATCAGATTGTCCTTCAGCTCCATGTTTGATGCCAAGATCTCCCATTTCTCTACTGCTGGCTGCTGCTGTTTCGCACAAGTTTTATAAGACTACTTACTTCTCTGATGCCATAAAATCACTTATCTTGGAGTAACCTTTCCCATTGGCTGCATTTTAGCTGGAAGAAAGTTTGGGGGGGCAAAGTGCCTAGGAACAAAAGCTGTTCCTGAACAGACGGAGCAGAAGACAGTACAGTGAGCCTAGCACAAGCACAGGAGCTTTTCCTGGCACAGTTAAGTGAGCAAGGGTTCCCATTCCTCACAGCAGTCCTCAGCCTCCCCACAGAGAGCAGCCTTCTTGCATTAACCTTGCAGCAGAGGAAAGCTCCACTTTCCCTTTGGTTCTGTGTTTCTCTGGCCCTTTGGTCAGCTCTTCTTTGTTTCAGAGTCCTTCTGCTTTCCAGAGTGCAGTTGCTGATCTACCAGACAGGGACCACCATGAGTGTGTCCCAAAGAGCCCAGGCTGGAAGAGCATTTCCCAGACAACCCCCACAACCCTCACAGGGTAGTACTGCTGCTAGGTTACAAGGGCCCAGCATGAAGAATGCAGCAGTACTGAGAACATCACCTGGGGCTTTCACAGCACACATCTGGGTCCTTGTAACAGCACTGGGGCAAGCTCCATGGGCATATGTGTGTGAATCCTTTCCTTGCAGCTTCCTACTGAGTCCCTCTGGGTAGCTGAAGCACACAGGGTGCATATTCTCAGACATGCATGAAATAAATGGCTCTCTGAGCCTCTCCAGTTGTTTCACAGGCTCTGTATCCTGTCCTATTCCTTACCAATACACAGTCAGATGGGATGGAGCTCCATTCTCCTGACCTCTCCCTGCACTGGTAAGCCTCACTGAACCTAGCTGCTCTCACAGTTCAGTTTAATCTGTGCCTCTGTTGTCTCTCCTGGAGGCTTGCAACTGCCAGTATTCCTAGTTAGACAAGGGATGCTTGCTGGTTATTTCTGCTGGGCTCTTCTCCCTGAGATGAGGGTGTCCTATTTGTGGGGACCACCCCGTCACTTGTTCAGAGGTGCACCACTTCTCTGCTCTGGTGCAGCCCTACAACACCATTTCACCTTAAAAAAGACTTAATTCTCAATTTTTATCAAACCAGATTACCCCCTACAGAATGTGAAACAATTATGGTGAGCAGACAAATCTTTTAGGTCAGTGATGGCATGGGCTGAAAAGCTGCCCCCCATGCACAGAGCCCCCCACACCTCCCTGGCAGTGCCAGAGAGGAAGTGTCTCTGGCATATATGTTTCCTGTGGGGATTACAGAAAGGACATATGACCAACGAAAAATACTGACCCCGACCCCATGGCAACTACCCTACCCTCCCCACAGTGCTCTTGCACAGACACTTCTTGGGTTTTTGCTTTGTACACTCTGTCCTTGCTCATGATGTACTGGGAGTGTCAGCAGCTGTTCGTGCACTGCCTGCTGCCTTATCCCCCTTTATGGGCTGTTGTCACCGGCTGTTTGTCTCTCCCTGCATCCAGGAGGTGATAAGCAGATGCCTGTTCCTACAAAGACTTTCAGACTATCTTTTACTGCCCTTCTAACTGCTGCTAAAAGCAAAAAAAAAAAAAAAACAAAACAGGATTGCCAAAGGAGAATTGTTTCAGCATTTAAAATATTTTGATACTGAGTGAGACTAAAGGTTCTGAACCAGTATTTGCTGTTGACCATTTTTCTTGGCTTTTTAATCAAAGCAGAGAGAAATAAAACCGTAAATACTAAGGGTAAACAGCAGGATTAAAAAAACTGTAATCTGCTCATTTCATGCTTTTCAGACAACAGCAGCAATGGCTTCTGTCCTATTTCCAATGTCCAAATAATGCTGACTCTTTTTTGTCTTATTTGATGCTCTAGCCAGACAGAAACATTAACAATTAGTAGCACTGTTATCATTTGACAGCCTGGAAGTATGAAGAAGACAGGAGGAGAGGGAAGACGAAAAACCTCTCAGCATTTTGACTGAAGTAATTCTGATACAACCTTCTTTCTTTGGAAGCAAAGCCACTGTTCCCCCAGCAGTGGTGAGGGCAGGGCTGGTTACGTGAGCACTGACCTGCACAGGCAGGTGAGCCGGCGGCACCAGTGACCCCGCTCTCCTCCTGCCTGCCAGCACCTGCCAGCAGCAGGCAAAGGGACAGCCCTGTCCAGCCTGAGCAGGAACTCTTAGGCAGGAGTTCAGGCCTGAGCAGAGGCACAGGGGAGGTGGCCACCACACTGCCTTCCTCTTCATCTGACCAGAGAGTTCAGGCAGAGACTGAATGTAGCCTCTGCTCAAATCGATGGCAAAGAGCCATGTTCTGTTTAATCCCATTTTTAAAAGCAATAAATGTTTCTAGACCCTTCTGGGAAACAGGCAGTGGCTGATATGGATGCTCCCATTGCCCTTTTCTAAATTGTGGGAACCTTGGAAACAAAAGCAGCCAGAGCTCCTGGTGCACAACCCCTGTGACTTTAGCCAATGCACCTCTTAGACCAAGAAAGGACCACGAAAATGAACAAGTGCATACAATGGCTTTCTGCTAGAGGGCAGGTAGGGCACAGATTTTATCTCAAAGCCTGTTCACGTGCATTTTGCAGAAGTAGAGCCCAGGGACACAGACACTGGGGCTCACAGATCTGTCAGGGTGAAACAGATGCAGATACAACATTCGGCATCTCTGTTCATGCTCTGATGACCCAGAGCTGCAGACATGTTTACAACTGTGCATGAAAAATGCGTCCCTAAACAAAAGAAATCTAAAGGCAAATTTGTTTTTTATGCTGCCTGACCTTGACTGGGTGTTGTGGCAGAGGAGGGGGGAGCTGCCAGAGCCTGGTCACAGGAACAATTAACCCTTTGGGAGCAAGGGGCTCGACAGCCAGGAAGGCATAATTATGAGGCATCCCAATGCCTCATAATATCACTTCCCAGGAAGAGATGAGCTGCAGAGCAGGTCCCAGCCCAGAAGTGTGGAGACATTACACCATGCTGGATGTGACAATGCTCTACAAAAGCCATCCCTTCATATCCAAATATGACATGTTTTCAACACCCAGTGCTGTTTTGTGCACAAAATACAGCATGAACCAACTGTTTTCTGTTTTTCGGTCATCCGATAATCACTGGATCAGACTGGCCCCCACACAGCCACACTGTCACCAGCAACATTATTTATACATAAACCCCCAGCCTTCCTCTGCAGCCAGATTTGCCAGGTAGGTAATTGTTGTTCCCACTGAAGCAAAATTGGCTGGCTTTCAATGACATGCATCTGCACTGCTATTATACAGCAGACTGCCTCAGTTAAGATTTTCCAGCACAAAGACGAGGAAGGAAAAAAAATAAACGATCATTTTCTTTAGCATTTTTCACCTCATATTTAGAATTCCACCTAATTTAATTGTGGATTCTGCAGTCACAGGGGGGATGGGGGGGAAATTGCAGAGAAGCCTTTTTTCTCCCAGAGACAAAAATGAAGTAAATGAGATAGACATGAGATAGCAGTCTTTTCCTGCTGGTTAAATCACTTTCCCCCAGCTCTCGCCCATCTAATACTGCAGCATTCTCAGTCTCCAAATGCACCATCTGAGCAGTGCATTCATTAGAGTGTCTGCAACTCCTGATCACTGACAGATGCGATCTTATCAACTGCCACATTCAAGCAAAACTGCCTTTTCCCCCCAATCTTCCAGTGGCCTGAATTCAGCAGCACTGACAGCCCTACGCTGCCTTGCTGCTTCCATCGAGGATGCACCCACGGTTAGGAGGTAGATGCTTCCCCTCCAGCATCTTCCATCCCTTCATAAGCAGGCAAGGACCACAGCAAAGAATGCAAGCGTGGCGGGTACAGCAAGGATAAAACAAGCCCTGTTCTCAACAGAAAAAGGATGTAAATGGGATGCATTTACTTACATGACGATTCAGTGCCAAACATGGCTCGCCCCAGATGCTGCTATTTTAAAAAGGAAAGAAGAAAAAAGAGTGGAAGACAGAGGGAGCGTATGAGAGAGGGGATGAGACTGCTACACAGCAGGGGTCATGAAGCCAGACAATGCAGTCCAGGCTATCCAAGCTGCCAGATTCTCCTCTCTCCTCCTCTGCTCCGCTCCACACCGCAGACAGCTCTTCCTCGCAACCGCAGGGTAGGTCCTTCTACAGGAAGCAAAAAGCAGGAGCCTGTGTTTTAAATCCGAGCGATAAGGGCAGGCCGTTGTCCTTTCTGTGATACCGGCAGGCAGAAAGAGGTATCGGCCACCAGATACTGCAATCCCCAGCCCCGCTGGCCGTAAGACAATAGCGGAGCTTATGCACACACGGGATGACGTCAGGACACCGCAAAGACTGACTGCTGCTAACCCAGAGGCTCGCAGGGGGCTTGGACACAGCACGGCGACTCAGATGGGAATTCCTTTGTCACAAGAAGCAGAGGACAAAGAGCCAGACATGTATTTCCCTCTGTGATGCTAAAGCTCCCACCCGGGATGGTAAAGCTGGCAGGAAAATATCTGCCTTGAATTCCTGCTGCTTTTCTCAGCTGCACAAGATGCAAAGCATCTCTGTGCAAACAGAATAAATTTCAGGGACAAATATCGTAGTAACAGCATTTTCAGTAAAGAATAACCCCAAATTTCTATCACGAATTCTCTTTATTATTTTTCTCTCAAAGATATACTAAACTCCTGGGCCAGTCTACACTCCAGACCTACACTTTCCCATCAAAGTGTTAGCCATCTGTCTCTTTTACTTAAATTTTTTGTCAGAATACACTGTAACAATGTTCTAAACACAATAAATGAGTCACACATCTAAATAAAAATAAAAAACCCAAAGCACACTGAATTCAATGATAAAATGGCATCCTAGCAACCAAAGAAATACTCTCCTTAATTTTTCTTTATTCTTCAAAACCAACTAGATCTAGTGTGCATCTGCAAGTGCATTTTTTTAGTGTACCAAACTTATTTTCTTCCTGACATTTAGTAACTGCAAAATGTTCAAACAAAGCCCTAAGCTTGCTCCCTCAGTCCTCTCACAGACAAAAGGAGTTGCCTGTCCTGTGCTGGTGAGAGCAGCCAAGCAGGAAGCTGATGGCTGGAAGCTACCAGACACTGGGGGCCATCCAGAGAATGGCTGTCCAGAGGGGGCAAAACCAAGAAGGTTTCTGCAAAGTCTCCTTCCCAAGATGTCAGACACTAGAAAGTACTGCTGGTGGATGAGGAGAAAGGAGACAGATGTAGGTCCATTAAGGGAAGCACTTACAAGCAACCATTTCTCAGTTTTTGTGGGTTAACCATTCCCAAACACTCCTGCTGCTCTGCATGCCGGGGGGGTTGGTGCTGTTTGCAGAACACCCAAGGCCACCATGAGCAGCAGGCCACAAAAACAAGTACTACTGGGGGCTGGCAGCACCTGCCACCGGAGGAGCTCAGCATGCTGGAATCAACAGGGAACCAGGGAGGTGTTGGCTGGGACCACTGCAGCCTGAAGGACAGATAGGAAAGCCACATATGGAGCTCAGAGCCACGGCAGTTCACTGCCAGGCCAGCTCCTCTGGTCCTGGGGTACATGGTCCCAAGCTCACAGAGTGTGCATGCCCACAGACATCCTTACGGACCCCCAAGAGCCCCGTGCTGTGAGACCAGGAAGAGCACAAGAGGCTGTACAGAGCCAGCCTGATCTTGTGCTTCCCACAGCAGTGGGGGGCACCTACAAGGCACACCAAGCTACTCTCCTGGTACATCTGTTGGCACAAAATGCTCTTCAGCTGTTTCCTTGCTTTCCATTCCACACACTGAACAGTCACTCTGCGTTCTGCATTGACCACACAAATAGCTAGGGCCACCAAGCTCACGGCAACATTTACCTGTATTTCACTGCTGGAACAAAATCAGGAGAGAGGCCATATCCTGTGGTGAGACTTTTCATAACACTTTCTAACAGGCAGATTTTAGTCTCCATCTGCAGACAGGACATCAGCGCTCATAATCATAGTGACTCAAATCAACCCACGATGTCTTAAATTAACTAGATGTCCTCAAATATGTACTTAAGCACCTGAATTAATAGCCTGGCTGTTCAATTGTCATGATTATTTGAAATCACGTGCATGGATGCACAGCACCAAGAAGCCATGTCCAAATTGGCTTTGACCATGACAGTGGCATAAATTCTCTTACAAGGACTTTGCTGTTCCTAGAACTGAATTGGTTATTTTGACTTTTTGGAGCAGTTAACACCTCCTTCAGTCAAAACAGGTTGATAAGAAGCTTCAGTGCATCAAGCAGACTAAGTTCTGGCTGGACTTTCCAGCAACTGGACTTTTCCAGCAACTGAGGCAAGTTCACAAAAGAAATGAGTCTATTATGTATCTGTAAGCCTCCAAGCATCTTTAAACACAGGTCTCTGGAACAAAATCCCAAGTGCACTCATGCAATGGCTGAAGAATAAGTTCTGCTCTGATGAGCAGATCGGACCTTCCCACAGCATTGTTTCCAAGGAAGAAACAAAACCTCAGGGCTTTTCCAATGACATCCTTGAAGGTGTCACAGAGCCCAGGCCCTCTGCCAAGTTCTAGGTACACTGACGCATATCAGTAGTTGAAAAGCCCAAACAACCCATGCAGTATCTCTGGAAGGATTTCATAATAATCTATTTCATTAGTCTTAGCCGTGGCAGGTCAGTATGTTACCTGGTGGGAAAGGTCACCTACTACAGGCTACTGAAGGATTTTCTCTGAAATTCTTTCACATTTACCTAAAACATTTCATCAAATGACTTTGAGAAAGTGTTAAAATCTGTCTCTGGCTTACTGCTCTTTTAAGACCATAACCTTTCCATTTGCTAGCAGAATTATGGATTTGTTTCCAATGCTGAATGTTTCTGTTGGTTTATACTGCAAAGAAGGGTCAAGAAATGGTTTTTTCATCCTATGCAGCAGCAAAGATAATGTAACTGGTGTACATAAAATGTCAAAGGAAATCTGCAGCCAGCATTGCTGTGATTTGCTTACAATGTGCACAAGATATTGTTCAAGTATTAGACTAATTTACAATGTACTTTCATACATTCCACCACAAACTAGCATGAAATATTTAAATGAGTAAAAATATATGCTATGCAAAGCTGTCTCGTGTACATTCACATTTTCCAGAGAAAGGAATGTGCTTCTCAATTACTGCAACTCCTGGAGCAGATATTCTTTATTCTTTATCACTGCAGAAAAATAATACTCATATTTTACTTTGCTTTGTAAGGACAAGTGTGTCTAAGCCCTAAAGCACAGTTTGAGTTTTAACAATGAAACGTTAAATTTTTATACAGATGTAAATTTCTGCTTTAGAGTAATTTCTTTCTATAAAAACAGTGCAAGCAGGAAATCTGAGCTACCAACAGAGGCAGCTTTGTACATGTGCCTTATGCTGATCCATTAAAGCATAAATCTTTATTCTCTCATCACCAGAAAAACATTCCATTTTGCATTTAAGCTCTATTTTCACAGGAGAAACTCTGGAAGCAGGAAATAAGTCCAACTAACCTGTGAGGTTCTCCTGTCCTACTGCCCTGAGCAGCTCACCTTGACAAGGGAATTCTCACCTGTATCCTCCCCAGAGCAAGGAAGCAGGCCCCACAGCTTCAAGTCTTTAGAGGGGAAGTACAGGATACTCTCAATAAGCCTCAAAGATAGGTAAGAATTTTTATTACATTAGTTAAACTTGCCTTTCCTTACCAAGTCCCCTGTTCTGTAAGTTTTTTAATGCCTGAAAACTGATTTATTTTTAAGACACTGAAAAACTTAATCCAATTAATGTGTTATTGGAAACCTCCGAGTGACTCTGCAATGATTCCACAACATTCAGCAGCCTCCAAAAGGAATTTATTTTTTTTGCAGTAATGTTAGTTAGCTCCCTCCTGAAAACGCAGTGAGACCCCCAGCAACCCACACACTGTGACAGTCTCCAGCTTCTGTAGGTATTGTCAGTTCTGGCAACAGCTGCCACACTGATTATTCATTAACATGGCATCCACAAAAATACTGCAAGGTGGTTTTTTATGCTCCAGAAAAAAATGAAATCAAACTGCAGCACGTATTACAGAACTGCAGTTCTTTGGCTTTATGCTCTGCTCAACTTCGCTGACCCCAATTATCTTTAACAAGCATTTTTGGTGAAAAAGTTGACATCATGATTACATCAATGTAATCCAGTGTGGTGCAACAACTTCAGCTTCTCATCTCACAGAGGCCTGTATTTAAGGTACAAACAACCCCCCAGGTGATCAGAACGAATACCCTGCACTGATGCTGCACCATCGAGTCCCTGGTGCAGAGGTGCTTCCAACACCTCCATCACTAAATGAAGCCAATGTCCTAGAAATGGCAACTCTGGAGCCAGGGCAACAGAGAGGGGCACCATGGCCAGCTGGGATGAGGACAGCCCTGACAAGCCCTTCCCAGCAGGAAAGCTGGCAGAGGGCACAGGTCCAGGGAGGTCTGCCAGGCTGGACTACAGAGCATTCAGAGCCAAGTCAAGCCAAGAAAGGTATGTCCCACTGGAATGAAATGTCTCAAGTGCTGTGTTTGTGCAAATGCCAGCGAGTTTCCACACGGAGCTGCGCTGGACAACCAGGAGCAGCTCAGGGAGTAAGGAAGGCTGACACAGGACCACAGCAGACAGCTGAGACAGGGAGACAAAGGGACTGGCTAGCCAAACAGGGGAAAATATCTCTGAACATCTGAGCTGTCTGAAGTGCTCAGCGCTCTCCCCACAGCCTGGTCTTATCACATTTTGTTTGATGTTTTCCACCCGCATTCCCTCTGTACAACATACCGTTCCCTCGTTCTGTTGGCACAGAAAAGAAGGAGACCGCTGGCAGAAAAGAAGTTAAGATCTGCGTCCTGTTCAACACAGACAAAGGATTTTATACCAGCCTGATTCTCAAACTGTAGGGATGTTTTCCTGGTTTTATTATTATTTGTTCTTGTGCTGACTTTTAAAATATTTCTGTGCAATCCACACTGCATTTATGCAACCCCATTTCATGTAAAAATTCTTTTTCTTCATAATTTTTAGGCAATTAATGCCTAGAAAAATTAAGCTCTTTGAGTAAACATATACATGCGTGCACACACAAATAACAAGACAGACTGAAGATGAAGTACTTTTTGCCACCAAAAAAATATTTTTATGTCTGCATTGGTCCTTACCAGAGAGATCAAGTTCAAAAGACAGATTTCTTTTCAAAAAAGAGATACAATGAACCATAATAATCAATTATTACATTACTGTAATGCCTTTCAACATCTCTTTTAGTGAAGATCTTAGCTTCACCACAGCTCTGCACATGATTACTGCAAGTCAGTCACCAGGGGGAGGAAGAGGCAGCTCCCAGCAGATGCTCAGCCATTAAAAGAGGAAGTTCTTTGTGTTTTGTCTCTTCCAGGCCACCCAGCCATCTGAGGCACATCTAATGGACTTAAGAAGTTCCAGCAGTTATGAAATGGTAGAGTATTAGACACAGAAAACTGTTTGTAAAGAATTTAAGAATATTCATATATACATACATGCATATAAGAAAGAAAAAAAGAAAATATATTAGCCCAGCTGAAGCACCTAATTCTAGAGTACAACTGAGATTGTGGATCATGGGCAGGTCTCTAGCTAGACTTCTTTGCATATCTGGCAGGAGTATCAGGCAGTAACAGGAAAGTATGGTGTTCCCATTCCCTACAGCAGAGGATACAGAATGAATTGTCAAATTTCAACAAGTTCCTTTGTGTCATTCAGTGTGAGACTGGTAAAAAAAGGCAAAAATTATTTTGTAAGTGGCAGAGTACAGCTCACTTTTTGTATAATATTGTCAAAAGATTAGAATGGTGATTCACCTCTTTTTCCTTTCGGTTTGGTTTTCAGTTTGGTCGGTTTCCTTTTGACCACAGAACTGTTTACCCACAAATATCTAAGACAGTTACCAACACAGTGTCACAATCTACTCCCAGTGTGACATATCAAATCCAAATGAAATATATTTTCAATAATATCAAGCCACATGGCTCATCAGAGCATGTGTAATGTCTTGTTAAATCCCAAGAGCAGCTTTTTGTTCCAAATGCACACAACTGTGTGCTGAAATGGGGCCACTACTGTATCTGAAAAATGTTCCAGCAGAATACACTACCTTTCAGTATGATCCAAAGAGAACTTAGAAATAAAGGAACCAAATATATCTTCAGTGTTATTGTTAAATTAATTTAAATAACCAGCAATAGCTTTCTAAAAGAATAATATATTGGAAGACAATCAAGGTGTTTCTTTTCTACACTGAGGGAAATAATTGAAATATTATGGGTGATTTTTTTTTGTTTTGTTTGTGGTGTTTTTTGTTGTTGTTGGGTTCTTCGGGTTTTTTTTCTTATTTTCTTTTTTTTTTCTTTTTTGTATCCTAATTTCAGGTCACTTCCAAGGATCTATGCCACAGGCCTGCACAAGAGGTAGACATGAAAGTTTCCAATGTCAGAGTGAACAGAGGTGGATAACAAATTAAAACAAAGGATTATAAACAAACTGTCATGATTTTTATGTGACTCTGATGGATCAAAAATTAGGATTAAGGCCAACGCAAAATAAATCACTTGGAAACTGGAATCAGAGGGAACATGTGTGCCCCACATAAACACAAAAATCCAATTTATACATATAAAAATGAATCAGAGAGACTTAGAGGAGTAGCAAGTATTGCCAACCTTGCATTACAATCTGCATTAATAATGTCTGATTTAATGCCAAATCTTCATGATTAGCAGAAAGTTTGATTTTTGAGAGAGGAAGATCAAATTCAGGTTACTTCTCAGCCTGAGCAAACGCAGTATGAACATTCAGTCTGACATTATAAATAGCCATGATTTCATCATAAATATGGGAAAAATGAAGGACTTCTAAGCCTACAAGAGAATACCCACAAAACCAGGTAATCACATCCCTGCTGGATGGGTGAGTGCTGTGTTAAGCATTCTCCCTAGCAGATATAAAGGAATCCATAATATAGCCATGGGAAAAAAAATCAACAGTGAGTTTTATTTCTATGTTCTCACATGGATACTCCTGTGCATAACTGTGAATGAGCTGATACTGCAGCCACAATTGCAGAGTCAGTGGGGAAACTAAGTCCACTGGAAGCTGTTTGACTAGTTGCACTGCACATTTAGGATTTCAGTTTTCCCAAGATGCAGCATTTTGGTGGTGTCCCAGCTCCTGACTCCAGGGGTTCCCCTCTACTTCCAATCAGCACCAGCCCCAGACTGGAGATCTAAAATTCTTTTCTCAGAATAAAAAAAGATTAACCACACAGCTGGTAAGTGCTTGGATAGCTTGATTATCATAGCTTTTCTTGACCAAGAATTGCTTCTGTGAGTCAGAAAAACAACCATAGCAAGAGGTCCTCCTGATCCTGCCCTGAGATTGGTGTTAGGTTGCAGCAGCACTGACGTCCATCCATCAGGCTCTGGCCACAAAGCCTGGGCACAGCACCCTCATCTGCTGAACATTCAACACCAGAAGAATAAAACCCCTCCTGGAAAAGCAACATTCTGCAAGTTATAAAAAAGGCTTACGTGGATAAGTGCTAGCCTGAGGAACAAATGTATGGTGAAGAAGAAGCCCCAGCAATGCACTTAAGCACTGTTTACTGGCTTTTAGGAGAAGAAGGCTCTTAAACTTGACAGACACCCTGGAAAAGCTCTCCTGAACAAAGCACTACAGAAAATGTTAAGCTGTTAATCATGGTAATAGATACCTTATGTAGACAATTAGAGGAAAGCAGAGGAGATTGAAAAGGGTAGTGGCATCTGCCCTCCTCATTACAATGAAGTGTACCAGCAGCCTCCTCACCTGGCACCAGGCACAAGGGAAAAATGCACAGACTGCTGAGTCTAACTCCCTGTGGAAACTCATCTCAGGACACAGAGCAGACCTTACCAGGAGCTCATGGCACTAACTGGGTCACAGGGTTCCTCTCACAGCACATCACGGTGCTCCAAAGCACAATGAGGCATCAGTTACCACCAGTTATTCCTTCTGCCTGGAGATGGTCAGTGAATGAACACCACGGAGAATCGTGACTCGACAGGCAAAACGGTAAGTGGCACTGGCAATTTAATGACAACTACACGATCAGACATTACAATATTCAAGTGTCTCAGAACTCTGGTACTAATAGTGGGCCTCCCTCTGAGTAGACCACACTGCTAGGGTGCTGGTATCACCCTTTATGGCCTCTCCCCTGGAGTGGTGGAATCCTCAGAGCTGCTGTATTTCACAGCATAATGAGAGAGAGGAGACATGGCAGTTACAGCTCCCAGTCTCCACAACATCCTTCCCAAGAAAGTCCTGGTCAGCACCATTACAGAGCACCGATTTTCTAAATTAGTTTTGTTCTCAGTGCAGCAGCTGTCAACATCAGCAGTGCCCATTTCTCCCCACTGACTACAGAGAGAGCACACACAGAATAAGTTTTGAGTAGCTCAGGGGCAGACATCTACATAGAAGTGCCTCCTGTGCATCTGGGAGTTTTAGGGGAACCACTGGAAAAGGAGATGGCTATGCTAATGTCAGGGGGCCCATAATTCAAGGAAGAAAATGCAGATCCCTGCACTCCAAACCTGCTTTTAACTGTGACTCTTCTATGGGTGTTCCCCCTGAACAAGTCCTGGAATGATCAGGTAATCTAAAAAGCAGTTGTTCAGCTGAGAGAGACACCCTTCTGCCCCCCGCAGCTGCAGAGATCCCCATTACATCAGTGATCTCCTGATATTTCAAAGCACTGTGACACCTCTCTTCCTTCAATGCCAAGGAAGATTCAAAGGCTTGCATTCAGTACCGGGTGGCACAGTGAGTTGATCAACTTCATCAGCCCAGGCAGGAAGGTCTTGCTGAGCACAGTTTGCAGATAAAAGAAGTTGATAAAATCAGCAGGCACCACTTCACCAGAGTAAGTCTTCCCTGCCATCTGAGACATGCCAACTCCTAACTAATTTAAGCATGGACATACAGTCCTTTCTTCAAGTAGAAGTGTTTGTGGCCCTTCCTACATACCTGATTTGTTTACTTAATACCACCTAACCAGTTATCAGACCAGGCTAAAGAGCTTCACCTTGCAGCAAAGCAGGAGCATGTGGCTCTGCTCAGCCTGCAGGGGAGGGAGATTGCTTCCAAACATCAGCCCTTGATGCTTCCTGAAACCCATCAGCCTTTAAGATGGCCACCAGCTTTGCTTAGTGTTGTTTGCTGTCAGTGTTATTTATCCACTTGAGCTTCTGGCTCTGTTTACACTATAGCAAGTACTGTTTGATACCACTTATCCTTCACAGAAGATGGTTTGGTGATTGGCCAAAGCACAATCTCAAGCACAAGGACTGATTTGCCTCCTGTATTCAGTGGGTTAAGGCTGCCTCTGTGGGCACCCCAAGGGCAGAGGCTTGTGTTCCAAAATAAAACACAAATTATTGTGTATTTACTTCACACTAAACATCACTGGAAATTGTACACTGGATGAATGCAGTCCAGTATGGCACCTTCTCTGACCTCAACCTTCACATCTCTCTATAAACTGGTACAAACAAGACTTATAAACTGGTACAAACAGGCCTAATTACTTTTGTTGCTAATGATGCATTTGCTTGAAATTGATACAACACACTACAGATAGGGAAAAGCAAAGGGTTAGTTACTTGAATAAGGAAAGGCTGTGTATTATCAAGTGTCCAGCCAGACATATACAGACTCCCCTGGCATGCAGAGTCAGGTCCCAGTGAAAAGACCTCAGTGGACTTTTCTATGTGTTTTAATCATGTGTTTACCATGTCCCTTATTCCAACTATCTTCCTCATGTCTGTGCAGAGGGAATTAAGACTCTTCTGGAACACTAGGGTTTTTTGTATGAAATAACTGCTTATCAGAGCAATTACTTTCATACAATATAGCCTATGAAAAAGAATTGTTCACTTGGGTCTACTTTACCCCTGAAAGCAACACACGTGTGAATTTGTATTTCACCAGGAAACTAATCCTTTGTGGACTCTTCATTGTTGTTTACTATTTTGAGCTAACATCAACTTAAACACAGATAACCATCACTCAAATGCCAAAAACTTTTATTTTCCTGTGACATGATATTAAATATTTTAAAAACCTCCTTGCTGAAACGTCCCTTACGTGTCTTTTGGCAGGGGCTCACTTTGGCTTAGGCAGTGGGCAGACACAATGCTGCATGTTCACTGTGGAAGCCAAAAAGGGACTGGAATATCTTACTGCAATAGCCAGTCACAGTTCCACTCTGCTGCAAAGTGCACCAGAACTACGTGTACTGTGTACTGTTACAGAGCCAGATGTCTCCAGGGCAGGAGCTTTCTAAAGGGGTAATTTTTGGCTAGCAAGCTGCAGTTAAAGCACTCTTTTCCTTAAAATCTTTTTAATTTTTCATAGTTTTTAATGCTATTAAAATTTAAGCCAGAGCACCTCATTAGTTTATAACAGACAAAGACTACTATGCTTTCAGCAGTAAACACAAAGCAAAACCAGATCAAGCAAAAGCCTACAGGGCCAGGTAACAGTGTGGACAGCCCCCTTGCAAAAAGCCACGGTGAAGCAGCCCTCTGGGGATGGCTCAAACAAAGCACATTCATAGAACTTTATTCAAGCTAAAATCTAAGTTGGATGAAATGGGTATAGCAAGGTGGCTACTTGTTCAACCACCTGGCTGTTCAACCTATACAGAGTAACACCAAACCACAACAGAAGGCTTCTGGTGTCTGCCCACACAGAATAACATGACATCACCTCAGAAGGCTGCAAGCAGCTGCCCTTCTTGTTCTTTAGCCCAACCTTTCATACCCCTCATGTTGATCATTGCACCTGTGTGCCCTCTGTCCCCTTTGGTGGTTGGTCAGTGTCCCTGGGCACTCCATGGCTCATTACTGTCAATGCTGCTCACCAGCTGTTCACAGCTGTACCCATTGGGGATGAGGCTGGGCCACAGCCCCAGTCCCAATTACCACAAACTGTGCTCCTACACCTGGCTGCAGACAAGCTCAGATTCCAGCCCTCTACCCAGATCTGCCCCTCACTTGCCCCCATGCTTCCTAATCCAGAGCTCTGAGGCACCAGCATCCATCCCTCCCCCTGAAGGGCACCCAGCCTTTCCCAACACAAAGCCAACTCCCTCCTCAAGCCCACAGAAAGATCCCCCCTCTCGTCTGCCTGGCTCTCTACCCTGTGTTGAGCCTGTCTGAAATCGCCCTCCAGGAGCAGAGAACAAAGGTGCCCAAGTCTCTGTCCCATCAGGACCAGCTGGGGTGGGTTATGCATGGTCACATCCACCTGGGTTTTGAATGTCTCCAAGGATGAGAACTGCACAGCCTCTCTGGGCAACCTGCTCTGGGGTCTGAACACCCTCAGGGCAAAGAAATGCTGTCACAAGACAAATATTTCTTGTGTTTGAGCATCTGCCTGTTGCCTGTTGTTCTACCACTGGGCCCCACTGGGAATCCAATCTGTGTATCCAAGTCCATCTCAAAAATGGTGAATTCTAGTGCCTCCTGGTCCAGAATTCACCATTCCTTTCGATCTCTCTGTCAAAATATTCTTCTGTCTCAACCAGAGATCCCTTACTGTAATAAATTATGCACATTGTTGTGTCCTTGGATGAAAACAAGGATACAAGAATGTGCATAATTTATTTCAATAATGGTACTTAAAGTAGATGTATTTATAACTGGATTCTTTTTGTCTTCCTTTTTCCTAAAATCTGAATATCAAGTTTTCTGCATGTCTTTGCAATTAACCTCAAACTGAAATTCAGCCTTAAGAGCTCAGTATTTTGTAGGCTTCTATAATTTGTCCAAGACTATTAATGTCAGAAAAGTATTCTGTCCATCACTGTATTTGAGGCAAAAGAATATATAATAAAGTCAGCAAGTTTATATAATAACAGTAACAACAATAGCAACAATAAAAATATACATAATATGTACTCTATATAGTATAATGTATAAAAATATATATAATAAAGGAGCAGGAAGCCTTGATCTAAAAGCACAACATTGTGCCTTCTCCTAATGCAGAGCTACTGAAGGAAAAATATACATCTCTGAGGAACATTCTATAGTGAAAACTATAGCCAACAATTCTTGACTTTTGCCAAATTAAGACTGAAATAATGCTTAGACTGAACTAGTTTTAAGAGTGCATAATAAATAGATTTTAATACATTAATACTAGCTGCAAGCCATAGGAAGTGTCTTTGCTTCCCCCTTTTAGCATCTTTTAAAAAAAATAAATTGCAATAGTAACAGGACACTTTTGCAGACCTGATAGTATAGAAGTAACCATTTCAGCTACAGTCTAAGGAAAAAGACCCATGCAGTGATGGCATGACTAAATACTTCCATGCCATCAAGCCCAATGAAACAGATTGTGTCAGGGAGTTCTGAAGTTTCTGAAGATAAATGAAGACCATAAGAACCTTTGATTTTCCAAACCAAGGTCTTTTCCATAATGTACTTTGGGGTATTGCACAGTAAATGGGACAGATAATACTTGAGAACCAAGTAATGGTTTATATATATTTTTTTTTTTAAAATTACTGTACTTTTTAGTGTTTCTTGAAAATCATCAGACAACTGTTTAAATTGGTTATTTACCTTTGTTGGGAAACAACGGAGAGTATCTGAATTTCCTTGATTTAAGGCACCATTGACCTCAGAGAAAATATGATCTTAATCACACTCATGTTTCTTTCTTCCAATTGACAGATGAATTAATATGGTGCTGGCAATGAACAAAACTTTTAATTGTCTTAAGATGCAGCATTTTAGCTCAGGGTGAATATGAACACCTCGCCTGGTGATCCCCTTCAGTTGCACGCACTGCTACCTAGCCTTCAGCTGCCATGTGCTCCCCGAAAGCAGCCAGGTGAGCCCGTGCTCCTCAAACCCACCTTCTGCCACTCGCTCTCCTGAGCAGCCTGTGGGCAGTCAGGGCTTGGAATGGACTTGGCCCAGCAGAACATGGGGAAGAGTACACAGCAAGACAGGCTGCCCCACACAGTAACCTGCTCAAGTCACTACTGACCCTCAGCCACCTCTGCCACCTTCACCCATCTGCGAGATCAGAGAGCTCCCACTACCCGGCATGTTCCTACTGCAGCAAATGTTGTGGTCATGAGCAAATACAGACTTGGGTCACCTCTGTACTCCCACATACCAGACCATTAAGTTGGAACTCACATTCTCCGAACAGGCAGAATCCAGCCTTTGGCTAAAATAGCCTCTAGGCACCAACAGAGTGAATGCCTAAGCTATTTTTTCAAAGAGAGTACAGTTCTTGTGGGAAATACAAACCATCCTTTTTCATTTTAATGATGGTTGAAGTAATTTCTGAATGAAGCTTGAAAAACAATTATCTTGATTTAAAGGTGCTGCTTAAATGTAAACCTGAATGCTGCATCTTAAATGACAGCTGCTAGTCTCAAGACACAAAGGTAGTTGAGGGAAATGAAGCATAGTCCCACAAAAGTGGATTTGGTGCAGCAGCCTCTGAATTCCCACTGCTGACAGAGAGCTCAATAGGCATCTTTCACACATTCTATTTTGTTCTTTTGTTTATTTGTTGAACAGAGTTTACTGTCTTCAAGATGCCAGCAGGACCTTAAGAAGGCTTCTGCCCTTTTGAAGTCTCCCTACTTCCTCCTACACTCAAAGAGAAACCATTTCTCTTTCCACTTCCATCCCACAACTCTCAATTTCTATAACTTGCATAACTGATTAGGAAGTGCTGACAGCAGAGTGCAGTGAGCCTCCCAGTGCATCCCCCACCTCCAGACCTTTCCTCTAGGGAACAGCTTCCCAAGAGTTCCAGCGCAGTTTCTATTTAAAAGATTCAGACCCTGCCAGAAGGAGCTGGGTTGTCAAATTTCAAAACTGTGCTCTCTACACAGTACTCAGATGTGCTTCTGCAGTAGTAAATGTTAGCTCTCCCTTGTGGCATGCACTTACCTTCGAAACCTTGCACCAAGCCTCTTCCTCTCTCTGTTCCTATTCCTCACTTCCAATCCAGACACAGTCTCCTTCTAAGAGAAATAGTGAAGGAACAAGAAGCAGTGACCACTTGAGGAATGGGGAAACAAGCCTCTACCCAGATGGGGTCCAGAGATCCTCATCAGTCACTATCACTCATTCTACCCAACAAAAAAATGCCCACATTATGAGCCTCCTTGCAAGCCTTGGAGCCCATCTTCACCATTCCAGCACGGACTTGGCTATCCAGTTTTTTCAAATCCCTGACTTTGCTTTCACAGAGAGCTAAACCAAGCATCCACACATTGTTCTTATCAAAACCCAGGGGGTTTTCAGAAGACCCAATGGACAGCAAAGGTCTTGTCTGAGAAATAACAGGCTAATGAAAGAGACTGTCTAGTGCCATTACAGCAGTGCAATACAGAGCCCTTTCCAGCAAGTACTGAAGAACCCAAATTAAACACTGCCGTATTGCTGTATGGCAGCAATCCACACAGAAGACTGGGTTCATTTCCCAGGTCAGGAAAGGTTTTCCCTGCTGCTGGGATGTACTAGTATTTGCAGCACCATTTTATCTAAAATCTTCACAAGACTGCAGTGGAGAGCTTCAGGGAACAGGCTCTGCTGAAGAGCCACAGACCTGGTAATCAAAGTGCACTGCAGGGGAGAGGCAGACAGAGTCAGGGTGGACTGAGGTGTGAGCACAAAAAAATGTCAAGAGCTGGCAGAAGGTTAACAGAGTAATATGGTAGGGAACATCAGCCACCCCTCTGTGTGCAGCCACAGCTGCCTGAGCCACATCCTGTGACCGAGGAGAGCATCAACAACAAACCTCCTGTGAGCCAGCACGACTGGCGGAGGAATTTTCCCACAGTAAAGATCACATTCATCGCTCTGTGTCAGGAACAATATTGCATTGTAACGGCCCTGGGATTCCAGCAGATGGAAGAACACATTCAACCTCAACCACGAAGAAACTCTGAGCTAAAATGGTGAAGTGCAACGCTCCTTTGGCTGCACTACAGCACAGCACATTTTATAGCTGTTACCCACATGGCCAGCACAGTGACATGAACTCAAATGAAGAATGGAGACTAAATCTTAATATACCTGAAAAAGGACAGAAACCCCCAAGCATCAGATAAAAATAAGTGTCTGAAATTTATGGATGTATATGATCAAAACAAAATTTATAAAACAGAAAATAAATAAAGACATAAGAAAAAGAAGAAAAAAGAAAAAGAAACACTTAAGAAGAATTTGAAGTGTTTTCTTTACCTCTACAATCTCACAGATCTGCCTGTGGGAAGGGAATACGGTGATGGCCATGCAGACAACATTGCAAACGTCACTGCTTTAAAAAAAATAAACAAACATTTTCAAATATTTTTCCAGGATTCTTCCTTTTTTTTTCCTAAGTTTCCCTAATATGTGGCAAAGCTTAGGTACTCTTAAGAACTAGACTATTCTTCTTATGTGTGATAGTGACTGTTATTTTACTTTCTATGTATTTTTCAAGTCATTTTTCTCAGCATTTATATGAGTACAAGACTTCACAGACACTCTTGGTTTTTTTTTCAGTCTGGGACCACTCTCTGTCTTCTCACAATCTTTACAGCAGGAAAGCTGTAATCTGCACAGAGAGGAAAGCATAAATTACACTCTGACAGGTTTATAAGACTAATTCTAATAAATATCTCTCAGTAGCCTCCTATTCACTGTCTCCCTAGAAGAGCAAGGAGGGATTTTTCTGCTGGCAGCATTTTCAGCTGCATCAACATATTTCATGGAAGTGCATGAACTTTAGCAACACTTTGCCAAGGAAGCCCAGACAGGCTTGCAAACCAGGAGGCATGAGGAGGACCCCTCAGAGCCCCTGGCAGGGCATTAGCCTGGGCTAAGACAGACCAGAGACTGGACCCTATTTCAGGACCAGATGCATTCAATCTACCTTTTTTTAGCACTAATCACTGCAGATCAGCCTTTGATCAAGGCTTCTTCCCCTATAAGACACTGCTCTGGCCAATTCAGCTGACCAGGAGCCCGGCAAGGCAGATATCATGCATGTGAAGCAGGTGTCCACATCCCAGGATGCAGTCACCAGCACTGGCAAACCAGCTGAGCCTAACTCACTTCCCAAAGGCACCTGGTGTTTTCTTGCATTGTTTCATGGTGTTTTGTGTGGGTACTCAGAAAATCCAAAGCACCACTTGAAGATCTTTTCATTTCATCAGGACCTTTAGACATATATTTGTTTCGCTCTACCTACTGCCACTAGATTTTTTTTGGGAAAAAAAAGGCATTGCAGAAAGAAATTACAGCCTGGAAAGAAGCAGTATCCAATGGTATCAAAACCAGCTATGCCCATGTGCTCTGCATGGAGTACACACATTTTTCTTTCAGTTACCCTTTCATGATTGTTAATTTCCCCACTATGACTGTTTCAAAAAACATTTCATGTCTTACCTGCATGTATTTATTTGGGTATTACTTCAGCTGTGTCATTGAAATGCTTAGAAACCCAAGCACATTTTTCAAATGTTGTTAAGGAACTTTATTTAAGTACCACTGGCTTTTCTTTAAAGCCACATCACTTCTGAAAATAGGATTTTGATGCAGGACGATACAGAAGGAAACCGAGAACATCTTCATTTTGGAGATATTAAACAGTCCAACACTGACCCATGTGCACATCGTTTGTTAGCAAAGCCTTTTATTGCTGGTATACAAGAGAAGGCTGCGGAGAACAGAGAGGTCTTGTGCTCATGCCTGTTTAAATCACACAAACCATGAAAGGCTGGGATTAAAACCAGAGGCTGAAGGATGATGTCCAAAGGCTAGAAGCTTTAAGTACTAAACCATCTCCTGCAACACTCACAAGAGTTTCTTCCCATGTTTCATTTGACATGGAACACACCAAATTATGGCCTTGTGCCCTTAGACGAACTCAATTCTTTGTATCAAAACCTGATTACACAAAATAAATAAGACTCAAATGAGCAACATCAAAAAAAAAACAAACACTGCATGAAAATGAGAATTGATCTGGGGGTGGAGTTCTTGCCACTCCATCTGTTAACTCTCCTTTTCTGGTTATAATGAGAATTGCATCGACTTTCAGAAATACTGAAAAAGCCTTTTAAGCTTTTCCCTTATGCAAGATGTGCAGCTGGACTTCTTCGGTCTCCATGAAATGCCTGTATCCAGTAACTCTGCACTTTTCCTTTTCAGCACAATTACAAAGTATCTAACCCCCACCCCTGCTTTTTGTTGTGAAATTGGAACATGCCCAACATTTTTTCCTCAGTAGACAATTTATTTTTAAATCCACAGCTAAGAATGTAGTGTAATATATTTTAAAACAAATGTTCTTAGTCATCATTTCCATAATATTTCAACCCCTTCACAGGAAATATTATTCACAACACCAACAGAATAAAAACCAATGGGTTTCTATTAGCAAGTGTCCACAGGTCTTCATTTCAAATCTCAACAATATTAATAAACTGCTGCAACAAAAACTTAGATACTAAGACTGATTCTTTGCATTAGCACTAGTCATCAGCTGGAGATCTGTCTGGAAGGTACACCTTATTTCAGTATGACATAGCTGATCAACTACTGAAATGAATGTTTAAATTATGTTGTCCATGTTAGGAGCATGGCAGACCTAAGTTGTCAAATAAGTAAAGTTTAATATTTATTAGGTGGTATTATAGGTCAAAAACTAAATTGTCTTCCTGAAACAAATTCTCATTCATGGCAACTGGCCTGTTATTGTAAAGAAGGTTTTTTTATCTCAGATAAGTGATAAGGTCTCCTATACCATCATTTCCTGTTCTTAAAAGCACATCAAACATGCACAGAAAATGAGGTTAAATGACTGGTGCTTCCACCAAACTAGTTTGTTCTCCTTCTTTTTCCACATAGCACTGATAAATAAAGATATATTTTGTGTCAGTGGGAAGGGAGAATATATGTCAGCTCTGTAGTGTCAGGTTCAAAGTATAAGTGCAAATTAAGATTTAATAAATGCCAAGTCCACGGGCCTAGACCAAGAATCTGGGCAGGCAATTTCAGTCATCAACAGGAAATATTCCTTGGTTCCCTGACTATTGCATTACAATTTGGTACAAAAGTGCTCCTGCTATATAATATAAAAGCAGATTAAAGTCTTCATTGCACTTAGGGATTTTGTAGAAAATGAGATACTGTATTGACTAAATGTATCTTAGCGTGCACAGCTGGGGAAAAAAGAAGTTGCAAATTACTACAAATAAAATTTCATTTAATTGCTACACTTCTTTCCTTTAGTTGAATTATTACTTTGACTTTGCTTACTGTCATGACTTTTTATTTTTAGGTTCTTTCTACTAAACCAAGTAGGAACAGGCTGTATGTGAAATGTTGCTATTTCTCCTACAAAATTATTCCAAAATACACACAACTTAGCAGAAACCAAGAATTCATGACCAAAAAGGAACACATATTTTTAATTCATGTTGACATCACTGTGAGCAGGTCAGACCATTCAGACAAAAATGTAACAAGATAATGCCATATGGAATTTAAAAACTAAGTGGGAGTCAAAACATAAAATGGTCTGACCTCTATTAAGCATTTTCTCTTAACTCCATTAAGAGGTTAAAGGCAGTTATAAGCACACTGTTTTCTAAAATTTCCTTAACAGAGGCAACATGTACAGAATCATGGGGCATGTCTACATCATGGCTTAGAAATTGTATTCTCCAACTAAGTAATCCAGCTAAAACCAAATTGCCTATCACTCCCCACACCTTCAATCAGAAGAACTAAAGGCAAAGATCATGGTTTGAGATTAAAAAAAAAAATTACTGGAAACAGGAATGAGAATAAACAACAGAAACAGCAGCAATATTAGTAACAAAAGGTACGAGAATAAGAAACAACTTACACCTCCTTTTCCGGACAGAAAGTAACCCCTTCTCTCCTAAAGAGAAACAGAGTCCCTTTCTCCTGCCCCTGGCAGTCTCATGAGATGGTGCTGAATAACATTTGGGCCTGGCCAATCCCAACTACTGCAAAAAATTAATCCTGCTCCTGGCCAGAACCAGGACAGTCTGATGTTCAAAAGCTACAGCTTTTGTTGTCCTGCTAACACTGCAGTTTGCTGAGTGGAAAGAAAAGGATTAGAAATCACAGCATTTGTGACAGTATTTGCAACAAAGAGGATCCAAGCCTTATGGTAGACCTTACACATCCACAGACCACAGCCTTTTTGAGTACCTGCTGAGAGAAGGACATTCATCTCCATGGCCACAGAGCTCTCAAGGACACCTACATTCCATGGCAGTCTTAAATAGACATTAGGTAAGAAAAACAAATCTACTTCCACAGTTACTTTTTCAATTAGATTAATTCAGAAAACCTATTTGTAATCACTGATGAACAAGCTCTCATATTCCTGTCAGAGTCCAGTGGTTTCAGACCCAGAGCTAAAAACCGAGTTTCCTGCAGCCCTGTGTATTTAAGGCAGATGTCTCCCAGAGAAGGAGTATGGATGTGCCACTGACCAACTTGTACTGACATGGAGCAATCTATCCAAGGGAACTGGCTAAGCAGAACATATCTAGTCACAAATGCCTTACCTTGAAAAACAACATAAATCCAACACACCCTACAAGCTGGACCTCATCCCATCCCAGAGCCTTGAGTTTACCCAAAACGCCAAATCTCAGCAGTCCTCTTGCCTCTTGTAATTTTTGTCTGTTTGGATGAAAGATCTAATCTGTATAAGGTCTCCTATTTCTCTTACTGTTCATACAGTTCATAGAGCAGAAATCCAACTTGGCTCATAAGCATGGCTGGTTTCCACCTAACTGACAAGGACACGTTCTAAAGTCATTGGTCTCCCTGGCAGAAAACAACTGCTGGCTTGTTGTGCCAGAAAATCTCTGGCCCTGGATGCCCACGAAGTACCACATAAGTGATCAGACAGAAATGGTGTGAATCAGAACACCAGTTAAAACTAGCAGTAGTTTTCATACAGCAGATGGAGTTCACAACTTCATAGGGGGAAGTATCACACGTGGTTACATACACCTAAAAGCTCCTGCGATCCTCACTTATCTGCAAAGAACAAATAAGTTACAGTGATTCCTTAGGTTTCTGCTTGTATTTAATGCTGAAGATTTAAAACTTTAAGATCAAGCACAGAAAGAAGAAAGAAGATAAATACCTTGTAAAAACCTCTTAACCTAGAATAAAGCCCTATGTACTAATTTCAGATAGAGAAGCAGGATTTTTCAAACACACCTACTGTTTGAAATCTCTTCCAAAATTACAAACTCTTCTGAGTCCATAGAAGAAGTAGCAAGTATTGCGTATTTATTTTATAGCTTGAGAGAAAATGAGTAATGGAAAAATTCATCAAGTGTCTACATCATACAAATTAGTCAAACCACAACACACAGTTAACATATTGTTATGGGTGAAACATTCCTGTGTATGACTTTACAACATTAAACTTTAAATATCCACAATTATTCAGATAATAAAGTGTAAAACACTTTGGTACCTTGTTTGTGAAGATTTTTCAAGGAGTCCACCACCTTGCTATCGGCAGGGACCCCTTTCCACTAAATCATGTGGCTCAAAAGCCCATCCAACATGGCCTAGAACACTTACAGGGATGGGGAATCCACACCTCCTACAGGCAGCCTTGTTCCAGTACCTCCCACACTCACAGCAAAAATGTCACCCTTATATTCAATCTAAACTTACCATCTTTCAAGTTAAAACCACTGCCCCTTCTCCTGTCACTACAGGCCCTGGTTAAAAGTCTGTCACCATTTTTCTTATAGGACCCCTTCAGGAGGTCCCCCTGGAGACTTCCCCAAGTTAAACAACCTCAGCCTTTTCAGCCCTTCCTCACAGGACAGGTGTTCTGGCCCCAGAATGAGACATCAGAAGTGACACCCAAATCCATCATGTTTATTGGTCAGACACTGGAAGGAGTTTCATTTCCATCTCGTGGATGTTAAAACTCACATAACATGCACACAATGACAGATGACACATGGTACACAGAGGAAAGAAACCAGGCTCTTGGAAGGCAAAGATACACCCCAGAACACCAAACCACTGCTTTGCTCCTGTTCAGCTACATCACTAACTTCAGCTCAATGACCTTCCAGTGTGCCACATGCTATCTCCTAATTTCAAAAATCTTGACAAAACTACTTGAAAAGAAGCAAGATTCTGAAGCCATTTAAGTAATCTGTACAGGTAGCTGAGTCCATGGAAGTAAATACATTCTGACAGATACAAAAGCAACGACCAAATTTAGTTTTTTTCCTGGAAATCTTTCCTTCTTAGTTCAAATAACCACCTAGCTACTCATCAAACTCTGCTGCCTTTGTCTAGGAGTTTGAGCAAGGAAGACATTGTATTCCTCAGATTTTGCTTTCAATGACTTGAAATAATAGAGTCATAGAACATCTTCGGTTTCCCAAGGATCATCGAAGTCCAGTTCCTGAGCTCCTCAAACTGTCTTTGCAATAGCCCATGGTTATCCTCAGGTGTCTGCCAGCTTGGCCTTGGTCTCCCAGTGAAAGAGATGTTGGGTTACCTCTTTTGCCTGTCCCAGAGGAAACCAATACCTACTCATATCCACCTTTTACTGCTACCCAGATTGCCAAACGAGCTTCAGACAGCAGGGCTTGACACCTTCCACTACCTTCAGACCTCCAAGAGAACCTAGAAAGCATGACAAACTAAATCTGACAGGATTTTTAGTATATAATGTTTTACATTAGCCAGAGGAGCTATAGAATTAAAGCTTCTGGTCAGTCAATGCCCTTCTGTTTCCATTTACGGTTAAGAATGCAAAAACTTGATGGTAATTTCTTTCCCAAACTCTTCTCAGCCTGTTCCAATTTTGGGACATAATTCAGTCTAGTCAAAAATATTTTAAACAATGTGGTTTATTTATAATCGGAAAAGGCATCTTAAGTAATCATCAAAATTACCAGAAGTTACTAAATTTAAAACACAACGACTGCATTTTCTTCTCTCCCCATACAGAGCAACAGACTGAGCACAAAATCTAAGCACTGCTGTACACAGCTAAGCAGAATTCTCTCCCTCCATGAACAGCTGCAGACAGAGTCAGAAAAATAAACCCTTTTAGATTTGCTAACCAACCAAAAAGTGGTATTAGGAATGGCAAGGAATATGAAATAAGTAATTTATTTTATGTATCGTAGTTTACTCACACCTTATGAGTACTATCACCTATCCAAAACCATGACAGTGGAGGGAGGTGTAGGAAGGAGATGTTAATACAAAATATAAGATTAAAAAAAAAATCAGTATTGCTTATGTCACATAAGAATTAAAAGAGAAAGGATACTGCAAGTGTCTGTAAAATAAAGCAGCAGAATTGCAAAAAGGCAGACATTCAATAAGAGAATTGTACAAGACAGGAATTCACTAAACACATAATTTACTTGCAGCAGTCAGTATGGTAAGATGCTGCTGAAGACAAGAACTATGAAAATTCAAAACTGGAATTATATTAAGACTATCTGTAAGTGTGTAAAAAAGCAAGTCAAGTAGCAAACTCACATGAGAAAGTAAACTAGAAATGAAGGAGGGGCAGATCACAACTGTCACCTGCTCAGTGAAAGTTATTTTCCACTGTTTGCTGAATCTGCATCTGGTATTACCTATTCTCAAGAAAAAAAATGCACAACCCCCATAAAAAACAGAAATCTGTCCTCATCTCCCCTAAAGCAACACCAGAAATGCTGAGTGACTTCACCACAGAGGTTTCTGTGTTCTGTGTAGTTTCTGGAGCACAGCTTGGTTGCACATACAAAACTCTCTACATTGCTCAGAAATATCAAGAACACATAAAAACCCTTGGTTTACAGGGTGCTGGTGTGACCCTGGCTGGATGCCAGGCCCCCATCAAAGCTGCTGTATCACTCCCCTCCACAGGACAGGAAAATAAAACAAAGGGTTCATGAGTCATGGACCGGGAGAGATCACTCACCAAATACCATCACAGACAAAAAAGACTCAACTTGGGGGTATTAATGGAATTTATTACTACCAAAATCAGAGTAGGATACTAAGAAGTAAAATAAACCTTTAAAACATCTTCCCCCCACCCCTCACTCCTTCCCGGCTCTACATCCTCCCCAGAGTGGCACAAGCAGACAGGGAATGGGAGTTATGGTCAGTTCATCACCTGTTGTTTCTGCCACCATCCAGGGAGAGGAGTCCTGCCCCTGCTCCAGTGTGGGGGTCCTCCCAAGGGCAGCAGCCCTCCCCAGACTGCTCCACTGTGGTTCACTCTTCCGCAGGGTGCGATCCTTCAGGCACAGCCTGCTCCAGTGTGGGTCCCCCACAACATCACAAGCCCTGTCAGGACACATGCTGCAGTGTGGGTTCGTCCCTCCATGGGTCTGCAGGTCCCTGCCAGGAGCCTGGTCCAGCAGATTTCCCACAGGTTCACAGCCTCCTCTCAGTGTGGGTTTCCTCCATGGGCTGCAGGTGGATCTTAGTATCTCCAAGTAGATCTCCAAGGGCTGCAGGGGCACAGCTGCTTCACCGTGGCCTGCACCATGGTCTGCAGAGAAATCTCAGCTCCAGCACCTGGGGCAGCTCCTCCTCCTCCTTCTGCACTGACCTTGGTGTCTGCAGAGTTGTTCTTCATATTCTCACCCCTCTGCTCTCTGGCCACAATTACTTCTGTGCAGTAACCTTTTTTTCTCTTCTTAAATCTGTTACCACAGAAGTGTTACCTCCATTTCTGACTGTCTTGGCCTTGGCCAGTGGTGGGTCCACCCTAGAGTTGCCAGGCATTGGCTGCCAGACATATGGGAATGTTCTGGGAGCTTCTCAAAGAAGCCATCCCTGTAACCCTCTGGCTACCAAAACCTGGCTGTGCAAACCTAATACATACAGAGAAATACTTGAGAAATTCACCAATAAATTAGCCATTTGCCTTTTCCTTTCATAAGAAGAATTATTTTTAATTTAAAAAATACACAGTAAGCCCCACTGGTATTTCACATTCACTTACTTGTTCTCAGCTGCAGTTGTTACAATAAAATTGGGCAAATATAGCTATTAAAAGCATTTCCACAGCAAACTACTTCACATTCAAACTCCTTTTAATTCTTCTGACTTAGCCATTGTTGTTCAGCATTAGAAGATGTAGTAAGCTAAGGAAGGGCCAAGGGCTCATCTACCAAAGCAGCAATTCTTGAGAAGTCACTGCACTCCTAAATATTTATACCATGTTAAGTGCAAGAGAGGAGACAAGACTTGAAAAGAGACATAGGAGATGACTTGCCAGAGCAGAACACCTATGCCCATGCCCTTGAAATTCAATGCAAGTTGCTGGTAATCATACCAGCAACCAAATTTGTTTTCTTCTATTTTGTCTTTCAAATCTCTCTAAAGTTAGGGTGCTGCCTTGAAAGACACCAGAAAATATTTTGTTCCATTTATGAGTATCTGCCATAAAAGCACATCATATGTGAGACTACTCTCACTAGAACACTTTACAGAGAAATATTTTAAGTACTTCAATTGCTTGTACCTAGTATGCCTCATTAGAAGTCTCTTTACCTTGTAGTTCATTTACAACAAGCCACACACACAAAAAATCAATCCAGTAACTGCAGAACAGGTGGAGAGCTGGCATTACAAACCCTTGAGACCCATTCAGTCCTTGGCAACCTACTCTAAACCTACCTGCAATGCTGCTTCTCATCCTTTATCACTTATAATTTATCTTTGGTCTGTCTGGATGGCAACATAAAGGTAGGAGCTAGTATTCAACACACAGCCATGCAAAGACCAGGCACTTAAGCACCAACCTAGCTGAAACTTCCCAAATAAGCTCATGGACAAAATCCCAATGAAGGAGACATGCTATTCCAGAGGCTCCTGATGTTGAAGAGTCTGTTTGAACTGTCTGATCAGCTTCAAACACCTAAATTTTTTAATAATGATGTTGCATACACACAAAATATCAATGGCACTCCAGAGAAAGAATATAAAGCAGCTCGAGAATAAACTGAATGAGCAGAACTAGAACTTGATTGATTTGATTTATAAAAGAACAACCTGATACACAATGTTTTTTCAGCAAGGCAGACATAGGCATAAAAGGAAGGCAGTGACTTCTTTCCAGAAAAATCAATGATGAAAGACACCAAATGCTAAAATAAGCAATATGCATATTCTTTTTATAAGACTTATATTGAAACAAAAGGGATATTTTAAAAAACTTTCATCAGTGTCCATGGTTACAGTCTCCTGAATAGATCAGCTGTACTGGGGGGCAAGGATACACAAAAAACAATGCTCACCTTTAATTTGTTTCTACATATACAAAACCCACCACAAAGCCATGTCTGCATGTATGCACAAATGCTCGGACAGATTAGACATGAGATCTATCTAATAACAGCTGAGGAGGAGACAAAACTTCAGGAAATAAAGATAATTTTGCTGTTTGTACAGAATAAGTCAGCCAGAGTCAGACACACGTTACACCACAACAATTAGCACAAATTTTCCAGAGCGCTAGAAACTGTTTTATGTCTGTAAAAACACTGTGGCCTGAACAGTTGAGGCAGTGGGTGGAATAAAGGCAGGCAGGCTGCATTAGTCACCTCCTCAGCACGTCCACGTAAACTGCCCTCAGTGTCCTAAAGCCTGCAGTCTGCAGGAGCACGGGCACGTAAATGCAGCACCTAGCGCCACAACTGGCTTTAACTTGCTGTTTAACCTATTTTGTGGTAGTCACTTCAGGAAAACAAATATGAGACACCTTCAGTCAACAACTAGTCCAGCATTTTCCATTTTTTGTCCTACTTAAAATAATCCGACTTCATGACAGTCATCATAGTTCTTTCAGCTTTCTGCAGACTGAGATTTACAGGTCATGAACCTCATCTTTCACCTGACCTTCTAAAAGCCATCTACAGGACCCCCTCCCAAGCAGACTTCTGAAGCTCAAGGGTGGGACTTCGCTTTACAAACAGATGAGTTGTAGGATGGCCCTACCACTTTATTTCTGTATTTCATGTGACTGTGCCCAAGGCAGTACCTCCCCCTCCGCGGGTAACAGCTCAGGGAGGGGCAGTTCAGGGTGCCCGCCGGCGGATGGAGGGGCTCCCCACACGCCTTTAACGCACGGGGCTGTGTCCGCGGCTGCATGTGCCTGCTCGTGGTGACCTTCGCCAGGTCTGTGAGCCGCAGGCACAGCCAGCTTTGTGTCAGACCGCCCTGCCCCAGGCCCAGCCGCCGCTCCCTGCCGCGGCGTGAGGCCGTGCCGTTCGAAGGATGATGCCCTCTAGTGCGAGAAGGAACAGGGCCTTTTCCACTTGTGCCGCGTTCGTGAGCGCCAAACGCAAAATCTACTTGCGGCAGCTGAGGCAAGACACGGTGAAGGGCTGGCTCAAGCACTAAGGAAAGGACTGGAAGGCAAACACCAAAGACAAAGAGGAAAAAAATTGTACAAACCAACAGCACAGAGCAAAAATCTGATCTCACTGTTCCCAGCTGAACAGCAACCGCTAGGAAATGGACGTGACTCAAATGTCACTGCACTGGCTTCTAGTTAGTTTCTGCATGATAAACATCTTGCGTATCAAAACTACAATTTCAAATTCAATAATTCCTTTCGACTAAATTTAAAACTGCAATATGCCAAACAGTAGGGTTAATTGTGTCTGGAAGTAAATATGCCATTTATTTTGTTGGCTATAAATTAAGAACAGTACTCAAACCTCAGACATTTCCCCTCTACTGCCAGGCAGTGCTGGTGATCATCAGACCAGAGGGACCTGTATTTTAAGAACAACACTGAGGACCCGAGTCAGCCAAGGCTGTTCTTGCTGAACTGCAGCATTCACAGAAAGCAAACACCATAACCGGATTTGTTTGAACTGGCGCATATTTTAGGTTTATTATTATTTTACAGTATTCTCACATCTCTCATTAATACTAACTTTTATTCCAAACTGACAGCATAACTTCCTGCAGAGGCGACTGCTGTGATGTGCAGAATTACACTAGCACATGAGTAAAAGAATACTGCGCTACAACAGATGCACCTAATGCACTGAAGATCAGATATTAAATGTTTTTCTTTCAGTTAGCAAAGCATTGTTGGGTTTATTACTAAGCTTAGTATAAAGAGTACATGAATAAGTACATGTTAATAAGTAAACTAATGGCTGACTAAAGCATAGGTAATTAAATATCCCAGGTGCTTCTGAAAACACTGCCTTGCAGATATAACTCCAGTCTATGAGTTTAAAATACATATCTCAAACAAACTAATCTTGCAAACTGGAACAGAAAAGAAACTTTTAATGAGAATTTATCTTCACCTTACAGACCAAAGACAGATAAAACCTGCCTTCTGTATAGAAATAAAAACATCCTGAGAACTGTAGAGCCCACACTGAACCAGACACATCCCCAGCTACTGCATCAATGCCATGGGGTTTTGATGCTTACACAAGGAGAGAGTTTCTGAGGGACTAAGCCCAGAAGCCCACGGCCCTAGCCTGCAGTGCAAGGCTTTGCAAGGAAAATATGGGCCACTGTGGGTACCACCAAGCTCCCTCACTTCTAAAACAAAGGCATTTGTGAGAAAAGGCTTTATAAAATTTCATCATTCCCAGCATCCTTTTCCCTTAAATGCTTCTCTGTCACATTAGATTAGAAAAGGAAAACAAACACGAAGGCAAACAAGAGAGATTTTGGTTGGCAGGCTTCTCGTTATTCATTCACTGATTATTATTGATTTTTGTGCCCGTGCAGAAGGATCACGTGAGCACTGCAAAGAGGATGATGGTAACGTACAGAGGGCTGTGTATACCAGGGAGCTCAGGGCCAGAGCAGCTGTCTGGGTTCTCTGTGACTGGTTTTTGGATTGTTGGTTGTTTATTTTAGACTAAGAAAGTCTCCAGTGTTCAGCCTGGACTAAACCACAAACTCCAGCTCTAGGGGTCCACTGCCAAGATGCAAAGGGGTCCTGACCCAGAGTGGAAGAGCTGAGATCTTGGGTGATCCCCAGGGTGGGAGCTGCCCTCCCAGTGAACCAAGCCAGGTCAGCATTCCCAGCCCCAGAGCCCCCTCACAATAACTGAGGGCAGCTGCTCTCACTCACACCAGCAGACATCAAGGGCAGCACCCAGAGCCACACACTGCTGCCATCAGGCAACAGGACCTCACTGCACCTAGGGAAGAACAGATTTGTAAGGAAGATATTGTAGGATATTTATTTCAAGCCTGTATCACTAGCTCACCTAAGGAAAATAGCAAACAATGCCAATGAGTCCTGCTCATCACTGCTGACTCTGCACCCCAAATGATAAAGGTGTAGCCTCAAACACAAGGGGGACAGCACTGTATTTTTTTACATATACATTACTAACATAAACATAATAGATAATGTAATATATATCAATATATTTTGTATATATCATAGAACATATTTTATCTATTACTGTATATATTGCTCAGAAACAAAAATAAAAACAAACACCCAATAACAGTATTGTTGCATAATCAGTCATTACCAGTTTGAATGTGGCCTAAAGAAAAATTGGGATTTTTAGACCTACCTGACTTACAGAAGAGTAGAATAGTACTTGAAGCACCCAAAGATTTCAGTGAGTGATTTATTAATTATTGAGTTTGGCTTATGTCGTGCAAAATTCGTCACACTGTCAGAAAGCCTATGATACCTTGTAAAACTGAAAAATTATATTACAACTTCACGAGTTATAAAAATGTGTGGCAAGAGAGCTGATTAAAAAGTTTTAAACATAACAGCAGCTAAGAAACTTTGCAGATTAGGTTTAGACAGGTCACCTTCTTTTCATGCTAAATGCCTTTATTTAACCTGCACTGTCATCAGTTCTCAGGGTCTTGATACCTGTCATGTTTCAAATCCAGGAAGGCAGAAAATGTGCAAAGTCATTTCAGATTGCTGGGAGGGGTATGAGAGTCATTCATGCTCTATAACCTCTTCTATCTAATGTAAAA